>NC_084897.1:8198377-8844627 GCF_958979055.1 Alnus glutinosa | reverse complement strand
TGCATGTATATAGTATTAATTCTAGGTTTTGTTTTGTAGATTTCTACTTTATACGATGATTGTTAAGGCGATAATATATAAAACTAAAAATAACTGGGTGCTACATATATATATATATATATATATATATATATATATATATATATATATATATATATATATATATATATATATATATATATATATATATAAATATAGTTAGGGTTTATTACTATATTAATATATAGTATATAAATAGCACCAAATTAGGGTTTATAAAAGTACAATATGCATATAGCACTAAACTATGATTAGGGTTCTATTAGTAAAATATACCGTTAACACTTGTATATAAATATGTATTATGTATATATATAAATATATACATATATATATATATATATAAATTAGTACTAAATTGATAAAGCATCAAATAAATAAAACTTTATTTGTAGTACGTCCACAAATGTAAACGCTAATCCTAATTAGGGTTAGGGTTTACTTATAAGTATATCGTATATAAGGAACTAAACCCTTAAACCCTAAGTACACTATTTACATATATATAACACATAATCCTAAAACATAACCCAAATTAAGTGTATATACTATATATAGTACATAATCCTAAAACATAACCCTAATTAAATGTATATACTATATATAGCCATAAACCCTAAAACCTAACCTTAATTAAGTGTATATACTATATATAGCACATAATCCTAAACCATAACCCTAATTAAGTGTATATACTATATTTAGCTATAAATCCTAAAACCTAACCCTAATTAAGTGTATATACTATATATAGCCATAAACCTTAAAACCTAACTCTAATTAAGTGTATATACTATATATAGCACATAATCCTAAAACGTAACTCTAATTAAGTGTATATATTATATATAGCTATAAACCCTAAAACCTAACCCTAATTAAGTATATATACTATATATAACCAAACCCTAAAACCTAACCCTAATTAAGTGTATATACTGTATATAGTCATAAACCCTAAACCCTAACACTAATTAAGTGTATATACTATATATAGCCATAAACCCTAAAACCTAACCATAATTAAGTGTATATACTATATATAGCCATAAACCCTAAAATCTAACCATAATTAAGTGTATATACTGTATATAGTCATAAACCCTAAAACATAACATTAATTAAGTGCATATACTATATATAGCCATAAACCCTAACCCTAATTAAGTGTATATACTATACATAGCCATAATAATAATAATACAATTTTTTTTTTTTAATTCTAAAAAAAAAAAATAATAATAAAATTGGGGAACAAAAAATAAATTAAAAAAAAAAACTACAGTTAGCCACGTGGCATATGGAACAAGTGGCCATGTGGACACACGTGTAGAAATACACGTGGCAGACTGCAGTCATGTGTATTTGAGACACGCGGCAACGTGGCCTCGTCCCATAGTTGCACGTGTCTAGATGGCCGCGTGGAAGTGCTACACGCGGCCATCTGGACACGTGTAATAAATACACGTGTCCATATGGACACGTATATAAATACACGTGTCCACATGTCTCCCCGCTATAGCTAGCTACGTTGTCATTAAGACACATGGCTATCTGGCCATGTCAATAACCTCTACTGTAGCCACGTGGCGAATGTCATCATTGTTTGTAGTGTTGGTTGGCTCCTGCAATTGTTTCCATTTGGCTATTGATCGAGTTATTTACTTATTAATTTTTAATTTGAAGGGAATAAATAAAAATTAGGTTACGTATAATTTACCTAAAATTTGGCTTTATATATATATACTTTAACCACTACCTAAAAATATATATATATATTTAGCCCCCTCCCATTAAAATGTCTGCCCCCACCCTTATTCTTGTCCAACATTAATTTCAACTCGGACACGCAGAAAGAAAGATAACATCCATAAATACGCACACATCCTTATTCTGCGTGTTTGTTTGGTCACCCACACAAACACGCAGAAAGAAAGATAACATCCATAAATACAAAAACAAAAACAAAAGTTAAAGGAAACAAATTGACTAAAGACGTTAGAGAGGCACCGTCTTGTAGCTACGTTGTGGCACCTTCTTGAAGGTAGCCCATATAAGATCAACATAGAGCGGAAACTGCACCATAGCAAAAAACGTTACCGGCAGGCACGTCACTGCATACACCGGAAACGCTGCGTATGCCAGCTTATCCTTTAGCACAAAGAAATGTCCCGCACAGAACGAGATCAGCATTGAAGCTATGGAAACGAACAGCGACGTTAAGCCTACCAAGAGCTTTGTGGGCAAGTCCCTGCCAAAATCTCTCTCTTGGTAACGTGATGTTAAGATGGCGAGGAACATGACCACGGCCGTGACGGAGAAGCAGAGCGCAACGAGTGATGCGACGGCGAAGACGTTGAATGCGGGCTGGTTCTCGAGTGTTGGAGTGCCACTGTCCTGCTTGACTCCTCCGGGGACCGTGGAGGATGTGGCGAAGGCAACGGTGGCAATGAGTGCAGCGACGACAGAGCATGACTCGGAGGTTTTGTTTAGCCAGTCGCCGCCTTTTTCGACGAGGTTCCTGTGGGTGTCGGTGAACAAGTCTTTTGGGGTCTTGCGCTGCTTGTTGTAGCGGGGAAAGAAGTGGAGGGGCATGGACTCCTTGACGAACTACATAAATCCAAGCATCCAGCATAAAGATTAAAGTATCTCATATTTTGAAAAAATTGGGGGCACAAATGATCCAACAATAGTGTATTACTAGTCACTACACATGGGTCCCTTCTGTCCAAATTAATCGTTAATTAGTTGGATAAAAAAGCATATGAAATGACTAGTTTTGAATCAGAATGGCTTAGTACTATGATGAACAAAGGACTAGTGCTAAGAGGAAGACCCATGTTCTCTTTGAGTTCTCCCAAAACTGATGTGACTTTTAAAATTATCAACCGACCAAAATCTAATAGTTATCAATCTATCACACTTCAAAACTAATGGAGTAGTGCTAATATATAGTATTCCTTAAAACTGGGTTGAACGAACTTTTTCCAACCCAATGTATAAAATCTATCAAAATGACATGTGTCTCTTATCATATAAGAAACACATGCTTTTTAAATAGCATCTATATACTTCTCATGTGTCCTTTTACTAAGATTTCTTCCAAAATTGGTATTCCTATAAAAAATAAAAAAAAATAAAAAAAATAAAAAGCATGTCTCTCACATGCAAAAGGAAATATGTTATTTTTAGAGATTGAGTTTGAGGAAGTTCTTCCAACCCAGTTGGGAGGAAATCTGTCTTTTTCTTTTCTTTTCTTTTTTTAAGTGTAAAAAACTCTTAATTAAGTATTAATACAAGGCCAAGTTTTATTTATTATATGTATAAATGAAATCGTTATCCATAAAAATCATGTTTTTTTTATGTATTACAAATTTAAAGGATAGAGATCGAAACAAATAACTGTCGCTGTCCATAATATATAATAATAATAATAATAATAGTTTGGAGCAATAAAAAAGTGTACCTATAGAACACATTTGGCAAAACATATACAGATACAAAAAAAATAAATAAATAAATAGTACGTAGTTAATATCAATCCAATAGCCATTAGAAATGTGAATATCTTTTTTATTAAAAGATATTTTTGGCTGGTTTTTTTTATTTATATTTATTAAAAAGTTTGCTTCGTTTAATTTAGGTATCTGTTTTATGCATTATACAAAACGTTCCAATATAGTGATGTATACATATACTGTACGTTCTTTATCATCACATAGTATATAATTGTTTAGGATAGTTGTCTACGATTTTTCTCTCTAAAGGTTCCATGGATAAGTGGAATGGATTATGTTTTGAATAATTTTAAATGGGGATTAGAGACCTTTATTTGTACAAGTTTATTTTGGAATTACATTTGTGTTTATTTGGTGCATTTTTTTATTAGAGAAATATTGTTCTATACTGAAATTATTATGAAAAAAAAAAAATTAGAGCTCTAGCTTATTTTGTAAGAATCTTATAATATGCAGGTTTTAAGGAGAGATATTTATAGCTTGTTTTGCATTTGGGGCATAACATTAGCAGTATAGGATGATAACCCCAATACATCTCATTTTTAATGCACTATTAGATTTATAGAATCTACATTAGATCTCACAAATTCAATGATTGATTTGAAACTTGGTTGTATAAAGATGTGAATGGGATATATATATATATATATATATATATATATATATATATATATATATATATATATATATATATATATATATATTTAGGTCCATTTTTCTCTCCACACATTAAATGTATGAGAAATGATCCCTACACTCATTTCTCACAACAGTCTCACAACAAGCTGACGTGGCTGATAATATTTTATTATTTTTTTAAAAAAAGAAATGAAAACAAAACAAAAAAATAATAAAATATTACCAACCACGTCAGCTTGTTGTGGGGCTGTTGTAAGAAATGAGTGTAGGGATCATTTCTCTAAATGTATAATACATTTTCTATATAAAGGCTAGGACACCTTTCCCCTTGGTGACATTGTACAAAAATCTATTCTCTTATCATTCCGAGAATAAATGCGGATATATAGGGGAGAAAGATGTAACGACTTACAATAGGTTCTTTTAGCAAATAATAGTTAACAGGCAAGATTAATTATACAAAATGATTGCTTTCAAGTAAAATTTAGAATAAATATTTTACAGTTTAAATCTAATTTTGTTGTATTTAATGGTGTACATAGTGTCATATTATTTAAAAATTCTAAATGACGTGGTAATTAATATATACACCATGTGAAATCTAATATAGACCATGAAATTAATGGTTCTTGATCTCAATTTCTTGTTTCAATTAGTATGCTTCTATATATGACTGTCTTAACATAAAATGACACGTACGTACATGACAAAACTAATGTCACTTTTATTAGGCTTGAGAACCTAGGGTAAAATATTAAACCAGTAATCGTAAAAAATAAAGATGGAAATGAATCCGGGGTCATGCATACCTCATACCACTTGATTTCCCATTGCATTTGCAAGGCAGCACCGGGAATTAGCCAGGGCTTGTAGTCTCCAAGCTTTGCCGCGAGATGCAAGGCACTATTCCCTTCGTTGTCCACTACCCTAAACACGCTGTCTCTCAGGATATTTCTTTTTAGCAACAGTTGATATACATGCGGTTGCCTGTGCTCCACCGCCAACAGCACTATATTCTTCTTCTCTGTATTCATGTCGTGTATGGCAATCGGAAAACGATGCAGGATTTCCTCCACAATTTCAGTGATACCATTTTTGGCAGCAATTAATATGGGAGTCTCTCCCTTTTGCATTCTCGTCTCTGCAAATAGCACAATGTGTAATTGGGCTTAATTTGATTAAACTGTTGCCGACATACATGGGCCGATTGATTAAAAGAAGCAATTAAATTTTGTTTTTCCTTTACCCATGTTCTGCACCGTCAACGTCATTATATTCTTCTTGTCCGCATTCATGTCTTGTATGGCAACCGGAAAATGTTCCAGGATGCTCTCCGAAATGTTCGTGACGCCAGCTTTAGATGCAATTAATATGGTAGTCTCGTTCTTTGGCCTACCTGCAAATAATATATATTTGTTTGGGCTTTGATTAAACAGTTTGCGACAATCGTTGCTAATTAAGGTGGCAACTCTTGTAGCTATGATGAACAACGCCTTTACATAGTTTAATTCGGATAGTAATTTCTTACAAATTGGTTTGTAAAAAAATTTTTTTAACCCACATATAAAATTAATATGTGTTTATTGGAATGTGAGAAGGACACATTGTTTTAATAACATGTACTTCTCACATGTTTTTTTAATAGTATTAATAAAATAACATGTACTTTTCATATGCTTAAAGGACACATGTCAATCTTATATGTGGGTTGTACGAAATTTCTTATAAACCGATTTGTAAGAAATTTATGTCCATCTAATCCATACAATTCGAAGAATTACACGTACACCGATTATTACATAGCATATTTTATTATTATTATTATTATTTTCTTAAAAAAATTATTACACAGCATATTTGGGATTGAGTATTTGTACGTACATACCTAAGAATAAATCAAGAGATTCGAAGAATTATTCACGCATGCTCAATTAGTGTCATTAGAAGCCTTGAGAAGTTTCTTTCATTTAAAAAAAAAAAAAAAAAAAAGGTTTTAAACGCCCACCCGGCCTCTTAAAAGTCCCTTAATTAGGACAGGAGTTTTGTAAGCTAATCAGATAGGAAGGACTAAAAAGGATGAGTAATGTTTCCCTCAGAAATTAAAACCCCCGCATAACTCTCACACAACTCTTTAGGCTCTTATATTATATGGGTTTTACGTGTAGGACCTACATGCATAGGACCCACACAATGCGAGAAGAATTGTATAAAAATTGTGTGAAAAGGATTACGAGGGAATCACTCCCTAAAAAGGATAGGGTATTACGTACCCTCGATTTCCTTGCTTTTGTATCTTTGGTTAGCTTCTGAAGATTCAGGGGTCAGATTATTTGGCTTCTGCTGATCTTCCGAGAAAATGTTGCTGTAGTCGACGCTTCCTTCAGCAATAGTATAAGGACGTGTCTCGCCGTCTGCTGCCAATAATGGAGGGGTCGTCCCAGTGTTGCCATATTCGTTCGTGGAAGCATGTTCAAGAAGTTCCTTCATGATTTGAACGGACCATTTGTGCTTCTCTTTCTTAGCCTGTATCTTTCTTATCTCGGTAGATCCTAATTATTAACATATTCCACCAAGTACGTACTATAAATAAGAAACAAATGAATGCATAATGTATACAAGTATATTATCTAGGTACTTATGTGTGTGTGTCAATGAGACGTGGCAGCTAGCTTATGTGTTAACCGGACAAAGCTTCATCTTCTTCTTCTTCTTCTTTTTTCTCCTTTTTTTCTTTTTTCTGAAAACTTCAGGCTTTTATTAATATTAAAATAACATAACTTTCTCGTCACATACGATATCGTGAATATAAAAGTTGAATATTCTTTCATTCAAATTTTCTCCAGAGATTTAGCTGTAGATCTGAGTCAGAAAGTTATTATTGGAGGGGCCGAACGAAAAATATAAAAAACACAATTTAAAACTGAAATGAAGTAATTTATCACCAAGATGTATATCACAAAAGGTATATCTACAAAACTTGTGCCAAAATTTATATATGAGTAACCTAACATGTTGGTACTAGTACAAAAAGAAACAAAAATACAAAAAAGTATCTAAAATTGCAGTTGCACTCTTTTAAAGAAATAAAATCGTCAAGTATCGAATAAATTGAAGTTTACAACTATTTCAATATAGGCAACTAAATTATTTGCAAAGAAATTTATTTTCTATTTTGTTTCGAAGTCTTTGTTTTATAAGTTTCATATCGAAAAATATCTATGTAGTAATCACTCTAAACACCGAAAGAGTCATTGTATCAATTTGTTTTAATTTTTTGCCCTGCATTGACACAATCATTCAATACGCCCCTTCTTAACTATCATCCTAAGCAACAAAAAAAAAAAAAAAAAAAAAAGACGATGTTTTATTCCTAGCTAATTTGATTAGGTCAACCATGTCATATAAATTAGGGCTTTTGTTTTGAAAAATAAATTGAATTAATGATTCTATTAAATTAGAATATCCATTACCTAATGAGATAAGGAACCTAACGTAGTTAATTAAGATCGCTTATAAGATTGGCAAGGTAATCCAATTAGAAAAGCAAGTTGCAATTGTAATACGATTACAATTATTCTTAAACAAAGCTCATATTACAATTGTTTTTATATAAAGCTCATAAGTTTAAAATATCAAGTGAGAAAGAGAGTCAATACTATTGATTCTTGCAGTCTCCATCATAGGTCAATATGTAATAATGAAGTAAGGGCACCTCGCCTTGGCCATTGGCCCTACTCCCTTCGGAGTGTGTCTTTATTTTATGGATTACAAAGTTAGATTTCCTTTAGAGATAAATAAGATGTGGTTATGTATAAAGAACGACTACGTTTCCGTGGAGTTACTTGACAATCACATCAAATCTACTTGATGGTCAACACTTGACTAATTTAGGATATTAATCTCCCTTTGGAGCTATGTTATCTTCAAATTAGAGATTAAAGGTTAGCAAAAAGATGTTAATTCTATTGGATGTTGATAATTAGTAAGTTGTCTCACCTAATCATGGTACTTAAAGACATTTCTCCTAATTATATGTTTTGCATTGGGTTTTCATATTATATTTGTTTGCAAAATTGATATATGTCCTGATATTATAATTTATTTTACAACATTTGATCCTTATGTAATGCTTGTGGGTCCAATTATTATAATTTATGAATCCACCTATAAAGATTGGAAACAAGATTATAATAAATCTATGAGACTAGAAGGACACAATCTTGTGCAAACTCATCATGTCTATCCTACATTAAAGCCACTTATGTTAAAGTAAATAATTACAATCAGGGGTTGCATATTAATGATGTAGCAAAAGATTTGATCTTGACATCATTAGCACCTGACTTTATGTAAAGTTGTAAAACTTTAAGGTTGCTTCAGATATGTTGGAATATCTGGAAGTAAAGTTTGGGGAATAATATCTTATTCTCCAACAGGACATAGATACCGAGATGGCTGAAGTTGTTTCAATATACAATGAGATTGTCAAATTGAAAAACTAGGTTTAATAAATACTGAGGTTAATGATCAATCTAGGATTGATGAAATCCTCATATCCATGATATACTCTTTTAAGGAATTCAGATGTATGCTTAAAGGCAAAGAGGTTTGCTCTTTGTCTAAATTGGTGAGTGTAGCAGCGGATAGCATGATGGAAAGGAGAGAAAAATGAGACCAAGAAAAATGGTAAAGTTGTTGTAATAGGTGTCAATAAATTTAGGAGTGAGTCCAAAGGGATATGTTTTTATTGCATGAAGGATGAAAAATGAATGAGAAATTGTCTTTAAGTATCTCGCACTCAAACATTTAGGTAAAAGTTTTCTTTTGGCTTGGAGATACATGCTTAGTAAAAATCCACTTAAATTCCTAGTGTGTGGATTTGGTACTAATACATGTCTGCAATTAGATTGCATGGGTTCTAGGAAAACCAGAAAACCAAGAAGAAAAGACAGACCTTAAAAGTTTGGAATTGAAATGAAAATTCCAAAGTTGTCATATTTAGATCGTTTAATATTTATACGAAAGACATTTAATTTTAGAATCATTGATTACTTTGATGTTTATTATTGAGCTAACAAAACATAAGTATTGCCAAAGTTGTTTTGTATTTGTTCATCCATCGAAGATCCAAAGACTAGTTTGGGATGGGCTCTAGAGGCCCATTGTATCTTGATAAGATCCTAGTCTAAGAATCATTTTTGGAAGATAATATGAACAAAGGATTCTTTTCTTTGAAGACATTACGGATGTTTCAGATACACTATGTGTTTTACTATTTACATATCTAAAGTACTGATTATATTGTAGTGGGAGTCGAGATTCATTAGATGAATCATACCCCAAAGAATACAATGGAATGGTTTTGGATGCGGATAATTAGATAAAGACTATGTAAAATCTGGTTGGTATTCCAACCAAGTCTAACTACTTGTAAAGGCGCCTAACAAAACTTAGATGTTGTAATTGAGTTTACAAGTAAAGGTTGAATAGACAGAAAGGATAAAACCTTTGAAGCAATGGCAGTAAAAAATATTTCTCAGAAAGAAAGGAATCTACTATGAGAAAATTCTTCACCTGTAAGCATGCTTGACCTCTATTCAAAATTAAGTCTAACATTGATTATTTTAAGATAATCACCATCAAAAATGTATTTGTATGATACAGTCAGACAAATGTTTTAGCAAGCATCTAAAGGCATGTAAAATGCTAGAAGCAAAAGTACTTTGTTGAACTTATGCATGCATCCAAGTATTGGAATATCAAGTTTTGATCTAAGAACTCAAATGTTATATCAAAAACTTGGATATAGCCATGAGTACGAGAGATATTGAGTAAAATGGCAATACATAGAATTGATAAGACCCTAATCATTGATGATGATGTAGGAGTACTATCAATAGTTAAAATCTAGACATAGGATGAATGGGTTATTGACAAGTCTCATAGAGTTTTGTCTAAAAAGTAAAGGTGGTTACTTTTGTAGGTAAGATAGTTAAAGGTGGTTACTTTTGTAAGTAAGATAGTTAGTTGGAGACGTATAGCAACAAAATGGTTGTTTACTCCAGACTAGACCAAGAATGTTTTGCAACTCATAGAGACACAAAAGTTATCTCAAGAGCAAAGATGTCTCTTAGGGAGAGTCTCTCAATGAGGTAATGAGGTGACATGATTCTATTGTGACGAAGTTCTGTTAAATCTTGCCCACAATTTACTTGCTTTGATGAAACATTGGATGTTTCATATAGTGAATAAGTATCACAGATAAGTGCCCAATTGGAATTAAGGACAAGTGGGAGAATGCTGGGACTGATGTCCAAAACTCCAATTACATTGATATTACTTTTTTATAATTGTATAATATTGAATATTGGACATATATATATTATTACTTTACAATATATATATATATATATATATATATATATATATATATATATATTTGAATATTTTCATATGATATACGTGTAAGATCCCTAAGTTACATTGTATTTGACTAAGGTGTGAGTAATGATATTATCACACAGAAGATTATAGTCATAGGTCCTTATAATTTATAAAAGATTGTTCGTAGTCATAAATGAAACTGGGAAATCCATCTAGACTATAACATGTCAACCTTAACGATCCATCTTAATTAGGAGAAGTAGGAAGGGCTTCGGGTTGATATGCTGGTGTAAGTACAAGATAGTGCCATGCACCGAACGGATTATGTGAGTCATCATTCTTTCAATACTGTGATTAAGAATGATGTACGTGCATGACTACTTATAACAGTTACTCTAAATCCTGAGAAGGTTGTGAACTTAGATATAAAGTGTATGCCACTTTGATGCACAAGAATGAGATAAAATAATTGGTCAACACTTCTGTGCGTTGGTGATCGCATGTAACATTATGAGAACACCTTCTTTAAGAAGAAATCCAAATCATTTGTCATGGAACAAAGCGATAAGGAGTATTTCCCTTGATATAGATTTAATGGGATTGATTATCATAAAGCTCAAGCCTGAGTGTTTCAATGCTATTTACTGAAACTTTGTTTTGTGGTGAGATGTGAATCTCACAAGGTACAAAAAAAGATATATTATGTCATTAAATCAAGAGTATCAAGGAAAATAGGTAGTGAACTAAGTAACGGTGTATTGACTTTGGTTCGACTATGGAATGATTCTATGGAGGAATAATATGTAATAAATAAGTACGTCGCATGGATTGTTTCATTAATTTGAAAATACATATTAGAATGCATTCACATTTGTTTAGTGGAATCAATTGTGATTAAATAGGGTCGTGTGATAATGTCATAGACCTATTTGAAGCTGGTTGTATTTTTTCCTTTATATCCCTCTTTGAGTTGATGTAAATTGACCATATGCTATGTGCCTCGGTTATGTATTTATTTATTTAGATTGTTTTATTTGATAAAACATGGGCCAAAGGAATATGATTCACATGTGGCTCATTACTTAAAGATGATTGGGCTTAGGAATTAATTTCCTATAAGTTTAACCAATTAAAGAGCTATAGGCTCTTAGAATTAATTCTAAATGGCTTAAGTAGAAATAAAGGAGAATTGGGCCTAAAGGATAAAACCCAAGCCCATGCTGAAAAATTGGTAGCAATGAGTTAGGGTAAAAACCTAGCCCTAGACAATTATCTCCCCATGGCGGTGTGGTGAATGGCCAAATGGAGTATTTCACTCCCCTTGGCCTTGCATCCTAGATAGTAAGAGGTGGAATTCAATTTCTCCTATGACTCCTATCCTATCTATGATAAAACTTTATCTTATCTCCTAACCCTATCATAAGTGTAAATCTAAGTCTATAAATAAAGGACCATAGTGGAGTATTATTTACTAATTTACTACTTCAAGTTGTGAGTCCATACTCACAGTCATATTCAATCATCAGAGAGAAGATCTAGAGATTGAGTCAAGAACACGAAGAACATGTTCTTCACCATTCAACATGAAAGGAGCAAATAATCCAAAGTCAACTGGCTCTAGTAGTTTAGGAAAGGCCGATTTCAATTGTAAATATATTGAACATGTTAGTTTAATTAATCTAGCCTTATTTATCTTGAAGAAATTGTTTTAGGGATCTGTATTCCGCTGCACATATTTTGATTAGCGCATGATCTCCAACAACTACGCCATTAAAAAAATGTAGTTTATTTTGAATAAGTGATGAGGCGTAATTTCGGTAACATTCACTAATATGTAGGGAAATCATGTTATATATGTATATATTCATTTAATCGTACCTATTATCTATATGGTCTATCAAAGCCTTTAACCCATTCTTGGTAGGGTTGACATTGTCCCGAGGAATATGTAGAAACAATGGTGCCTCGGATATTGCCTCATACGATATACTAGCAACCTGACCGAGTCCTACCTCGGGTTGCCCACACTACTAGCAAAGCTGTAACAGTGATCCCATTTGTACATGGTATGCCCATCACAAAACAACCATTGGATCTAAGGCAAAACATAAAAGTAAATATCTGTGACCATAGGATCAAGCCCGTATAATAATAAGCCTATGGCTGTAATACCGCACATACCGGTGTACCATGTCATACGATGTAAATATTGGTCATTTATTTTAAGTAAATCATATATAGGGCATTTACCCATTTGAAGCAATCTAAACATGTTATAAAATCAGTAGGCTCAGAACATATCATTTTGAAGAGTAAAGCATGCTTAGTCCGTTGACAGATCGCACGTTCAAATGAAACCATTTTCATAAGCATTTACTTACCTCAAACGCTCATCCACAATTAGGACATCTTTAAACTCTCATACTGTGAAACATACCCTAATATCATAAATAATAGATCGGAAGTCTAATCCATGCAGGCAAGAATCCTAATCATGTATTACACACCTTACGTAATACTCCGATCCCACATTAGGAAAACGAGTAGCCCACACAGAGTTGGTGATTATAAAGATAGTCATGAGTGCTAAGTCCCACATTGTCTAAATATTAGGTGAAACTGGACGTTATAAGGAATTTTAGGAAAACATCAAATTGACTAGTCATTTTGGGGTAATAAAGTAGATGTAGCTAGCGCTTTTCCCTGTGTCATTACAAATAGTATCAAATCTCCAAAATTCTACCCCATTTGTAACAAATCTTAACCAAAGCTTCTAATAGCTTAACAAAAACTCGTTAAACCATATTAACATAGATCATGGAAATCAAGAGTAAGTAAATAACCTTTTAGAAAACCATTTTCTTTAAAAAGAGATAATTTCTAAATATCATCATAGAATGCTTAAGACTTGTAAAAACATGATAAATCACATGTCCAGAATATTAACAATATGGAAAAACGAGTTTAAGACACAAGGTTTACCTTGGTTAACTTGGAACAACACCAAAATCACGTTATTCTCTCTCTCTCTCTCTCTCTCCTCAAGAAATTGGGTGGCCAGGATGTGTGGTGGAGGAGAAAAGTCTAAAGGGCATGGGCGTAGCTTTTATAGGCATGGTTTGAATGAATAAGGTTGGATGATGTGGATATTAAGTCAAAATTGCTTTTCAGGCAGGGTGGTCGAACGTTCGATGTACTATTGGACTAATGGTCCTAGGGTTTGTTTGAGTCAGGGGTCCACTTCAAACGTTTCAAAGGAACTTCAAGTGTTCTACTAGAGTTCAAAATATTTATTTGATTTGATTTTAAGGAAAATTATTTTAGGGCATTTGTTGGATAAATTTAGCAACATGAGTATTATTTTATTAAACATACTTTATAATGGATAACTCCTCATTATTTTTATTTTATTATTTTTAGGGTATTACACCCATCATCTTTCATGATTTGTCAATCTCTACGTCCCAATTTACTTTAACAACGCCACAAGGTGGAACCAGCCACTTTGAAACTTCTTTATTTTTGTCTTGCTCCCTATTAGTTTGTGCCTTTTTTACCACTACAGATTAACTATGAAGGGTGAGGGAAATCTCCTCCAAAAACCATTGTATTTCTACATAGCCAAAGTTTTCTTGATATTATTGCCACGAGTTCTACCTCTTCCTTCTCCAATTTCTCCAGAAGTACACACAAAATTTGCATAAAGTCATCACCTCCACTTGGAATTTTTTTAATCTTCCTAGCACAGTCCCCCCATACATCATTTTAAGATGGACATCGCCACAAAATATGGCAAGTAGTCTCCACATCCAATCCACGAATTGGGCTTAACAGATCTTGAACAATCTTTTCTTAAAATAAATTCTCCTTGGTTGGCAGGAAATTGCTACAAGCCTTCCGAAGGAAAATTCTTACCATACCTAAGACATTTAAATTCCATATTGTCTTCCACACTCTTCTATGTACATCAGCAATGGTTCTTTTGCCTGTAGTTTGCACAAAATGACTCTTCTTCGAATGATATGCACTTCTAACCAAGAATTTCCTTTTAGGCATACCAATCCAAATTAGCTTATCAGTTTGTCTAAAGGGGCTTATAGAAACTACAAGATCCTCTGCATCTCCTCTTCGTTAAAAATCTCTTGGATGAGCTGCACTTTCCACCATCTGGTTTCCTCATCAATAAGCTCTTAAACTCTTGCATCTCTGTCCAGAATTCTCACTGGAGAAATTGAACTGCATATGTTAAAGGACTAGGGAGACATTTATCTTCCTAAATTTTAATGCTAGACCCATCCCCCACTCTCCAAATCAAAACTGCTTTTAGAAGTTCCTGATGTAGCGCCCTGTCTTTACTTAATGAAAGACGAAAGTGAAAAATCGTCAAGTTCCACTAAGCACTACTGTCTCAACTTGAATATCATCAGAGTTCATATATTTGACAGTGGAATATTTTTATTAAAAAATAAAAATAAAAATAAAGATAACCCTTACAGAACACATCAAAACTGAAATTATGACTTCTAATTTGTCAAGTAGGTGACTTGATTTTCTCCAGCCTTACCGTGGGCCCCATAACTTTTTTACTTGTTGTGCACACACATTTGTGTGTCTCTTGATTTATTGAGCTTCTTCTAGAAGCTTTGTGAAAAAAAAAAAGCTTTTGTTAAAGTTGAAGCCGCATTTAGCCCCCTATGCTGGTGTGCGAAAAACATATATATCGACAAGAAGAAGAGAGACTAGAGCTGCAATGAAGACAACAACTCCTTTGGGAGAGAGATAAGTTACACCGGTTTGTCTCACTTGTATTCTCATTATTTTTCTTTGGTGTGCTGAAAGGTAAGGGAGCTAAGAGAGGTTTTCTCTTTTGTATTTAGTTCTATTTTTTGTGTGTGAGTGAGATAAGGGTGTATTTGGGCTTTTGGATTTAAGTGATTTTCTTTGTACTATTCTTTGTAGTCCATCCTTTTTATAGTGAATTTCTCCTGGTGTAACGACCCAACTTGGATCTTTATTTTGTGGGATGGCTACTGCAAAATTTGAAATAGAAAAGTTTAATGGTCAGAATAGTTTCAGTCTATGGCAAATCAAGATGCGGGCCTTGTTACGGCAACAAGGCTTGGCGAATATTTTGGATATCGAGGTGCCATTAACATCATCAACAGAGGAAATGAAGGAACTTGAAGAAAAAGCCCATAGTCCAATTTTGTTGTCTCTCTTATATGGAGTTTTGAAAGAAGTTGCTGATGAAGAAATTGTTGTTGGACTTTGCAAAAAGCTAGAGAGCTTAAAGCACTCCCATGGATTATCTATTTGCAACTTTAAGCTAGAATAGATAACAAAAATGCTAAAAAGAGACTCCATCAGCTTATGTATTCCAACTCTAGAATAGATTTTTCTTAATTGCATAAATTGTGCAACTCTACAAGTAGAGTTATACTATTCACTTATCTTTTTTCTCTTTTTTTTTTTTATTCTTTATCTCCACCTTTTCAGTTTTTTTTTTTTTTCCTTCATAACTCCACGTTTTTCCTTTTTTTTCTTCCTTTATAGTGGAGATCTAAGAAAAAGTGTGTAAAGTAGTAGAGTTATCAAGCAGGACCCACGTGGAAAAAAAAATACTATAATGAAAAATAATAAAAAATAATATAGAGTTAAGAATAGATAATCGGATGTATGGTGCATTTTAAAACTCATTAGCTAAACTAGATAAAATGGATTTTGATTAACTATTCTAGATTGAGATATACATAAGCCATTGGGAGTGCTCTTATACATGAAGAAATCCTCACTAACCGATTGTATTTGAAGTGACGGTTATATACCCTCAAGATGAAAGAATGTATGCCTCTTTGTGATCATCTTGATGACTTTAATAGAATTATTTTTGATCTGAAAAATATTGATATTAAAGTAGATAATGAGGATCAAGCCCTAATTTTCTCGTGTTCACTACCAAATGTCTTTGATAATTTTGTTAATTCAATGTTGTACAGTAGAGATACCATCTCCTTAGCTAATGTTAAATCTACTTTGAATTCTATAGAGTTGAGGACAAGATTGAATGGGAAAGGTGGTGCTAAGCAGGCAAAAGTTTTATTTGTTAAGGGTCGTTCAGAAAATTCCTCTAATTTTAGAGGTCGATCCAGTTAGAGGGATTCAAGTAAAGGAAAATCAAGAGGCCAATCAGAGTCCAAGTCGAAGAAGAACGTCAAGTGTTATTATTGTAACAAGTATGGGCATTATAAATCTGAGTGTCCGAAGCTTAAAAATAAAGAGGAGGGTAATAAGCAAAGTTCATCTTCTGTGGCTGGTGTCGTTGAAGGAAAGTCTTAGGGTTCAAACATAATCCTTGTTGTTATCATTTCTAATGGTCGTTTTAACGAAAAGTGGGTCCTTGATACTGCTTGTACATTTCATATATCCCCTAAAAGGGATTGGTTTACTACCTATGAGTCAGTCAATGGTGGTTCAGTCTTGCTGGGAAACGACGTTGCCTATAAGATTGTTGGTATTAGTACAATCAGAATAAGGATGCATGATAGGATCATGAGGACTTTGACAAATGTTTGACACATACCAGATTTGAAGAAAATCTTATTTCTCTTGTCACTTTGGACTCCCTTGGATACAAGTATTCCAGTGAAGGTGGAGTCATTCGGGTTAGCAAAGGCTCATTGGTTGTGATGAAAGGTAACAAGGTTGATGGACTCTACTTTCTTCAGGGTAGTATAGTTACAAGTTCAGCTATTGTGTCTTCTTCAGATGATCCAGATTTAGACGCTACTAGATTATGGCATATGCGTCTAGGTCATATAAGTGAGAGGGGTATGACAATCCTGAGCAAATAGCTTGTGACCAGAAAACATGATCTCTTGACTGTTGTAAACATTGTGTGTCTGGGAAACAATGCAGAGTCAAGTTTAGTACAGGTATCCACAAAACAAGTGGTACAATGTATTATATCCATTCAGATCTTCGGGGTCCCTCCCAGATGCCATCAAAGGTTGATGCTTAGTACTTCATGACATTTATTGATGATATTTCACGAAATGTTTGGGTGTATTTTTTGAAGAAGAAAAGTGATGTGTTTGTCACTTTCAAGCAATTGAAGGCATTAATTGAGAATCAGACTAGAAAGAAAATCAAGCGACTCATAACAAACAACAACATGGAATTTTGTGGTGGTGAATTTTATAAATTCTACAAGGATGAAGGCATTGATAGACACCGAACAATTAGTCATACTTCATAGCAGAATGGGGTTGTTGAGTGGATGAACATGACTCTTTTGGAGAGGGCGCATTGCATGCTTTTGAATGCCGGGTTGTCTAAAGACTTTTGGGTTGAGGCAATCTATATTGCTTGCTATTTGGTCAACCGTTCTCCATCAACAGCTACTGATTGTAAAACTCCTTATGAGGTATGCTCTAGTGCTTTTGCTGATTATTCAATTTTGAAAACTTTTGGTTGTTCTGCTTATTGTCATGTGAATGATTGTAAGCTTGAGCCTAGGTCAAAGAAATGTATATTACTAGGCTATGCATACTAGGTGAAAGGATATAGATTGTGGTTTTCTGATCCTAAATCACATAAGTTTATAGTAAGTAGAGATGTTGTATTTGATGAATCTACCATGCTTCACCCGAGAAAGTAATTTATTATTTCTACAGGAAATTAGCAGGGTTCTACCAAGGAAGTGGAGCTTCAGGTGGAGGTTTCACAAAGGGTTCGAGATAGCACTAAAGATCATCCTATTAAAGATGGCCATGGTTCCAATTCTGATGATGATGATCCACAAGAAGTGCAAGAGACCAATATTGTTGCTGGTAGATAAAGGAGGCAAATTAGGCCACCCCAGAGATATGGCTATACAGATTTAGTAGCATATGCACTTACTGTGGTAGAGGATACTGCAGTTCAAGAGCCTTCCACTTATTCAGAAGTTGTCACAAGTAGCAAGTCTGCACAATGGGTTGTTGCCATGAATGAGAAGATTGATTCTCTTCATAAGAACCAGACCTGGGAATTGGTGAAATTGCCTAAGGGCGCTAAAACTGTTGGTTGTAAATTGAGCTTCAAGAAAAAGGAAGGGATCCCAGGTATTGAAGATGCAAGGTTCAAAGCTTGTTTTGTGGCGAAGGGCTATAGTCAGAGATAAGGTATGGACTTTAATGAAGTTTTCTCTCCTATTGTGAGGCATAGCTGTATACAAGTGTTTCTTGCCATGGTTGCTCTATTTGATTTGGAACTTGAGCAGCTTGATGTGAAAACTGTGTTTCTACATGCTTCAGCCAGAGGGGTTCATTGTTGAAGGTAAAGAAGATCATGTTTGTTAGTTGAGGAGATCACTGTATGATTTGAAACAATCTCCAAGACAGTGGTACAAGCACTTTGACAGCTTTATGGTCGGGTACTCGGGTATGGTTACACAAGAAGTAGCCATGGCAGTTGTGTGTATTACAAGCAATTGCCGGATAGTTCTTTTGTTTATTTATTGCTCTATGTGGATGACATTTAATGCTGGTAAAAGCATGTTAGAGATTAAGAGATTGAAATTTTTGTTGAGTGATGAGTTTAAAATGAAGGATTTGGGTGCTGTGAAGAAAATCCTAGGGATGGAGATTCACAGGGATAGACAAGTGAGAAAGTTGTACTTGTCCCAGAAGAATTACATTGAGAAAGTACTTGGACATTTTGGTATGAAAAATTCTAAACTAGTGAGTACTCTGCTAGGCACTCATTTCAGACTTTTAGCAGCATTAGCACCACAAGGTGTGGGAGAGGAACCGCGTGTTCCTTACTCTAATGCAGTTGGGAGCATCATGTATGCTAGGGTGTGCACTAGTCTAGATATTTTCACAAGCAGTCAATGTTGTCAATCACTATATGGTCAATCCTGGCAAGGTTCATTGGCAGGCTGTGAAATGGATATTCTGTTATTTACGGGGAACTACATACCTTGGTTTAGTCTATGACAGAGGCAGTGATGTCGGTTCTAGTATCATTGGGTACGTTGATTCAGATTATGCTGGTGATCTGGATAAGAGAAGATCTCTGACAGGCTTTGTTTTCACTCTCTTGCGGTGTTCCATTAATTGGAAATAGACTTTACAATCGACGGTTGCTTTGTCCACTACAGAGGCAGGGTATATGTCAGCAGCAGAGGCAGTGAAAGAAGCAATTTGGCTGAGAGGTTTGGTTAATGATTTGGGTTTGCAGCAGGATGAGACTGTTGTGTTTTGTGATAGCCAGAGCTCAATACATTTGACCAAAAATCAAATGTATCATGAGAGAACCAAGCACATTGATGCCATATATCATTTTATTCAGAAGGTTGTGACACAAGGTGATATCACAGTGAAGAAAATTGGTATGGCAGAAAATCAAGCCGACATGTTGACTAAGCTAGCTCAAGTTCTCAAGTTCAAGAATTGCTTAGACTTGATTGGTGTTTGTAACTTATAATGACCCTAGGAGGTGTTGGAGGAGACGCAATTAGGAGATTTGTGTTGAGGACTTGATGAAATTCAAGTCAAGGTGGAAATTTGTCAAGAAGGTAACTTGATTTTCTCAAGCCTTACCGTGGAACCCATAATTTTTTAACTTACTTATTGTGCACACACGTTTGTATGTCTCTTGATTATTGAGCTTCTTCTAGAAGCTTTGTGAAAAAAAGGCTTTTGTTAAAATTGAAGCCACATTCGGCCCCTGTGGTGGTGTGCAAAAAACATATATATAAACAAGAAGAAGAGAGACTAGAGTTGTAGTAAAGACAACAGTGCCTTTGGGAGAGAGATAAGTTATACC
Source organism: Alnus glutinosa (assembly GCF_958979055.1). Classification (NCBI taxonomy): domain Eukaryota; kingdom Viridiplantae; phylum Streptophyta; class Magnoliopsida; order Fagales; family Betulaceae; genus Alnus; species Alnus glutinosa. The sequence goes on along the minus strand of NC_084897.1, from coordinate 8,824,237 downwards.
AGTTTGTCACACTTGTATTCACATTATTTTTCTTTGGTGTGCCGAAAGGTAAGGGAAATAAGAGAGGTTTTCTCTTTTGTATTTACTTCTCTTTTTTGTGTGAGAGTGAAATAAGGGTGTATTGGAGCTTTTGGGTTTAAGTGATTTTCTTTATACAATTCTTTGTACTCTATCCTTTTGATAGCGAATTTCTCCTGGATTGTCTTTGCTAGTGAATGTGGGCTTGTTAAGCCAAACCACTTAAATCTTGGTGTCTTATGTGATTGTATTATTTTTTATTCTATAATTTTCTGCTTCTTTGGTGATCCTGGAATTTTAGTATGTTACAACAATTTCTATATTATACAAATTCTTACACCATACTTTACATGATAAAACAACACTAGTCAAAAGTGCCACAAACAACACATAAGTTGCTATACATCAAAAAGTACTTAGAATATATGTCTAACTATAGGTAAACTTCAAAAGATAGATATTTTCAGGATATTTACAACAAACTAAGACACAAGAAAACCTATCTATAATACCTTAAATAGGCATATGGATCATCTTCACACTCTTCTATACTAGCACTAACATCTATGTAATTGTGGCGTTATTACATTTACATAGGCGAATTAACGAGTCCATGGTCTCAATATGTATAAGAATTACTGAGCATTTCAATATGAGCCATTTGTTTTCAAAAATATCCCTAACATTGTGATTATAATAACAGCTATGTTAGGTTTACAAAAAATAATCATTTTATATAATCCCTAGCTGATAAGATAAGTACTATAGAGTTGTTTAATAATACATAATACAATTCACTTATCTTTCCTTTGATATTAATTTAATACGTATATATACATATATAGACACACACACACACAGGTTACTTGCATCTCATAAAATGCATATATGTATACAAATATAAGGCAATGAAACAATTCAATAATCACAAAACATAATATCACAGTATTCATTATATGCAATGCATTCTTCTTTCATTATCCTCTAGGAGACTCTTCTGGCTCTTCCGGCTTTCTAAGGGACTTAAACCCTTTGTTTACAGCTAACAGGAGACCTTCGGATCCTTGTTTAAACGTCTTTCCTAGAAAACTTTATAGTTTCTTATTTAAATTAGAAGGCACTTTCGACTTCCACAATTAACATTAGGGCAACCTTTTGGCTTCTTATTTAACCTGGAAGGCACCTTCGGCTTCCATGGTTAACATAGGACAATCTTCTAGCTACATATTTAACTTAGGACGACCTTCAAGCTTCCCAGTTTTATTATCTCTTATTCTCATTGATCAACAGTATGCAATAACATGCCTCTCTTAAAATCATTATTTTGTTCTCATAATCATCTTCTTTTATTTCACAAATCATTTCAACATGTGAAAATAATTGAAAACATATAATCATGTAATTCATAAAATATTTAGGCTCATGTAATTGTAATAATCATACTTCAAAAGCTTTATCAAATATCTCAGTAAATAAAATACTAGCAAAAACAATATCATTTCTCAATAACCAATTATACTTACCACTTTGCAGACTGTCTAAACGCTATTCTTGTCTTTAATAACTCACTATAATTTATTGTGCCCACGAGCGACAATATATTAGTCTAATATTAATTTTAAAAAGCTAATATCTAGACCATTGATTATTTTCCTTATACTTTGTATGAAAATGGACTGCATAACAACATATATCTATAATGCCAAAATGTCATTCGGACATCATAACGGCTATGACATTAGTATAATATTTATCTAAAACTTCTAACATTACTTGGACATTACAATGGCGCTATTATAAAATACCTAATAATATTTAGGTAGCACAACTGCACATTTTTAATATTTAAAAGGATGAGTGAATATAATATCCTTCTCTGGAATATTCAATCATAGTTTCTCAAGTAATTTAGGCATTATATTGACATAATTGACAAAAACTAGGGATAAAATAATTATATCTAGCACTCCCACTTTAAATAGCTCCAAAACTTAATATATATATACACTCTAGCACTCTAGTATGTGAGAGAAAGAGAGAGCATCTTCTGAATGAAAGAAATACTACTGTGTTCCGGCCTTTTATAGGAAGAAATTCTAGGATAAATTTGGAATTTTGCAAAAGATATCAACGGTGGGCATTTTCTTTTCTTGCTAGAGTCTACAATTGTCAACTATATGTTGTGGTACTATTCGAAAGTAGGCGTGAATCACATCCTCCAGAATTCTTTGGGTTGAGCTTCACTTCTAGAGCTCACGTTTAGTTGTGCACAAAAATAGGTAGCTATATAAAACTTAAAGAGTGACTTGTCAACTCATTCATTCGGACCCCACCCTAAGAAAACATCAATTTTCATCAATGTTTTTGGAACCCATTTGATTTTATTATTATTATTATTATTTTAAACCAAACACTAGTTCGGCCAACACCCTCGTGACAACTCTTAAAATATAATATAAAATTATATTATACTATATATTACAATTCTTAAAAACTCTCCTAAGTTCCAAAATTTCATTTCTCGTTGATTCTAGTTCAAATGTCCACTTCTTAGATTAAACCAAGAACATCAAATTAGACATAAAATACATTTAATCTAATTTAAAACTAATATTTATACTAAAGTGTTTTTCTAATCATTCTAATAAATTCTTTGGGCCTGGCATTCCAAATAGCTCTCCAGGCATACGATGACTTGTATCCAATTAGAGCCTCTAAAAAATATTCCCATGGAAATTTTTGAAATAAGCAAAAGTAATTTTTTATTCTAATTTTTTTTTTATATATATACATATCACATTTTTATCTCACAATTATCTCACAATACTGACATGACAGTCTCAACCAACTTTAAATTAGTCCTTGTTGAAAATAAAAAGAAAAACCCAAAGATTGATTAGAATCAGAGAATCAAAGAATTAGTTCCTCACACGGTTTTTGTAAGTTAGAAAACACTCATGCTATGTCTAGGAATAGCCTAGATGACAGCACTGAGAAGAATCTCCTTCCATGTCTGCGACAGAGATTTTTCTTTTCATCCATTAATACTTTCCAAATCGAGTCCTTGATGCTTAGGACATTCGTCGATCTCTTTGATTTACCAACCACAGTCGGTAACTAACCTCGATACTGGTATTTCCACTTAAAGAAATAAAGGTCTTCTCCATATTCAATTTATGTCCCAAAGCCTTCGCATATACCACCAACATATCCCAGATTTGGCTCCACTCCTAAGCATTTCACATGCAGAACAAGGGATGTAAACATACCGACTAGGTCGTACCACCACTCTATTTACAATGTAACCGTAACTCATACCAGAGATTGTCATCAAGTAACCATAATGAATATCAACACCCATAGGTTGGGAGTGGCTTGTACATAACACCCAGCCCCATCAAGGGTGGCTCGCAGGCCACCCCCTTACCAAAGGGAACCCCAAATCCCCTATTTTTTTACTTTATATATATATATATGTTAGGTTTTTAATTTTTAATCTATTAATATTTTTTTTATTAAGAGTAAGATGTGTCTCATTTTTATTGGGCCTAACGTGGTAACCTAACGGTTTTGTCAAGTAGTGAACGGAAATTGACTTCAAGAAGTAATTTGTCAATTTCGCCTACTACAGGGACCCTCTCAGTTAATTTTTATACCACATGCAGTGATTTGTAAATTAAGCCAATCACCTGGACCAATTTTACATTTTTTCCTATTAAAAAAAAAAAGTTACGTTGGTTATGTACTGACAAACCTAGTCCAAGAACGACCACCATTGCCTTGTATGTAAGCTTGAGAAATGCAAAACAGGTGACGTAATTAGGTGGAAGTAGTTGCCTCCGAGCTCCATTGGTGACTTTGGATCCTGTACAAGATAGAATATATAATTCATTTGAATGGCTAAATAACAAGTTTCAGAAGTTATAGTACTTTCACATGCACCAGGCTAACCTCGATCAGTGATTATATATATATAATCAAGACACTGGCGATCGAACCCCATTGGTTCAATAAATATTGGCTTATAATAACTTTGTGTTTTGGTAAAAATTAGCCTAGCTGCAATGATAAGGTATTCATTACTTTCGTATTGGCGAGGTAAATCATTAAGTTTCACGTTTATTAGGTGAGATTGATGTGACTAATACCTTTGCTAGCTAGGTCATAACGAAAGTAGTAAGTGCCCTTTTTTTTCTTGTTAATTTTTTTTTTTTTTTTTTTAAAAAAATATATTATATATATATGGTTGTTCTGAGAAATTATTCTGGAGATTCTCTCAAATTCTTGTATGCTGATGGGGCTCATATTTTCCTCCCGGCCCTAAGCTTGCTTTCAAACACACGCTTGCTAGATTACGAGTTGCTCACCTGCATGGCTTTCAAGGTCTGCATCCGTTTGAGCTCCATTCTCTCCTGTGATTTCAACTGGTAATTAAGAAAAAAAATTAGTTCGATCATCGGCTCATATATATATATACCTAATGATCAATAACAGGAACAGCAGTAAAATGCACCTTGAAAGAAGAAAGCAAAATCAAGCATTACTTTTAAACGTGAAAGTATCAATTCAACCGGCTGTTTGTTTTCCTTAATAACACTTCTTAATTAAGGTGCGTGTAATTTCTTATTTTATGGAATTAACTTTTAGTTGTGATTTCCTCAAGAGGACATGACAAATTTCAGATATCTAAAACCAACAATATCATGACAAAGTGGATCCATGACATTGCCAAAGCCGGCCGGGTGACATAGAATAAGAAATGAATATTCGGCCTTTAAATTATTTAGGTTTATTTGATTGTTTAGGTTTTATATTTTAAGATTTAATTTATTTAACAATTTAATAATGGGTTTACCCAAAGTCAGTTAAAATAGAGTTAAAGTGATTTTATCATTTTATAACGGACTTGGCCCAAATGTCAGTCAATTTAGGGGTAAGGTTTCTTAGAGTCTATTTAAATGTTCTTTTGCACTTCTATAATTCAAATTATAATTAATGAAAACAAATGCTCTGTTTAAGAAGTGATTTCTCTTAGTTTTTGGTGCTAAGATTCTGGTATATAAGGTTAGTGAGACTTCAATTCAACTTATTATCTTTGTTATTTTGGTAAAACTCTAAAGCAACGTAAGATTTAACTTTTTCTTTTTCTTTTTCTTTTTCTTTTCCTTCGCATCACGGAATTCATTCTCATCATCTCCTGGCGTAAATTTACCATGTCACTGGTTGATATATTTAATATATTTTAGTAGATATAAAAACAAAATAAAATAAAATAAAAACCATTCACATACCCTTTCGAACCACATAATTTTGAGAGCGGTAGCGGTGGCTGTTCCGCCGGGATCCCATGGCATCTCGAACCACATTCCAAAAACATTCAAAGAGACTTATGCATGTTCTGTAGTTCTCCGGATACTCCAAAGAGTCCGCATTATTCGAACTCTTTTTGTCTCCTTGGGGATGTCCTTTATCATAGTCCTCGTCCTTGTCATCGTGAATGAGCTTGTTTATTGTTGAGTCCATCTGGAGCTCATCAACCCATATGCCTTCCAAATAACAACCAATTAAGGATAATTAATAATTCGTGATAGACGCCACTGGATACAAATGATATTATCAAAATAGTAATGTCATACAAACAATGGAAATCTAGAAAATTATATAAAGTAATATTATCAATCATATTTTTATCTCATAATTATTCTACAATTGTCACATAATAAACATGCTCCTCCCCTCAAATGCACAAGGTGTGAGTCTATAAAATATGGTATTTATGGTACTTTTCTTTCTATAAAATTATTTTACTCCATGAATGGCGACTAATATGTCCTGTACATATGGATTTGATTTTTGTTTTTGTTTGCTTTCTTCTTTTTTTTTGATAAAAAAAAAAAAAAACAAAAAAAACAAAAAAAAAAAAAACAAAGGTCGATTATGTTACTCATGACCACCCAATACTAGATTACCAAATCAAATTTGTTTCAATATTCATGCCTATCCGAAAGCACATAGGTAGGTAACCTTAATGCACACATGGCACCATATATGCTTCCCAACATTATGGAACACAAAACTATGTAAGATAAAATTATATTCGTAAACACACAACTCCTATATATATAAAATAAGATTTTAGTGAGAAAAAATGACAATAATGGCGTTGGGGCAAACCCAAAACAAAGCCTACTCCTAGGGAGGAGAAATGTCACAAGAACAAAGCATAAGAGGGGGAAAAAATAAAGAAAGAAAAAAAGACCCTAATTAATCCAACTGAGAATTAATGTCCTCATATAAGCCTGACTCACATTCGCTAAAGAAAGCTATTTTATAGAAAGGGATCAAATTTGTCTGTTGGATTAGCTAACTCCATCCTGACTCAAAAAATGATTTCATGAAGAATATAAGAAGCACTTCTAAACATTCTATTGGTTCTTTAATATCAAATACAATAAACAGGTCACAATAAATATAAGTTTATCAACAATAAGCATAAAGATTTTCCATGAAAATTCCTAGACAATTGTTGCATAGATTGCTCCTGGCAAGGCAAATTGAATTTCCTACATAAAGGAGTACTGCCATATCCCATTTGAGAAGGTGTAAGTAGAAAATCAAATGATTAAGGTATTAGAATATTTTTCTGTAATTGGACTTCTATTGATTGTGGGGTTTTTTGTTTACAAGAACAGGTTGGACATGTAGTCTATAATACTATCGAAGTATGTCAAAATATTGTTGAGTGATAGCTAAGGGTGCATTTGGGATTGTGATTTCATAGACAAAAAGTGCGATTTTAAACCAAATTACAGAAAATGAATCGTTTGAAAATTACGTTTTTTTTTTTTAAAATTGCAATTTGAAAACGCAGTGCCAAGGAAGTACTTTTTTGAAAACCCGATATTTTAAAAGCTAACCTGCAATTTTAAAAACCAAACTGTGATTTTACTAAATGCTTAAATGCGTTTTTAAAAATCACTTTTTCACATCGCACATTTTAAAATCGCAAACCCAAACAAAACCCAAGTTATTTGTTGTGTAGGAATAGAAGTCATATATGACATAGTAAACCATATGTAGGCTTCTAACCGTAATCAGGTTAGGAGCCTGTGATGTGAAGATTCCATTAGATTTTTCTATATAAAAGCTAGGTCCCTTCTTCTCTTTACATATTGCAAACCCTATTCTCATGTTGTTTAGAGAATAATTTAGGGCTTAGCCCAGTAAGGGGTCACCTAAAGAGAGGATTAATGAAAGGCAAATTTGGCTGTAAATAATTAGCTTTGCACTGTATGTGATTCAACCAAATCAAAAATAGATTGCCTTTTTAAGTACTTAATTTTGTGAATTATAGAATCTTTATGTTCTAGTTATAGCATGATTATTTAATTGTCAACGATGCAAAGGCGGATTTTCGCATGGCGAACCGGATGATGGGTCACCTACAAGACAAGAAGATTGAGACCATCAGAGTGGCGTCGGCCCAAGAGCCGACAAGGGAGCCTCTGATGTTTAAGTCAGTTGAGTATTCTTAGAAAAGAATAGAATAGAAAGATTTTTTTGGTTGAAATTAAAAGCTCTTGTCTCCTTTTGGGGATGGTGATCATTTTTTTTAAAATTATTTTAGACTTTCTATTTAATTACCTGTGGGTCTTGTAGTTTTGCAATAGTTGTCTATAGGCAGGAGGCTTATAAGTTATTCCAGCCTTTCTATTGACCACACCTTTATGGCAGTTGGGCCCAAAGGCTTATTTATTATATCATCAGTTGCTTCTCCTTCCCAGGTTATTCCGCCAGCCCTTTTTTATTTGCCCCCATGCACTCTTATAGGCGGTTGGTTATTTTATTAATGTTCAAGTTCGCAGCTTGCTATTTTGCTGTCAAGCCTACAACTCAATCTCTCAGTGCCTAGCGCTCTTCTGTAGTGGCTTGATATTAACCCTAGAGCTGATGGATTTGTCCATGGGGTGGCTCAAGTGGAGTGGCATTTAAAAACCTTTTTCCAAATGCCAACTAGTTAAAGGCGATACCTCATAGTGCCTGTTTTATCATCTTGTTTACTGGATTTTCGTTCATTTTGCCATAATGTCAGCTAACTTGTTGGATTGTCGAAGTGCCTTTTTCGGGGGTCCTCGCGTGCTCAGCATTGAGGTTATTCCCTAGAACCTTTCCCTAAGAGTCTTCGTGCGGCATCAAGGTCATCTCCTAGGTCTCTCCTTAGGATTCATCCCGCAGTCAGCATTGAGGCTATCCCCTAAGAGTATTCACAATAGCTTCCCTAAAAGAGGTCTGTTCCCTAAATTTTTGGAAAAATTTCAAGAAAGTTACAAAAACTCCTTCACAGCAGCTTTCCTAAAATTTTCGTTTCCCTGGGAAGTGAATAGTGATTCACAATGCATTGGGAAGCACTATCACTTCCCATTTAATTGTTTATTTCACAAAATATATTATCTCTCTCCTACTTTATCTTCTTTTTCCTACTTTTAATTAAAGTAAAAGTAAATATATATATATATATATATATATATATATATATATATATATATATATATATATTTTTTAATGATATAGGGAAAAATGAAGGGAAGTTGTTGTGAGGTGTTTTTTGATAGGGAAATAAAAAGTAGTTTTGTTCCTTATATTTCGGGAAAATGGTTGAGAAGCTGCTGGGAATGCCCTAAGTTCTCTCTTCAGGGGTTTTTGTTGAGGTTTTCCCTTAATTAAGTGTTCCCCCAGGGTCCTCGCTCAATCTTCATTGAGGTTGTCCCCTAAGGTCTTTCCCTAAAGGTCCTCGGTTAGTCATCATTCAGGTTGTCGTGATACAATAGCGCAGCTCTGGTCATGTGGACGGCTCTTAAAACATGTCTTGTAGGGTGCAATTTTGAATGCTATAAAAGGTTTTGGCTTCCCTCATTGGACACCAATTGGTTTTCAGATGAGATGGTCAAAGGCTCGATCCGAATGGTATCGAGTCAAGGTTATGGGTTCGAGTTCCGAGAGTGTCACGTTGAGACACAGATTGTTGAGGTGTAACAGTGTGGCTCTACTCATGTCCACAACCTCTAAGAACATGTATTGCGAAATTCAATTTTGAATGCCATAAAAGACTTTGGCTTTATGCTTTGTTTGTTTGGGCATAAAAAATTTTCTAGAAAATTTTTTCTGTATTTTTCATTGTTTCATACAACCAAAAATGATGGTTAATGGAAATCAATTCAGTTTGATCATAAAAGCCTCTTTAATGTTTGTAAAACGATTTATGCTTTTAAAAATCGTAAATCGTTTTTCAGGATTTAAATTCTTCATTCTTGTATGCATATTTGTGGGAATTCGTCACTGCTAGGTATTGAAGTTTGTTGGTAACCCAAATCTACTGCCGAAGGTCCTCGAATTTTAGTATCCGATCATCGGATTTCGGCAAAACAGGCCGAAATACGATCGGTGCCAAAATCTGGCACTGGTCCACCAAAATCCAGCGACGTACAACATCGTCGCCGGATTTCGGCATCTAGATTCCACATAAATTGGCTGGAATTTGGCCAGTACAACCGAACTGCCATTTTGGTTGGAATCCGGCCAACCCAGATTCTGGTGAAACTGGCTGGATTCTATCCATTGCCGCTGGATTTCGGCATTCATCACCGGAAACTAACGATAGTAGCCAGAATCTTACTGGCTAGTGACGAAATCTTGTCACTGGTACTTTTTCGTACGAGCCAAACGCCAGAAAATATTTTCATGAAAATAATTTAGTTGAAAATGTTTTACGACAGAAAACATTTTATGTCGAAACAAACAAAGCATTAGTCACAAGACCCCAATTGAATTTTAGATGAGATGGTTAAAGGCCTGATCCAATAGGGATTTTTTCCTAAGGTCTTTCGCCAAGGAGTCGTCGTTGAGGTTGTCCCTTGGGGTTTTTCCCCAAGGGTCCTCATTCAATCATCATTGAGTTTGTCTCCTAAGGTCTTTCCTTAGGGGTCCTCGTTCGGTCTTCAATGAGGTTATCTCTTTAGGTCTTCCCCATGGGGTTCTTTGCTGGTCTTCATTGAGTTTATTATTCTCATGGGTCTTTCCCTTAGGGTCCTCTATCGGTCTTCCTTGAGGTTATCCCTTGTGGTCTTTCCCTTGGGTTGCTCTGTCAGACTTCGTTGAGGTTATCCCCTAGGGTCCTATGTCGCTCTTCATTGAGGTTATCCCATGGGGTCCTTTGTTGGTATTCATTGAGGTTATCTCTTAAGGTCTTTCTCTTGAGGTCCTCACGTGGTCAAGAAATCCTTCTTGTTAAGTGCTTGGCAATCGAGCAGAGGTTCGGAATTTAGCTACTCCCATGCACCAACTTTCAAATTAAGCATAAAAGTAAACCAGTTGCACTTGTTGCTCCCATAGGCAACAACAATTAACTTTGAATATCAATTTTGAGAATAAATTTGGGAGCTCCGAAATTGGGTTCTTAGGCCATGGAAGGAGCAGTTTACCTTTTTCGTTGCCTTTCCCTTTTTTCTTTAGAAGTCAAGCCAACTAGGAATCTTCTATAGATGCTTATTTTCATGGCCCCTCGCTTGAAGTATTAACATTGTTCAAGTTAGCTTTGAAAGCTTGAGGAACATATACTAACCAAACCTTTCATGTTAGTAATATTTTCAACATTGTACAGACTCCGGGTCAGTACCAGCCCAAAAAAACTGACAGTAGAACTCCCGGGAAGGTCCTATCCCGGGAGTTAGAAATTAAGCAGCCAAGGTAGGCCCGGGACAAGCATTGCCATCAATCCCAATTAAGGAAGACTCAAAACCCGGTATTGAAGATAAATCTCGAATTTGCTGCCGAAGATCTCGCTTTGAGGTTTATAAGGAAAGAATCCCGAGATTGGAGACAAGAGGAGCCCAAGTCTATGTCAGAATCTGACGGCACTCCCATGCAAAAGAAGACAAAACCCTAGCAGTAAAGGTGCTCATCATGCAACCTATAAATAGGCCCATACCCCAGGTATAAACTCAGACTGATTTTTTTGAAAATTAGCAGACTTTCTCTAGCAGAAGCTAACTTAAGCATCGAATGAGACCCCCGGAAGGGGCTCTTAAGTTTGCTGATTTTGCAGAATTCTTGGAGAAAGTTCGAAGAACTTAGAATGGAAAGTTGTGTTCACGCCATACCGAAAACTATACCAACAGTTTGGTGCCGTCTGTGGGAACGATATTCGTTCTCATAAAAAAAAATTAAAAAATCCACAATGGTGATGAATACACGCTTTGAAAGTCAAGTCTACCGACAAAGGAGATCAGAGCCAGAGCAAATTCCCCAGACCATCCCGAATCCAGGGATTCAGAATAATCCACTGCCTCCACCATTCCCTCTCCAGGTGGTAGAAATCAAGATTGCATAGTCGTGTTGGAAGCTCATATTGAAGCCCTAACGCGACAAAATGTAAAGTTGCTGCTCAAAAATCTGGAACAGCCCCATCCCAAGATGAATGGGGATGAACTTGAGGAAGAAGAGTGCAACAGCCATATCAATGGCCAAGGTTACCGAGAAGAGGATCGTCGAGAGGACGATCACCAAGAAGACAGAGGAGATGCCCGGGAATTAAGAAACAGAAGGCCCAACCGTCACGGAGACTGAAGGGAGGATGCAGGAGACCTGACCAGAATAATAGCTGAGTTGAATAGAAAATGTACGCATATGGAGATGGAAAGAAAGGACAAGAGTAACTCCCTAGTGCTGGACAGGCTCTTGTCAGCCATAGACTCGCCCTTTATTAGATGGGTAGCAAATTTCCAACTACCCGAGAAGTTCAAGGTTACTCAAATCATGAGTTACGCTGGAGACGGGGATCCTCTTGATCATGTGGAGAATTTCCCAGCCCACCTAGACCTTCATGGAACATCCGATGAAGTAGCATGTCGGGCCTTCCCTTTGAATCTATTGGGGAAAGCCCGAGACTGGTTTCAGGAGAATGCCCCCAACTCTATTGATAACTTTAAAGAGTTGACCAAGATGTTCATTACAAAATTCCTAGCTTTCCAAACAAGAAAGAAGCCATCCGAGTATTTGTTAAGACTGCACCAGCGTAGCAACGAAACTCTTAATGAGTTTGTGGCTCGGTTCAACCTAGAGTAGGTGGCGGTTGAAGACCCAACCAAGGAAATGGTTTATGCCGCCCTTTATCAGGCCATTTCACTCGAGGAGCATTTGATGAAGAAGTTGACTCGGAAGCAACCAAGCACCTTGCAAGGCTTGATGGATAAAGTAGAGGAATACATCCATCAAGAAGAGACACTAAAGGTGATGACCAGTTCAAGGCCATCCCGGGATAAGTCTCCGGATAGAAAAATAAGAGAATTCAGGAAGGCTGGAAAGGAAGATCAGAGGTGAGTAAGAAAGTTCGCAGATTACAACTTTACACCTTTGAATGCCGAGATATCAAAAGTCCTCATGGAAATTAAGAGAGATCTGGAGTTTCGCTAGCCACTGAAGATACCAGGCAACCCTCCACAGAAAAATGAGGGCAAATATTGCGATTTCCATGATAGAGAGGCCATTACATCGAGGGGTGCATAATCCTGAGGCTATTAATTGAAGAGCTTATAAAGAACGACAAGCTAGTCCGGTTCTTGGGAGAGCAAAGGAATCAGCCCGAAAATAACAGGCCCTGTAATCGCCACGACTACAAGCCCCGAGGCCGACCTTAACCAAACGAGAGGGATGGGAGGATGATCCCCAGGAGGATGAAGAGAGAAGAGAGGACCAGAGAAGCAGGAGCCCGCGGCGTAGAGAGTCGAGGCCAAAGCAGGCTATGGCCGAGACCAGGTAGTAAGGCTAGTTGGCAATCTCGGGAAAGATTCTCATTTATCAGCAATTATGTTTTAAAGAACAAGATTATTATTTCAGTTATAATAAAGACAAGAAAAGTTCTTGAGATTGTGGGAATGAGCATTTTTCAGAATAAAAGAACAGGATTGACTTAAACATCGAAGCGTTCTTAGCCTAAAGACCGAGAACCCGTTGATGTCACTTCTGGTGCAAGAAAGAAACAGGTTTTCAGGAGAAGGCAAGCATGGGGGGTTGGATTAGACCCCTAGCAGAAGTCAAGCCTCGCGGGTAGTCCTATACCGAGAGCAAGAAGAAAGAGTCTCCCAATTAGTTCTATACCGGGAGCAATAAGAAAAAGTCTCCCGGTTAGTTCTATATTGGGAGGAAGAAGCAAGTCTCTGGGTTAGTCCTACACCGAGAGCCAGGGAGAAAACACTGCAAAGAAAACAAGGCAGAAGCAAGTCTCTCAGTTAGTCCTACACCAAGAGACAGGGAGAAAACCCTGTAGAGAACACAAGGCAAAAGCAAGTCTCTCGGTTAGTCCTACACCGAGAGCCAAGGAGAAAACCCTACAGAGAAAATAAGGCAAAAGCGAGCCTCTCGGTAAGTCCTACTCCGAGAGCCAAGGAGACAACCCTGCAGAGAAAACAAGGTAGAATGGAGTCTCTCAGTTAGTCCTACACCGAGAGCGAGGGAGACGACCCTGCATAAAAAAACAAGGGGAATGGGGGGTCAGATTAACCTCTAGATTTTGGAAATTTTCAGTAGGTAAGACACCTGAACAGTCCTATCCTTGGAGATAGAAAGACAACCACAAGGATATCAGACAATTTCAGAACGAGCCAAAGCTCAGGCTTGTTGAAACAAAGAATTCCTATTGTCCAAGTGCCTCAGACAAAGGAATTATGGAGTAACTGTTGGGAATAATTCTAGTCAGACCAGACTTCAGGTCGGTATCAGCCTAAGAAGACTGATAGCAGAACTCCTGGGAAGGTCCTATCTCGAGAGGTAGAAATTAAGCAGCCAAGGTAGGCCCGAGACAAGCATGGCTAGGGGACTTAGCCATCAGTCCCAATTAAGGAAGGAGTCGCAACCCGAATTTCGTGGGAGCATACTCAATCTCGGGAAACCCAAGATTGAAGATAAATCTCAAATTTGTAGCCAAAGATCTTGCCTGGAGGTTTATAAGGAAAGAACCGATATTGGAGGGAAGAGGAGCCCGAGTCTAAGTCAGAATCTGACGACGCTCCCATGTAAAAGAAGATGAAAACCTAGCAGTAAGGGTGCTCATCACGCAGCCTATAAATAGGCCCGTACCCCAGGTATAAACTCAGACTTATTTTTGGAGAATTAGCAGACTTTCTCTAGCAAAAGCTAACTTAAGCATTGGGTGAGACCCCCGGAAGAGTCTCTTAGGTTTGCTGATTTTGCAGAATTCTTGGAGAAAGTCTAAAGAACTTAGAAGGGAAAGCTGTGTTTACGACATATTGGAAACTGTACCAACAATGAGGTTTATTTTTTATATATAACTGCAATGTTTTACATCATTTTACATTGTACATCTATACAGAACATGTAATCAAGTAGAATTCTAATCTTAAGAATTATCTCTAGGGTCGGGTCTCCTCTATATACACTTAAACTGCTTCTATGTTGTTCAATTGGACTTATTGTCTGCTGCGTGAGTTTGTCTTCAACTGCTTCTATCTTGTTTAGTTTCGTTATAGCTGATACTTCAACAATATCTTCAATATTTAATACAAGCTAAAACTTTTGTTGTTTTTGGACTCCTTTTATACAAGAAATTTCTTTTAAGGAAGTTAGAGAACATCTCAAAACTTGTCGGGCAATTATGCAAAGAGAAATGTTTAGTTTCATTCTCTTGCACATCTTTTGGCTATCTACATACAAAAGATATGCAAATCCACCATTAAATTTATGGAATCATATGTGGTTTCTAAAGATTCAATGATTGATTTGCAAAAAAGATTTGTAAGAGATGTGAAAGAAAATTACACCAAATACAACACTTATGCAAATAAACACATACCCAAATGCTTTCAACAATCCTTATGGAATGATGGGTAGTAATTGATGACATTTTGATTAATGCGATGCTCTGCTAGGTGGACTTTACTGGGGTGCAGCAACCTGTTGGCGATTATGCCCTAAATGACAATGTTTTATGATGGACATTATAGTTTGTAATGAATAATGTTATTATTCACATATCTATTTATTTTAAAAATATGGCATATGATTATTTTACATGCTTATTATGATTCTTTATATTGTGAATGTAACTGGTCCTTAAATAGGGTTGTCACACAAGGTCTTAAACCATAAACCTTATACTATTAAATCTTTTGTTGTTCGTAGTCAATAATGGAATTGGGCATTCCATTTACGAAGACTAATACACATCAATCATGATGATTTATCTTGATCAAGTCAAGTCGAAGGTTTCGGGTTAATGTGTAGGTGTGTTGTCCTAAATGGACCATGGGAATTGTCTTTTCCTTAAACATACTCTCAATAAGAATGACTATAACTCTCGAGACTTATGGCATTGATTCTAAATTCTGTGAAGATTGTTAATTCAAATGTCAAGTGGATGTCACTTTGATGCATTTAGCAATGAGACCTTTACTGCGGTCAATATTCTCACTGTGTATATTCTTAAGTTATTCTCAATAATAAGTTTAAGTTTTGAAGAGGAAGATAAGAGTCCTTACTCTTGGTTATTCTTAATTATTGGTGAGAAGATTTGAAGTTCTCATAATCCTAGAAGTTGCACGTAATTTTCATGGAATGAGTAAAAAGAAAATTTTTGCTGAATAAGTAATCATGTTATTGTTGTTCTTATTAAAATAGCATAAATATTTCCATGCAGTTAATAATGTAGTCTTGATTTAGAAATTTTTACTTTCCGTTGTGCAATCATATTTTTACAACTATATTCCAACACAACCTTGTAAGACCTTGCCTTTTAAGCTCAGATCAAAATGAATGTCCGTCCACCTTGGATTAGCAAAAGGCTGACGGATTGCGCGCAAAGAGTAGCAAATCTATTAATACTACTACTACCCTTATAGTGGAGGATAAAAATCAAGGGCTAAATGCCTAATCTCGCCGTTGTGCAATCATATTTTCCTGCAGATTCTAACACGTACAGGTGAGCAAGAGAAAAGTGGAGCGACGAATGTGGGTGAGTGCAGATCTACAGATATGGCATGGAGCAAAACATAGATCTGCCATGGGCGGATGCAGATCTTATTCTTAACTCAATAAAGTATTATTAACATTATCGGTTCAGTTTTCTTGTATTAACTGATAATGTAAATAAGTATTTTTAGAGAATATAGAATAAAGAGAATTTTTTTTTTTGGAGATTAATTGCCCTTATCTCCTCGAGGATGATAATCATTTTTATATGAGACCCTCTGTTAAATTGATACGTGATGAGCTCGTAGTTTTACAATAGCAGACCTTCTAGGCTTTTTTGGCCTTTTTATTGAGTAGACCACTATGGGTATGTTTGGCAAATGTTTATACAGAACAGAGTAATGAGTTGTTAATTTTAAAATTAGTAAAAAGTGATGATGTGATATAAAGTAAAAAAAATTTGCATAGAAGAGTGAAAAAGTTTTGTATCGTAGTGAATTTTTTTTTATTTAAATAGTAATAAAAAATTATTGATGTGATATAAAAAGTGAAAAAAAAAAAAATTAAGATGCTTTAATGTTGATTGTTATTGAAAAATGTAAAAAAGTAAAAAAAAAAAAAAAAAAAAAAAAAAAAAAACCTACTACTCGATCTCTTTCACGTCAAAGTCGTTGCCAAACATAGCCTATATTAATTGGGACCTAAGTAAGGTCCATCGTAAAAAGATTACAAATGACAATTATTAATATGAATAATGTTAAATACTATATTTTTTATCCAATGGTTTTTGTTTACACTTTTGTGGCCCTCCTTCCACTCGTTGCGAAGGGTGATACTTCACATATATTACTCGAATAAGTATTATCGAGTGTGAGGGAGCGGTCTTATTTTTTTGGTTGCCTAGAGTTGACTTAATACTGGAAAAGTTGCCCTCGTAAATACACAACTCTACGTATAAAACTCTCTAGAATTTGTTGTCTTTTTGGGCTAGACTCTGTCACCTTTGAGTGTTCAATTTTTTGATGGGTTAAATACCTTACATTTCCTGGTTTAAAATTTTTATTTTTTGTTTACTCAGTTTTTTCCTTTTACATAGATAATACCTGTGCTATTAAAAAATACGGAAATGATATTTCCGTCTATTTTTCCGTCCAAAACTAACATTTCTACGTCAGCAACACATGGCACCATTAAAATTGCGACACGTGACTGCCATATTTTTTTTTTAGGCTTTAAAAGAAAACATATATATCTATAGGTGGCGGCTCAATTTTGGGGGTAGCCGAACTACCCCATAGCCCTTGGGGGTGGTCGAAACCATCCCCATTTGGCTTGGGGGTGGTTCGGCTACCCTCATGGGCCAAAGTAAGTAAAAAAAATAAAATAAAATAAAATAAAATAAAATAAAAAAAAGCCTCAAAATAAAAATTAAAATATATATGGCAGTCACGTGTCGCAATTTTAATGGTGCCACGTGTCGCTGACGTGAAAATCCGTCAGTTTTGAACAGAGGTATCATCTTCGTCTTTCCTGATAGCACAGATACCACTTATAAAAAAAAGAAAAACTAAAGGGACAAAAAATAAAAGTTTTAAACCACGTGAGGTAGAAAGGTATTTAATCATTTTTTGAAATTTGAATTCAATTATAATTTAGTGCGGGAATTTTGAAGCAAATAAAGTTAAAAAATAAAAAATAAATAAGTTTGAATAGTTAGACTTTTTGAGATAAAATTAAAAAAGAAAATTGAATAAAATCTAATTTGTTTTTTAAAAACCCAAACACGGTTACAGCAAGATTATTAGTTAGTTGTTCGGAGATATGAGTGGCCGAGCGGCCTGGCCGGGGAAGTAAATAAGCTAGAGCACGCAAACAGCAATATATAGAATAGAAAGGAAGGAAGGAAGGAAGGTTTTTGGCAACGCGAGGGTTTAGAGACACTTACAGTGATAAATGATTTTGTAGTATCGTCCAAGGTGGCTACCACTTCTGAAAGCAGAAGGCTTGCTCGCTAACAGATGGAGCGGTGAGAATCCTTCCTGATTCACAGAGTTTACTAGGTCCATTTTTTCCGCCTGATCTTTATACAACTGAATTATTTGAAATGCCAAATCTGTCAAAAACGTGCAAAATTAATGAAACCTGTTTTAGAATACAGATCGATCTGCCTAGCTAGTAGTCTATTTTACATAGGACGTCACTGATTCTGATAGTTTTGAGTTTTGAGTTTTGAAGACACATTCAATGCATCTAATTAAACCGCACACAATATAATTATATTTAAATATTATCAAATTCAAAAACTTAATTTTTAGCTAACATATATAATTAATGCTCACCAAAATATTCTCCAGCTATGGCACAGTGAAGAATA
The DNA here is from genome assembly GCF_958979055.1 of Alnus glutinosa. Classification (NCBI taxonomy): domain Eukaryota; kingdom Viridiplantae; phylum Streptophyta; class Magnoliopsida; order Fagales; family Betulaceae; genus Alnus; species Alnus glutinosa. The sequence goes on along the minus strand of NC_084897.1, from coordinate 8,805,867 downwards.
GTCTCGCCATCATTTTTCTTCTTGGAATATTCATAGCCAGCATAGCGACCACAGATTCTGAGAAGACAAAGGAAGGCTTCCTTTTTACCATGGAACGCTGCCAAGAATAATGGGGTTTCGCTGACCGTGTTACGAGCACCCACCAATGCTGGATCAACTTGGGCAATGCATTGACACATACACACATTCCCAATTGATGCAGCAGCATGAAGAGGAGTATTCCCATGCTCGTTTCCAATTGTAAGAGCCTTCTTCCTTTCTGCTTGGGAAATTTTTGCTATAAGTTTTTTCACTATCTCTTCTTGGCCATCGGAGACAGCTATGTGTAATGCGGTGTCCCCTGACCTGGTGATCTTGAGATTGTGAGCCTCTTGGTTGCTTCCATATATCTCCACAACTTCATCCCATGCGCCTTCCATGGCCATTTGTAACAACTTATTCTTCATGCTCTCTGACGTTTCCTCAATCGGCATCGTCATCTGAGGGCCGGGGAACCTTTCTCCTCTTCCTGGGTAGGCTCCTACTATACTAGGAACAACGGAACACAAACTGAATATATATATATATACGTACAGTTAATTTAGGTTTTGGGTTGTTTAACAGCTGGTTGAGACTGGGATTGGAGTCTAATATTTATACTATAAACTGAGTCCTGTGCTATAATTACCACTTTCCGTAAAACACACCCCCATTAATATACCCCCAAAAGGAAAGCCTATTCCATGTTCTCAAATGTACAATATATTCGGAATCTCTTTCGACCCTACTCTAGATCTACGTACTAGTTTGACTGCCACTTTGATTAATCTTTGTATATCGAGGTTGTCTGGCAACAACTTAAACGAAACACGTAGTGCGTTTTACTTTTTTTTTTTTTTTTTTTTTTTTTTGTGTACTTTTTCATATTTTTTATTAACAATCAACATTAAAATATTTTCATTTTTTTTACTTTTTATATCACATCAATAATTTTTTATTACTATTCAAATAAAAAAAATCATTACAATACAAAATTTTTTCACTTTTCTATACAAATACTTTTTACTTTATATAACATTATCACTTTTTACTAATTTCAAAATTAACGACTCACTACTCTATTCTGTACCTGTCTTTACCAAATAAGACTACAGTATAACAAATAAGAGGCTAGTTCTTTACTTTAAGCATGGCCTAGCCAAGTTATAGATATTTGTGTACGTTGTTCTCATACAAAAAGTACATCGTCAAACACTTTTATGTCCCGCCAATGAAAAACATAATAAAGTAAATGAAAAAGATTTCAAGAATTCATTTTGGCACTTATGATAATATAATATAATAGGCATGGTTGTGCTAGATTTGAATTTTTTTTTTTGTTGGGTAACCCACCCCTTTGTTTTATTGCTTCTAAACTGCTGTTGATGAACGAAAGTAGTATTTACACACAAAAATAAAATAAAATAAAATAAAATAACAATATAAGTTTATTGGATTACAGCAGCTATTAATTGCTAAAGTCTAAAGAGGATTGAATGTGATTGATTGGATTGTAAGACGGAGATTGTATATAAGGGAATATAAGTTCTACTTACAGTGATTATGCACTAGTACTACTCAGTCGAAATAGGTTATATAAATTACTGATGAGTCGTGACAACCGACAAGGGAAGAAAATGTCTGCAAGTTGAATAATTTAAGAGAGATCGATTAGCCTCTCTAGAATGGATTCCACAAGACTTGGGACTCAAGCAAAGTATGTTCCACATCAATATTGAGGATGAATTTTCCCCATCTTTTTTACAACATAATTTAACCTTTTCTTTTTGAACAAAAGAATTCCAATATTCTTACTTTAAAAAGAGATAGGAATACTTTAAAGGATAAAGCAAAAGGTGACTAATTAACTCTTTATCTACTTTACTAGTGCTTAATTTTATTAGTTTCTTTTTCGGATGTAGTTCGTAATCATTCAGATCCCTGTTGAATTCTTTCCTTCTTTGTAATAAAAATTTAGTTCTTACAAAAATATCCTGTCATAAGTTTTTTTTTTTTTTATTTATTTTTTTGAAATCTAACAAAAAGGAGAGAGAGAAAATCCCTTCCGAAATTTTAATAGAAATTAAGAGAATAAACTTGATTGAATGCTGCTTTATGGAGTATATTTTATTTTTGCTTAATTATTGGGTTTACTGTGGAACTTCCCAGGAAAACAGTACCTATAGTTATTCTAAATGATTTTTACCATTGAAAAAAGAAAATGGCAAGTATACGAGTCTTGGCCCACTGGGCTTTACTTTGACCGATGCCTTCCCCTTCAAAAAGAAAATGTCTGAAGAAAAGTTCCGTCTTGGACTCTTGAGTCTACTTGGACTGACCCATCTTGCTACACAAGATATGTAAAGAAAAAGTAAAAAAGAAAAATGCACCTCAGCGAAGTAACAACGAAGTAAAAGAAACCTAGTTGTGTCTAAAAAAAAAAGAAACCTAGTTGCAAATTTCATGCTGGCTCGAGCTTTTTGACATTTTAGCAAGGGCAAAAATTTCCTCCAACTCATATATAAGGTTGATATGTGTCCCTTGACATGTGAGAAGCACATGTTATTTAAATAGTTTGTGTTTCTTGTATGCTTTTTTAATAGCATTAATAATAAAAAAAAAAAAAAAAAAACATGTGCTTCTCACATGTTTAAAAGACACATGTCATTTTTATATGTGGGTTGTAAGATCGAGTGACTTTACAATCGATCGACCAAATGTGTAGCAAATAAAATAGATCGATCGAGCAACTTAATAATAAAATCAATCGAGCGATTATCGATCGACAGGTCAATCAAGCGATTAAGGCTCCTTGTCTTAAAATCTAGGGTATTATATAGAGAAACGAAAGAACCCCGACACAGGTTCTTAGATTAATCAACATAAGGACAACTGGAATAAATACCATATTTCAATCTGAGTGTGTTTACCGATTTCCATAGATTTATGCTTCCTTGAAGAATAACTTAGTAGATACCATGCTAAATCCTTCAAGGAAGAAAATAGTTAGAGTAGATACCATGCCTTAACTCGTTGCTTAGGGAAATCAATAGATTTAGGAGAAGATACCATTCCCTTGTGGCTGGTAAACATTAAGCATCATGTTATGATTGTTGAAAACTTGAAATGACTTCTAAAACAAAGTAAGTGTGTGTGTGCACAAAGTGTTAACAAAATAACAATGCGGAATTTAAAAGACACAAGAATTTTTGTTAATGAAGTGGAAACTCAATATGAGAAAAACCATTCCGGGGCAGCCAAACCCAGGATATCCACTATTCAGAAAACAAGACTAGTTACAAAGTAGTAGCACTCACATGCCCCTGATGTAGTAGTCTTACCTTGAACTCTGATGTGTAACCCAACACGAACGCCTCCCAACCAGGTCTCCTGCCTGAAGGGGTCTTCAATGGAATCATTTACCTTATGGCCAACCCCTAAGATAAACTTCAAATAAGCACAGCAACAGCACACACAATAATGGCTTTAGAGAGACAACTCAGCTCAATAATCTCACAATATAACTCTCTAAGCACTAAGGGAATTCAATACTGAATTCTTGCAGTTCTCAAGCCTAGGGACCTCTATTTATAGGCTGAGGGTTCAAATGAGCGTCTGGCTTGATAAAACCTAAGCGCCGTCTGAATGGTAGTCATAGGGCATCCGGACTGACAACTGTGCAATCGGCTTTTCAAAAATTTCGCTGAAATTCTTTCCTGTTTTGAGCAGCTTCCTGACGGTGGTGTCCTGTCGTCCGGACGGTCGCACTTCCGCTGCAAGTAATTTTCATACCAAGGCTTCGCGCGTCCAGACCAAGGGGATGGTCGTCCGAACGGTTGATCTAATGCATGCAATTTCTATATCTGATGCTCGCGCGTCCGGACCATGTTGAATGGCGTCCGGATGTCTGGATTTTGAATGCGATACTTGCCTTATGGATGAGCACGTCCGGACGGGAATCTACATCGTCCAAACGGTTGCAGCAATCTTTCCATAACTGTGTTTTGGAAGGAAATCCCGAAGCTTGTCGAACACTAAGAGTCATCTGGACGTGCTGCTGAAACGTCCGGACGGATGCAAGCTGGAGCAGTTTCGAAGCTTCTCGATACAGAGGAAGGTCCGGACGGAAAGTTCTCGTCGTTCGGACGAATGATGCTTTGGACAGTTGGGCATCCAGACGGTATGGCACGTCGTCTGAAAGGCTGGCAGGGAACCGAATTTTCTGACTTGTGAAATGTGTAAAATCTCCTGGAAGCACTCTAAATAGCGAAATCCCTGTTAAAAAGCATCATTACAAATAAGTTATTTTGTCCAACAAAATGTGGCCAATTACAAACTAACAAACTCCCCCTTTGGAAATTCTGGGACAAAAATCACTTGGCTAGTTAAAAATACAATCCCGATCCAAATAAAAGTTACTCTCTTTTTTTGTCACAAAGGGACAAAGGGTAAAACAGAGTAATAATAAAACACACAAAAATTACTCCCTCTAAAGGTCTCAGAAGGACCAAGGTAAACAGAGCAATAAAATATCCAGGAGTTTAAACAAATGTAGCAAATTATCAAAAAGATAACACAAATGTCTCAAAATATATTAAAAGATACAACGAGAAAAGAAACTCAGGATGCATCTGCCATCGGTGCATCGTCCTCGTCATCACTGCTGGATGGGTGGTGGAACTTGAGACACTCCTAGAGATCAATTTGATTTGCTCCACACAGAGGTTGATTGAGTGAACCTCCTGCTGCATGGCCGAGATGGACTGCTGCATGGATGACATGGAGAGCTGCATAGAACTCATGCCCCCCCTGAATAGCGGCCAACGCCTCCATAATCTGAGAATAGCTGACATCTGGCTGTGGTGGCGGAACAGTCTGAGAAGAGGACACCACATTTGGTATGCAGACAGGAATAGGAGGCGGGGGCACATCATCATCCTAATCATCTCTCCGCAGCTGAGCATTGGACTTTCATAAGAGTCTGCTTGCTGATAGGATCTTGGATCTTCATCTTCGACTCACCAGCAATACTGATGCCTAACTGCAAAATAATCTGTGTGAGCAGGCAGCCAAATGGAAGACCGGTATGGCCCCCATCGTGGGCCTCCAGAATAACGCCCAAAATATGCTTGCATAGGCAGAAAGGCAAGCGAAGACTGATAGCATAGACAAACTGGGCCCTCTTCAAAATCAGGTCACTGCGCCTGACAACAAGCTAATGGTTGTGCTAGACAATCTTGGTTAGCATGTGGTGAAGGGCAGATAAGGCACCGATCCTGATGGTGGTGGCACGTTCCTCTCCTTGGGGAACAACATGAAAGAATTCGCTAAGATCATGCAGAGAAGGAGAGAGCACCACCTCATTATAAGGGCTACCAGGAATCTGAAGAACAGGTATTCCTATGAACTGACTGATAATCTGGGGATCAACAGTGATAGTATGCCCTCCAACAATAGACTAAAGCACCAACCCCGGTCATCATCCTAAACCACCTCGAGGCTGGCATAGAATAGCCTGACCAGCCTGGTGTACACAACACAAGCACAGGTGTGTAGATACCCTCAATGATAGGTCTGGATAGTGTTGTGGATACTATTTAGAGGAGCCACCATGATGTCATACCGAACAACGTTTCTCTCAACAATTATTGGTCGGTCCATAATTTTGGCTCGAAGGGCTGCCCTATCTCCCTCTGTCCTCTGTCGAACTCTACGTTGTGGACTGCCTGCAGACATGATTCTGCAAAAGAAACCAACAAGATTTGCCAAGAATAATCCAAAAACAATATTCTTGTTAGTGCACATAGAAAATCCGGCATTATAATGGTAGTAAAATGGACTTTTCCAAAAATTACAAACAGGAGATATCACAAAACAGTCCTCAATAATACCGAACCGGATAATCCCAATGCAGCAGATATCACAAAAGGAAATTCTAACAATCCCAAAAGAAACTCAATAACATTCCCAAAAATATAATTATTCTAACAGTTTTAAAAGAAACTGAAACGAATAAAGTTAACTAGAAAGAGTATCTGGAATGTGGTGAGTAATGCACAAAAGGACAAAAGAGGGAGAGAAAATGCAAAAACTCGCGAGAAGTCACTCACTAGAATCCAAAAGAGATGAGAAAATTGTGGGGTAGCTTTAGAAATGCGGCTGCCAGGTTTTATAAAGGTTGTGGGGTCCCCGTCCTGACAGCACATTAACCCCGTCCAAACGCGCGTTGCCTCGTAAACATGCAGACAGGCTGCCAACGTCCGGACGTGTAACCTTACCATCTGGCCGTCGGACCGACTGAGCCACAGGAATTTTTGTTAACAAAGTGGAAACTTAATATGAGAAAAACCACTCCGGGGCAGGCAAACCCAAGATATCCACTATTCATAAGACAAGACTAGTTACAAAGTAGTAGCACTCACATACCCCTGATGCAATGGTTGTACCTTGAACTCTAACGTGTAACCCAACAAGAACACCTCCCAACCAGGTCTCCTACCTGAAGGGGTCTTCAATGGAATCCTTTACCTTATGGCCAACCCCTAAGATAGACGTCAAATAAGCACAGCAACAGCACACACAATAATGGCTTTAGAGAGACAACTCAGCTCAATAATCTCACAATATAACTCTCTAAGCACTAAGGGAATTCAATACCGAATTCTTGCAGTTCTCAAGCCTAGGGACCTCTATTTATAAGCTGAGGGTTCAAATGAGCGTCTGGCTTGATAAAACCTAGGCGCCGCCCGGACGGTAGTCATAGGGCGTTCTGACGGACAACTGTGCAATCTGCTTTCTGAAAATTTCATTGAAATTCTTTCCTGTTTTGAGCCGTGTCCGGACGGTGGTGTCCTGTCATCCGGACGGTCGCACTTCTGCTGCAAGTAATTTTCATACCAAGGCTTCGCGCGTCCAGACCAAGGGGATGGTCGTCCGGACGGTTGATCTAATGCACGCAATTTCTATATCTGATGGTCGCGTGTCCGGACCATGTTGACTGGCATCCGGACGTCTGGTGTTGTGCAAATTTTAATACTCGCAAGGGCACGAATCGTTTGCAATATAATGTATGTGCAAGTGCGAGATCGTATCCACAGGGAATTGCGTTGCAAAAATTAATCTCTATTCAAACTAATCATATTTTAACCTAGTTCCAAGTTTAGGGGTTTTTGATAAAAGAGAACATAAACAAAAATAATGAAAATAAAGGGGTCTAGGGTTTTGGAATCCACACTCACCAAATCACAACAACCTAATCTCATGCTCATCACACATATTTTGAGGTTCTCACATACAAATCTTAGGTATGCTCTACATTGCTTCAAAAATCATTTAAATCATTCAATGAATCCGTTCATTGCACAAATCACAAAAGATATTAGGATTAAACCAAATCATCAAATGTATCAGTCGAACGAAACACAATGAATATCCAATGTTTTGATAGATGAAAAACCAAGCCATCAATTTAATGAAACTTATTCCACATCATCACTTGTATCCGGAAATCACAAGAGATATCAAAAAATCATCTCAAAAATCGAAGTAGAACAATGAGAAATCAAAACCCATAAACTCAAATAGCATAAACAAGCATGAAACTCAGTTTCTCTTCAATGGTGAGATTTCATCCTCAATCCTAAACGAAAATATTAGCTACCCATAACAAAAGAAAGCATAAATAAACAACAAGGATGCATTAAAATCAAAGAAACTTATAAGGATTTGAAGTTCTAAGACAAAATCAACACTAAAATCCCTAAACTACAGTGAGAACGGCGCCTAGGGCGCTCCCAAGCGACCTCCTGGTCTAAAAATGAGAAAAGAATGGTATTTATAGAGTTAGCTAGGGTTTCTGAAATTCCAGCTCCGCAAAAAATTCGATCGATCGACTTTAAATTCGATCGATCTACTTTAAAGTCGATCGATCTCCTTTTTCAGCACTTCAGAAAACACTACAAAAAAAAATGGCATTTTGAGCCCTTTTTTTTGAGCCTTTTGAAAACGGCTTAGAACATGGGGTATAGAAATCAAGGTTTTGAGCCGTTTTTAACTAAAACGGCTCTAATTAGAGCCATTTTAACAAAAAAAAGGCTCTAACCGTTTGGAGCCGTTTTAAACAGAAACGGCTCAAACGGTTTTGAGCCGTTTTAGATCCAAAACGGCTACAAACGGTTAGAGTCGTTCTTGTTTAAAATGGCACAAAACGTTTTTAGCCGTTTTAATCAAAACGGCTCCAATTGTTTTCTGACATTTTGGCTAAAATGGTTCAAAGCTATTTGAAACGGTTTTATTAAAACGGTTCAAACTATTTAGAGCCGTTTTGCGTCTAAAACAGCTCAAAATGGCTCAAATCGTTTTGAAACACTTTAGGTCCAAAACGATTTGAAATGATTGGACCCGTTTAGGACTCAAAACGGCTCAAATCGTTTTGAAACGCTTTAGGTCCAAAACGACTCAAAATGATTGGATTCGTTTAGGACTTAAAACGACTCGAAACAATTAAAAAAAATTTTAAAAAAAATTAAATCATTATTTTTTTCACTTTTGTTAATACCTGGTACTTCAACCCCAATTTCTAGACGGTAAGGTGTAATATAATGCAGAAAAAAGTGTTCTTATAACCTAAACAAAATGGATGTTATAAGGAAATCTAAATCTTAATTAAAGAAGAAAGCACTTTCAAATTGTGTTCACCTACAAATAAAATTTCATTTTCAACTACAACCTTTGACATCAAAATCTGAAAAAACAAGAAAACTACAACATTTCAACAGTAAAAAACAAAGAAAAAAGATGTCACAAGAGAATGCACACACAGTTGCTATTGTCACCACTGATAAACAAAAACTCTCACTTTGCCTCAAGGAAGTGAAAAGCTCCAAACATTGGCCATAGGTTTTTTCATACTTGGAACTCCTCTCACTAGGGCAACATCTCTGCCACCTATTGTAAAGACACTCTAGAAATATCTTGTCGATCAAAAAAATCGCTCCGGTCTCAAAACAACCTCGGAATCAAATCAAACTCAGTCCATTCCACATCCATCTTCATCACCACAAATAAACAAAGGCTAACCATACCAAGTAGCCTGAGAATATCAGATAAAGTTGCTTGCATGTGACACAGTATATTTTAGAATGACATGACAAAACTTAAACAAATCAATCTGTGATGCTGCATAAAAGCGCTACTTATAGTATTGAACTCCACTTCCTTTAGAATTTCAACAACTACAACATGCATCTCCTTCAAAATTTCAAAAGATATTACACGACCCAAAGAGCACCCACAGTTGCTATTGCAATAATAACCATACAACTTCTTCACCATTGGCCGAAGCACCTAGAATGTCATGAGCATAAAAACAATCGCATTGCTAAATACTTGTAACATGGTCCCAACAACTACTAGAGCTGCTATATAAGTCTACTATACTATTACACAACCATGCTCAAACCGCCTAGAAGCCTCAAACAAATTTTTTTAAAAGATATAAGTAAATACATTAAACAAATCAAAAGTTTATACGTCTATAGAATAAGAAATACGCTTTAAATGACAAAACAGTCTTAACAGTATCGTCACTTACTATATCAAGACAATGTATGTGATGACGGTCTCTCATGCGAATCATCATTCGGGGTCGAGGGCACGACACCTACATTAGTGATTCGGATAAAATGTACATTACGCAACTATATATATATATATATAGGAAACTAGTAACGATACACATAACATTTTTAACCGTATAGATTAAAAAAATTACACTTTGTTAATTAGTTAATCATGTTGGGAGCTAACCTGGTTGACTGGCTATTGAAGGTTTCACCCTCACGACATTAGGTGACTCAGTGTCTTGCGTAGCGGAAGTGTTGCCCACTAGTGCTGCATTATCGGACGCAAAACATTCAATCATCTTTTGCATATTCTCTATCACTCGACTCTGTACTGCAATCTGTTCATCTGTTTTTCTCCTATCTTCATCCGCTCTTCTCCTCTCTTCATCTACTTTTCTCTTCTCTTCATCCGCTCTTCTCTTATCTTCCTCCAATCGTTCATTCATTTTTCTCCTTTCTTCCTCCCATTTTTCCATCATTTCATTCATTCGATTATTGAATGCAGCTTCTTGGGACAAGCGTGATGCTGACGATGCAGGTGAGCGAAAAGTGGGTCTAACCGGTAGTGGCCCAAGCCCCATTCCATGAACACGACCCGAGTATTCTGCTGTTCCCATTGCCATTGCAAGCGCATCATCTTCGGCCCACAGTATTGAACCCTGCGGATATACAGGGTTCGTTCTTGCAGTGTCATCGGCTATCAGCTCCTTAAGCTTGTCCTAACATATATATATATATATATATATATATATATATATATATATATATATATTAAATGTTTTAATTAGTAAACACTTAATTGCCTCGGTAAATACTTATACTATTTCAATATATATGATAAATTCAACAAAACACAAATTAAATCACTACGTTAAGCACGTACAATCATCTCCAAAGCTGCTTGAGTGCTAGGCGCCCCATCCCTTTTTGTGTGGGTTACTACATAAACTTCAGCTCGGGTTGGTGGCGTTTGCTTTGATATCTCCTATGAAAACAAAAATTATAAATTAACCAAAGTTAATCATGAATATGAGAACGTGAAATCAACCCCAAATTCTATCAGTAAACATACTAGCTCTTTTGCGACTCTGGCGTAGCTTTTCGAGCCAGGTGTATGAAATATCTTATTGTTGCTTTTGGAAATTTGTCTATTCTTTTCAGCTCTTACCTACAAAATTTTTGTTATAAACAAATACGGTAACATGCATTTTTGAAAGTTGAAAGACATATGATATTAATAATTAGTGACATTTGTTGTTATAATTACCTTATCTTCCGGAGTCAACCATGTGTCGATGGTAATCTCGATGTCCTCTGCATCAAACTCTGTGATGTTGGGCGTCGCGTCAATAATTGATTTGCGAGTATCACTGTTTTGTATATTAAAACCTTTCTTCACCCTGTACTTGAAATTTTTTCGCTTATGCCCGAGGTCCATCATTGCGATCTGTTTGATCGCATCAATCGGTGAATCAGGCATGATGTAAATTTTTTTCTATAAATTAATAAAAAAAAACCAATTAGATACTATGTACATGTAATATATATTCAACGTAATAAATCTATAACTAACTTGTTTTACATACCATCAGGGCGGCCCACAGGTCTTCCTTAGCTTGAGGATTTACCGTCCTCCAGTTTGGAGCGCCCCACAAACTTCCCACTTCGGACATATGTCGCTCCTAGCCGGCGAAATTTCAACCCACTCGTGCAAATTGGCTGCAACATTCCATTAAATTCGACTATATCCTTCTCTCCGATGGGTATTGTCCAAAGGGCATTTGGAAAGCCTACATCTCTTATGTGAAAATTGCCATCCGTATCTGTATTTAAATTAAACAGATGCCAAATATTAGAAACAATATTACATGTGTATATTAGAAAAATTATATATGTATATATATATACACACACACATATACACCTACCTATCGTACGGACTTGTCGATTGTCCAATAATACGCCAAAATTGGGACCTTGTGTCGTGTCATCCAAATGTGGCACTATTGGAGTATCAAGATCACGAGGAGACTCTGCAAATCCAGTGTTGGCCATATCCGACGGCGTATGTGGGCTGTCAAGTACGGGCTCCTCAATAAATGCACTCGGAGAAGGTGGGCGAGTGTCATGTGTCATCTCATCTACAAACTGAGATGGTTGTGCCTGAGGTGTAAAAAGTCATATTGGGATCCGCGTATAAAGTCTCTTCCTCGGAGGTGATGATGCCATATCGGTCTACAAAATACACAAATAAATAAAGTATCAGATCACATGGAAATATAAAAACCGCTCAACATGTTTAACATAATTTGAAATCAGTCTTATGTTTATTGAAAAATAAATAGTCATACATGCATGCTACTTTTATTGTGGTAGTACTACTTCGATTGCAGGTACGTCGCTACGGGCACATTGAACATCTAGATAGTCAACATCATTTGGATCCTGATTAATGTTCAAGTTCAAAGGCTCACTCTCATGATAGTTGAGACCTTCATCATTGTTCCTTTCCCCCTGACCAATGTCATACACGTTTCTTGGTTTAGTTCTTAATACGCAACACCAGTCTGGGTTCCTGTCGTCACGGACATAGTATACTTGTGATACTTGTGAAGATAATACGTATGGATCATTCGAAATCTTCTCTCCCATATGTATCAGGTTTTTGAAATTCACAAGTGTTATACCATACTCATCCTCCGACCATCCCCTATCCTTTCTAATGTCTGCCCAATCACACTTGAATAGCACATACCTCGTCGTGTCATAATACTCTACTTCGATTATTTGAGTTAGCTTTCCATAATAGGTATCGTCATCAACTGTTGGCACACACACGCCACTGTTTTGGGTTTTTTTTCCTTCATCTTGGACCACAGTGCGAAATAGATTGCCGTTAACCACATATCGGTTATATTCGAGGGCCTTTTCAAGTGGCCCTTTAGAATGCCAAACAAGTTTATCCCCTAGTTCAGCTCTGCGTGTCTGGTCCACTCGGTTGACCTACGATTTGAGATAAAATCGCTTATAGTTGGGGGATGTAAAAAATTACATATACACTAAAACGATCATCATGATTTTATAAACCATATGAAATTCTTACGTAGTCAAGGTACCAATCACAAAATGTGTCTCTATGTTGTCGATGCAATTCTCTGTCCAATAGTCAGCCCCTATTGGAGCTGTGCCTCAGCTCATCCAGGTGAATCCTATATGTTTGCAGTTCACATTTAGAAATCATAAGTGTATGTTTAAGCCAAAGTAAGATGTCTTAATATATATATATATATATATATATATATATATATATATATATATATATATATATATATATATATATATATATATATATATATCTCACGTGCGCAGTTGAAGGAACTCGTCCGAGTTAAAAATAATATATCGATGAACTTGCATCAATGTGCGTTGGTCGAGGTTTACTCGTGTTACCGCCCCCTAGCCTCATCAGGGTTTCTTTGAGGCCTATTGTGGACTGTGGGTGCGTACTCTAAGTACCTTGAACAAAATGTCAGCATTTCATCTACTAAGTAACCTTCCGCTATAGAACCCTCAGGTGCAGCTCTATTGCGCACTAAGGATTTGTACCGTCCAAGTGACCTATATAGAGAAAATAAAATTATCTCTTGTATCACCTCATTGAGACAATTAAGGGGAAAAAAACCCTTATATGTATATATATATAGAATATTCACGTTACCTCTCAATCGGATACATCCACCGATAATGTACCGGTCCACCAAGCCGACATTCACAAACTAAATGTATGACAACATGAACCATGATTGTAAAAAAACCCGGGGGAAAATATTTGTTCAAGCTTGCACAGTATTATAGGGATTTCAGCTTCGTGTCGAGCTAGATCTTCTTCTGTCAATGTTTTCGAACATATACCCCTGAAAAATCCAGACAACTCTATCAAAGGTTTCACAACATTGTTTGGCAAGGATCCACGCAAAGCGATTGGCAGGAGTTGTTGCATGAGCATATGGTTGTCATGACTCTTCAAACCAACAATGGTACGGGATTTAAGATTCACACAACGGGACACATTGGAGGCATATCCGTCGGGTACTCTGACATCTCTGATCACTTTCAAAAAATTTAATTTATCCTCATTAGACATCGTGTGACGTGCCGCGGGCAGATATGTCTTGCCTCTCTCATTGGTGAATGGATGAAGTTCTTTTCTCAAACCCATTTTACACAAGTCCAAACGTGCTTCATGGTTGTCTTTTGTTTTTTCTTTCATGTCCAATAGCGTCCCGAGGATATTATCCGTCACATTTTTCTCTATGTGCATCACATCAAGGTTGTGTCGTAACAAATTATTTTTCCAATAGGGCAATTTAAAGAAAATACTTTTCTTCTTCCATACCACTTCCTCATTTGCTCCATGACCCTGATTCACGGTTCTTTTTTCGTTCGCCCCTTTCTATGTCTCTATTCACGCAATCAAGTCTCTGCAATTGTCTTAGGATTTCATCGCCATCTGGCACAACAGGTGCAGCACCCAACTCTTGTTTACCGTCAAAGGATCTTGCGTTCTGTCGCCATTTATGATTCGTATGCAACCATCGCCTATGCCCCATATAACAAAATTTACGCCCGTATGTTAACCATGTAGACCCCGTTGAATGCATACAACATGGACATGCCAGTGTGCCCTTAGTACTCCATCCAGATAAATCTGCGTACGCTGGGAAGTCATTTATTGTCCACATCAATGCTGTACGCATAACAAATGATTTTTTCATCGATATATCAAATGTTCGTACCCCTGCATTCCACAAGTCCTGTAACTCTGATATTAGAGGTTGTAAGTAGACATCTATATTCATTCCAGGTGAAGTTGGGCCTGGAATAATCATGGATAATATGAAATATGGTTGTTTCATGCACATCCAAGGAGGCAAGTTGTACGGAACCAGTATGACAGGCCAAGTACTGTGGCTTGTGCTCATGTTCCCAAAAGGATTAAAACCATCCGACGCTAGCCCAAGCCTAACATTTCGTGGGTCTGATGCAAAGTCTGGGTGTAGTATATCGAATGCCCTCCAAGCTTCACCGTCCGCCGGATGCCTGAGCACACCGTCTTTTGTGCGTCCATTAGCGTGCCACCTCATGTGGGAAGCAGTATGTTGTGACATGTACAACCTTTGCAATCTTGATGCCAATGGAAACCACCGCAAAACCTTCACCGGTCGTCTCTTCGGTGTTCGGGATGACCCATCTTCTTCAATAATTTCATCCTTCCACTTTGATTTTCCACACACTGTACATGTATCTAACTTCTCATTTTCCTTCTAGAATAGCATACAATTATTTCGACAAGCTGGAATCTTTTCATATCCAAGCCCCAAGTCCCTCAAATATTTTTTTGGCTTCATACGTATTATTAGCCAAAGCTGGCTCATCTGTTGGTACTAACTCATTAATGAACTCCACGAAATATGTGAAAATCGTATTACTCAGTCCACCCATACACTTCAAGTTGTATAGATGTACAATAGCTGACAGTTTGCTATATTTTGTTTTATCATGAAGTGGCTTGTCTGCATCCTTAACCAAGTTGTAGAATTTCCTGGCATTTTCATCGATTTCTTCCTCAACTGCCTCAGGTACATCTTCGGCTTGCACTTCCACTTGACACTCACCATCGTCTGCCCGAATATCATGCATGCCAAAAACATCTTGCAGCATGGCATGCATCGTTCTTGACTCGTCAGGTATTGGTTCAATATTATCTGCGGCCGGAGACGGGTTGAGAGATTCAACAATATTAGGCACTCTATTAGGTACAGGAGCCCTAATCTTTTCTCCATGCCAAATCCATTCAGTATAATTAGGCAACATTCCCCTTCCAGCGGTCAAGTGGTCATATACTTCGTCTGGCTGTAAACTCCTCTTCAATCCACACTTCTTGCACGGGCACACAATTGAATTTTTATTTTTAGAGTTCGTAACTGCATA
This sequence comes from Alnus glutinosa, assembly GCF_958979055.1. Lineage (NCBI taxonomy): Eukaryota > Viridiplantae > Streptophyta > Magnoliopsida > Fagales > Betulaceae > Alnus > Alnus glutinosa. The sequence goes on along the minus strand of NC_084897.1, from coordinate 8,790,235 downwards.
CTTCACAAACGCTTCGGCCCCTTCCATATACTCTCTCGAGCCTCTAAACTTCGTCATCCAACTCTTATCCATATTTAGAGTGACTACATTATAATACATAAAATGAACACAATCTTAAATATAATACACCAGACAAGTTTAAAGGCAATAATTGATTATAGCAATAAGGGTAACAGTAAGAGAATGGCAAAGTGAACTATCACTGAGGGTATTTGATAGGTGGTCTCATTCATTTCATACCATTAAAAAGTGAACTACCACTGTTACTTTGTTTTCTATGTAGGGGAATTGTATTACATATTATTGCAACCTAGCTGACAAGAATAAGATTAAATGGTTTCTCTGGTTTTGTCCTATACATGTGCTGTAAGAAAATATAAATCAAAGTTTTGACCCTCTCTTATATTTACTGAATAGCATGTGTTATCTCACTCGGTCATTAATTGACACCCTTTGCTTTGCAATGTTTTAGAATTTGCAGACTCACCTAAAGAGAGAAGCAGGTTTCATTTTGTTGTTTTTTTTTGCTTATGTTTGTTTTTGTGTCCTCTTTGACGAATTGCTTCTCATGAAAATGTTGCCTCTGAGGTTCCCAATATCTACTTCTCAATGAAGTCGAGAAGAAAAAGACTTTACGCCTTCGACATTAAAGAAAATTACCAATAGCTTGTATACAGAGGATACTTTTCCATAATAAAATAAAATATATAAAAATAAAAATAAAAAAAAAAAAAAAAAAAAAAAACAACAAATGGAGAGGATCAAATGTGAATTAACGATATGCTGATAACCTTACCAAAAAAAAAGTACTGGAAATCATATTCAATAAGCATATTTTAAACAAATGACCCAACAAATGAATGAAGTTCTAAAAACAGATATAACAAATATGGGGTTCTAAAAAGAGCCCTAGCTCGTGGCTTTTTGGTCTTCCTCTTCTATCCTTCTTATGTCAAGTATTATGTAATGAAGTCACCACAACATTCCCCATGCATAACTTACAATGACTGTCAAACTTAACAAATAAATTAAAATTTTAAAAAAATGAATGAATATTATGAATGTATTATGTTACTTTATTAAAAATTTCTTATGTTACACTAGTCTTAGTTATATAGATAACTCTGAAAAAGGTAAAGCATACTAACAAGAAAAATGTACAACATTTTTTAAATTTCCCCCATCAGTTATGCACGAATAGCCAGAATGAACTTCTACACTCTTTGCTACAAGAATGTCCAAACACTTGGACCTATGTCATATTGTTTTCTTCAACTTTAATGTGTACGCTGGGCATTGGGAGCCAACAGGGATGTAAAATAAGCTCCCTATCAAAAAGAGCAGTCATATATAATCCTTCCAAGCCTTAATAGCCCAAAAGAACAAATGTTTACCCAAAAGAAGCCAATTACAGAAATCAAGGCCATAGCCATAAAAACAGATAAAGAACTTGCACCAGTTTATTTTTTTAGTAGTAATTGACAACCACGTGTAAATTTTATACATTTGGCTAACCATTTTTTGCTTCCAAATAGAAAGGAAAACAAGAATTATACATAACAGGAATATAACAAAAACACATAAATGGATGTAAGAGCATTAATCAAAAAAGAAAGAAAAAAAGAAAACAAAAGAACAGGAATATATATATATATATATATATATATATATATATATATATATATATATATATATATATATATATATATCTTGCTGAACTTCAATTAATCAAAAAAGAAAGAAAAAAAAAATTAAAAAAGAACAGGACATGAGAACAAGGATGGAGAGAGACACACACTTGATCCTTCAATATGCCTTTTTCCATCATACGAGTGCAAGAAGTTTGATTTCAATAAGGTGACAGCAAAAATGCCTCATAGCTTTTATTAAAACAAAAATAACAACAACAATTACATAAACAAGAGGAAACACTCAAATTATCCAAAGCCAACTCCAACAACTACTTGAATTATATCAACTACTAGAACATTAGAGGATAATGATAAATTACTGTATAAAAGCCAGTAAAAGGGCACAAATCAAATTCTGTAGGGGAGCTACATGTGTACGAAGAGGTATGATTAATATATTTCCTAAGCTAGCTATATTTCTGGATTAGAGTGTACATACTGAGATAATCCCATGTTAATTATCAGTTCTGCAAAATTTTATCAAGTCTGCTGACAGAAGAACAATCAGGGGTTTCATCACAAATGGAAAAGGCAGAGGAAGTCAGGGTTAATAGCAAAACAATCCAAGATAGTGGATGGTATAAAATGAAACCTAGTTTGCAATTGTCAATATAGCATAGATTGTTCTGCTATCTCACTAGTAATTTTCAATTATTGTATACAGCTCTGAAGACAAAAATCACAAAGATAGTGAAGATCCCCGCGGCTATTCATCCTGTTAATGGTTAGCTTGTCTCTGGCTCCAACATTCTTCAACCCAGGTTCCTTACAGATTCTAAAATAAAGATGTAAAGCACTTCATATACAACAAACGCCTACAAATGTATAGATTTCAAAGGAGATACTGCAAATGGTTAAGGCTTGAGTTATCAAGTTGAAAGCTAAAACTATGACTTTTCACAGATCAATTTATTTGTTTCAAATTGCTAGCTGTTTGTTTCCTTTCTTATCTTATTCAATTCAAAAATGTATACTACAATGTGAAATATTCATGTCAATTTTCATTATATGGTAAATCACAGAAAATCAAGTTTTGAGGTGCCTACATAAAATGAATTAGAGTGACTACATTATAATACATAAAATGAACACAATCTCAAATATGATACACCAGACAAGTTTAAAGTCACTTGTTAGCTATAAACTAATGTTTAACTTTGAAATATGGAAGGTCATTAATCTGGAATCTGGAAGGTCATTAAAGAATATTTGTCTCTATGTTGGGCCAAACTCCTAAGACTTACTTTATTGACTTTTTTGGATCTTTTTTTTTTTTTTTTTTTGGTTTTCCTAATGTTGACTTTCTTGGAACTTTTTTTTTTTTTTTTTTTTTTTTGGGGGGGGGGGGGGGGGGGGTTCCTAATGTTGACTTTCTTGGAACTCTTTCTTTCTTTTTTCTTTGGTTTTCCTAATCTTCTTGGAACTCAGTTAAGTCCATATCATTTTTCTCCGTCTTAAATTTTTTTATTTATTTACTTTTATCTCTTTCTTTTTTTACTCTTTCGAGTTACTTTCATTACCCCTATCAAATGTTTTTAATGCAAAAGGCATGTTTCCTTTTCAAACTCTGACATTACCCCCACCAAACACTCTTTCTCTCTTTGATGTACAATTTTTCTTTTTCAAATTCAATGCGGAAAGCTAGGGAGAAAAGGGGACACTTTGATATACATGAAAACACAAATTTTGGCAACAGAACAAAAACGAAAGTTCCATGAAGGTAAGGTAAGGAAAACAAAGAAACAAATGTTGGGTATGCCTTAAAAGTGAGGGAAAGGATTTGTGAGATAGAGTTGGAATATTAGAATTTTTTATTAAGAGCTTCCCTGATTTCTAATATTTTTGGCTTTAGCTTCTCTCTATCCAGCAAATAGATGAAAGAACAAAAGAGTTCAAAAAAACAAGAACAGAACATAAATTTAAAATAACAACTCCCATGACCACATCAGAAGGAACCAGGACAGAAAAATGAAATGAAACAAAACAAAAAGAAAGCTATTAGTTTATTTATTTATTTATTCTCCAGGAGAGAGCAGCCACTTATTAATGAAGATTTGAACTACCATAATTCTCAAAAATAAATGATAGTGAATCCAAAATATATATATATTGCTTCAGCTGTCTAAAGCTTCCTAACGAATTGGAAGAAGTAGCAATTAACAATATAGATAAATAAATAGTATAGATGTAAGCGCAAACGCATTTCCTGTATCTATTCAAGAATCCAATCTTCAAGGCTTGAATCCAAACACATGGCAAATGGGATAAAAATAAAATAAAATAAGAATCCAATTACTGATTTATCTTCCTCCTGTAACGCCCCGCTTTTACAAAAAGCGTCAGTGAAAATTTTTGAATTTTCACAAGACATTACTAACTTATCAGAGGTAATTATTGGCAACGGAATGAATGTAATATAAACTGGAAATAGGTTGACACTTCAGAGCTACTACTGAAATACCTCAAATATATTTATATAATGAGTCAGTCAGCATAATTATACAGACAGTAACACCAGTCATACCACACAGGGCTAAATAATTATACAACCCAAAATATCTATATATAACCGGAGAATTGTCTTAGGTTAAGCTAATGGACTATAACAGGGTAGTCCCAAAATATAGGCTATCCAGCCTTACAAAACTGAACCAGGAACCATCTATGTGTCGGGATAGTCCTGATATTCCTCTTCTTCCTCATAACCTGAATCATTACAAATGCCATACAAAGAAAAGAAGACAACATAAACACTAAAGTGAGTCCGCTGTTTCCAATAATAATATGAGTGGTGATTTATTTAATTAATGCAACACAATGCAATGACCATATAATCACATGTATATACAAAATATAATCTATGATCGCGAGTCATAGATATAAAATGAACATAAACGTAATCATAAAGCAATGACAGTTTTAAGGGTATAGTTTTAGGTATTTTCCTTTTTCCACTCCTCTGTTGGCCTAGGCACGGTTATCGTGTTATTTGAAGCCTGGGCTTCCTCCCTTTAACTTTTAATTATTTCTTTGGGAGCCTAGGCTCCTGGAAACCTCAGAATCCCTGGTGACCTAGGTACACCAGTTTTTGTATTTATTATTCTCTTTTCAGGTACCTCCTCATTCACTGAGAACCTAGGAACTCATGTGAAGCCTTGCGTACCCACTGTGGATCTAGATCCAGCAGCTTGTTATTAGACAGATTATTAAAAATAATAAAACATGCAAAGCCACATGCGCAAACAAGTAAATAAAACAGTAAGCATAATATTATAGGAAAAGTCAACCAGCTTCGTCCTCAATAAGTATAGAGATACTTACTAGTTTCTGCTCCAAATATTTTCCTTTACAACTGCATAACAATCATTATGTGATGATAGCGAGTTAATAAAGTATTCTCATGAAATCATCATTACTACCATATTTCTTCCTAGAAATCGCAACGGCTACCGAATTAAACATGATTTCTTATTTATCTATTTTAATGCTTACACACCAACTCTTGTACTACTAGAATTATCCACTACATAATATACCCTTTAAAAAAATAAGAATACATTGCCATATAATCAAGCACACATATGATTTTACTCTTCTTTAATTCACATCCTTGTAACACACCTAAATGTTGCTCACCTCTTTTCTCTTAATATATATATATATATATATATATATATATATATATATATATATATATATATATATATAAATAATAAAATCTCAACATATTACTCTCACACTTATATACCTTGATCTATTTTTAAAACACAATTTATCCATTCTAAATTACTAATCTCATATAGCAAATACTCATCCATATGTTTACACATATACTCACATGTAAGCTAGCCAACTTTCCATATAACATGCATAATTAAAAACAAGAACAAGTCATGATTTCAAATAGCAATAGAACTACTTGATCTTATGAGAAGTTTGAGGGAGAAAATACTCACCCAAAGTTCCTCAATGGCCTAGAGAGTGAAGGAGAGTTGCTGTCCAAGAAAGTTCCTCTTGCAAAGCTTGGCTTCTTGGTCTCAAAACAAAGGAGGTTTTCTACTCACACTCTACTACTGATTTGTGGGAGAATGAGGGTGGTTTTTGGAGCTTAATTGGGCTTGCTAGGTGCTGGAAAGTGGGGTGAAAATGGGGGATTTTCGTGCTACTTTTTCAGCACTAGAGTGAGGGAGAGTTTTGGCTATAGTTTTGCTTCTCCTTCATGAAAATCAACTTCCCATGCAACCTATATATAGTACTCTTGAAGGGCTGAGATTTATCCAACAAACCATCATCCTAATGGCCAGATTTGAGCCAACCAACACCTCAAATTCTTAGCTCAAATCTCCTAGGTTACTATTCCATATCTTGGCCCATGATTGCATGATATCTAAGGAAATCTAGTTGGGCTTCAACCAAAATGGACTAACTAGGCTAACTAAATGTGGACATGATCGTTTGGCATTAAGTACCACGTGTGGGTCCCAAGTTATTAGGTGGAAAGATCAATTTTCGCAGCTGGCGGAAACTGCACTGCACTGGGCGAAGTCGCTCGATCGAAAATAAAGTCGCTCGATCGACTTCGACCTATAGTCGCTCGATCGACTAGAAAGTCGCTCGATCGACTAACCTTAGTGATCCAATTCTCTATATGCATAACTATGTAACTTAATTAAACTAAGAGCAATTCTTAAGTCTTATATTTATGCATATATTGATAACTCAAGTGGGTTGTCTTTCCCGGGTATTACACCTCCAATGGAAGTGCTCTCGTCTTCCACCTATAAAAGTATTTAAAACAACACTATCTTTTATATCACCATCTAAAGCCTATGCAAAAAAATTTAGCAAGACTATCTGAAGCCTATGCCAAAAAACCTAGCAATCATTATGAAGCCTATGCATAAAAACTTAGCAATCACCATCTGAAGCCTATGAATAATTCCAGAAAATCCTTGAAGATCATTTTTTGATAGGAGATTTTTATTCTGTCAAAAACAATTACTGATTTGCTAACTACTGATGCTAAAACAAAAGAAAATCAGAATGCAAGGGGAAAGCAGACTACATACCAACACTACCATGGCAGAAAGACAAACCCCAACAAATATCACAACCCAAGCATCAGATTTAAAAATCAACTGTACGTGTGTGAGAGCTAGAGAGAGAGAGAGAGAGAGAGAGAGTGTGTTCATGTGTGAGAGCTAGAGAGAGAGAGATAGAGAGATCGAGGACATACCGTGGGGTCTCTGTGAGAGCGAGCGATGGAGAGCTAGCAGCGGTTACAAGAGAGACTCAGAGATATTGTAAACGAGAGAAAGTCTGCTTCTATAAAGAAAAAAAATAATAAAAAAATAAAAAACATTAAACCTTTGTGATTTGGACTCTGGGGTGTGGCGCGCGGGACAATTTCCTGTTTCGCGCGCACACCTAAAACAACCCATTAGAACCGTTTTCTTGAAGAATACCAATCCATTTGGAGTCGTTTTCTCTAAAACGGCTCCAAATGGATTCGATTTTTGAACGACGGTTACATAATTTCAATAATTTACTTTTATTTTTTAATCAGCTTTTTTGATAAAAATATTACATATTATATATATTACATATTAATTATAATACATTAATAATAGAATTTATATATATGTTAAACTAACATATTAATAAGTTATATATATATATATATAATATAATACTTATATTATAGTTACTTAGATATATAAAATATGTTAGACTTATAACTACTTGCTCACATTATACATATATCATTAGTTTATGAATTCGAATAGCAATTTCAACGAGCTCGAGCTTGAGCTCACTCGAGTTTTAAATGATCGAGTCGAGCTTAAACACACATTTCATAGATTGGTAATAGTGCTCGAGTTTCAAACGATCGAGTTGAGCTTAAACACACATTTCATAGATCGGCACTAGTTTGAGATTGAAAAATTATACATATATACCATTAGTTTATATATATAATGAACTCTAACATGATATATATATACTCTAATATGATATAATAACATGCTATTTTCAAATTCGGGCTTGAACTTAAAAAATTTAATAACCTAGCTCGAGCTCTAGTTGAGCTGAGCTTGTCGAGTAACCCGAATTGACTGGAGTGGGGCATTCTCAACGAGCTCGATCAAGTTTAAACGAGTCGAGCTTAAACACACATTTTATAGATCGGCTCTAATTCAAGATCAACTATTCAATTAAGCTCAACTCATAAACAAATCAGTCTTGAAATCTTAAATCCTAGGGTTAGGGTTACTATAAATGAAGTTCTAGCTTTTTATTTTTAAAAACGACTTCACTTTCAAAACAGCTCTAAGTGGAGTCGTTCTAACAAAAATGCTTGAATTAGAGGTGCTTTAACAAAAACGACTCTAATTACAAGCGTTTTAACAAAAAGGGCCTCAATCGGAGGCTTTTTAAATCGGCTCCAATTGGAGCCGTTTTAAGGAAAACGGATTTGGAGCCGCTTTCCTTAAAACGGCTCCAATTAGAGCCGTTTGAATTTGCTGTAAATCGGCTCTAATTGAAGCCGCTTTATACAAATGGCTTTAATTGGAGCCGTTTGAACAATGCGACTCCAATTGGAGCCATTTGCAATAAAACGGCTCCAATTTAGAGCCGTTTCTTATAAAGCGACTCCAATTGGAGTCGTTTTAAAATGTCTCAACTTGGAGACACCTTAGAAAAACGGCTCCAATTGGAACCGTTTTATTCAATGCGGCTCCAAATGGAGTCATCTCGTTAGAACGGCTCAAATTAGAGCCGTTTATCATAAAGCGGCTCCAATAGAAGCCGTTTAAAAACGGCTCCAACTCGAGACGCCTTAGAAAAATGACTCAAATTGGAGCTGTTTTAGCTAAACCAACTCCAATTGGAGCCGTTTTGTTTAAGTGGCTCCATGTTGGGCCGTTTCGCTTAAAACGGCTTCAATTGGAGCCGCTTGTATAAAGCGGCTCCAATTGGAGCCGTTCTAGAACGGCTCCAATTGGATCCGTTTTATAAGGACGGCTCCAATTAGAGTCGGTTTGAACTAAAACGGCTCGAATTAGAGCCGTTTTAACAAAACGGCTCCATTGGAGTCGGTTTAGTTAAAACGGCTCCAATTCGAGCCATTTTCGTTCAAATTGGCTCCAATTTGAGTCGTTTTGTTAAAACGGCTCTAAAAGCCAGTTTTTTTGTAGTGAAATCCAGCTTTTCTATGTATTTTTGCCTTGAAAATTGTCATTTTACTCTTATTGCCCTGCAAAAATGCAAAAACACTAAAACTAACCAAAACATCAGAAAGTAACAAAGCTAAAGGTTTAACTAATGTAAATTAAGGGGTCCAAATATACACTTTTTGGCACTCATCATCTGGATTTTGAATGCAATACTTGCCTTATGGATGAGCACGTCCGGACGGGAATCTACATCGTCCGGACGATTGCAGCAATCTTTCCATAACTGTGATTTGGAAGGAAATCCTGAAGCTTGTTGAACACTGAGAGTCGTTCGGACGTGCTGCTGAAACGTCTGGACGGATGCAAGCTGGAGCAGTCTGGATGGACAGTTCTCGTCGTCCTGACGGATTATGCTTTGGATAGTTGGGCGTCCGGACGGTATGGTACGTCGTCCGAATAGCTCACAGGGAACCGAATTTTCTGACTTATGAAATGTGCAGAATCTTTTGGAAGCACTCTGAATAGTGGAATCCCTGTTAAAAAGCATCATTACAAAGAAGTGATTTTGTCAAACAGAATGTGGCCAATTAAAAACTAACAATTGTAGTATTGTGCATATTGCAAATCTTATTTGAGTATGATTAGCGGTGGATATCGAAGCCCTACCTTTTTTTCTTATTATTTTTAATTCAATCTTTTATCCCGTCTTATTAAACATATCTCTTTTAGAAATATCTTTTTAAGCATAATTTACCAATCCTTGTGGGAATGATCTCGTATTTGCCTACTATACTATCTTTCTGATCTTGTGCACTTGCGAGTAAAACATACAAGTATTTGCCTATTTATTTAGGTAAATATTTTCACAACAGTACTCACATACCCTTATGTAGTAGTCATACTTCTAACTCTGACACGAAGCCCATCGTGAACGCTTCACAACCATATCTTCCACCTAAAGGGGATTTTGATGGATTCCTTAACCTTAAGGCGGACCCCTAAGATATACTTCACACTAACAGTTGAGCAAACACCGGTAACGGTTTGAGAGCTAGCAGATCTTCGATTCTCCCTAAACACCCTCTCAAAGTACTATGAAATTCACTGTCTAATTCTATACAAAATACAAGCCTAGGGCCCTCTATTTATAGGCTTACAGGAAACCTAAAACTGCTGAGATTCAGGCTTTGGCTATCGAGCGTCAGGACGGAAGTTAGCCACTTCCGGACGGTTTTCTGCGATATCCTTTCAGAAACAGCGTAATTCTATCTTTATCAGGTCCACGTTCGAACGGCTTGACCGAGCGTCATGACGATCTTCGCTATAATTCCTTGTAGCATTCGACCTGAAAGCTGGAATATTCTGAAATGCTGGACAGCTTCCGAACGTGTTACCACGTTGTCCAGACAGCTTGCAGAGACTCCCTAACAGTGTCGACTTCTGAAATCCAACTCATTATTGAATACTGATTGACCTAGCGTCTGGACAGTGTTGCTCTATCGTCCGAACGTCTTCAATGTAAAACTGTTGGACATTGTCTGAAGGGCGTCCGGGCAGTTGCACAAGAACCGATTGATTTGGCTTGGATTTTACAAGGACTCTTCATGGACATCTTCTAGAAGCTTGTGATCAGTCACATGCTTTGATTTGAACACTGTCTGAATACATAAAGATTTTGAAATGAAAACCGACCATCTTGTTAATTCGCAACCATTACATAAAGTATTTTTTATTTATCCAAAATGTAGCCAATTAAAATACTAACACCCAGGAACTCCACTATCCAAAAACAAAGCAAGTTACAAAGCACTCGTACTCACAAAACCCATTGCAATAGTCATACAATTCTTTCCATAACAGGTCCCATGTCCAGATGGCTTGGCCGAGCGTCCGGACGGTCTTTGCTGTAACTCCTTTCCAAGCTCGAAAAGGAAGTCCGGAATATTTTGAATGTTGGACAACGTTCGGACGTGTTGCCACATCGTCCGAATGTCTTGCATAGACTTCTCAAATAGTGTCGACTGAAATCCAACTCCGTATAGAAATTGGAGAAGCTTGACCTAGAGTCCGGACGGTGTTGCTCTGACGTCCGGACGTCTTCAATGCTGCAGCTTCTAGATACTGCGAGGCGTCCGAACGCCTTCAAAGGTTAGTCCAGACGGTTGCACAGGAACCGATTGTTTTGACTTGGAAATTGCATGAAATCTTCATGGACATCTTCTAGAAACTTGTGATCAGTCACATGACTTGAAATGAACACTGTCCATATTACATGAAGACTCTGAATAGAATCCGATCATCCTGTTTAAATTGCAACCATTACATAAAGTGTTTTTGTCATCCAGAATGTAGCCAACATAAAATACTAACATGATTGAAATGAGAATTGTTGAATTGAGAATATGATGATAAGTTAATGTTGACATGATTGAAATTAATATATTTGGAATTGTTGGGGATTGAATAACATAAAATTATATTATGAATGTGGTATGCTTCGGAAGAAGATGAATAAGAATAATGTGATTGAGTTGTGGATCGTGGGAATTGAATATGTTGTGATAATGGTAGTATATAAGTACTTAGTATACAAGGTAAGTCTAGGGTATGTGGCTCTAACACTTGTATATTGTTGCCCTACGGGTATGTTGCTTTACGGGTGGTGTTAAAGGTAAGCCTAAGGTACGTGGCTCTAGCACTTGTGTATTGTTGCCCTACGGGTATGTGGCTTTACAGGCGGTGTTAAAGGTAAGTCTAGGGTATGTGGCTCTAGCACTTATGTTTGGTTACCCTGCGGGTATGTAGCTTTACGAGCGGTATTAAAGGTAATTTTAAGGTATGTGGCTCTAGCACTTGTGTGTAGTTGTCCTGCGGGTATGTGGCTTTACAGGCGGTGTTAAAGGTAAGTCTAAGGTATGTGGCTCTAGCACTTGTGTATGGTTGCCCTGCGGGTATGTGGCTTTACGAGCAGTGCGTGTTGATATTCTTATATACTAAGCGAAGTCTAAAGGTGTTGCTTCTAGCTGGGGTGTAGGTAAGTCCAGTCTTGGGTTAGAGATAAATAACAAATGTGTGATGAATGGTGTGGACTTGGTAAATTGAGATTGATATTGATGAATCTTGTATGTGTTTATGTTTGTGCGCTTTATTTACTCCGTAGTGAGTCTTATACCACTGAGACTTCGATGATTTATTATTGAGGTGGTGAACTTATACTTTCACCTGTACGGTTAACCCCAAAACCGTACATACTCTGATGCTTTGGCTGCAGGTTCAGTGGATCTAGTGGATGATGTTGTAGCATAGTGCTTGGGACAGTATAACTGAAGCTCAACGCGACAGTTGTAATGATTGGACCATGGGTTGTCCACTGTTTAGTAGTCTTTGTTTATGGCTCGTGTCGTCTGTGACACTTGTATTTATGAGCCAGTCCTTTGGTATGTATTTAATAATTATGTTAAGCCTTAAACAGATAGGCATTAATTGGCTCTTTTGTGTAATTAACAAGTTTATGATTATATGTTGACTTCCGCTTTTAGATTTTGTATTCCACTGCATATATTATGTAACTTTGATACATCAGGTACATGTTAAGGAATGTGTACTACGATTTGGCTCAGTGACACATAGTCATGCCATTGTGGTGACCCATTTGTATGTTTTGTTTTTTTTTTTTTTTTTAAAAAAAGGGTCATCACAGTGCATGCCCAGTGTATCCTCAGCCGGTGCGGGACTTTTATAAGCACTTGGAGGTGATACAGGATGCTAAGAGTGGGATCATTCTTCAGACTACAATTCGTGGGCACATTATCTGGATCGACCCTCGGTTTATCGGTACTATTATTGATGTCCCCCAGTACTTACTATTTCAGCCAATCCATTCTCAAAGGTATCAGAGCCTCCTAGCTTGGAGCATATCATTGACTACTTTGATGCCCTTCCTCAGGGGGAAGAGCGAGCACACTCGCACATCAAGATCAATGCATCCTCTCCCCCGCACCGACTACTCGCGAAGATTGTTTTGCACAATCTCTCCCCCGCTTTCTGTATGCATTGGCTATGAGGATGCCCTTCTGCTTGTGCAAGCACATCCCCAACACTATGCTTGATATGCGAGATGATCATTCTACATGGCTTCCTTATGCGTGCTTGGTCACGAAGATATGTCTTAAGAATGTGACAGACATCTCTGCTGAGCCCAGGATACGTGTTCAGGATCCTCTTAGGAGTAAGACTCTCATGAAGTCTAATGCTTAGCTTCGTTTTGAGGGTCAAGATGAAGTACCTCAGCCTCCTCCAGCACAGGATGAACAGCATGCAGCAGCCTCCTCCTCTCAGACTGCTCCTCTTCCTCCATTGTATGATGCTAGTTTTGCTCAGATGATGGATATGTTGAGTTCTATTCAGCGGGAGGTCAACTCTATCAGTGTTAGAGTGGAGCAGTGCCAGATCAACATTCAGGAGTGCCTCAAGCGCTATCATCCATCTCGTGATGATGAGGATTGAGTGTTATTGTTACTCATTTTTTTTATGTGCTTTCTTGGCTCTTGTTTGAGACAATTTACTTTTATTCTTCTTATTTTGAATATTAGTAATTTTGCTACTATGGATCTTATATACTCTATTTACCCTTGTCCTTTTGAGACAAAAAGGGTGAGTATTTTTATAACTGTGGTTTTTCTATACTCTGTTTACCCTTTGTCCTTTTGAGACAGAAAGGGGGAGTCCTTTTATTTTTGGACTGGGATTGTATTTTTAAACCGGTCAAGTGATTTTTGTTCCAAAATGGCCAAATGGGGAGTTTGTTAGTTTGATTGGCTTCATTCTATTGACAAAATCACTATCATGTAATGTTGTTGTCGTAAACAAGGTTACTGTTTTATTCAGAATCTCCAGTTTATTAGAGTTTATTTCTCTAAAGATAGAAAGAGCCTTATTATGACAAGTTCAGTGTTACAAGCATCAAGAAGGCAATTTTAGAAGACCCAGGAAGATTCTGCACAGTTGACAAGTCAGAAAAATTCGGATTCATTGTTTCCGTCCAGACGGCCCAATCATGCGTCCAGATGCCCTCCAGTGTTTAGAGGATTCTGACAAGCTCAACGTTGCATCCGTCCAGACGGCCTAGTCATGAGTCCGAATGCCCTCCAATGTCTAGAAGATTCTGACAAGCTCAGCATTGCATCAGTCCGAACGTCAGGGCAACACGTCCGGACGCTCTTCAGAGTTCGAGAAGATTCTAGATTTCCTTTGCAGACACGGATCGTGGAAGACAGCTTGCAACTGTATGGACACTAGGGCAACACCATCTGGACGCAACCTTAATAAAGAAAGCGTGAAGCGCGTTATGGAAAGGCGGTTGCACAGTTCACCGTCCTTACGCTCTTTGCTTCCGTCCGGACGCCGCCTAGAGAAATCCGAATCAGTGGTGATTTAGGTTTTCTAAGCTTATAAATAGAGGCCTCTAGACTTGTATTTTTCACAGAATTCGGTATTGAAGTCTCTATAGCTTAGAGAGGGTGTTTAAGGAAACATTGTGAAGATCTGAAAGCTCTCTAGCTATTGACGGTGTGCTGTTACTTTGTTCGTGTGAGTCTAGCTTAGAGATGAGCCCTAAGCTAAAGGAATCAATTGAAGACCCTTTCAAGTAGGAGACTTGGTTGAGAGGCGTTCACGTTGGGTTACGTGTCAGAGAGCAAGATATGATCGTTGTATAAGGGTATGCAAGTGTTATTGTCTTATTACTAGCTTTGTCTTATGAATAGTGGAATTCTTGGATTTGGCTGCCCTGGAGTGGTCTTTCTCTTAATTGAGTTTCTACTTCGTTAACAAAAGATCTATCTCATTTAAATTCCACACTTATGATATTTTGTTACACATTGTTCACACACACACCGTAAATTAGAAGTCTATTTCAAGATCCTCAAATTCTTTTAATTTATTCTCAAGTGCATCAGCAGAATTAAACATCATGGTATTCTCAAATTTTAAAGAGTTAATCAAAGCATGTGATGCAGACAATTGAATGATTAAAGACTATTTTTCTTACTTAACCTTTTTAAGTTCTCTATTGGAATTCACAAAGAGTTTACTTATTCTTAAATTATCTTTAGAGAATTCATTATTAAAATCATCTTCAAAGAACTCAGAAGAATTTATATTAAAATGAGTAATGGATCACACTCAGGAAATTAATCCAAAAGGAGTGTACCCGCTCTGATACCAATTGAAAATAAATAGACTCCTAATTTAAATGTGTGTGTGATCAATTTGTGTAACAAAATATCTAAATGCAGAATTAAAAGAAGACAGATACTTTGTTAACGAAGTGGAAACTTAATTAAGAGAAAAATCACTCCATGACAGCTAAACTCAAAAAATCTACTATTCAGAAGACAAAACTAGTTACAAGACAGTAATACTCACATAACCAGATACAGTAGTCGTACCTCTAACTGACACATACTTATAAGTGAACGCCTCCCAACCAGGTCTTCTACCTGAAGGGGTCTTCAATAGATTCATTTAGCTTAGGGCTCCTCTATAAGCTAAACTTCAAACGATCAAATCACACAAAGAAAAACGGTTAGAGAGCTAACAAATCTCACAATTTCTACCTAAACACCCTCTCTAAGCACAATAGAATTCAATACCAAATTCTGTAAATAATACAAGCGTAGAGACCTCTATTTATAGGCTTTAGAAGACCTATTACAATACTGATTCGGAGTTATCTGGGCAGCGTCCGGACCTAGATAGTGGGCGTCCAGATGGTAAGCAGCAACCGACTTCTATTACGCGCTTCACGGATTTCTTCATTAAACTTCAGCCTCCGCATCCGGAAGGTGTTGCCCTAGCATCTGGACGATTGTATGCTGTCTTCATCAACCGTGTATGTTGAGCTGTTTAGAATCTTCTCGAACACTAACGGGCGTCCGAATGTTTTTCTGGGCCGTCTGGACAGTCAACTGGGGGACCGACTTTGTTTCTTTCTGAACTGCAGAATTTGCCTTCTAGATGCTTGTGACACTAATACTTGTCATATTAAGACCTTTCCATAGTTGAGAAAACATGCTCTGAATATTTTGTAAAACTCTGAATAATTACGACGTCCCTGTTTCAGCAATACACTAATAATATAGCAATGATTTTGTCAACAGAATGTAGCCAATAAAACTAACAATGTCCATTTATTTAAGTTAGAATATGGAGATGAAAGTCCTGATCTTGAGTAGTCTCGAAAATGGGCTTAGGAGGCGCGCTGTTTCCAAGCTATTGCGGATAGTACGTGAAAGTCTGTTTATCCGAGATAGGATATGGACATGAAAGTCCTGATCCCGAGTAGTCTAAGAAATGGGCCTAGGAGGCGCACTGTTTCCGAGCTATTGGTGGTCGTCTAATGACATTTGTAAACTGGATTTTATTTGATAACATAAATGGATACATTTAGTGAAAATATTTTTTCAGATGTTCCGCATTTCTTGGTGGCCTCCGTAATCTTTTTCCCTCGTATGTTTCCAGATGATAAGCCCTTGCTCGGTGGCACCAAGTCACCCTGTAAGGCCCTTACCAGGTTGGGCCAAGCTTGCCCTCTTCCAGGTGTAAAGACCTCAAGCCAGTGGAATTTTATGATATTGATATGGCATCAACAGACATGAAAGAAGGGTGGACATTATTAGGTTCTTTTCTTTTCTTTTCTTTTATTTTTCTTTTTTAAGACATGTCATTTATTCTCTCCGGTTCATTTGAATAGGAGACCATCCGGTTAGTTTACTTGGAGGGTATAATTGTCCACTCAAAATATAAAAAGACAATTATACCCTTAAAATAAGACTAATCGAATCTTCTCCCGTTGAGAGGATTCTTGTCTACTTTGCCATCTATTTTCATTAAAAAAAAAAAAAAAAAATCCCAATGTTGCAGGAAAGTAGAAACAGCCCAAAGAGTTTTTGTCTGCAAAGGAATTTAATCCCCCAGTTTATACTTCCGCTTAATTTTCTCACAAGGAAAAGGAACATATACCAAAAACATTCTTTTCCCACCTCTAGAACTTTTCCGCTCCTTCCACTTCTCTACAAAGCACGTTCCACGTGTCAATCTCTCCTTCAACCCGCAAAAGAACCACACGTTTACGCGATGCATCAAGAACTTTCTCATCTCCCTCTAAAACCGCTCTTCTTACCCATCACCTCCCCCAACCGTCTCGCATTCCTCAGGCCTAAACACTAAGCCCTCAACTTTCCCGACAGTCGTTCGCTATTCACCCTTAACTGATAGGATAATTCTGGTTTTGTTCTTTGGATTTACGAGGAAGATGTGGCCCCAACCTTACCGGAAGAGTGACGTGGAGGCCGGAGCGAGGCCTCTCTACCCGATGATGCTTGAGAGCCCGGAGCTTCGGTGGTCCTTCATTCGCAAAATCTATTCGATCCTGACCGTGCAGTTGCTTGCTACCATTGTTGTCGCCGCCACAGTCGTTTCGGTCCGTCCAATCGCAACCTTCTTTGTCAGCACCGGGGCCGGGCTCGCCCTCTACATCGTGCTCATCATCATGCCCTTTATCGGTATGTAACTTTCATGTTTTGCGAAACCACTTTTTTGGAACTACTTTTTTTGTGCTTCTGTCTTTCTGTTTTATAAATTTTGATGTTTGATGTTTTTGTGGCTTTGTGGAATGTGGCAGTGCTATGCCCCTTGTACTACTACCACCAGAAGCACCCGGTGAATTACTTTCTTCTCGGGATTTTTACCATTTCTCTGGCGTTTGTGGTTGGATTGACTTGTGCATTTACCAGTGGTAAGTAATGCTGTTTTTGATTTCGTTTTCCATGTATATAATGTATATTGCTAGATTTGGCACATATTTCTGTATTTATGGTTGGGAATTGTAATTACCTTGTTTTTGCGGGTTGAGCAAGTGAGATTTCTGTTGGTTATGCATAGAAGAAGAAGCTATTGGAATTGAAACCCTAGTTCAGGATTAGGATGTTTAATTGTGGTATTTGGGTGTTGTAAGGAGGAGGAATTGTAATTACCTTGTTTTTGCTTGTTGAGCAAGTGAGATTTCTGTTGGTTATGCATAGAAGAAGAAGCTTTTGGAATTGAAACCCTAGTTCAGGATTAGGATGTTTAATTGTGGTATATGGGTGTTGTAAGGAGGAGGAATCCTAATTAAATTTGCAAGTAGAAACTTTATCATTTTGGTTGCCTTTGTCCTGGATGATATAGCGGATTCTATGGTAGAGTGGACTTTTAGAAGGGGAGGAAGAGAAGTTTTACAAACAAGTGCTCTTGGGAGATGGGTAGTCATTGGAAAGGATGTAATTTCAGGGACTATTTTGAGATGGTTTTTGAAATCCATGTTTTCATTTCTTAATTGCCCAGCAGCTTAAAAACTGTAGTTTTCGGGTTAGAGATCCGAAATGGTGGAGACTCCATGAGTTAGTGTCCTTAATTATAGGGTAATTACTTGCTTCTGTTAGGCCTTCATTATAGGAAAATAGTCAAGGCTCTATAATTTCATATTCTTTAGTTCTTTTTATGAGAGAATTATTTTTGTTTAGTCGTCACATTAATATTGGGATTTCTTGTCGATTTTGGTCATTAAGCTTGTGTTGCACATTGTTGCTTGGCATGTTTTATTGTAAGGAGTTATGTCTGACCTTTTGCGATCTTTGTTTGGTATTTCAACTGGAAACAGGGAAGGTTATATTGGAATCCGTCATTCTGACGACTGTGGTTGTCGTGAGTCTCACTCTGTACACATTTTGGGCAGCAAGGAGAGGCCATGATTTCAACTTCCTTGGGCCCTTCTTGTTTGGCGCTGTTATGGTTCTTATGGTATTCGCTATAATTCAGGTATGCTGATTATCCCACATCGGTGGTTCCCTGAATCTTTATGACATCCCATTTGAATTTGGTGCATCTAGTTTGCTAATAGTGGGTTGGTATTCTTATATCTGGCTGCAGATTCTGTTTCCGCTCGGCAGGATTTCTGTGATGATCTACGGGTGCTTGGCGTCACTGATATTCTGTGGGTACATAATTTACGACACTGACAACTTGATCAAACGCTATTCCTATGATGAGTACATCTGGGCTGCAGTCTCCTTGTATTTAGACATCATCAACCTCTTCCTGTCGCTTTTAACTATTTTCAGAGCTGCCGATGCTTGAGGAAATAATTTTGAACTCTGCTTCTCTTACGTGTTTGGATCAAAGACAAAATTGTTGTCAACAAGTAAATGTTCTTACTTCTCCCAACCCCCACGTTCACCGGTTCTAAACCATTCTAGTAATTGTACTGACAAATAGTTTACTTTATTTTGTTCAGTTGCAAATATACATGCTTTTCGTTTTACCGTTTTGTTGATAATGGAAGGGAGCAATTTGAAACAATAGTGTACTTTGCCATTTCTATTTGGACTGAGGGAGCTTAATGGTCCAGTGAATTGGACTGAAAGATTGAAATGTTGGGTTGTGGGTTCTGCTCCCGAATGAGCACTGAGATTTGTGGCATCTCGTATTTTTAGTAGCCTTTTAAAGATAATCTTATCTTTACTACTCTACAAAATGAACAGTACATATTTTGCTTGCATAGGATTTATCTGATAATTTTTTATGTTGCTCACAAATTTAACACGAAATTAAGGTTCGACATGAATTTAATACGAAATTAGTGAGTCATAATTAAAGGGTATGATTATGTATATAATTGAATTTGACACATGAAATTAGTTAATTAGAGTTGAGATGTATAACTAACCTGATTAATTAAATAGATTGAATTAAAATGGACTAATATGTGTCAGTGATCAAGGGCTGACCGAGCCATTTGCTGAATGGAGGTTGGTGCGACGTTCATGCAAGGTCAGTAACCCTAAGATGAGGATATGAAGTGTCTTGTGTTTGTTTTTGCTACGTCTCTTGCTTGCTACTGAAGGTTTCTTTCGCTGTTGACAATGAAATTTGCGTGCATGTATACGTGTCGTGATACGCCTCAGAAAAAATCTCATTTTCCAAATGGTTTTGCACGAACTTTGGAAATACAAACATAATCTCAACTTGATCCCGAGTCAGCCTTCACCCTGTTCTTAATCGACTCACTTAATCTCCCAACAATGGAAGCCTAATCACATTTTGCTTGTTCTTCTGCTTTTGCTTTTTTGATCAAGACCGTTTTACTTTCTACTTCCCATTGTTTTCTTTCTTGTGACTGGCTGAAGTGGCCATATTATAGTTTTACCTTAAAGGTCATGTCAGGTTGGGCAAGAGGACTAAGCAATGCCAACTGGATTTACAAGCACCTTATTGATTGAAAATTTTATGACAAATAAGCATATAACAACTGGATTTACAAGCAACTGTTTGATTGAAAATGTTTACACAAATAGCATATAACAACTGGATTTACAAGCAACTGTTGATTGAAAATGTTAAGACAAATAGCATATATTCATAAAATAATTAATTAATACGATTCATACATGAAATCATAGTCAAAAAGCAGGCCAACTGATCGAATTTTTACTCTTGCTTCAACTCAAAGCAGCCTATATCCCTTTCCGACTCGTTTCTCCTTTCCTTCTAAAGCATTGAAAGCTGTATCTACTATCTTTTGCTTTTGCATAGGGCCCTTTACCTATCTCCCTAGTCAGATCAAATTGATGCCAGTAGACAAAAACTTTACCCAGAATGAGAGTTCTTTCTTTCTGCCACAATGTAAAGAAGCCTTGAAACTCCTTGAGTCCAGATGTCATATTCTCTCTGGTTCTTGCACTCGAACTCCACAATACCTCGTGTTTCAGTCTTCAATCCGAAGTAACAACGCTGCTCTCCCCCATCAAACAAGTGTCTTCCCGGCCATGCTGGCATGTCCTTGTACACCTCCATTACCACATCTGCGATTCCAAATTACAAATTATAAACCTATTTTTTGACTTTGTTATCAAAAAGCAACCTATTTTGTATTGAAGGAGAAAAGAAAGTGGAAAAGCTGATAAAGATAACAGTGATTTACTCTTTTTCTTTTTGGTGATGGTCCCTGCAACATGTTTGCTCTTCATCTTTAGCATTACCTGAACAAAGTGAAAGCAGGGCTTATGATAAATGAAATAGCATAATACCACTTACTGACCGTTATCATTAGTTGTTTTGAATAAGGAAGCAAACCTGGCCCGTCCGATGAATATAAACAGAGACAATCTTCCAATGAAGATCACCTGCACGACAAATACAACATTTATTTATTATGTCTAGGACTTATTAGTTCAGAAAATGAACCAAAAAAAAAAAACAAAACAAAACAAAACAAAACAAAAAGAGTAAAAAGAGTTTGATATCACAGAACTCATTTTTGATGATTACCTTCGCGGGTGCGTTTCAGGAGTTCGCTGCCCCTAGCAAGAAGGTCCAGGCCATTGTTGCCTAGAAAATTCTCTACAGGGGCAAGTTCTCCACTAGAGCTGCCACTGGGATGACCGTTATTTCCATTACCACAAAGTCCGATTCCCATTCCTCTGTCCACCGGTGTAACAGCTGCAATATTCCACACTTCCTTCAATGTTCTTGCCTTCAAGGTTGCTGCCCCACGTAGAGCTGCATACAAAGTACATGGTTCAATAGGAGTGACATTTTATCCCTCAAGACCCTAGCCATATAGGTTCAATGACAAAAGCAAATCTGATTCTTCTGGTATGCGTCCTAGACATATATCAGTCAGACCGTCTTCAGTTTACTATGCCTAACCTCTCCTTTTTCATTGAGTCGCCTCAATAGAGTGTTTGGTAAAGCTCTTGCTCAGACGTTACGAAGGATGTCACCTTTACCATGAGAAAAATTGGACTTAACAGGGGGGCTTTGGTATCACTCTTACTCAGCATCCCTAATTACATAAATGTTGTCATTATCGTTCCTTTCAAAAATTGTGTTTCAAACTACCCAATAACCCATGGAATGTCGGGTCTGTTTGCTAACCCTTCCCTCTTTTCTTTTTCTTTTCCTCACAAAAAATTTAAAACTCATTTCTCCTTCATGTCACATCAAAATACTTTTTCAATCAAAACACAAAAAACACTTCTTAAAAAGGGTTACCAAACACCACTCATATGTTCAAACTGGCAATATAAAATAAAATAAAAAGAATATCAAAGAAATTGTCAAAAATCCAAAAGCAACCATTCAAATAAAATAAGAAAGCAAGCTCAAATGATCAATTTCTTGGCAAGATAATAAAAGTTAGATTACTTGTCACTCTTTCAGGTTATCCTTTTCTTTTTATAGATAAACTTCTCTCTCATAATATATGATATATATATTGTAACACGAAGGCATATGTGGGAACCATTATGGGGCCAGACTTTGGCCCGAAAGGTGTTCTGGACAGGATACTATATGTTGGCCCACCATGCAAAAGAATTCCAACAAGATGGTGAAGAAATTTAAGAAATGCCAGGAGTTCTCCAACATACTGAGATGCCCACCCAAAGAGCTAACACCCATCTCATCACTGCGCTTTGCGCAGTGAGGGATGGACATAGTTGGGTCCCTCCCGTTAGGAATGGGCCAAGTGAAGCTTGTTGTGGCTGTAGTGGACCATGTCACAAAGTGGGTAGAGGCAAAGGCTTTGGCTACAACCACCTAGAAGAATATCGAGAAGTTTGTATGGTGCTTGATAGTCTACCGGTTCGGAATTCTGCATGCATTAGTGCAAGACGTACAATAGAGAGCAATTTGACAACAAGGCCTCTCAGGATTGGTTTACCCAACTCGGGATCAGAAATTACTACTCGTCTCCTAAGTCCTAGGCACTCACAGAAGCCACCAACAAAACCATCTTTCGGATGATAAATGCTCGACTGGATAAGTCCAAGTGTTTTTGGTCAGAAGAGCTCCCGGAGCTCGCCACCTAGCATCCACCGGTCCATTTCCCCAAGGCAGGCATTCATTATGACATTTCACATTTTCGACTACCTTGATAAAATGACTATGATTGTGCCATCTGGCAGAAAGCGGCGAGGTGCATGCCTCAAGTTCCTCAAAACGGCTTATAACCACACTATCTACCAGTAGGCCAGCGAGGCCTTACCCGCTCTTCAAGGGTAGTTAAGCATTAAACCCTTGAACTCCAAGAAACCATTTGCAGTAAACACCTATACAAGAAGGATCAGGATCCCCTACAATTAAGCATTACAACATGCCAGAATCAAGGAATGGGTCCATCAAGGCCCAGGTAGGCATGGCACGGCACACTACATCCCTTTCTCCTCGTGCACGTGGTTGAACAATTATGATCATATTATAAGATAGAGTATCCACCCTTACTTTTTGCCTATTTAAAATCAACTTAATAAAAGGTCCCGTTAGAGCATCCCACTAAAGAAAAGCAATTCTTTGGGGGAAGCCGCCTTCCATATTGATCCCTTACCTTTGGCGCCTAGCAGATCCCACTTACCAATTGAAAGTGGGAACCACAATCCTATAAAAAAAAAAAAACGTAATAACCCACCAGGTACGGGATGACTTCGCTTTTTTACCTACATTTTGGTAATTTGCCTCTTTATTCGCCTACTAACTTAAGCAACGGACGTGATTTCACCGTTATCCCAGCTAGCCACTCTAACCTTTTTTGTCCTCCTACCAGGTCTCATTTGTCAGACATTTGGCGTGAGATATGTGTTAACATATATATATATAAATCTTTAATATACTACCATAGCCTAATTTTATCACAAACAGGATGCAATTCTGTGTCTCCCATGCCAATATGTCTCATACATAGATTCCCAAAAGGATAAAATTAACTTCACGACTTGGAGAGTTGATTTTTCATTTTTAGATGTATTTTGGGCATATTGATTGATGTATTTTGAACACTACAAATCATATTGCAAAAATATTATAAGTTGACGTGATTAAGAAATATTTCTTACTTCCATTTATACTTTGAATGGTATTAATTATTAACCCCAAGATCACTCGTTCCTTAAACCCTTCCCCACATGCAGGAGACTCAAAACGTACAGTTAATCTCTAGTCTAATCAAACTTACCCGTAGCTGCTCCAGCTGTAAGAGTAACGATATCGTCATGAGAACGGACATTAACAGCAGAGCTGACTACGGAAGCAAGGTGATCACGCTCAGCTCCCATGGCTTCTGCAGCCTCCACACACTGCGCGGCTACTAGTGTGGCGGCTGATGCCACGGCCATGTCAGTCTTGGCCGACTGCTCATTATTTCCTGAGGCCGAAGAGGCTGCTGTGGCTGCCGTAATGGCTGCTATGGCCGCCGCCAGTGCAGCAACCGAAACAGCTGCGTGGATCTGGGCATTGTGGGTTCTGGTTTCCTCTTTCTTCTTCTCTCGCCTGTCCTTCAACCACCTCCCAACTGTTTTGGCTCCACCGCCGGGGTTGCCATTGGCATTGCCAGAACTGGCACGGCCTCCATTGAATAGGGGATGTATGGTGTTGTTGGCACGGAAAAACTGCACGCACAAACAAATACAACATGATTTAGTATCTCTAAAGACGAATTAAAGGGTGTGTTTGTACTTTAGATGGTCTCAAATCTCAGTGTGTGTTACTTTTTCGCATGCTTTTACGTAAGTAATTATAGAAACAAACTTTGAACGCGCGGGACTATCATTACTCGTATTCATAAAAATATTATTAAGATTTTTTAATTAATCTTATACCATACGTGTCTGATATGCTTTCATTTCTCACCATGGATGTGCGGACAAATAATTATATATTATTTTTTTTTGAAAAGAAACTTAAAAGGGTCCCATTCAAGAAGAGCTTTCAATCTGGAAGATATGTTCCACAGTGTCTTAATTAATTGATTAGTTCAAGGGAAGATTGTGCAAATTAAAGAACAGAAAATGCAACGGCTTTCGTCACAATGATCAATGATGCATTCCCTTACGCAATCTGCTGGCAGATTTGGCTTCCTTTTCACTGTTTTTCAGTCGAGTGAAATGACTGATTTACGTGACAGCACAGTGCTGTGTAAATAATAATAATAATAATATATACAAAAAGGCTTTTTAATATTCATATGTTTCCAAAAGTGCCTTACGGCCGTATGTCGTTGAGCTGAGAGATCCAAATCCGATTATGGAAATGCTACAGCTTCCATCAGAAGCAAAAGATATGGGGAGAGTATGCAGGCATCAGTGCCGGTTCCTCTATAACCAAAAGAGGCAACATGACAAGACCAGAGTAAAGCTAGCTTCAATTCAATTTTACCACAAGATTATTATTAGAAGAGCTCGAGTTCCAAGGCCTTAAAAGCTCCTCGGCCCAACCGAGCCTCAAAATATCTCGAGGAAAATTGTAAAACCAAAGGCACCTATTTTGTTGGCCTGTTGGGAAAAAATTTGAAAGCAAAACCCAAAAGATAACAAAAGAAAGAGTGCGATTACGAACAACGATTATGTGGCAGAGAGAAACAGCAGAAAGCTGAGATATTCTATTGAGATATATATTAATCACTAAAAAATAATCAAATTATATCTTGAAAGGAATATGGGAGTCTTGATCAATAAGAGCAGAAACCTTAACAACATCGTCAAATTCCTCCGAAGGAGAAACTGGTGGGCTCTCTGTTCCTGTTAAAGAACCCAGGCCGTTCAAAGGTTCGCTACTGTGAGATAGCCTCCCTGACGTCAATGGCGACACTTCCTGTAAAAAAATCAACGAAGCAACTAAGCACTTCAAAACCCAAATAAAGAAGAGATTAAAAAAGAAAAAGCTTCGTAGAGTGGATGCTCCTCTGCTTTTCCTCTGTTTGGTTCCCATGAAAGAATGAGAAGAAAAAGCTAAAAGTTGAGTTCTTTTCAAAGTACACACATGCATTTTCTTTTTGTTTCTTTCATTCTTGGTGCAAAACGTATCGTACACTATTGAAAACCGGAAAAAGAAACAGATTGATGGAAAGGGATCCTCTGTTTTTTTATGCTTAGTGTGGTATCAGGGAAGAATGAGAAACAAGAAAAGAATTGCAAGAAATGACTTAAAAATCTCCAGGCAGTTTCTTGCGTTTTTCTCACTCTTTCTTGAGAGCCAAACAGAGTTCAAAACTTTCTGAAACACGAATCTAAGTAGACACCTCTCTAACAGACTGTGACATAATGCGGTCAAGAACAAGCTGGGAAGTAGTAGAGGAAGCGAAAGAGAACTGGTTCCCAGAAAGTGTACTTGGCGGAAGCTCCTCTGACTCGCCAGAGATATCTTCGGGTATAGAATTGGTGGTACAAGAAGAAGATCCACTAGCTGACTTGGAAGCCATGCATGAATAAGAAGAATGATTAGGAGGAGGAGGAGTAGGAGGAGCCAGAGCTTTGGAGACTTCAAGAGCCGAAGCACTCCATGACCTCGACAGAAACTCCATTGGCAATCTTGGGCTCTCCGGCAGCTGGGTTCCGCCGCGAGGGGTGGACCCAGCACGTCGAGAGTTCCTTGGTAGAAACCTCTCTTCCATGAGAGTGGGTGGTTTTTGGGGTTTTGGAGAGAGGTGGAGGGGCTTCGGGGGTGTTATATAGGGCAAGGCCTGGTCAACTGTGACTAAAGTTGATAAGAATATGGTCAAATGGCATATCCAGGTGTACTTTGGGATGCCACGGTGGATTGATTAAGGCCTGTTCCTCTGTGCAATAATTTTAATCTGACCGGTTGATTTTAAACAGTCTAATTGTAGACGTCGTATTCTTCTAGCGCCTCTTTAATAATAATTAGTCTTCATAAAAACGCAAGAAATATAGGAGTATGGCATTTAGAATTATTCTGCCATCCTATATATTAAAAATCTTTAAAAAAAATAAATGTGCTACACATTTTCTTTACGTATTTTTATTTTCAAAAATTATTATTAAATTTGTAGGGTTATACGAGAGATTCATATAAATCTCTCAAATTCAATAATAATTTTAAAAGTAAGAGGATAAGAAGAGTAAATTAAATGAATCAGTTCTCTATAACAAAATCTTTCCAACCACAATAGACTCTGTTCTAACTTTCCTTGCTGCCGACCTCAACACTAAACCATCATTAACGATTTCTCACCACCAAAGATGCTTTGGCCGCTCCTAGCTGCTCTGGGAATAGTTCGACCATTGCTAACTTGACCATTAGGAGTGGTCATACTCGTGGGCAAAAGAATTAAACGATTTAGTCACCTTCAAAGCTTGTTTGAGGCCGGTGGTTAAATCACCCATTTAGTCATATGGGTGATTTGATCCCTCTCTATGACTGTTTCGTGGCTTGCATGACACATTTTTTTAAGTTTTCTTTCATTCCTTTGCATTGTCCCAATATGGACAATTTATTTTAAATAAATCATCTTTTATTTTAAATGAACAATTCAAATAAATATTATTGTACCCTATATAATACTCATTACATTAACTATTTATTGCGGTGGATCTCAACCCATTGAGGCTAATTCAACAATATTATTGTTTGAAGAGATTATAATTGGTATAAAATTAATACACATTTTAAGAACGCTTTTTTGACAAAAGGGCAAAAGTGAAAAGAAAAAGAAAATGCTTTGTTAACCATGTGGCCGATCTTGCTAAAAAAGAAGAATGCTTAGCTGGGTTTTTGGTTTGGCATTTCTCTTCACGTGGTAGACACGAATTATCAGTAAGTCCAGTTAATGTTGTTGTTATTTGTTAGTGTCCAATTTGAACCAAAGTACTTCATATATGTCGGATAAGACACTTCTTGAGAGGAGTAGAAGTCGATATATATTAAAGTATTTTTTATTAAATGATTAAATTTATCTCTTCATATCAGTTTAAGTTTAATTTTAGAATAAGTGATAATTTAGTATAATATCAGAACTAAAAGTACTGAGTTTCAACCTTGTCTCAATCATTACTCTGGCCCCATTTCAAATAAATATTTTATGTGAGACATCACGTATTAAAAATGAGTTTGAACTCACTGAAAATAGATGTTAAAGTATTGATTAAATAATAAAATTTACCTCATCTCAATAGCTTAAATTATTAAGACA
This sequence comes from Alnus glutinosa, assembly GCF_958979055.1. Taxonomy (NCBI): domain Eukaryota; kingdom Viridiplantae; phylum Streptophyta; class Magnoliopsida; order Fagales; family Betulaceae; genus Alnus; species Alnus glutinosa. Next base: position 8,762,345 of record NC_084897.1, on the reverse strand, counting down.
AGTGCCGACATAACCGAATAGAACTTTTGTTTATGAACTCTTGAGGATTTTTGATCTTATGGGATGTCTAATTGATCCCTTATTATATATAAAGTTTGTATGCAATGAACACTACCTTTAGGAAAGAACCAAGAAATTCCTTTTTTCTTTCTAAAAGTAAAAAAGAAAACATCTTTGATCTTGATAATTACAGATTTAACTTGTGTAGAAACAGATTACCGAATGAAAATGGCGCTTGGAGAAGATTCTTTGAAGTTGCATGCATGCTTGACTGGTGCCTTTCAGGTCTTGGGGTCATTTTGGCTCCAACGAGCTCGTAGGCTCTGCTAATCTGTCGGCCTTCCACTTCTGACATGCTACAGTACAGAAACCCTAAGAGGTGACCAAAGTCATTGTGTTTCTTACCTGTCTAAGGTCTTGGCAACGTCCAAGCCCGACAAGCTCGGAGGTCCAAACAAAATTTTAGGTTCAACTCCATGGTCATGGTAATGGTCCTCTTGCCACAAAGCTGCGCACAAGAGAGGGACTTATGCTAAAATGAGCGTGCCTGGCTCCGTCATCATCCTTTGCTTCTTACTAGCCCCACTTATTTTTCTTTTATTTTTATTTCTTGGTCAGCTTTGTTTATCTAAAGGTCATAATTACTGACAAAATGAATACACCCTTTATTCCGTTTGCCTCATTTTCTCGATGATCATTACCACCTTTCGTTTTCATTTCCATTTCAAAATGTGTTTTATACCTTTTTTCTAGGACTTCTCAAATGGCCCCTGTTTTGCTTTTTCTAACAATAGACAAAAGAGCCATTTTGAGATTTATAACTAGCTCCCTCGTTTGTACTTAACTAATTGATATATGGCACTCGCAATAATTTGATGCTAGTCACCAATTATAGTGAGATCCTAAGCCCTATTGCTACTCACCAAATAATTGCACACCGAACAGTTTGAAGTTTAAAAGTGTCTATAAAACGGACAATGGGTGAGGATGGAGACTTGTTGAGGGTGCTGGCGCAGAACATCTACGATGCTTAAGGGTCACTACAAAAAATAAGGTTATTTACGTCTTTCTAAAAAAGTCTTCATCCATGGTAAAAGTAACGTGAAGCATTCTCTGTCCTTTTTTACACGACATATGCAAAAGGCAGTGGTCATTTAGTTTATGGTAAGTTTTTAATGTCGGCAAATTTGATGTCAAAATTTATTTGGTTGTAAGTTTTAATCTAGTGGTTAAGTCGGTAAAGAATTTTATCTAAAACTTAATTCAACTCAAATTGAAAAACCTAGAAGATGTGGTTAAGCCTAATCAATCAAGGAAAGGAGAAAATTAGAATTTCATTAAGTAGAGTTAAAATACGATTTGTCAATTCCAGATTAAGCACGCCTCCATATTTTACCTATAACTTTTGACTAAAGTATCAAATTGTAGTGAAATCAGTGACATTGAAAAGCTAACTAAAAAGACAACAAATATATCTGAAATTGGTTTTCCTTAATTCGGACGTTTACTATGCCAATATATGACCAAAAATCTAGGCGAATGTTTCTGAAATCCTATTTCAACTTGAACTAGATTTTCTTCAGAAGTCTATTTAAAGGGACTTCTAGGCACGAATTTATTAATGATTCTACTCTAGAATTCAGTGTGCTAAGAGAGGGTGTTAGTGTAACAACCCACCCTAAACGACACAATATTGTCTGCTTTTGACTCTCCCGAACTAGACTTCTCAGGAGGTCACCCATCCTTGTCCTACTCTCGCAGAAACACACTTAACTGCGGAGTTTTGATAGGTTATTGGCTATCACGACTTTAAAACGTGTTGTGTCAAGAAGGGTGCGTTTATACATATAAACACATTCTCATTTCTAGGCGATGTGAGACGTCACAATCACCCCCTCTTGGGACTCAGCATCCCCGCTGGCAACCCTCATGGAATCGCCCCATTCTTGTTACCCCAACAAGTGCCTGCTAGCGACCCTCATAAGCTTGTGCACACTCTCCTCATCTCAGGCTAGGCAATGGCTTTGATACCATTTGTAACGACCCACCCTAAACGACATAATATTGTCCGCTTTTGGCTCCTCCGAACCAGACTTCCCAGGAGGTCACACATCCACTACTCTCGCAGGAGCACGCTTAACTGCGAAATTCTGATAGGTTCATGGCCATCACGACTTTAAAACGCATTGTGTCAAGAAATGTGCATTTATACATATAAGCACATCCATGTTCCCAAGTGATGTAGGACATCATAGTTAGACCTAGACTGTTAATGTTAAATCTCTATTAGAGTTTTTGTTATTGTTTAACCATCAATCTTAAACAATTGAAACCAACCGGAGTTCCAATTAAGGAGATCAAAAAGAAGAACTCTCCAGATGTTTTGGTGAGAAGCAGATAAGTTGGTCACTTGTTATAATTCAAAAATATAACGAATGCAAAAGTTTTGTAAGTATTAACATCTTGTAATTCGCGGATTCTTTGTTATTGAATTGATTTCCTGGGTTGGCTATCCCGAAATGATTTTTCTCTTTGGGTTCAAAGAGTTTCCACTTTGTTACCAAATATCTGTGTCAATTACTTTATTGTTTTTCATATTTTGGTGATTGTTTGTTTGTAGTTGATTATATTTTTAATTCCACATTATATTGGCATACACCTATTCAACCCCCCTTCTAGGCATTGTTTGGAGTCTGGTTCATATTTTCAGTTTTAAAAAAATATCACGTCTTTTTAATCGAAAATGTGGAAAACTCACGCCCTAAACAAGAAAACATTAAGGTTTTTCTCAAGTCGTTTCTCAAACGCCTTGCAGATTTAATGTCCTTTATAATGGGACTTTACTTTTTAAGAGTTTAAGTCAAGAAATGACATCAATCAAAATAAATAATTTTTGAAAAAATTACAGTTTAGCCTTTCAAACTATCAGCCGTTTTGCAACTAGCCCCACAAACTGTCAACACTCCGACTCTAGCCTCCCAAACAACCAAAACCTTTGAAAAATGCTCAATTTGGAGAAATATTTTCATATTACCCATGCCACGTGTCATTTTTCAATTAAAAAAATATGAACTAAAAAAATTAAAAAATAATAATTTAAAAAGAAAATTAGAAAATTGGTGTTTGGTTGGCGGGGGTGTTTTTTTTTTTTTTTTTTTGAAAGAAAAAAAAAAAGAGAAAAAAAGAAAAGAAAAGAAAAAGAAATTGGTGTTTGGCCGGCAGGGGGTGGCATGCTAGTGGCCCTAGGGCCGAGGATCGGCAGCAGGCTCGCTTTCGTAATCTTCCTGGACGACGAGATCGTCGATCCGGTGTGTTCCGATGGATCTGAACAGCATGGGTTCGTCGTAGGTCGGCAGTTTGGACGAATTTCAATTTGAGCGCCTACTCCAAATAGGCCAGAGCTTTGCCGGAGAGAATCAGAGGAGGACGAATTTCACCTGTTTACATGCCTTATCCAACATTATCAAGAAATCCCGTAAACTCGTGTAAACCCTCGTTCTCCCCTACTTTCCAGTGCTCTTTACCAAAGCCATGATTTTCTTTTCTTCCTCTAGGAGATACGTGACATCAATCTCAGCATTCTTGATGTAGAACAGCCCGAGGAGTCGCCTTGGAGCATTCATTGTATCATCTCGGACATTGTCCGAGATGGAGATTCTGGAGCACCTCGGAGCATTCATTGTATCATCTCGAACATTGTTTGAGATAGGGATTCTGAAGTGCCTTGGCAGATCGATAATGTCGACTGGGTAAAGAGCCGAGACCCAGTTCGGTGAATCCACCCAGTTCGTTGAATCCAAGCTGAATACTTTTTGTTGGCAAATCAGTCGAAGACTAAGATTTCTGGAGAGAAACAGCCATACCGATTTCCTGGGATTCCCTAGAAGATTCCATTGCTGACTTCATGGAGATTTTGTTGACTTTCCGTATTTTAGTTATTAATGGATACGTCTTCCTTTTCCTTAAATCAATGGATTACCTTGTCCATCAAATCTCCTTCATTAAGGAAGATTTGATGATATATTTTCATATTATTTAATTCTTTTGTAAGCTTTTAGGGTTTGCTATAAAAGGAAGAGACAATGTAAGAATGGGGATTATTATTGATTATCATTGAATGAAAGTTTGTTTTTCCTCTTCAACTTGCGAGTTGAACTTGGTGCTTGAGAACACAGCTTCTCTTCACTTGTATCCGCCTGCGCTACGTCAATTGGTATCAGAGCCTTGACTATCCTGGTTTGATGGCAAGAGACGGAAACGATGGCAACCACTCTGACGGCAAAGAATGTGGAGTGTAGGCCCTTTGGGCAGCCAAAGACACCCGTGATCAGTAACTTCTCTGCATGGAACGCACACTCGAAGCGTTACAGCAAGCAGTTGCCGGACTGGGCGTTGACGGCAACCGGAATCATGAACCCCCCCAAAATCGCGCTTACGAAGAGGCTCATGGCCATCCCGGGGGAGAACGTGGTCCTGGACCTCGATGAAGGCATCAACCCTTCGAAGAGTCATCTAGTGAGGAGGAAGACCACCTCCGGGAAGGAGAAGGCAATAGAAGAAGGCCGGAAAATGCCCACAGTTTTCGGGTAAAAATTGACCTTCCTAATTTTAATGGTCATCTCCACGTCGAGAACTTCCTTGATTGGATTCTCAAGGTAGAGAATTTATTTGATTACATGCAGACTCCGGAGGCTCAACAAGTGAAATTGGTGGCGTACAAGTTACGTGGAGGGGCATCAGCCTGGTGGGAACAAACGCAGAGCAACCGAAGAAGGCAAGGAAAACAACCGGTTCGGACATGGTTAAAAATGAAGAAGTTGATGAAGGCTCAGTTCTTACCCCCATACTATGAACAAATGTTATACCAGCAGTTCTAGAATTGCCGACAGGGGACTCGGTCAGTAACTGAATATACCAAGGAATTCTATCGACTGGACTCTCGGAACAATCTATTCGAGACGGAGGGGCAACAAGTAGCCCGGTACATTGGTGGGTTGCGCTTGGCCATTCAAGATCAAGTCTTGTTACATACAGTGTGGACTTTGTCCAAGGCTGTGAATCTAGCCATGAAGATTGAGTCGCAGATGGCGCGACACTCGGGTCGGTCACAAGCTTTCAGGCAGTCCGAGAAAAGGGGAGAATCGACGATTGTACCGAACCCTCAACAAAGCTCACAGCCCCGAAGGTTTCAGGGTGAGAGCAGTAATACCCAGGCAGCCAAAGGAGTGTCCATTTCCCTTCGGGAAAAGGGAGTTGCGAAAGTAGTAACAACCCGTAAGCCAAGCCTATTCTCAGTAAATGTTTCAGGTGTGGCCAACCAGGTCACCGATCCAATGAATGCCCGAGCCGACGTCCGGTGACTATGGTGGAATCGGCAGAAGGAGTCTTACTAGAGGATTCGGTAGAGACTGAGGAGGACAAACTCGGTGAATATGAAGGAGGAGAATTCACCGAAGGTGACAACGGAGAGTTCGTCAATTGCATAGTCCAGAAAGTGTTGTTAGCTCTGAAGCTCGAAGAACCGTTGCAGCAACACAACATCTTCAAAACCCGATGTACTATCAATCAAAAGGTATGCAATCTGATTATAAATAGTGGGAGTTGCGAGAATATTGTCTCTCGGAACTTAGTTGACACGTTGCAACTAAAAACCGAGAAGCACCCAAGCCCCTACAAAATCAGTTGGATCAAGAAAGGAGCCGAGACGAGAGTCACAGACACTTGCCGATTGCCTTTCTCAATCGGGCAGTCGTACCGAGACGAGGTTCAATGCGATATTGTAGACATGGATGCCTGCCATGTTTTGTTGGGACGACCGTGGCAATACGATGTAGACACCATGTATAAGGGCCGGGACAATGTCTACCTTTTTTGGTGGCATGGAAAGAAGATTATATTAGTATCAGCTAGTACTAATACCACACCTCAAAGTCATACCACGGCAATCAAACCGTCTTTCCTTACCCTCGGAGAAATAGAGTTTATGCAGGAATTGAAAACTGCCGAGACAATCCTAACTATGGTAGTTAAGGGTGTCAAGTCGGAGTTAAAGGCAGATATTCCTAAGTTAATCCAACCGATGTTGGATGAGTATGGGGATCTCGTACCAGCTGAATCACAGACTGAGTTACCTCCCATGAGGGACATTCAGCACCAGATTGACTTAGTGCCGGGAGCAAGTCTTCCTAACCTCCCCCACTATCGAATGAGTCCCGAGGAGCATCAGATCCTCCGAGAGCAAGTAGACGATCTGATCCGAAAGGGTCTGATCAAGGAGAGCTTGAGTCCTTGCGCTGTGCCAGCGTTACTGATTCCAAAGAATGATGGAAGCTGGAGGATGTGTATTGACAGCCGAGCTATCAACAAAATCACGGTGAAGTATCGGTTCCCCATTCCAAGGCTACATGATATGCTCGATATGTTAGCAGGGGCAAAGGTCTTTTCAAAACTTGACCTACACAACGGCTATCACCAAATTCAGATCCGACCTGGGGACGAATGGAAGACAGCGTTCAAGATGAAAGAAGGTCTGTATGAGTGGCTGGTGATGCCCTTTGGACTCTCGAATGCACCGAGCACATTCATGCCGGTGATGAACCAAGTGTTGAAGCCTTTCATTGGTAAATTCGTTGTAGTTTATTTCGATGATATTCTGATTTATAGCCAAAATACCGAGGAGCACCTAGAGTAGGTTCGAGAAGTTTTGGGTGTGCCGAGGGACAACAAGCTATACCTTAATCTGAAGAAATGTACTTTCCTCACGGACAAGTTGCTCTTCCTCGGATTTATTGTAGATGAGGGGAAGGTCCGAGTCATTCGAGAATGGCCGACGCCCACTACAGTCGGACAAGTTTGAAGCTTTCACAGACTCGCCACTTTCTACCAAAGGTTCATTCGGAATTTCAGTAGCTTGGTAGCTCCAATTACCGAGTGTTTGAAGAAAAGGCGGTTTCGATGGGGAGAAGAGCGGGAGGCCAGTTTTGCCATGATCAAAGAGCGACTTTCAACAGCCCCGGTCCTAGCTTTGCCCAACTCCGAGAAGTTATTTGAAGTCGACTGTGATGCTTCCATTATAGGAATTGGAGCAGTTTTGTCCCAGGAAGGTCGGCTAATAGAGTTCTTCAGTGAAAAGTTAAATGAAGCTCGGCGGAAGTGGACGACCCATGAGCTTGAGTTTTACGCAGTGATCCGAGCCTTGAAACATTGGGAACACTATCTGATTCATCGAGAATTTGTTCTATACAGTGATCACCAAGCTCTGAAGTTCGTCAATACACAAAACACTCTGAATCGGATGCATACCCGGTGGATTGCTTTCATGCAGAAGTTTACTTTTGTGTTGAAGCACAATTTGGGAAAACAGAACAGGGTGGCGAACGCCTTGAGTCGACGTTCGGCTTTACTCATGACATTACAGTCCGAGATAAGTACCCTAGAGCACTTACGAGCTCTATATGCTGAGGATGAGGATTTCAAGGAAGATTGGGAGAAGTTCATGACGATGCAGCCAAATGCCGACTTCCACATCCATGAGGGATATTTGTTCCGAGGAAATCAACTTTGTATTCCTCGAACCTCACTTCGTGAACAGATCATGAATGAATTGCATGGAGGAGGACTCGGTGGTCATGTGGGCAGGGACAAAACCATTTCGTTGGTCTCGGATCGGTGTTATTGGCCACAACTCCGGCGAGATGTCTTCAAATTTGTGTAGAAGTACCCTGTGTGTCAGACCGAAAAGGGAAGTACGCAGAATACTGGGCTATACACTCCTTTTTTGCCAGTGCCCGAGACCATTTGAAAAGATCTAAGCATGGATTTCGTGCTCGGACTTCCGAGGACCCAACGAGGTATGGATTCTATTTTTGTAGTCATTGATCGGTTCTCCAAAATGGCACACTTCATTCCCTGTAAGAAAACCTTGGTCGCCACCCACGTAGCCCATCTCTTCTTTCGAGAAGTGGTTCGGTTACATGGAGTACCAAAATCCATCACCTCGGACCGAGATGTCAAATTCCTTAGCCACTTCTGGAGGACTTTGTGGCGGCGGTTCGACACCTCCCTCAACTATAGTAGTACTCGTCATCCACAAACAAAAGGACAAACCGAGGTGACCAACCGTACTCTCGGAAATATGCTTAGATGTGTCTCCCGAGACAAACCGAAGCAGTGGGACATCAACATTCCTCAGGTGGAATTCGCCTTCAATTGTATGAGCAATAGATCCACAGGCAAGTCACCCTTTGAGGTTGTCTACACCAAACCTCTGAAGCATGCTCTTGACTTAGTTTCCCTTCCAAAGCTTCCGGGGTTGAATGTCGCAGCCGAACATATGGTTGACCGAGTGCAGCAGATTCATGAAGAAGTACATTTGACTCTGGAGAAGGCGAATGGCAAGTACAAAGATGCTGCTGATTCAAAGCAGGGAGTAAAGATTTTCCGCGAAGGTGACTTGGTGATGGCGCATCTGTGCAAAAACCGCTTCCCGGCCGAAACATATGGCAAATTGAAGAGTCGAAAGTATGGGGCGTTTCGGATTAAGAAGAAAATAAATGATAATGCTTATGTGGTGGAACTTCCAGAAGACATGGCCATTTCCAACACTTTCAATGTGGCTGACCTATTTGCCTACCATCCCAACGAACCAATTTACGCTGACTACAACTCGAGGACGAGTTTTCTTGAAGAAGGGGTGACTGATGTAGAACAGCTCGAGGAGTCGCCTCGGAGCATTCATTGTATCATCTTGAACATTGTCCGAGATAGGGATTCTGGAGCGCCTCGACAGATCGATAATGTCGACTCGGTAAAGAGCCGAGACCCAGTTCGGTGAATCCACCCAGTTCGATGAATCCAAGCTGAATACTTTTTGCTAGCAAATCAGTCGAAGACCAGGATTTCTGGAGAGAAACAGCCATACAGATTTCCTGGGATTCCTTGGAAGATTCCATTGCTGACTTCATGGAGATTTTGTTGACTTTCCGTATTTTAGTTATTAATGGCCATGTCTTTCTTTTCCTTAAATCAAGGGATTACGTTGTCCATCAAATCTCCTTCATTCAGGAAGATTTGATGATATATTTTCATATTATTTAATTCTTTTGTAAGCTTTAAAGGTTTGCTATAAAAGGAAGAGACAATGTAAGAACTTGGATTATTATTGATTATCATTGAATGAAAGTTTGTTTTTCCTCTTCAACTTGCGAGCTGAACTTGGTGCTTGAGAACACAGCTTCTCTTCACTTGTATCCGCCTGCGCTACGTCAATTCTCTACAAAACTTTTCAGTGTTTGGTGGAATCCACTATCTTCCCCTATACTCTTCATGTCTGAGTTCAGGAAGTCATGGGTTTTAATCAGTTGATGGCCAAGTTTTACAATAGTTCTTGTTAAGCTGTCAGCGTCAATATTCGCTGCTTTCTTGACATTCTCAAGTTCATTGCCCAAACCGGAAACCACCTGAAGACCTAGGCTACAGTAGTGCTATTCTGTGTCATGGGAAGTTTCCTCGAGCAGATCATCTGATTTGATGCTGGAGGAGCTCCAGCTTTCTTTAGCTGCACGGGCAGCTCTCACAACTTTAGAGCGGATTATCTCTTGAACAACAAAATTCAAGTGTGTGGTATTGCTATCTTTTCCTTTTACATCTGACAACTTCAAAAGTGTATCAAGTTTGAATGCTTGTGCACCACCACGGAAAGTTCCATCATTCATGCGATTTCCATGCTCTGCTTTTGGACGACGAAACAGAGGATGTGGAGAATGTGCTATGAAATCTTCTCCATCCAGGAGAACAAGTTCTTGTTTGGCTGCGACAATCAGAAGCTTTGGATCCCCAAGCCCACCGAAGTTCAACTTCAAGCTCAGTCCCAACCAACCGCCGCCGGCAATAGCGTCTCGGCGATCAAGAACCAGAAATGCAAAGTTTGCATTCTCAGCATTGACGGCTCCTGCATGCGAGGCATTCTCTCCGGCAAAGCTCTGGCCTATTTGGAGCACGCGCACAAATTGAAATCCAGCAACCCGCTCCTCCTCTGGTTCTATCTCTAACGGCGGCTCCACCCGAGCTTGGATCTGAATAGCATGGTTTCGTCGCAGGTCGGCGATTTGGACGCCATCGTTGTGTGTTTGTGGGACAGAGAGAAAGAGCGAGAGAGAGAGAAGTGGATTTCGGGTCCTCCCCAAGCATTTTCCATTTTTTTTTTTTAAAAAAAAAAAATTAAGTTTTTTTAGTTTAATTTTTTAATTTTTTTTAGTTTTTAATTTTTAATTTTTTTAAAAATTATTATATTTTTAATTGAAAAATGACACATGGTAGGGGTTATATGAGAATATTTCGGCAAATTTAACATTTTTCAAAAGCTTTGGTAGTTTGGGGTGCCAGAGTCGAAGTGTTGGTAGTTTGTGGAACTAGTTGCAAAATGGCTGGCAGTTTAGAGTGCTAAACTGTAATTTTTTCATAATTTTTTTCTAAAAAAAATGGTTGCTAATATTTTCTCTGCAACCAAACAGCAAATAAAACCCCAATACAAGTGCTAGCAATTGTGATCAAAAGGAAAATACACCTAAAACAACACGATTAAGCTCTAAAAACAAGATAATTATTTTTTGATAAATTGAAAACATGATAATTAAGTAAAAGCCAAAAACTTAATAACATTAGAGATGAGAGATCTGTACAGAAGCCTAAAACCAGACCAGTGCAAGCAAAAGAAAAAAAAAATAGAGACAAAAAAAAAAACCCAAGAACCCGAATCCCACATTTCCCATTCGAACGGTGATACCAACAACCAGTCGGATTTTATTTTTTTTTGTTTTTTTCTCAGCATCCAAATGAGAGACAAAAACATGCCACACGCCTACGAGTGTAATCCACGTGCCGGAGAGCTTGAGATACACACGCCTACCCGTTGGTGGCAGATCAGAGTGCGGAAGGCAGCGACAACAAGCTGGGGGGCTAGAGAAGACAATGGACAGGCGCGTTGTGACAACCCTTTTTTGTTTTTTGTTTTGTTTTGTTTTGTTTTGTTTTGTTTTGTTTTGTTTTTTTTTTTTTTTTTTTGTTTTAAACATACAAACGGATCATTACAGTGGCACGATTATATGCTGTTCAGCCAACATATGACACATGTCCTATAACATGTACATGATAATTAGAGTTATATCTATGCAGCGGAAAACATAATGATACAATCATTGACCCAGCGGAAAAGCACATCTATAAATAAACATGTTTATACAAAAGAACCATTAATAGTCTATATGTTTAAGGCTTAACAACATTTACTTCATATACCAAAAGAATGGCTACCCAAAAAAATAAGTGACGCGTAGGTCACAAGCCTTATACAAAAATATACAAAATAAAGGACCCCATAGTCCAACACATTACAGCTGTTGCGGTAGACTTCAGTCGTAATACCCCAGATACAACGCCACTGGATCATCATCCACCTCTAATATACCTGTAGGCAAAGAAGGAGTAGCATCTATACGGTTGTAGTGGTAGTCACATCCGTATAGGTGAAAGAATGAGTTCACAGTCTTAATATATAACATGCCAAGACCTTAGTAATATTAAACTGATTGAATTTTCGCAAAGAACCAACTTTTTCTTTTTAGTCTTACATACATTATTACAATTACCAATTTTATAAACTTTTGTCTTTAAAAACACCTGTAGCTGATATAGTAAACACCGACTATTAGAAAACATTTAAAGCATACTATGCAGCTCAAATTATACATAGAAGTTTTGTTGTTGGAAACAACTACATACATTCTCACCTACTATAACACTTTTGTGATTCAGTGGCTTAGGCTTACATACACACGAGCCTTGAGTGATTACTTCTCCTTGAGTGAAAATTCCAAGATCTATTTTTCTCTCCTCCTTCCTCTTCTCTCTTTCTCTTTAAGGTCTTCAGAGGTTGGAAATAACAAAATGAGATGGAAGGGTCGAGAATATGCCTTTAAAATTGATCCATGCACGCTCAAAATGGTAGAGACGTCTCAAAAATAAGTTGTTATAACCGTCCATTGATCGTTCGAGTACTAGATCGATCATTCGAAACTAGGGTTTCATCAATCAATCGTTAATCCTAAGTTATCGTTCAATTACTCACAGATTCCTTAAAAAGTTTCAAGTCACATACTCAACCCGTCTCCAAATGTCGAAGGTTAATTTAGAGCAAACTTAAACTTAATTAAACAAATTTATTTCATAGTGTTACAAAACCTAATGATTAAGTATGGTTTATATACTTAGCACCGAGAACCTAGTAGAGGGATAAAACATTAGCAACCCATCGATTAAGTGAGAGAATACGCTTGATAAAATCCATTGGATAAGTGGGAGTGTACGCTTATCACATGTGAAAGAAGAAAGTATGCCTGTGAAAAGATGATGAATGAACATGTTCTAGTATATGTATTATGTCAAATAATGCATGTGATATGATATTAATGTTTTTATTACTATGTACAAACCTCTCTACTCTGTGTTTACATAACAACTATGACACTTTAGTGATAAACTCTTTTATGAAAACCTTGCATATGTAATAGTTGTTTAGTAAACAATAGTTAGAGGGATTTCAAAAGATAAAAGAGGGTTTAAACACTCAGATAAATGGTCAAAATGCTGATACTCACCGAGTCATAGACTCATATATCCACTTGTAAAAATTGTAGTAATTTTACAGATGCTAAGGGCATGTATGTGTATCTTAACTTATGTTCATGAGGCTGGTGGGATGCCTCTACTTTTGGAAAGACTGGCTTACTATAGTCAAATTTAGTTTTAGTTTGACGCTTAAGGCATTTTTTGAGAAACAAGTCTAGATGTAATCAATATAAGTTTGTGATGACAATTTATATATATTTAGGAAAAAATTCACATACTCTTCTTAAACTATCACTCAATTCCCCTTAAACAATCAATTATGACAATGCCCCTTTCAAACTATCAAAAAAATGTTAATGTCTCCTTAAGGCCAAGAAAAAGACAAAAATAACCCTAACATTTTTTCAATAAGATAAAAATACCCCTATAAATTCAAGGAAAAAAAAAAAACTATCCTTGCATATCCCAAATCGATTATAGAATTACTTAGGAAAAATTATATACCCTAAATCAATGGAAATCTTCACAAGAGAGTGCACGCCCTGATTGGAGGCTCGAGTACTTCAAGCGAATTTCATTTGGGGCACTCTTCTTCGATCATACTGGCTGGCTCTACCCCTAGGCGGATCAGACAGCCGCCTAAGGCCCCTAATTAATAAATATTAATGAAGATTTATTCCATAAAAAAATATTTAAGGCCTTAATTACTGTCAATATTTTTTAATTAAGGCCCAAAATTATGATAAAAAAAATGTAATTAATAAATGCTTTAATATCATTTGATTCTCTAAAAAACTAAATTTTCAGCATTTCATTCTTGAAACAAGTCTTAAAAAAAAAAAAAAAATAATAGCATTAAATAAGGAAATCAAATAATATATTAATATTAAAGTCATTCTTAAATAAAACTTATTATCACGTTGCTGGGTAGAGATTGTTTTGGCCAAGATTCCCATCATAATTTACAAGAGACAACTAATCAGCAATAAATTATGATCTCATGTCCCAACTGCCAATTGGATTGTCATTGCATGAGATTTTGTTTTTTCCTCTCTCAAATGGGTTGCTTTAGTCCACACATAACATTAAAAAAATATAACATTTATTTATTGAAGTCCAACGTTCAAAATACGATGAGAAAAAAAATTAAATGTTAAGAAGATAGAAAGTCTCTAAATATTCTATTCAATTACAAACTCCTATCTCTATAAGTTTCCATTTTTTCTCCCAATTTCTCTATTCAAGTTTTATTCAAATTTAAAATTCTTGTCTTCTTCTCCAATTTCATTATTTTACAATAACAATTTCAGATATACAAAAATATTTTTGGTTTGTCTTAGATTTATTTTCAGAACTGAAGTTTTTTTAAAAAAAATTACAAATACACGAAAGTGCTCCAATTGACATATTAAATTATATAAAATGATTTAATTCTTTTCCTAATTGCACGTATTATTTATATAATTTTATTGATAATACATGTTACAATCACTTTTGCAGAAAGAAGTTTTTCAAAATTAAAATTAATAAAATCCTACTTAATAGCACTAACAGTAGATACACTAAAGCTTGTTTCATTCCCTAAATATAAGAAAAATCTCAAAAAAAAAAAAAAACTACAAAAAACCACATGTCGCAAATGCCTTAAAGCTTCTATGAGCCATTAGGTAGCACGTAGCTACCCAATAATATATTATTATAATTTTCTTTTTTTTTTTAAAAAAAAAGTTTAAGAGATAATCTTAAGAAAAACCTCTCTCCTCTCTCTTCTCACGTCTGATGTCTCCCCATACCCCCTTCTTCGTCTCGCACGCCCCCTCTCTCTCTCTCTCTCTCTTTCACGTTCTTTCACCTCTCCCATTAACAGAGGACCGAAAGAAAAGAAAGAAGAAAAGATCAAGTCACAAACACCCCAAAAATTCAACCCAAAGAAAATCAGTATCAAACAACCCAATAACATCAACCCGTGGACAGATGCGAGAAGTGATCGAGGAGAGTTGAGAAAAGAAAAAAGAAAAGGAAAAGGATGAACCAAATAACACCAACACTTGCAGACATATTCCGATCCAGACATGGAGAAAATAAAAACACACAGGTCGTAGAGATCCCCCAAATTTAGAGTTTTTGATTCCTAGAGGTGGAAAAGCAGGTAGCAAATTGAAGAAGACCCTAAAACCAGGACCAAAACCATAACCAAAGGCTTAAGATATGTTCTCTCTGTGGTTGGTGTCAAAGAGGAAGTGGAAGAGACGAAGAAAATTTTCAAAAAAAAAGAAAAGAAAGAGACGAAGACAAAGATGAGAGAGAGAGAGGGGATAGAAGAAGGGAGACATGACACAGATTGTGAGAAAAGAAAAGAAATGAATAAAGAAAAAAAATAGTATAAGTAAAAATAATATTTTAATGATTTAAGAAAAAAATTAAGAAAATTTATTGTGAAGTGCATTTGAATAAATAAATAAAAAATAGTTTAGTTCAATAAATTTAAGAAAAATTGTTGACTGTATGTTGCTAGTGCTCTAACATCAACAATGTCACAATAAAGATTACATAGATTAACTATATTATTAATTGAAAATGAAAGGTTAGAAAAACTTGAATATATAAATTTAATAAGTAATTTTGCACTCAAAGCGGGAGGAATGATTTTTAAATTAAAATATAATATTAATATTTAAATTTAAAGAAAATGTCTTAGTTAAATTTTTCACCTTAGGCCTCAAAATATATCAAGTCGGCCCGGTGCCGAATCCATAAAAACATGAGGTATGCGGAGATTCCAGCAAAGAAACTATTTCACTTAGAACCATATAACTCTGCTAATTATTTCTTGACGATGAGCTTATATGCCATCAAATAGGATGGGAGGATGTGGAGTGTCTTGAAGGGGGGAAAAGCCAGCACGTGTGGAGCTGGATGTAAATTGAACACCGGATTCATTTTTTCTCTGCGCGCAGAAGAGTAGCCCCATCCAGATACGTACAGGAGAGATATATTTCGAGTTAAGTTGGTTCACGAAATGAAGAAAATGGGAGATGTGCCTGATGTTAGCTGGATATGTATATCAGAACATCGATGAGGTTGAGAAGGAAAAGTTGCTGCTTGCTCACACTGAGAAGTTGCAATTACTTATGCATGGACTGATGAAGAAGGAAAGCAGTGTGTTTTGACTGTTGGTAATAAGGCCAGTCAAATGGCTTTCTGCATTAACATTAACCAGTTAACAACGATGAATTAGTTGGCTCAAATTAGTAGCAACTAAAAAGATGGATTAAGATTACTCACCATATAGCATTGTGCAGAAATCCAAGGAACTACTTATCTGTTAGATTGCAAACCACTACCACCGTAGTACTGCTTGGTGGTTTCACGTGAGAATTCTGCAAATGTCATCCCATCCTTTAACCGTGATGATAGTGGTGGAAGTATTTTTTGAATTTCTTGAGTTGGTTTATTTTGGCCCTGCTCAGCAAGATTTGTTTCCCCATTAGATACCCGCAAGTCTTGATCACATGACATTAACTGTTTCATAGGATAATCTGAGATAGAGAAAGTTTTATTCCATGCAGGCTGCAAGAACACAGCAAAGGTTTCTCTGCTCAAATTTCCCAACTTAGAAGGTCTAGAGACAGAGTGAAGGGTTGAGCGAAGCTTCCCTTTTGATAAGATATCAGCCGATTCACCCACCTGAATGATAAAACTTTCAGGAGAGGCCTTCACCATATAGACATTATTCTTGTAGGGATTGAAAATTTGCAAATATGTGTGGTCGCTAGGGGATGGACATTCCTCATCACAGAACACTGAAAACAGATCTTTTGGTTCTGTTGCTTGTTGAAAAGATGGGGAATGAAATAAGGGAGCTGTCAGAACAGTGAATATACCATAGTCGTAATGCCATTGCTGCCACAGATTGGAATGAATTCCATTTGATCTAACTTCTTTACCATTTGAATCCAAGTTAGAGCCTTCTGATAGGCCTTGCTTATTCCTTATGGAAATGTTTTTGTCCCTTCTACCATTTGCCTGTCTTTTTGCTGTTGCCTTGCTCCTCCCAGCTTCTTTTAGAACAATGTTGTCTAGAGCTGAGTGATAGTGAATAAGACGCCCTTTTGCTGCAGAGGACTCCAATAAGCTCTGCTCAAGCTCTTGTCCACCAATGGCCCTATCACATATTTGTGCAATGCGGAGCCCTAGATCCATCATGCAAAATCCAATCTTTCTAAAAGCGTTTCCAAGATTTTTAAATTCACTATCCTGAATTTCTCTCATCATACCAACTTCCAGATGATCTTGTTCAGAATTCAGTATGGTATCACCTCTATGACTTGGCTTATTTTGACTGGATCCCAGACCTTGTGCATATCTGAGTTGCATTGCAAAAGAAGAGACACTTCTATCCGGATTCTTCAAAGGAACATCGCTCCCCAAGTTATGCTCCTGAAGAATGTAGAAATAGAATTTGAGAGCAATAAAAACACTTCTAAAGAATAATTACTTTTGAAAGAATTTTGCCTTTCTATTGAGAGAGAAGAAAAGAAATTACACACAGAAATGACTGCAACTAGGAAGAAGGTCAATGATGATCTCATCAAGGCTTTTAACACAATCTAGTGCAAGCTCATAAAAACAACCAACCAAAAGAACCACAGAAACTTACATAAACTGACTCCCATTCCTAATAATAAACAGTCAGACCAATATGTTGGCACGTCAATTAAGATCCTACTGAGCTTTTAAGTCAAACTTACATCCTCATTTTATGGGGGAGAAGTGTATAATCTTTTGACTATCTTACCGCTACAAGGATTTCGGAATCATAATAAGAAATTTTTTCCTTTTATTTTTCTGATAGTTGAATATCTTGTTATTCAAAACCAAAAGAAAAGAATAAAATGTTTAAGACACCAACTATCTTCCTGCAACAACATCAGCCTACCTACCATATCAACAATCTATACAAATACCTAACCACATTTATACAATATGTACATTATCCAACAAGCAAGAAAACCAAAAGTTAGAACATTTGAAGCACTGCAAAACTTCCCAGCAATCACTAGACACTCATCAACATAGCACCTACTCCCATGACCGATCGAGAAAGAGCCCATTTCTTGCACATTATGATTCTCATAGTGGACAGTACCATTCAAGTTCCGTTTCTTGGAACTTATTTCAAAAAAAAAAAATGTTCTTGGAACACAGAAAATAAAAACAAAACGAAGCATACAAAAAAGAACATCAACAATGAAATACACAAATAACTTCTTGGCTCAGGGAACTTTTGTTAATAAGCCATCCCAGATTACTTTCTCAAAAAATCTTACAAAAAAGAGTAATGATTCACTACCACCTAAATATACAACTTTTCACCACCTTATCTATGTGGCAAGGTGGTCCCTCACCTTAATTTATTTTTAAAAAATAAAAAAATTCAAAAAGTAGTGGGGGACCACTTTGCCACATAGACAAGGTGGTGAAAAGTTGTATATTTAGGTGGTAGTGAATCATTACTCTACAAAAGATACTTCTAAACTGTGTTCACGGCACCATTTTCCAATTTCTCTGGCTGCTAATTGAAAATAAAAACCTACTCGAAAATCCTGGAGTCTCCTACACGTTATTTTATAATCTCTTCCCAAACAAATAAACAGCACCAAAACTAAACCTGTTATCTTTCCCGCATTTTCTCAGGAACCAAACACACTAAGACCAAACTATTCAAAAAAACAAATCCCAGAATAAATAAGGTGTTAAATATTAGGAAAAATTACAGTTTAGCCCCCTAAATTACCACCCGTTTTGCGGATAGCCCCTTAAACTGCCAACACTCCGACTCCGGCCTACCAAACTACCAAATCCTTTGAAAAAGGTCCCATTTGGCGAAATATCTCCATATTACCCCTGCCACGTATCATTTTTCAATTAAAAAATAATTTTAAAAAAAAAAATAGAAAATATGGGTTTTTGGCAGCCACCCCCTTGAGGAGGGGGGTGGCCGGCGCCACCTTTGGGGTGGCTCGCAAGCCACCCCGGCCCCTGGGGGTGGCCACACACCACCCCTCAAGCCCTAGGGGTGGCTTTCGGGCCACCCCAAATGGGTTTCGGGGTAGCCCGAAAGCCACCCCTAGGGCTCAAGGGGTGGTGCGTGGCCACCCTGGGGCCGGGTGTGGCCACGCGGCTACCCCTGGTGGTCGGGAGCGGCCGCGCGCCACCTACCGAGCCCTAGGGGTGGCTTTTTGGCCACCCCAAATGGATTTCGGGGTGGCCCGAAAGCTACCCCTAGGGCTCGGTGTGTGGCGCGCGACCACTCCTGGCCACTGGGGTAGTCGCACGGCCACCCCCCTCCCCAAGGGGGTAGCTCGGCAGCCACCCCAAAAACCTATATTTTCTATTTTTTTTTTTTAAAAAAAAATAAAAATAAAATTTTAGTTCGGCCACCTCTGGGGTTGGCTCGCATGCCACCCCCCTCCCTCGAGCCACCCCAAAAACTCATATTTTTTATTTTATTTTTTTAAAAAAAAAAAAATTAAAATTTTTTAATTAAAAACTGACACGTGGGAGGGATAATATGGAGATATTTCGCCAAATGAGGCATTTTTCAAAGGATTTGGTAATTTGGTAGGCCGGAGTCGGAGTGATGGCAGTTTAGGAGGTTATTCGCAAAACGGATAGTAATTTGGGGACTAAACTGTAATTTTTCTTAAATATTACCCTTAAATGCACATACAAAGAAAGAAAAAAAAAAAAAAAAAAAACGTAATCGAATTCGGAAAGTACCTTGAGAATGCTTTTACGGTCGTCGGGGTTGAGAAGGGCGAGCCGGCGAGCGAGAGGGAGGAGGTCTCGACGGAGAGTGGAGGCGTCGGGGACCCCACTGATCGACAGCAGGCCCGGGCCCGTGGGCCCTAGGGCTTCCATTATGTCTCTGCTTATTAATTTCAGGCTTTCCCTTTCTTCTTCTGCTAATGACAATGAGGACGGAGTAATTGTCGAAGACAGACGCATGAGATCCGAATAGTGGAGCTCGTACAATTCCAAGACCTCTGCTTCTTCCATCTCTCTACGAACACCACGACGGAGGAGACAGCTATGGGCCTTCTTCCACTTGTAGAGGTCTGGGTCTTCACCCACTTGCAAGCCCAATTGAAAAAATACTTTTTAAATCACAAATTAAATTAATATATGTCTTTTAGAATATGTGATTTATATACTTTATTAAAAAGGCATTTAAAGAATTAAAAATAAATGTGAAAATCACATGCTCTAAAGACTTTGTCAATTCAATAGACTAAGTTAGATCAATTTTTTCCAACCCCATTTATACTCTGTTTGTTTCGACGTAAAATATTCTGTCGTAAAATATTTTCAACACCTAAAAATATTGTCCAATGTTTGGCTCTTACAAAAAAAAGATCAACGGTGAAAAATCACTAGTCACAAGATTTCGTCACTAATCAGCAAGATTCCAATCACTTCCACCAGATTCTGGCTACTGTTGCCGAATTATGGCGATGAAGGTTGGAATCTGGCAACACTAGTTGGATTTTGACGATAATCCAGATTCCGGCAAAATAAGCCAGAATCTCGCCAGTACAGGATCTAGAAATTTTTGTTGAAATCTAGCAATGTCTGGCCACAGTCATCAGATTCCGGCGAGCCAAATTCCGACCAGTTAACTGAAATCTTACTTAGTACGGCCGAATTCGGGCCTAGGTGGCCGGAATCAGGTACAAATGGCCAAATTTCGGCACCGGTTGGATTTCGGCATATTTTGTCGAAATCTGGCTTGCTAGATTCTGGCCAGTGCTGCTCGATTCTGGTAATCAGATACCAAAATTTGGGGACCTTTGGTGGTAGATTCAAGCTACCAACAAACTCTAATGCCGACGATGACAGGTTCCGACAAACATGCATGCAAGAATTAAAAATTTAAATTGTGAAAACGATTTATAGGCTTTTACAGTCAAACTGAAAAATAATTTCCGTTGATCATCATTTTTGGTTGCACCAAACACCGAAAAATACAGGAAATATTTTACACCCAAACAAATGGAACATTAGAGAAAACTTGTTTCCATTTTGACAAAGTTTTCTTGGTATCATATGTTACATGGGGTTAACAATTCTTATGCATTTTTGTCTTAGAAAAGAACAAGGAAAAATGAATGAGAATGCCTTCTATAAGGACCTAGGCATAAATCAAGTCATTTGTTCCCTCCAAGATCAGTACGCCTGTAACGCCTCCAAAATTAAGTAATTGTATTTATTTAACTTGGAGAGTTATTAGCGATTCCCTCAGTTCAATTAACTGGTAATTGATTGGAGGAATCACTCTAACATCATTACACATCATGTGGGGGTGCGTTATAGAATTAATCTATTTTTTAAAAACATTGATTTTTATACAGAGCATCACATTCTCTCCTTCTTATAAAAATTTGGTCCTCGAAATTTCGTAAGCATTCAAGATTTAAATAAACATTAATGGAAACGCAAATTATCCAAAATTACCCTAATTACTGAATTGAAAAGATGTTTTAAACACACAAAAATATACCAAATTTAAATAATGTTTTAAGCAAAAGAGAAATGTCATAGAAAAACAACATAAAACCAATAGACCTAAATGTCAGCGATATTGCAAATCAGTCTATCGTTTCAGCCACTCTGCCACAGACTTCCAAGCAAAGTCTCGAGACTCATCAAAGGATGTATCTACGGAAGCCAAGCCAACCTGATATCCAGGAAAAGCCTGTCGCCAAGTCTGCCAAGCCAACCTAATTTCAAGGACAAGCCTGCTGCCAAGTCAACCAGATTTCAAGGAAAAGTTTGCTGCAAGTTAGACCTATTTTCTCCTAGACCATACGCAGCCTGCAACGTCTCTTTTCAAGAAATATCTTTGCTAAATGTTGTTGTACTCAGGCATCTCAGATGAAAGGTGTTTTGTTTTGTTTTCTAACTTAGTCTTTCTCTCTTGTAATCTCCTGCTATAAATCAAAATACTGAATATGAAGTCCTCAAGACATTTTTACTACAAAATCAGTTTAAGTTGTCTTCATGATATGGTATCAAAGGACTTAAAGGATTAACATCTTTTTTTTTTTTTTTTTGAGCCACCATGTCTCTTACCAACACATCCTCTGCTTCCTCACTTCCTCAACCCCTCAGTAACTTCAACATTTCCTCCAACCTCAAACTCTCTCGTGAAAACCATCCCTTGTGGAGCACCTTAATTATTCCCTATCTATAAGGACAGTCCCTCTTTGGTTATGTCAATGGTGACACACCTTGTCGTCCTCAATTTATTGATTCTACAGACCCTAGCACTGGTACCTCTACCCAAACACTCAACCCTGCCTACACAGCTTGGTATCCACAAGACAAGCTCATCCTCAGTCTGCTGCTGTCCACTCTCTCAGAGAGTCTTCTCACCCATGTAGTTGGCCTCAAGACCTCTTGTGAGGTATGGCTCACCCTTGAGCGCATGTTTGCTGCCCAGTCTCAAGCCCGTGTGATGCACTCAAGTTACCAACTTGCTACGTTGAAGAAAGGAGCCTCTTCCATATCTGACTTCTTTCAAAAGGCTCAAAGCATTGCTCACACCCTTGCAGCTATTGATGAACCCTTGAAAGCCTCTGAGTTAATCTCATATATTCTTGCTGGTCTTGGCTCTGACTATGATCCACTGATTACGTCTATCACTACTCGCATTGATCCTGTCTCTCTTGAGGATCTCTATGGTCATTTACTGACCCATGACCAGCGCCTTGATCATGCCAACACTGCAGGAGATTTAGCAGTTTCCAGTGTTCATGTTGCTCAACGCAACAACCAAACTTCAAGCCGTCCATCACGCCCTTTTCATGCCTCTGGTCGTGGTCGTGGCAGAGGGGGCCGTGGCCGTGGTCCCTCCCAACAGCATTTCTCCAACCCCACCTCCAACCGGCTTGTTTGTCAAGTTTGCTCTAAGCCTGGACACACTACTCTCAAATGCTACCACAGATTCGACCACTCCTATCAAGTTGACTCAGCAGCTCCTTCGGCTTTTCTCACCATTCCCTCTGGGCCATCTAATTTAAACTGGTATCCTGACACTGGATCCACCAATCATCTTACCAATGATCTCTCTAATCTCACCATTCGGGCTGATGCCTATCATGGCCCTGACCAAATCCGCGTTGGTAATGGCCAAGGTTTGGAAATATGTCACACTGGTTTGGCTTCTTTATCCACTCCTACTCGTGTTTTTAAATTACCTCATCTTCTTCATGTCCCACGCATCCAGAAAAATCTTATCTCTGTTCATCAATTTACTAATGATAATCAAGTTTTCATTGAATTTCATCCCTCATTTTTCTGTGTCAAGGATCTACACACGAGGACCTTGCTTCTCAAAGGGCCGAGTAGGGGCGGCCTCTACCCTTGGCCCACGTCTTCCTTGTCGGGCCAATCTCAAGTTGCTTTTGTTGGTGAACGAGTTTCCTTTGATCAATGGCATCACCGCCTTGGTCATCCTGCATCTCCGTTGGTTAAATGCATTTTGTCTTGGAACGGTCTCCCTGTCACTTCCCACAACCGGCCTTCATTTTGTTCCTCTTGTCAGCAGGGGAAACTACACAAGCAGCATTTTGGTATAACTGCTTCTGTTTCTAAGCAACCTCTGGATCTTTTGTTTCTTGATGTATGGGGTCCTGCCCCTGTTTTACCATCCAATAACAAACATTATTTCCTTTGTGTAGTTGATGATTTTAGCAAGTATTTATGGTTTTTTCCCATGTCATGCAAATCTGATGTTTCTGCCATTTTTGCCAACTTTAAGAGACTTGTTGAAATTTTTTTCTCCCATACCATCAAGGCTATACAAACCGATGGTGGGGGTGAATTTATTCCCCTCCAGCGTTTTTTAGCCTCCAGTGGCATCTCATATAGACAGACTTGTCCCCATACTCACCATCAAAATGGTAGTGTTGAAAGACGACATCGTCAAATTGGTGACATTGGACTTGCTCTTCTTGCCCACTCCAGTGTTCCCTTCAAACACTGGGATGATGCTTTTGATACTGCTTGTTTTTTAATAAATCATCTTCCCACTGTCACTCGTCCTAAATCTCCATTTGAGCTCCTTTTCGGGAAATCTCCAGATTACTGCTTCTTAAAAACGTTTGGTTGTGAATGTTGGCCTTACCTCCGTCCCTATAACTCTTATAAATTCTCTTTTCGTTCCAAATCTTGTCTATTTTTGGGTTATAGTAAACCCCATCTTGGGTACAAATGTCTTGACTTGTCCACCGGCAGACTATACATTGCCAGGCACGTTATTTTTAATGAAACCTTTTTTCCCTACAAACATGGGATGCGACAGTCGTCTTCATTTTTTCCTACTGTCCCACGTACTGGCTCTCTTGCCTTTCTGCCGTCCATGTTCTATCCTTCACTGCCCAACGTTCACCCACCTTCACGTGCAGACTCCCCTACTTTGATTCCTATTTCACTCCCTATTCCCTCAAGCAACCCACGTGGCCAGGTCTCTCCCTCCACACCATGCAGTACACCACGTCACTCTTCCCTTTGTAGCAACCCACGTGATCCTTCCACCTTTCCCTCCATAGCTTGCAGCCCATCACTTGAATGTGTCTCTCCCTTACCACCGCGTAGTCCCCTCAATGGTCCTCTCTCACCTTCTCTTATCTCAAACAGTCCCCGTGCACCCAATTCCCCACCTCCCCGTCCTCACCTTATGGTCACAAGAGCTCAAGCTCACATCCACAAGCCCAAAATCTTCACTGATGGCACGATCCGTTATCCTCTTCCCCGTGCCCTTACTGTCTCTTTAGATTCTACTGACATTGAACCTTCTTGTTTTTCTACAGCCGTTAAAAATGCAGTGTGTCGTGAGGCCATGGCAAGTGAGTTCAATGCTCTCTTAAAAAATGGCACTTGGATTTTGGTTCCTCCTCGACCTTCTCTGAATATTGTAGGGTGCAAATGGGTCCTCAGAATCAAACAGCGAGCTGATGGCAGTGTTGATCGGTATAAGGCACGCCTTGTTGCCAAAGGTTTTCATCAACAATCTGGTTTGGACTATGCAGAAACTTACAATCCTGTTATCAAGCTTGTCACTATTCGCACGGTTCTCTCCCTTGCCGTGTCCTATGGGTGGCCTATTAAACAAATTGATGTGAGCAATGCCTTCCTACATGGTTTTTTGAATGAAACTGTCTATATGGCACAACCCCCTGGCTTTGAACATCCTCAACATCCCAAGCATGTTTGCTTGCTGAAAAAGGCTATTTATGGATTAAAGCAAGCTTCTCGAGCCTGGTTCTCCCTTCTGAGTAATCGCTTGTTGGAACTTGGCTTTGTTGCTCCCTCTTCTTGTTTACCTCTGCTCAAGTTAAACTCATGGCTCTTGTTTATGTCGATGATATTCTTCTCACAGGGTCCTCTACTGCAGCTCTTGATGGTCTCATCCGTTCCCTCTCCATTGACTTTCCTATTAAGGACCTTGGCCCCCTGAGTTTCTTTTTGGGAGTGGAAGTCACACACTGTCCTGAAGGCCTTCATTTGTCTCAACACCGTTATGTTCTTGATCTCTTGCACAAGACTAATATGACGTTGGCCAAGCCCACTACGTCTCCTATGTCTGCCTCTGCTCCTCTCAGCAAGTTTGATGGCCTTTCCTTGTCTGATGCTACTTTATATTGCAGCACTGTTGGTGCTCTTCAGTACCTCGCTATTACCAGGCCTGACATTGCCTTTGTCGTTAACAAATGTTCACAATTTATGCAGGACCCTCGTGACATCCATTGGACCGCTATCAAGCGCATCCTCCGTTACTTAAAGCATTCCCTCACTCAGGGGCTCCTTCTTCACCCGTGTCGCAATTTTCACATTGTAGCTTTCTCCGATGCTGATTGGGCTGGTTGTCCTGATGATCGCAAATCCACCTTTGGATATTGCACGTTTCTTGGACCAAATCTCTTGTCTTGGAATTCCAAGAAACAATAAACTGTTTCTCGCTCTAGTACTGAAGCTTAGTACAAAGCCCTTGCCAATGCCTCAGCTGAATTAACATGGCTTCAGTCTTTACTTAAAGAACTTGGTGTCTTCTTAACTGCAGCTCCCACTCTATTTTGTGATAACATTGGTGCTACATACTTATCTTCTAACCCTGCTTTTCATGCTCGCACCAAGCACATTGAGATCAATTATCATTTTGTTCGGGATCGCGTTGCCCTCAAAACTCTTAATGTCAAATTTGTCTCTAGCAAGGACCAAGTCGCTGATATTCTCACTAAACCTTTGGTCGCTACCCGATTTGCTTCACTTAGGAACAATTTGAACGTTTGTTCCAACCCGTCCAGCTTGAGGGGGTCTATTGCAAATCAGTCTATCGTTTCAGCCACTCTGCCACAGACTTCCAAGCAAAGTCTAAAGACTCATCAAAGGATGTATCTACGAAAGCCAAGCCAACCTGATATCCAGGAAAAGCCTGTCGCCAAGTCTGCCAAGCCAACCTAATTTCAAGGACAAGCTTGCTGCCAAGTCAACCAGATTTCAAGGAAAAGTTTGCTGCAAGTCAGACCTATTTTCTCCTAGACCATACGCAGCCTGCAACGTCTCTTTTCAAGAAATATCTTTGCTAAATGTTGTTGTACTCAGGCATCTCAGATGAAAGGTGTTTTTTTTTGTTTTCTAACTTAGTCTCTCTCTTGTAATCTCCTGCTATAAATTAAATATTGAATATGAAGTCCTCAAGACATTTTCACTGCAAAATCAGTTTAAGTTGTCTTCATGATAAGCGAAAAGGTCCTCCAGAGTTGTCTCCTCGCCCACGATCCTCTCTCTGATGAGGTTGACCATTGTAGTGAGAAGCGCTAACATCGAGTGGTCAGCGTCCCATCTGCCCTACTCCTTCCTAAAGGTAGCAATGTGGGCATCCACACTCGCACGTAGTGAGTGCACCTCGCTAAACAGCTAGGCTGCCCATGAGGGCATGTCTTGGTCTTGGGGCGGTTGCTGGGGTCCTGTCGCTCCATCAAATGGCTGCTTTGGGTCTCTCTCCCCTTGCTGTTGTGACACTGCCTTGGTCAAGTGACCCATGCTCATGCTTATGAAGCGGTTGTTGAAGGGTCCCAATGGCTTTTGGATATCTCCTCCGTGCAAGGCCTGTACCCCAACCATCTTTACTACCTTCATAATCAGCCCTCCAAAAGGCAAAGCGGTGTTGGTCACTATCCTATGGATATTCCCCATTGTCCTGATGGCGTGGGTGGCGAAGTTGATCGGAGTGTCCTGGAGCAGTGCATATAGGAAATATGCCCTTTTAGGTGTGATCAGGTCAATGCTAGAGATCGGGTGGATGCATGCTGCTACAACTCGGTAAATGAGGTAGACGTCCACCAGAAGAGTCTTGAGAAGATACTAAGTGTCAGCCTATGTCTGCCATGTGCTTAAGGTGGCAACGACCTCCATGTGGGGTGGGGCTTTCTCGGGAGTCCAAGGATATGGCAAGTCATCGACCAAGGGAGTGCTGGTGAGCTTGCAAATCAAGGTAGGAAAGACTATAATCTCCTTTTACCGGAGCATGGATCAGAAGGTGCCATCCTAAATGTCGTGCAGGTTCACGTAGAACTCGCGAAGCAAGGTAGGGGACACCTCCTCAGATGTGGAGAGCATCTCCACCCATCTTTGCTAGGTGAAAACCTCCACCACTCGTGGAGCAAACTTCACGAAGTCGTCAAATTTAACCCTTCTCTCTAAAACCACATTCCTTCCCAAGTACTGTTTGAAGAATGTGTAGGATGCTAGTTGGGTGCGAAACTTGATGCAATCAAACAACGGCTCATGGAGTCTTTGGGGCTCTTTGGTTGGTGAAGTTACGAGTGGGGTTGATTCGAATTCATACTCTGTAGCATCAAAGTCATAAGCAGCCTGTGTCTGGAGTGGGTCGGGGGTCCTAAGTGCTCTAGGAGGTAGAGCCATCGACTTACACGCATGATCTTTTCCTGACACTCATCATAACTGCCTGTTACAGAATAAGCATAAATCAAATTCTATACTTAAGTGTCTTACCCCTAATCAACATAAGAGGGTTTGAAGTCTTGCCAAGTCCCTATAGAAATTATTCTCAAAACTAATTGCTATCAATGGCCTCAAATTATACCAAATTAAATCAGTTTTATACAAATAGCATGTATGACACCCTTCCAAGGAAGACGAAAAATGACATGTATTCCAAGTTTGCTTGTTCCAGTCCTTGTGAAATAATTCCGAGAAGAAACAAGAAGCCCATAAGAGAACCCTCCTTACCCAAACACTCTTATCTTAACATCCAATTTCAAATCAAACCTGATAGGAGTTGTGGAAATTGACATAGCCCATTGCTTAACTAGACACTCATGAAATTCATCTCCATGACTTCTTTCAACTTGTGTATGAAGCAATGTCTTTCTGGAGCTGAAAAACATCCTACCGAGTACATAAATCTTAAAGATCAGTACATTGTCTCTCTTTTGGGGAATAAGAGAAGGGCTCAGTTTCTATCAGTCTATGCTACCTTCAAGATGAAGACTTACAGCTACCTACACTTTAAAATTTCATATGTCAAAGGTGGAAATAATGTACATTTGCAACAATCACATGTCATCAATCAGTATTCCATCTAAATTGCTGTCTCCTTGAAGCTCTTAGTCAACCATATTGCAGTTTCCCTGGGAGAGACTTTCTCAGGCCCAAATGGCTTCAACAACACACCAAGCTCCTCAAACCTTTCTTGTTGTAAGAGCCGTGCACTGAACTCGAGCAACCCTTCCAATGCCTCTGCACGTTGCTGGTACGACGAGGTGTCAAACCGACGCTGTCGTGACTCGGAAGATGAACGACTTGAGACCCCAGTTGTTGGATTATGCTCGGAGCATTCACTGCCACTTTCTGTAGCTCCACAGCTGGCATCATTGAAATTTGGCCTCGCAAAGGTTCTCTCCATAACTTGGACTGTACATTTGTCCTTCGTGATTGAGCGGTCAGCACTGGCTGGTGAGTTAGAAGAGCATTGTGCAGATGTTGATGAAGTTCTACGGATTGGAAAGAGTGGGTCTTCCAAAGAAGCTAGGGGGAATTCAGCAATCTTGTCAATCCGTGGGGCATTGACAGAGACATCTGGAGACTCCATGCTGTGAAGGAGACCAACATTGGCTCTGTAAGGAGTTCCTGAGGCTGCAGCTCTTGTTGGGAATGGAAGTGATGCTCTTCGTGCTGGCAGAGAAAATCTTCTCACTGGAGTTTGCGACATTGGAAGCTGAAAATAAAAGCATTTGCTTTTAAATAATCAACCACTGGCATATAATTCAAAGACAAATGACTTGGCATCTTGATAATGATCCTTGAATCTTCTATAGATGTAGAGGGTTGTAGAACCCCAAATCACCAAGCTTAAGTAGATGATCAATAATAACAAAAATACATTATCTAAATGACATTAACTATGTGATTCTAGATTATCTTTGACACTACTTGAAAGAAGTTTTTATTATGGCATGAATTAACAAGATACAGTCAGGCAGTTCACAATCAGGGACAAAAACTTTTAACTACATACATGTCAAAGGTAAGGTGGATTTAATATGGGGTCTTAACCTTTATTTGCAAGCCATAAGGTTGATAAGGTACCAGACTCGATATTTTTTCCAGTTGGAAAATTGTAAGAAATAGTATAAAACATTAAAAGTCCAGGAAGAACATATTGTTCCATTAGCCACCACGAGTAAGAAAAATAAAGAACTTGAGATGCTACATTCACGACAGACGTGTATATACTTACTGAGTCACGTTTTGAACCAGTGTGGGATATCTTCGAAGGTGTTGTCTGTCTCCTCGGTGTAGCAGAAACCTTTCTTGGTGTCAATCTTGGAGTCTTGACAGCACTTGAAAACTTAGTGGTTATTGACTTATCAATATCATATTCTTTGTGGAGGCAACCAACATATAATTCTGTGAACTTTTGATTCAAGCTTGGGAAGTCCTGTGCTCTTTGAGAAGAACACAGTGAGTCCTGTTCAGTTCCAGATATACTAGGATTCAAGGTCCTGTCATTGCTAAATGACCTCCTCTTCTCTTTGACAGAATGAATGGAAATTGTTTCTGGCTCTACAAATCTTGTTCTCTTTATGTAGTTAGAATCAGACCATTGGACGGGGAAAGTACTCCGTCTGGGGCTATTCAGTTTTAGATGAATCTTAATTATGTACGGTTGAAGATGTGGATGAGTGAGCAACTCGGCAGCCTGTCAAAACCAAGTTACACTTGTGGTGAATAAGTCTGAAGAAAGAAAGCAGAAGTAAATATATTTGAATAAACCACAACTGATATTGACAAGCTAAGGCAGCCAAAGAACGATGGAGTACCAAACCCCAACATGACATAATATGAACTTGGATAAGGATCTTATGGGACATCAGTCCAATGCTTCACAATTGTGCCCATAATTCTCAATGTGTCTTAATCAAACAATCTGCTTTCTAGTTAAATATTGCTTTCTATAACAGTAGAAAGTTTCCATGCCTACAAAAATTTACAGAATGTATATAAAAGTTCCATTTCTAAAAACAATCTCATTTGTTGTAATGCAATCCCAAGTATCATACCCATAGGTTTCATTATCATATAAATCCAACACAGCAACTCATACCCTATTCAATAATTCAATGACAAGCATGGAAGTCACTCAGGCACTATATCAACAGTACAGAGACTCATATGCACCTTTCAATGCCAAATCCAGATGGCCAATCAAATAAAAGAAAATACACTTCAGGTGTATCCATTGTTTCAAATAATGATATTCTTGAACTGTGTCTTTGTTTCTAGATCTACATGCATGTGTCAAAGAAAAAAAAAATATTAAAATAAAGGGAAAAAAAAAAAAGAGCATACGCTTGGTCTAAGCTCTGGATTTTTCCGCAGCATGCTTTTAACAAGCCCTCGACTGAGAAAAAAAAAAAAAACCCAGATTAGGAAAACCACAGCAGTATCACAGCCCACGGCAGTTATGAAAAAAAGAGAACATTATTTTAAAAACATCATTACTTTCTATTGAGATTGAAAATCTCAAGATATTACATAACAGAAAAAACAATATAGAAGGATAATAATTTCAGGAGAACTTAAGATCAGGATTCGCATGAAGAGCAAGCAGACTCACAATGCACCAGAGTACATGGTCGGAAGGGGAGCCACAATAGACTTATTTATTTTGTTAATCAGAGCTTGCATATCCTGCTCAGTAAAACAAGACAAACATGAAATATTTATAGAAAATTCAGCCAAATAAACAGGAGCTCAATGCAAAAGGGAAAGAAACCATTATAATCGCACATAGAAATAACAAGGGAAAGAGAATCATTCCTTGTACTTCATATCGCAACTTCAATGAGTCCATATTGATTCCAATCACATCTAATAGAAATTATCTAAGGCTTAAACTCACAATTAGAATCTCCAAGAAAGACATTAATTACTGGCAGACTAAACAGATTGTTGGAATTCAATTACCATTTCTTTGTAATTAAGTAATGAATCAAAATGCCAAGTGCTCATACAGTCTCACATATAAATAGAAATGCATTTGCATGCCATGGTTTTACATGATTCCGTTTCCAAACAGCATTAGCACAAATCACATCGTAATGAACTCTTATACATAGTCCCATATGATCCAAAAATAGAGTTCCTGTCATCATCAAATGGTTCCTGAAGCCTACTTTACTGAAGAAAAGAAAAGAAAAAAAAAAAAAGAAGGAAAAGTGAACATTACAATAAATGCCTAGCTACTAAACAATGTTACTGAATTCAAAAAAAAAAAAAAAAAACCATGTTACTAGCTGGGGAAAAAAGGCAAAGAGACAATACAAAAATAATTACAGTTAGTAACCACCAGTCAGAAACTTACAAAAGCTTTAAATGCAGGCTTGTGAGCAGCCATTTCATATATGCAGCATCCTGGAATACACATCATATTATGTATATACATATGAAAATTGAGCAAAAAGGAACAATCCTGAAGTCTAGAGTGATAATAAAAATTCAAGACAGAGATTTTACCTAAAGACCATATGTCTGATTTGGAACCATAAGGTATATCAGCAAGAAGCTCAGGGCACATGTAACTTGGAGTTCCCACAACCTGCATACGGAGAAGAAAATCCATTGTAACTATACAGAGCAGAGGGTGGGAAAAAGACATAGTAATATCATTGGTCATGCTAACTTACAGAGGAAGCAAGATCATCAGAAGTCAACATCTTAGCAAGACCAAAATCACCTGCAACCAATGTGAATATTTAATATGGTAAAACTAATCAAAATATAAGACTATAGACCAAGGCATAATTGGAAGATGTCAAAAAAATTTACAATGTACATCAATAAAGGGGACAAAAGAGAAAAATCACTCACCTAGACGTGTGTCTTGATCTTTTGTCAGAAATATATTTGAGCACTTGAGCAAATTTGGAACACAATCAGTGCAAATTAGCTTTTGGCATTTCACATATGAAATCTAACAAGCTTTTCTCTATTAGTTTGCCACTAACCTTGACATCACGGTGAAGAATATGGTTGGCGTGCAAATATTCAAGTGCCATGAGGAGTTGAACTAGCCATTTACAAAGTTTCTGCATTTACCACAATTTCAAGTATGAAACAAAATGGAGTTCCATAGTTTTCACCCAAGTTTCTAACACAGAACAGTCTATTATATTTCAGAAAGGAAATTAGAAACTTGGCAGCAAGAGTGACAACCTCTTCAGGAAAATGAACACCATTGGCCCTTTTAATAGCTTCTGCCCTGTATAACAAGAAGTGGCAATTATGCAAAGGTCAGAAAATAGCAAGAAGAAATCATGTCCAAGCACATAGAATAACATTAATCAAATAACTGACTTCAGCAAAAAATATAACTTACATGTCTCCTCCTTCACAATATCCTATTACAATGCAAACAAAGCAACCCTGGAAGTGAAAACACCAAAATGTTAATTGTAGAACTACTAGTAATTGGGGAATTAAGTTCCTTAAAATGCTTGGGCTCAGAATAGAAAATTTATAATGCCTCATTAGAAGTTAAACACACAATGCTGACCTTTTCCACCCAGGAGTCTTTGTACTCCACAATGAATGGATTCCGCACTTTAGAAATGAGCTCCATCTGCAGAATTAAGAACCAAGAGAGCATCTTAGAGGCTGAAGTTATAGATAGAGGTACAACAATAGCATCATTCATTCTTTATAAAGAAAATTTTGGAAAAAATAAATGTTGCTTTTATACAGAGTTTGTCAACGAAAGATTTATAATCAGAGTTTCTTTATATATATGATCATATTACAAAAAAGTAAAATTATTGTATCATGCAAAGTTTAAAGAAAAACATTGTGGTTATTTTATGAAACATAATCATTATCATTGTGAAA
Organism: Alnus glutinosa; assembly: GCF_958979055.1. Taxonomy (NCBI): domain Eukaryota; kingdom Viridiplantae; phylum Streptophyta; class Magnoliopsida; order Fagales; family Betulaceae; genus Alnus; species Alnus glutinosa. Next base: position 8,729,246 of record NC_084897.1, on the reverse strand, counting down.
ATTAAAGTATTGTAAAAGTTAAGAGCTGGATCCTACGACTAAAAGTTCTACCGGTACAGTGTAAAGAGAAAGAGGATAGCAGGCACAGTGCTTAGTGAGTGGTCTAAAGTTAACCATCACCGAGTGTGCTATCAATAGGGGCCTTTTCTTGAGTGAGCCACCTTAGGATATATAACCACCCAATTGTTCAAGAAAGGTTTCCTATATAGTTAGTCTCATTCTTATGGCCATAGGATGTGACATTCGCCAACCCAACATCGTACAGGGGACATAGTACGAAAGAGGCCAAAAAGGAAATAGTTTTCCAGCAAAAATTTTAAAAGAGATGTTTTAACCATTCATGGATGATCAAGAGATAAGTTTAAGTTTAAAAGAGATCATTCATGAAATAGTCTATGGTTAACTTTTCATGGCATAAAGAGAGAGTTCTACAACAAAGTTTTAAAGTTAAAGGAATGATTTGAAGTTAATAGTATACTTCTAAAGTTAAAGTTTTTAAAAAACAGTTGTAAAGTAAAGTTTATAAAGAAAAAATTTAAAAGAGATGTTATGTTTTAACCATTCATGGATGATCAAGAGATATGCTTAAAAGTTTAAAAGAGTTCATTCATGAAATAGTCTATGGTTAACTTTTCATGAAATAAAGAGATAAAGTTATACAACAAAGTTTTAAAGGGATGATTTGAAGTTAATAGTACAGTTATACAGTTAAATTTTTAGAAGTATAGTTTAAAAGTTCAAGTTACAAGGAACATTTCTAAAAGAAATCAAGTATCGTCTAAAGATAATCATCCCTGGATGCTTTATTTTAAGGGTAAATTTTTAAAGTAATGATTTAAAGTAAAGATTCGGGAAATAAGAGATGAAAGGTTATTTTTGAAGGAATAAGATTAAACTCACATGCACACACTGTTTAACTTACTTGCTTACTAAGTCATAGACTTACTCAGTTTCTACCAGTAAATGCAATATGCTTTTACAAAAATTGCATTTACTGAAAGTGCAGTGTACATGAAAAGGGAAATGGGCATTCAAAGATAGTAAAATGCTCAAGGGAAGATCAAGGGGTTCAGGCTTTATAGCAAAGAAGAAAAATAAAGAATCCAAAGACTTAAGTTTTAGAATTATTGTGTAATGATTCTTTGGCATAAGGCATGTATTAGTTTATTTACTGTAAGTAAAGAAATATGATATGGCATGTATAACGAAATAGTGATATGATTCATGATGATATAGTACCGTGGTATTTTTAATAAGGTGAGTTTGTGGTGTCATGAGTTATTGGGTATTCATAGTACTTTGGTACTTCAATATTTTGTAGTGAACATTAAGTATTTATAAAGAAAAAGAAAAATTTCTGCTGCAATCTCTTCAATCGCTCTACCTCTTTTAAAGGAATGCTAGTGAGCGTTACACTACTTGTCCCTCTTCCCCATTCCTGCTTGTGTGGCCAATCACATTGAGAAGCTCCAAAGAGACTTTTTATGGGGAGGAATAGGTGATGAATTTAAAAATCACTTGGTTAGCTAGGACAAGGTCTGCTCTCCGATTTCTGAGGGAGGGTTGGGATCAGAAATTTGAGGGCGTTCAATCGCGCCCTGCTAGGAAAATGGCTATGGCATTTTGGGTCTGAGAGAGATACGCGGTGGAGAGTTGTGGTGGATTCTAAATACAGCAGCCTATGGGGTAGGTAGTGCTCTCTTGAGCTGACAAGTGCCTTTAGGGTGGGGGTGTGGAAGAACATAAGAAAAGGTTGGGATTCTTTCTCAAGATTCACTAGATTTATTGTGGGGGATGGTTTCAAGATCAGCTTTTGGCATGATTTGTGGTGTGGGGACACGTAGCCTTTCCAACTTTATTTGGTATTGCCCGTGTAAAGGACGCCTATGTTGTGGATAATATGGAAATTTTGGACGGTTCCAACCAGTAAAACGTGAGCTTCATTAAGGAGGCTCACGATTGGGAGGTGGATGATTTTGTTTCTTTCTTCTAGACGTTGCACTCAGTCAAAGTGAGCAGAGGCAAAGAAGATAAGTTCTGATGGGTCTCATCCAAAAAAAAGCTTGTTCAAGATCAAGTCCTTTTACTCCTTAGCTTGCTTTGGGAGTAGTCACTTTCCCTGGAAAAGCATTTGGCACACTCAAGCTCCCTCAAGGGCTGCCTTTTTTGTGTGGTCCGCAGCTCTTGGCAATATCCTTACCCTGGACAGTCTTAGGAAGCGGCATGTTATTGTGATTAACCGATGCTATATGTGTAAAAGGACTAGGGAGTCCATGGATCATCTTCTTCTCCACTGTAATGTGGCTACTGCTTTGTGGAGTTCTCTCTTCAGTCGTTTCGAAAAGTCTTGGGTTATGCCCAGACGGGTTATCGACTTGCTTGCTTGTTGGTGGTCATTTGGAAGGCCAATGAGCGCTGTGGTATAGAAAATAGCGCCTATTTGCCTCTTTTGGTGCTTATGGAGGGAAATAAACGGTGGTGTTTAGTAAAGATTGTTGAGATGAATTTTTTTTTGGTAGTGGTAAAAAGTGATTAATATGATACAAAGTAAAAAGAATTTGTATAGAAAAGTGAAAAAGTGTTGTACTGTAGTGAATTTTTTTATTTGAATAGTAATAAAAAGTTATTGATGTGATATAAAAAGTGAAAAAAAGTTAAAAATGTTTTGAAGTTGATTATTTTTTAAAAAAGTGAAAATAAAGAAGGGGAATTGTTATGTTGTTTACCAATCATAACCAACAATAAGAGCTTTGAGGATTTGGAAAGTACCTTGGAAGAGATTCTATAATCATTCTACCTTACATTGTACTTTCGAACTACAGCTTATGTCCACCCTTTGTCTTTTACTTTTGCTAACTTTTTCGCTCGTTTTTCTCTTTCAATTTAGGTGTTTCCTTTGTATACTCCTAGTATACTAAGGGGTGCCTTACGCTTTTTTTTAATGAGTTTGGTTTCTTACTTATATAAAAAATAAATAAACAAAAAAGAACCATTCTCGGATGTAAAGTGGCTTTGTTGCCGATGAAGTATTTGAATCTTCATTTGGGAGCTCCTTACAAGGCTTCTACCAATCGAAATGGCATTATTGAAAAGATGGAATGTAGGTTGGCAGGTTGGAAGAGGCTTTATTTATCAAAGAGATGCAAGTTAACTTTGATAAAGGGGGTGTTTGGCAAGCATCTCATCTCCTCTCCTCAATTTTTTTTCACTTTTCCCAAAAAAGTCAAATCGAAAACATTCTAACCTTTTTTTCACTTTTTATATCACATCAATGATTTTTTATTACTATTCAAATAAAAGAACCCACTATAAAACAAAACTTTTTCACTTTTTTATAAAACAATTCCAAACTTTTTTATATTTTATATCACATCAATCACTTCTTACAACTACTCAAACAAAAATTCCACAACACAAATGATTGCCAAACACCCTCAAAAAGTACTCTTTCTAATTTACAAACGTATTATTTGTCCATTTTTTCCTATTCCGGTAGGAGTGGCTAATCAACTGGAAAAAATTCAGAGAGACTTCCTTTGGGGTGGGTATTGGTGATAAGTTTAGGTTTCATCTAGTGAAGTGATTGAAAATATGTACTTTAATCATTTCAAGGGGTTTGGGGGGTGAAAATTTTGATTCAGTTTAATGGAGCCTTTTTGAGTAAGTGGTTGTAGCGGTGTACTACGGAGAGGGAGGCTCTTGGAGATCGGTGGTGGACACTAAATATGATCGTTTGAAGGGAGGTTGGGGGGCTCTATGGTGTGGGAGTGTGGAAATGTATGAGGAGGGGGTGGGAAGGTTTTCTAAATATGTTAAGTATAAAGTAGGAATGGATCTAAGGTGTGGTTTTGGCATTATGTTTAGTGTGGGAAGCAACCTTTGAAGTTCACATTTCTGGAATTATTCATTATTGCTTGTGGGTGGCGGATCACATGCAACTTCGGAATGGAAACATTCATTCAAATTTTCTTTACAAGACCTGTGCATGTTTGGGAGGTGGAAGTGGTCTCTAGTTTCTTTGAGTTGTTGTTTTCTCAAAGAATAAGGCACGGAGGTAAGGATAAAATTGTCAGATTCCTTCTAAAAGGAAATCGTTTCAAATTAAGTCTTACTATCAGGTGCTATCTACTCCGGTAAATTCTCATTTTCCTTGGAAGAGTATTTGAAAAGTTAAGGCTCCCTAGAGAGTTGTGTTTTTTGTTTGGACGACGGCTTTAGAGAAAATCTTAACTTTGGATAATTTATTAAAAAAATAAAAAAAATAAAAAAAATAAAAAAAAATTGAATGCTATTGTGATGAAGTGGTGCTTTATGTTTAAGAAATGTTGGAAGTCTATTAATTACCTTCTTCTTCATTGTGAGGTTGCAACAGAATTGTTAATGTGGGACAAACCAAGATTGAGAAGAAAGTAATTAGAAAGAGGAGAAAAAGAGAGAAACGAAGCCAAGGAGAAAAGAAGAAATAAGTTGAAGAAGAGAAGAAATATGCCAAAGAGAGGAAGAAACGTGAAAAGAGGGAGATGGATGACAACAGTCAATCCAATTTTCCAATTCATCATAAGCTACCAATTACATTAGAAAATTATGCTTAAATAGACCCCGACTAAAAACCCTAGGGCAAAGCCCATTTATTAACTTACCTACATAGTTTTATTGACTTGCCTAACATAACCTTGGGCAACGGTAATGCTCATTTATTGAATTAGAAAAATAATCAACTCATAAAATTAAATAAAACATAAACTAATACACCGAATTAAAAACCTGAATAAAATTAAAGGACCCAATAAACTCTTGTTGCTGATATCAGCATCAACTGTGGAGTGCGCTTTTTCAGTTATTTGGCGTTGCTTGAGTTATGCTTCGAAGGATGAGCAAGTTGTTGATGAGTTGGAGGGGACAATTGAGAAACCATACTGCTTTGAAAATATGAAGGTTGGCTCCTTTGTGTTTAATGTGGTGTCTTTGAAGAAAACAGAATGCAAGGAGCTTTAAAGATCACGAGAATGGGATGTTAGAGCTGAAGAAGATGATGTTACAATCCATTTATACATGGAGAGTAGCATAAAATAGGTTGTTTGTTGATAATTTTTTAGAGTTTTTAGAATTTTTTTTTTCTACTTCTTCTATACTTTAGGATTTCTTTTGCATACTTTTTAATATATATATATATATATATATATATATATATATATATATATATATATATATATATATATATATATATATATATATATTTAAAATTTAAAATTTTTTTTAAAAAAAAAGAAAAAAAAGAAAAGAAGCTATAGCTTCTAAAAAATTAGTGTTGGTTTGTTAAAATTTTTGTTTTCTCTTCTCAAAACAAAAACATAATTAACAAACAATCCAAACACAAAAAAAAAATAAAAAATAAAAATAAAATAAAAAATAAAAAATTATCTTTATGTTACATCAACACACTTTTTCAAAAAAAAAAAAAACTGAAAAGCACCCCACAAAACACATTGATAAACAGAGCCTTTGTCATCCTGACAGTTTCCATATCTTTATATACAATAAATTCAGAACTAATCATATCTTAAAGTTTGCATTTTCAGAACATGGAGAAAAATATAAAAACACTGACCTCCTGATGGGCAGATCTGCGAGTCCTATCAGTCTGGCGAGCAAGACGGATCTTTTTCAACACATAACTAAATATAGGAAACAAAAATTCTCCCATCAGACATGGCTCAACTCTTAAATTTTAAAGATAAACAGGAAGTGTCCTCACTTCTTTCTTTCATGTTTATGCCTCACAAGAAGAGCAGAACCGAAAGAACCTTTCCCAATTTGCTCAAGAATTTCATACTGCTCCATTTTAAGCCTTACCACTCCCCCCACTTAGCGTGTTGAAGAGCTTTCAATCCTGGCAAGGATTCACAAAGCAAAATTTAGTATGAAGGATCGTACACAGTTACACACACACAGACATCATAAAAGGAAGGAATAGTGAGAAGACTGCTATATTCTTCAGTGGTTGATTAAAGGATCCTAGCTAGACACTTATCTGCTATGGACATGCTAATGAAATTATGCAGAGATGACTGCAAACTTGCAAAAACTATCTGAACCCCACAAACACATGACGAACCACCTAAAAAGGCACTCTGGAAGTCATATGAAACGAAGGCATGCCATAACAAGGCATATACATGAGGATGTAGCAGACCCATAACAGCCCATGATTTGAAGATCATAGCAAAACTATAAAGTACGTGTCCCAGGAGTTAGTGGTTATATGTAAGCTTCACCTACTTTCTCATCAAAGCAGGTAGGGGTATACAAAGAACAATTGAATGGGGTTTTGGTCTGCAAAACATACAATACAGACTTCTACATGCCAGATTGAGTTTGATGCCATCAAAATATAACTGTCGTAAAGGGCTTTAAATTGTTATAACCCATCCAATAGTGGCCAAAGGAATTTCAAACATTTATACAACCCAAAAGAGCCACAAAGCTGGAAACCAAAAGCACTGTATTAAGTATTTTATTTCGGAGTTCTCCAAAACATAGGTGTGACAGACCTCCATGAGATGCATTTTTTTCTGATTGTGACCAACTCATTATCTAGTGTAGTGTTCACGGGCAAAAACTGCATAACTTGAACCCCTTTTTTTTTGGTTACAGGCAAACAGAATTCGCATACCCATCTGGGATTGAATCCGAAACCTCACCCTCATCTCTTGCCTTCGGGGAGGAGAAGCCATTTGGTCAAAAGACCAATGGCATTACTCTTTGTAGTGTTTACTCATTGTATACATAGCAAGAGAGACCCTTGGTATTTAGGTGTAAGACCCAGAGAATCTCATGCTTGCAGACTTGTACGGACGATAAGAAATTTCTTACATCTCTTATGAAGAGAAATAATAGTAACATTTTCAAGTGCATCACTGTGTCCAAAACCTATAAATGCATCAAAACATAACTCTTAAGTACACAAAGATCTTATCCATCCAGAAGAAACTCTTTATGGTAACCGAAGGATTATCAAACTGAAATTCAGTTTTGTAAATGAAGAAATTTACATTACAGAAAATTTATAAACGAACTCATTGCGCTTACTAGAGCATTAAAGGCACTTTTTCTTTGAAAACACTTAAAAGTAAGAAAAAGGGTGTGCATATTATTGAACCTAAAGCAAAATGCCACCTTCTATTCAGCATTAGCAACAATGGTGTATGTGCCTCCATCGTTAACTGCCCACTTGTGACTACAAATGCAATCTAAACAGAGTGAGCTCATTGAAGCCCTAACACTACCATTTTGAACAAATATAGGAAATAGGTGAAAACAAAAACAATGAAAGCTATAAAGAAATTATCTTTGGGTTACGAGTATGAATTGCTGCAGGGCCAACACATTCAAGTAAGTCCTAACTAAAGCACAATCCACTACATGTAATGCACAAATCTTTGCACCCAGGGAATTTGGGAACAAATATCAAAGATTCAACACCCATCCAAAAAGAAAAAAAAAAAAAAAAAAAAAAAAAAAAAGGAAACCTAGAGAGAATGCATTGACTTTGTCTAGATGGGAAAGGAAAACTAGAAAGTAAAGACGAGAAACCCACAAAAGAAAGCTCGAGAAAACAGGAAATTTACTGGGTAAACTTCAAAAAAAAAGAAATAAAAGAAAAGGAAACAGAAAAAATAGTAAAGAACAAAAGCTAAAAATAGAAAGTACCTGAAAGTTGAAGATGACTCCGTAAAATATGATACTTACCTTATCCAAAAAAAAGAGACTGGGTGAAGAAGATCACCCAGTTATTGGTTGAGAGACAATGGGAACCTCTTCAGTAGCATTTGAGTTTGCGGAGACGAGAGATAGTTGAAAGACAAAAACAGGAACTAAAAGCTCTTTTTACCTACTCATTATCGTATTTTTATATTATTTTATTTGTTAGGGAGGGGAAGAGCGGCAAAGGAATTGAAAAGAAAGCAAAAGTGATGCTGGGTACCACGCGTGAGTTCAATTCAAAACGCAAGCAGAGAGGGAGAGTGGGGTCAAAAGGCGTTTAATTTGTTTGATTTTGGTGTTGTTTGAGATTCTGGAGAGAGACTGACAGTGAAGGCAGCCCACGGACGAAGGAAAAGAGGATCCGATTCTCTACACCACGGTACATTTCGGGAATCCTGCGTTCTCGTGCATTCCAATGACTGGATTTCTGTTATGTTCCGTTTCTTTCTGCATTAAATAGTTTTTAGAAAATGATTTTGGTATTTTTTAGTGTTTGATAGGGACGAAAATAATAGTCAACTGTAAAATAATTTATGTTTGACAAAAAATGTTTAGTAAATTTTGAAAAATGATTTACGGTTTTTAAAAGCTTAAATTATTTTTCTCAGACAACAGACGCAGTCGATTCTTTTTTAAACGACGCAGTTGACCTTCACGCTCCAATAGTCAACCATCGTCGGAAACTGGCAACCATCGCCGGATTCCGACAAGTCAGATTCCGACACTAGTCGAAATTCGGACAATGCCGAAATATGAAAATTTATGTTGGAATCTAGCGATGTCCAGCCACCGTCACCGAATTTGGACGATACTGTGCCAGATTTCGACCAAACTGGTACGCGTTTGGACGTTTGGTGTATATCTTAATTAAACATAATTTTTTAGTTGTTTTTTATATTATTTTACATTAATATTTTTATGTAGGGGTGGGCACAGGGCCGGGCAAGGCGGTTTTCCACCCTTTTTGGCCCCGCCCTGCACCCCTGCGGGTTGAAGATTTTCAACCCGAAAACTGCACCAAAAAGAGGCAGTCCGTGCGGGGTAGGGATTGCGGGGCGAGGCAGGTATTTTTTAGTGGCATTTACGTAATTTTGGTTTGGTTTTGTTTTGTAAAAAATAAAAATTCGAGAAAATACTGGTTTTTTTAATAAAAAAAAAATAATAATAAATTTATATTTTTTTTTGTAACTGATTAGCCTTGTAAACTAAACTAAAAGCCTCATTTCAATAATTAATAGAAAGTTTTGTATTCCTATAAAGATAAAATTCTAAGCAACATGATTTCTCTAATCAACAAAGCATAATGAATCAATGATAAGAGTAAAAAACTTTAAAGCTATAGTATTCCACTATTCCATATCATCAATATTCTTGTCCCCTCCAAAAGTAATGAAGAGATTATTTCAAATAACAATACAATGAAAATGTGTACAATTTAACATCCCATGAAATTGAACCATAAAAATTGTATTTCCCACACAATAAAATGAGTCCACTATGATTTCTCCCATCAACAAAGCATGATGAATCAATGATAAGAGTAAAAAACTTTAAAGCTGTATTATTCCACTATTCTATGTCATCAATTTTCCTGTCCACTCCAGAAGTAATGAAGAGATTATTTCAAATAACAATACAATGAAAATGTGTATAATTTAACATCCTATGAAATTGAACCATAAAAATTGTATTTCCCACACAATGAAATGAGTCCACTAGTTAGTAAACAACTAAACATGCCAAAAAATAACAATCCACTGGTTAGTAAACATGCAAAAATGTAACAGTCCACTTGTTAGTAAAAATGCAAAAATATAACAGTGAACCAAAACAAATTAAAACAAAGAAAAAAAAAATGAAGAAGATGAAGACAGAGAGAGATTCTCTGTTCTAGCCTTCTAGGAAGCTCCATAACCTGCAACACAAACAAACAAATCTAGCAGTACAACACAAACAAACAAATCCTAAACTTTCAACACAACTAAAATGTCCAAACCAAGCTAGTAGCACACATAAAATCTAAGTTACATAAAAAAAACTAAAAGATAGTGGCAAAATGCCAGAATGCAACTTTAGTCTTCTTCACTCTCCACTCTTTAGTCTTCACGTTACTAATCCTCCTCAAGCAAAATATTGATGTTCTTCAAAGTTATTTCTACAAATAATGGAACAAAAGAGAAAAAAGAAAAAAAGGATTACATTCTCGATTGAAATCGATAATTAGAATTTATAAATAGCAAAATAAATTAAGAAATGAATAATAGAAAGCTTACCTGAATCAAGCTTATAATTTTCAGCATTGAAAATAAACATTGACTTCTAAATAACCAAGTGTGTGTTTGTGTGCAGCAAAATATCTTAAATGCGGAATTTAAAGAAGACAAGATATTTGTTACGAAGTGGAAACTCTGTGAAGAGAAAAACCACTTCCGAGCAGCCAAACCCAGGAACTCTACAATCCAAAAACAAAACTAGTTACAAGACACTATTACTCACATACCCTTATGCAGTAGTCATACATTTAACTCTGACATGAAGCCTATCGTGAACGCTTCCCAACCAGATCTTCTACCTTAAAGGGTTTTTTATGGATTCCTTTACATTAGGGCCGACCCCTAAAAAGACTTCACACGAAATGTTGAGCACACATCGACAACGACTTGAGAGCTAGCGGATCTTCGATTCTCCCTAAACACCCTCTCAAAGTTAAGAGAATTCAATACAAAATTCTGTACAATTGACAAGCCTAGGGCCCTCTATTTATAGGCTTACAGAAAACCTAAATTTGCTGAGATTCGGACTCTAGCTGTCGAGCGTCCGGACGGAAGTTAGCCGCGTCCGGATTGTCTTCTGCGATTGCCTTTCAGAAACAGCGCAATTCTATCCTTATCTAGTCCACGTCCGGACAGCTTGGCCGAGCGTTCAGATAGTCTTCACTATAACTCCTTTCTGCATTCGAATGGAACACCGGAATATTCTGAAATGTTGGACAGCGTCCGGAGGTGTTGCCACATCTTCCGGACGGCTTGCAAAGACTTCCCTAACAATGTCGACTTCTGAAATCCAACTCCATGTTGAACAATGATTGACCTAGCGTCCTGACGGTGTTGCTCTGTCGTCCAGACGTCTTCAACATAATCTACTAGACACTGCGAGGCGTCCGGACGCCTTCAAAGGCTCATCCGGACGGTTGCACAGGAACCGGTTGATTTGGCTTGGAATTTGCAAGGAATTCTTCATGGACATCTTCTAGAAGCTTTTGATCAGTCACATGCTTTGATTTGAACATTGTCTGAATACATGAAGATTCTGAATTGAGAACCGACCATCCTATTAATTTGCAACCATTACATAAAGTGTTTTTGTCAATCAGAATTTTGCCAATATAAAATACTTACAAACTCCCCATTTGGCCATTATGGGACAAAAAACACTTGATCAGTTTGGAAATACATTCCCGGTCCAAAAACAAAAAATACTCGCCCTTTTTGTCACAAAAGGACAAAGGGTAAACAGAGTATAAAGAAAACCACAATCACTAAAATTCAAATCAACAAGAATAATAGTAAAGTGTCTCAACAAAAACTCAAATCAACATAAGAGGAAACGAAAACCTCTAGATATCACATTTTCTGAATTTATGCCACTTCGGCTTCTTACTCCTGAAGCCAGGAAACCATAAACTGAAACTTTTCAATCACTTGAGTCTTCTAGCCCTAAACTAATTATCCACAGAAAGAAATCCTCTATACAAGTGCTCTGCAAGATGATAAAGAAGATTCACCACTGAATCTCTAGCTGGTGCAGATCTAGAGGAAAAGGTTACGGAAGACTCTAAATGAGCAAGGGGAATGAGCTCATCTAAAATTTGAGATCTCTGGAACATATGATTTCAACACTAGTCTGTTTTCCAAAGAGCCTTCTGTCTAACACTATGCTGGAAGCCGCTGGACAACATATTCCTGAAAATATTTAAACAGAAATCTATCCAAAAATAACACCACAAGGAAATATTAGATCCTGTTAGTTTCAAAGAGAATATGGTATTATGATGGCTATCAATTGGATGCATAAAGAAATACAAAAGTAGATATAGCAATCCAAAAGGCACAGATTAGTAATATCCATCCAGCATAAAGACAGAAAAAGATATTCATGCACAATCTCTCAAATCATAATCAATTAAAGATTCCAATATTCTAAAAAGAACCAAAGCTTAAGAGAATAAGGAAAGTCAAAGGAAATACTTGGGAATGAGAAAAGATGTGTAGAGAATGCCAGAATATCGGGATCAGTCTGAGAGAAAACACACACAACACAACATGATAAAACAGGCAAAAAGTTGTGTGTGTGTGTGTGTTTGGCAGAGAAAGCAAAACGCTCGCGTCCGAACGTGGTACATACTCGTCCGGACAACATGCTGTCAGATAAGAGATCGATAGAGTCGAGCACGTCCGGACTCAAGAACATGTCCGTCCGGACGCTTCACACTAGAAGCTGAAAAACAGAGGGAAATATGCAGAAAAAAAATTTCCTAACGTTAACTTCAGAACACGCATGTATAAATAACTGATAAAACAGTCAAATAGCATTTCAAAAATATACCAAGATATAATTGAGAGTTAAGAGTCAATAAGCACAAAAATTTCCCTGCAAATAGAAATTTTTCAATAGTAAACTTAACTCATGCAATGCGTGTGTGTGTGTGTGAAAGCTTTCTCAATAAGGTATAAAGTTTACTGATATGGCTTAAATTAACTAAATTTTCTAAATAAGAGAGAAAATCAATGTTAGATCAGTCAAAAGTCAAACCTTATTTTACTAGGGCCGAGCTACCCTCATCTGATACACTCCCCCTAAGCTGCATCACTTTTCTTTTACTTTGTCCTTTAGTGACCGTCTATTTCCGCAATGATTTGGTCACTGACTGTTTCTATAGGAACAAGTTTAAGAATAGATTTATAGCACAAAAGCAGTGGATCTTTTTATTTATCCATATTTATTCAGTTTTGAATGCTTTTTATCAGTTGGTGCTGCAACTTAGAAAGAATGCCAGAATTTATGGGTTCTAGGTTCAACTAGCGAGTTGGTCAATTTGACCATCTTAGCAAAAAAATCTCTCTCATTAGAATTTTTAGAAGCTAAAAGTCAGAGAGAAAAAATGTACCTTAGGGGAGCTTTGGATAGTGCACAATTTTTCATCGCATGAGAAAAGCAACTATCTAGCATTAAGATGCACAGGAAAACTTAGCAGATATCAGACATAAACTCTCAATCATATATAAGCATATTCAATTAATGCACAATGAACTGAGATATCAGGCAAAAACACATACAATATCTGAAAAGCTGTATATATATATATATATATATATATATATATATATATATATATATATATATATATATATATATATATATATATATATATATATATATATATATATATATAAGCATCTTCTCCCCCAATTTTTTTTTTTTTTTTGTTGAAAACAATAAAATAGAAAAACAACAAGGACGCTTATGGAAAAGGAAATAACATCTAGTCCCAGCATGTAAGGTAAAATCAAACCTGTCCTCAGGGAAAGAGGTTTAGAAATACCAAGACAGAAAAGCAGCCGTCCGACGTGCTTTAACTGTTATCCAAAAAAAAAAAAATATCTGCAGAAGTTTCTCAAGATAACAAGAGAAAATATGGGGATAGAATAAATGGTTCCTTAAATAGAATGCAAGGCACGAATAGGATATGACATGATAAACTATGCAATGCAAAACATACCTGACATACACTAGGATTTAGGAACCAAAATCCTAGGCATGGTAAGACTTCACCTCTACTAGGTGAGTCCACTCCCCCTCAAGGGGTGAATGGTCTCAACATTCCTGACTCATACCTGCTTGACCCATGGCGGTGGTTTGTAGGTCTTATTCATGTTGTCCATTCTTCTTAGCATACATTGCATTAGGCTCAGGAACGCCATGGTTGCTAATGGGCTTCTGCGGCTTTCTCTTGTAGCGCATTGATTTGTTCTTCTTTGATTTGCCACTCTGATTGGCAAGAACCAACTTCAACTGTCGTTGCTAATGCCGTGGAGCTTGGAATGCAGTCGGAGGTAGAGTGCCTGATGTAGCTCTTGTTGGTAGCTCCTTTTGAACCTTTGACTTCTAAGCCTGAAGATGTGGACATTTGGGTCAGATGTGACCGGTGATGCCGCAGTGAAGACAGGTGGGCAGGCTTCTTTTGTTGGAATGCTGCTTGACTTTCTCTGCGGAAATATGGTTAGCATTCTTACAAACAATACTGCTCTTACCTTTATATGTCTCCTATGTGGAGGGACATATTTTGATGAGGAAGAATCTTCAACTTCACTTTTTCACTTTTTTTCAAAGCATCCTACTTAATCCAAGGCCTGTGGGATTTCAAAAAATAACAATTTGGCCTAATATGACCAATCTTCCCACAATTATGACACTTAGGAATAAACTTACCTTGTATTCCTAATTCCTTGAAGTTAGGCATCACATGATTAGTTAAGCAAGAATTATCTAAACAAGTTGTATCTTCTATCACAGGCTTAATATCAATATAATCTAATTCAGAATCAGAAGCATGTGAAGTAGAAGTACTTAAATCATTAACAATTAAATCAAGCTTGTTAGAAATATCTGTGTATGAATACAAAGCATGATTTTCAAATTATTACTAGAGAATTTTTTCAGGAGATCCTCTAATTCTTTTAATTTATTCTCTAATGCATCAACAATATCAAAAAACCTGGTATTCTCAGATTTCAAAGAGTCAATCAAAACATGTGATTCAGATAATTGTAAAATCAAAGACACTTTTTCTTGCTTAATCTTCTTGAGTTATTTATTGGATTTCTTAAAGAGTTTACCTATCAAAAGGGTATCTTTAGAGAAATCATAAAAATCATCTTCAGAGAACTCATGAAGATTTATGTTAGAAGAGGTCATGGATCACACTTAAGAAATAAATCCAAACACAAGTGTACCCGCTCTGATACCAAATAAAAATAAATATTGACTTCTAAATAATCAAGTGTGTGTTTGTATGCAGCAAAATATCTTAAATGCGGAATTTAAATAAGACAAGATATTTGTTACGAAGTGAAAACTCTGTGAAGAGAAAAACCACTCTGGGGCAGCCAAACCCAGGAACTCTACTATCCAAAAACAAAGCTAGTTACAAGACACTCGTACTCACATACCCTTATGCAGTAGTCATACTTTTAACTCTGACATGAATCCTATCGTGAACGCCTCCCAACCAAATCTCCTACCCGAAGGGGTTTTTGATGCATTCCTTTACCTTAGGGCCAACTCCTAAGATAGACTTCACAGGAACTGTTGAGCACACACCGGCAACGGCTTGAGAGCTAGCAGATCTTCGATTCTCCCTAAACACCCTCCCAAAGCTAAGAGAATTCAATACCGAATTCTGTACAATTGACAAGCCTAGGGCCCTCTATTTATAGGCTTACAGAAAACCTAAATCTGCTGAGATTCGGACTCTGGCTGTCGAGCGTCCAGACGGAAGTTAGCCACGTCCAGACAGTCTTCTGCGATTGCCTTTTAGAAACAACGCAATTCTATCCTTATCAGGTCCATGTCCGGACTGCTTGGCTGAGCGTCTGGACGGTCTTCGCTATAACTCTTTTCTGAGTTTGAACGGAACATTGGAATATTTTGAAATGCTGGACAGCGTCTGGACGGCTTGCAGAGACTTCCCTAATAGTGTCGACTTCTGAAATCCAACTCCGTGTTGAACAATGATTGACCTAGCGTCCGAACGTCTTCAACGTAATCTGCTAGACACTGCGGGGCGTCCGGACGCCTTTAAAGGCTCGTCCGGACAGTTGCACAGGAACCGGTTGATTTGGCTTGGAATTTGCAAGGGATTCTTCATGGACATCTTTTAGAAGCTTTTGATCAGCCACATGCTTTGATTTGAACACTGTTTGAATACATGAAGATTCTGAATTGAGAACTGACCATCCTGTTAATTTGCAACCATTACATAAAGTGTTTTTGTCAACCAGAATGTTGCCAATATAAAATACTAACAAGCATCTTCAACAATCTCTGTGTCACTGCTTAGGGGTTTTGAGCTTAACCAGTTTTGTGCACATACCCATGCTTCAACCGTATTTAGGGCCAATAAACTTTGAAAAGGATCCAACACACACCCTCCAATGCTAAACGCTGACTCTGAAGCAACTGTTGTAATGGGAATGAACAACACAATACGTGCTATTTGGGCAAGTATTGGGAATTTAGTTGAGTTCACCTTCCACCAATTTAAAATATCGAAATTTGCATTCGATTTTTCAACCTCCTCCATCAAATATCGATCTATCTCCGATTTGCAATGAACATCACTTTTAGAAGTTAGGTACTTATGAAACCTATTCATGAAGTGAAGCGAAATATTCTCAGTTTCTTCTACATTGATTGAGGAACCTTGAGGAAATGCACTACCATGTTCAACTTGAGATGAACTCTCTCAACATCGAAGTGATCATATAATTTCTAAAGGTTGTGCTTCAATTTTTTTACCATTTTAGTACATTGCTCCTCGCTAAGAACATCTTTGAACCAATATTCCAATGACCGCAACTTGGTTTGTGGATCAAGTATAATAGCAACAAACATCAACACGTTAACCCTATCAAGATCCCCCCAATACTTATTGTACTTCATCAACATTTTCTCTGCCATAGAACTCAATATATAATCACCACTCTCACTATAAGCTTGTAAATGCATTTGAATGCCACAAATTTTTTGAAAATACATATTACATGTCACATACAAAGACCCCGAAAGTCGCATTGTAACTTCATAAAAAAGTTTGAGAAACTTGAGAAAAATCCTAATACAAGCCCAATCATCATAAGTAGGAGGTCCCAAACCTTTTTTACCACTCTTTTCATCAAACAACGAAGAAACATAATTTCCATCGTGCTCTTCCATTAGTTCAAAAGCACTTTGACATTTTTCAGCATCTTCCAATATCTTAAATGTAGAGTTCCATCTAGTTGGAACATCAAGACATAACAAACCCTTGAAAGTAATTTTTTCTCTTTCCATACAAGTCTTAAAGTTTTCAAATCTTGAAAGAGAAGACTTCACATATTTCATAGTACTTCTAACCTTCACAATGGAGTCATCAACCTCTCTCAAACCCTCAGACACAATTAGATTTAAAATGTGTGCACAACACCTTATATGCATAAACTGATTCTCTAATATGGCGACAGCCTTATGAGTAGTTCTTTTCTTCAAGTAATCCAAAGTGGTATCATTGGAAGACGCATTGACTATGACAGTGAAAATGTTACCAATATCCCATTGAATCATACACGTCTCAATGTTTTGCCCAATGGTCTCACCTTTATGATTATGAATTAAACAAAAATTTAAAATCCTTTTATGCAAGTTCCATTCACTATCAACCTAATGAGCAATGACACACATGTAATTAAGGTTTTGCACTGAAGTCCAACAATCAGTGGTAAGACAAACACGGACACCAGTTGTCAAGAATATTGCCCTCAACTTTTCCTTCTCAAACATAAAAAGCTTAAGACAATCCCTCATTACAGTATAACGGGAAGGGATTAAAAATCTAGGTTCAACTGTCTTCATGAACTCCTGAAATCCTTCACCTTCCACAAATCTAAATGGCAACTCATCCACAATTATCAACTTAGAAATTGCTACCCTAATTTTTGAAGCATTATATTTAGCAATCACAAGATTACCACATGATCCTTCCCCCACTCCCACTCCCACTCCCACTCCCACTCCCACTTGTCCTTCTCTCTTAGCCTCAAAACTTAACTTTGATTGGGACTTATCAAACCTACCAAGAAATTTTTTGCAGCTTCTCCTGATATGTTGTAACATGGATGAAGTACCATGGCTTATAGGGTGACAACTAAACAAACCCCCACAATAATTACATTTTGATTTAGGATCATTGGGATCACCTTCTTCTAACTTAGTAAAATGTTCCCAAACCGTTGATGTAGACTCTTTTTTTAGATTTTGGTGGGAGAGCTGAACTAAGATTTTGAGGGCCAATAGTTGCTGTAGATCCAACCCCAACACATTTAACATTATCATTATCAATGGGAGGCATGGTACTATCCAAAAGACTAGACCTAGATGAAGCAGAAGTAGAACCAATTGTCTTATGACTCTTATTACCACTACTTGAATCTACATTAAGTGGAAAAAAAAAAAAAAAAAAAAAAAAAACCATGATCAACAGCAGCTAGAGCATAAATTGATAAACATATGCCAAATGATAAGCATGAGATAAGATTTTCCACTTGCAAGGGAAACAATTTTTGATCTTCAAGTTAATCCAAAAAAAAAAAAAGCCACAAAAAAAAAAAATTAAATTCAAGTGCACAAAAGCTTTCTAATTTCCATGCTAACTGTGCAAGTAAAGCCTACCCAAGATCTGAGCCCTTTTTGAAGTTTCATTTAAAAATAAGAAAAGCTTTTGAAATTCACACACACACACACACACACACACACACACACACACACACACACACACACACACACACACACACACACACACACACACACACACACACACACACACACACACACACACACACACACACACACACACACACACACACACACACACACACACACACACACACACACACACACACACACACACACACACACACACACACACACACACACACACCTGTGTGTGTGTGTGTGTGTATATATACATATGACAGGTTGGCTTTAATATTGCTAAAAGCTAAAGATATTCAAACAAGTTCATGTTTTTAAAAATAAAAAAACAAACATAACACAAATGACAGAGTCTAAAATTTAGCACAAAATAAGCCTGCAAATTATCTCTAGGGGAAGAAGCGAACACAAACACATGAAAAATAATATATATACTTTTATGCTTGGAAACCAGAAACAAAAGTATATTAGTATATATGCTTGGGAACCAGAAATCACTCGGCTTGTGCCTGTGATTTTCTAGGGAAAAGTATTTGATATATTTTGCTCTATCAAATCTTACAGTCTCTCTCAGCACTCAAACAAAGACAACCAGTCAACCACCCAGAAGAAAAAAAAACAAAAAAGAAAATAGAAAGAGCATATGGTACCTGAAAATGCAAACCTGAACAAGATCAGTGATTCCGTCAAGTTTTGATTCTCTGAAAATACTTGCAAACCCAAACAATGAAGTGAATGAACCACCGAACCAGTATGAAAAACAATAAACCACCAGAAAATGGAAGAGTCTAAACCCTAGAAATTACCAAAACGAAGAAAGCAAGGACTGAGGAGTGAGGAGGGAAGGAATCCGGACTTAGGGCTTTGGGTCTTTGGTTGAAGATTGAAGAATGGAGAGGTGAAGATTGATGAAGAAAAAAGATTGAAGAAGGTTGAATGGTGAGTTGGTGATGAAGATTGAAGAAGCGAAGCGGTGCTGAAGTAAGGGTGTGCACTGTGTAGTGTGTGGCATGTGCGGAGCAGTGAGGGAAAAAAAGAAAACTGGAGTGAAGGGCTGAAGGCTAGGGCTGAATTAGATTTAGGTTTTCTTTTTCTTTCTTTTTTTTCCCCTTGATTCGCGCGGGGGGGGGGGGGGGGGGGACCCGTTTTTTTTTTTAAAACACTAAACCCGCAACCCGCCCCGCCCCGTACGGATTTATCATATTAAGACCCTAACCCGCACAAAAACCCGAAAATCCAGTCCTTTGCGGGGCGGGGCGGGGATTGCTAGTTTTACACACCCCTATTTTTATGTTGTGAATAAAAATTGATTTTTATAATTTAATATGATTGAATAAAAATATAAAAAATATTTGTAATTTTTCGTACGCATCAAACATCGAAAAATGTTTTTGACGGAAAATATTTCCCTGAAAAATGAATTCCCAAAAAATATTTTACGATGAAAATCATTTATGCCAAAACAAACAGAGCATTAATGTGTCATTGTGCTTTTTATTTAAAATAGGAAAAAATACAATTTATCCCCCCAAACTACCAAAACCTTTGAAAAAGGCCAATTTTGGCGAAATATCCCAATAATACCCCTGCCACGTGTCATTTTTCAATTAAAAAATAATTCAAAACAATTTTTTTTTAAAAAAAAAAAATTAAAAAAAATAAACAAAAATTTCTTTCTTATTTTTATTTTTATTTTTTAAAAAAAGATGAGTGTTTGGGGTTGCGTTATTTCCCAACCGCGGCCAGATCTTCCCGACACCCCTCCAGTCACCGTCCGTTTGCAACGTTGTGATGACCGATTTTATAGCCCAGCTTGACGAGTTCCAATTCACAATCATCAGCTTGCTAATCTCGGCCGAGTTCAAGCTCATCCCGCTCTGGAAAATATTCTTCCCTTGAGAGAAAAGCTTGTGATCCTTGAGCCCCAGGTAGCTATTGGTCAATGTTTTGAATGCCAGAAAATTACAAAGAGGAAAATGGATATGAACATCAACGAACAAGCTCACGGCCGTTGATTTCTCTGTCAGAAACCGATCGAGGTCTTCCACAACAACGATAGACTTGCTCGTCGTTTGTAACAAAACAAAATTCAGATTAGAATCATTCATAATCTTCGAAAGATCAATATCATAAATATCAAATGATAGGAAATTAGCCATGTTTGCATTCAGAGAGACGGGGGACGAGTTCGCCAAGCTGTAGGCGTGCATCTTGCCCAACGACGATGTTGGAAAGAAGTAATACGTCCTCTAGTCGATTGCAATATTTTTTAAAAATAAAATTTAAAATTTTTAAAATTTTTTTAAATTTAAAATTTTTTAAATTTTTTTTTTTTTGGATTTTTTCTTGAATTTCTTGAATTTTTTGATTTTTTTTTTTCTTATTTTGTAATTGAAAAATGACATGTAACAGGGGTATTATGGGGATATTTGGTCAAAATGGGCATTTTTAGAAGGTTTTGGTAGTTTTGGGGCCAGAGTGCAAGCCTTGGTAGTTTGGAAAGCTGATAAGTGCCGTATGTTATACATTCAAGCTTCTTAACTTACAAATATTAATTCCTTAACATTATTATTTGTTTGATTTTGTATTGTTTTATTGTTTTCAGGTTTTAAATAAAGATGCAATTAATTCTATTGATTTTGGGCTTAAAGCACAATTTGAGAAGACCTAGAAGATATGGTTAAGCTTAGCCAATCATAATAAAGGACCTATATGATGTGGTTAAGTTTGCTCAAATCAAGTAAATGATTAAATCGAAATTTCTCCAGTAATAGTCAAAATCGGATTGGATTCAAATTTGGATTCCGCACATGTCTCAGTGTTTTGGTCATAACGTTCTATTCAAATCTCGGATTGCAATGAAATTGGTGGCGTTAGAAAGCTAATAAAAAATGAAACAACTATATCAGAAATATCTTTTTTCTAATTCGAAATTTTACTATGCCAAAATTGCTCAGCAATAAAAGACCACAAATCTAGACGAATTTGGAATCATTTTCCTACTTGGATTGAATTTTCAATCTCCTACTTGGACTAAGAGACTAAGTTCCGATTTTTCTTGGATTCCTATGGCTTTTAGGCCTCTCCTAGTCTCTATAAATAGACCCATAAGCTTCAAGAGAAGGTATGCTTAGCTCTAGACAGAAAACTCTTCTTGGAAGCTTGACAAGTTAAAGAGGAGAATAACATGGCTTGAGGCCATCTCAGCACCACAATGAGCGGCTAAAATAATAGAGGACCTAGATGATGTGGTTAAGTTTACTCAAATCAAGTAAAGGATTAAATCGGAATTTCTCCAGTAAGAGCCAAAATCGGATTGGATTCAAATTTGGATTCTGCACATATCTCAGTGTTTTGATCATAACTTTCTGTTTAGATCTCGAATTGCAATGAAATTTAGTGGCATTAGAAAGCTAATAAAAAATGAAAAATGATGTCAGAAATAGCTTTTTCCTAATTCAAAATTTTACTATGCCAAAATCTCCCCGCAATAAAAGAAATCTAGAGGAATTTGGAATCATTTTCCTACTTAGATTGAATTTTCAATCTCCTATTTGGACTAAGAGACTAAGTTCTGATTTTTCTTGGATTCTTAGGGCTTTTAGGCCTTTCATAGTCTCTATAAATAGACCCATAAGCTTCAAGAGAATGTGTGCTTTTCTTTAGACAGAAAACTCTTCTTGTAGGCTTGACAAGTTGAAGAGGAGAAGAACATGGCAGGATGCCGTCCCAGCATCACGATGGGCAGCTAAATTCGTATTAGGGTGTTGATGTAGCCCTTTCCAAGTAATAATGGTTTAATTGTATTTTAGTTTGGAATTTTCTATATGCATGATGGTTGTATAAATGTGAGAATTGATCTTAATGTTTATATTCAATCATTATGAATTTCTTATCTTGTCTTAGAAAGTCTTTTATACTAATTGAACTCAATTCTTCATATTTTCTGTGATTATGTGAATGATTGTTATACAACGGTTTTAATTCACATATGATTAAGAGGGTTAGATAGGCCATGCCTAGGGAAGACGGATTGTACTACACCTTAGTTTAGTGTAATTTAGATAGACAGTTCGTATCAATCAAAGATGGGTTATACTTGATGAGTGCCAAATATTGTATATTTGGACCCTTTAATTCACATTTGTTAAATCTTTAGCTTTGTTATTTTTTAATGTTTTTGGTTAGTTTTTGTATTTTGGTATTTTGCAGATCATTGAGAGAAAATGGTAGTTTTGAAGTGAAAAATGCAAATTTTGGAAGTCAAAATTGGATTGGATTAAATTTCAAGTTCTGCACAAGTCATAGTATTTTAAGCATAACTTTCAGCTCAAGTATTGGATTAAGGTGAAATCAGCGGCGTTGGAAAGCTAATTCAAAATTATACAAATCATTGTAAAATAGAATTTTCATAATTCGAATGTATACTATATTATAAATGCCCCGCAATAAAAGAATGCGAATTTTCTTGCTACTGGCGGCTGCAGACATTCCAAACCCTAATATTCTTTTCTCTTATTAGGGTTTTTGAGGGGTATGGCACCATTTTGAAAATATGGCCCTAAACCCTAACGTTCTTTTCTCCTATTAAGGTTTAGAGGGGTAGAGGTGCCATTTTATAAAAGTTAGGTTTAACCTAATCTTCTACTATAAATACCCCATGCTAGGCACCACTTAGAGCATCACTTTTTCTTGAGAGCACTTGTCTTAACTCTTGCTCTTTTCTTGTAAGTTGATATTTTCGTTCTTAGTTCTTTTAATTTAAAGTTATTTAATTTTTCAGTTCTTATTTCTTTTTCTTGTCATTTTAATTTATCACTTTAGTTTATTTACCGTTATTTAGTTTCATTTCTTTGTTCTTTTCTTCATTATTTCAATTTTATCGCCTTAAATTTATTTTAAAGTTATTTTGTCTCTTTATCTTTTCCTCATCGTTCTATTCTTCTTCTTCTTCTTTTTTTTTTTTTTTTTTTTTTGTTTTTGTTTTTTTTTTTAATGTTTTCTATTTTAGTTATTCTTTTGTCTTTAGCCGTGAGAGGTTAAATCTTCAACTAAGGTTGAAGATGAAACCTGGTCATTGATAAAGCTCATTCTTGTTATTTTATTTATATAATCCCGAATTCTTTTGCCACTATACTGTTCAAGTCCAAGTTCAATTATTTGTTTTAAGTCTTTTGATTGAATGTTCGTTTATTAAAAGTTGGATATTTGATATGTTTCAACCAAACGGATACATCGAATGATTCGATTGAAAGAGGATATCCATTGTGATTTGTTCATTGAGCGGATACATTGGATGATTTAATTTCAATTGGATATTCGTTGTGATTTGTTAGTATGTTGGATTCATTGAATGATTTAACATAATTTTTATAGAACTTTGAACAGTGAATAAAACTTATTTGTTTATCGGGTATATGAGTAAAATACAAGAATGTGTTTTTGACTTGGCGAGGTGGATTCTAAAACCTTAGTGCTTTTATTAATTGTTCTTATTCAGTGTCATTTGAGTTTATTATTTTGTTTGACAAAAATTCCAAATCTTTGGCTCTAGGTTAAAGCAGAATTTATTTAAATAGAAATTGATTTTCTTTTCTTTTCACACACCTCCTTGCGGATTTGACCTCATACTTGCGTGTACTATGCTACATACGATCCGTGCGCTTGCGAGTTAAATAAATTTGCACATCAATACTATTCCATTGATTGTGAGAATCCTATTAAAAACGTAGCTAATTCATGCCTAGGGAAGACAAGTCGTACCATATCTTAGTGGTTAGGTGGACGGTCTGTGCCAACTGAAGATGGATTATACTTTTTCTTTAGGGGTAATTTCTTGATTACTCGAGTGAGATGAGCCCTATATCATGCATAGTATGAATTTTTCTTGTTAATTTATGATTGACCATTGTTATGTGGTGAGTGCTGAAATCAATCTTTTATTCTTTCTCTCATCACTCCAATCTTTAATTTTATTTTTTTTGTCTTTAGTTTTATGCATTTAACGTAGTTATAAACAAAATCAAATCAAACAATCTTTTATTTAGTTATTTTTAATCTTCATAAACTTGATAACAAAACACCTATGCTGTCCTTGAGGTTCCACACATTCAATATAGCCTCATCCTACAAGGATTTGTATTATTACAAGTGGTAATTTTATTATTGATATTTTTGTATACAAAATGACCACATCAGGGGGCCATCCGGAAAAATGGTAGTAGTTTGAGGGGTTAAATTGTATTTTTTTCCCTTTAAAATAAATGTTGAAAAGTCTTAAATTTAATTTCGTAATAATCGTAAATTATTATTATATATATGTCTATAAAATTATCTTAGAAGAAATCAAAAGAACTTTCCTTTTTAATATACAAGTCTCCCATTTTGCTATAGACATGTACAAAAAAAATTCAAAAAAAAAATAATAAAATTAGCTTCTCCTTCAAACTATGCTCGGCGAAAATTTTTAATAGAATAAAATGGAAAAAATATAAAAAAGCTTCCTCAACCACCAGCCGATTTTAAAATAGCCCAATGAATTTTCAACTGTTCTAAAGTGACCCATCAAACTACCACCATGTTCCAAAAAAAAAAAAAACCATTTTTTTTATTATATTCTTATAATGAAATACCCTTATTCTATTAAAAATTAAAGAGAAAAATCATATTTAATCCCTAATTTTTCATCTTATTTGAATTTAGTCCTTAGGTTTTCAATTTTAAGAATAAGATCCTTAAGTTTTACTCAAATTTTAAATTGGTTCATCTATTACTTTACCGTTAAAGTTAACAATTTTCTATTTGTCACGTGTATCTCATTTGACACGTCAAGGTCTATCTTAGCATCAAAATTAATATTTTTCCTCTAATGTTACAAATCTAGGAGATTAAGATGACAAAGGAGATAGTTTTTGTTTTTGGAGTTCTTCTGTAACGACCCACTCCCAATGACACAATATTGTCCGCTTTTGGCTCTCCAAACTAGACTTCCCAGAAGGTCACCTATCCTGAGATTGCTCTCGCAGAAGCACGCTTAACTGCGGAGTTCTGATAGGTTCATGGCCATCACGGCTTTAAAACGCGTTGTGTTATAAAGGGTGCATTTATACATATAAGTACATCCTCATTCCCAGGCGATGTGGGACGTCACATCTTCTTTTTTGTTTTTTGGTTTTTTGGATTTTTTTTGGATGATTTGGTGCTTAATGATATAACATTGATATTAG
The DNA here is from genome assembly GCF_958979055.1 of Alnus glutinosa. NCBI lineage: Eukaryota > Viridiplantae > Streptophyta > Magnoliopsida > Fagales > Betulaceae > Alnus > Alnus glutinosa. The sequence goes on along the minus strand of NC_084897.1, from coordinate 8,703,729 downwards.
GTGTTGATATGAATATTGTGGTATCAATTGAGACACACATGACGTATAATAAACCATTCATTTTATTGAAAAAAAATGATAGAAGAACCTATTTAAAATCTTCGTAAAACTTAAGGACTATATTCTTAAAATTAAAAACCCAATGACTAAATTCAAATATGATAAAACTTAAGGGCTAAATATGATTTTTCTCAAAATTAAAAAAAAAAAAAAACTAAAGTAAAATAATCAGTCCATGTGATTGGCTTAAATTACAAATCGCTCCCTTCAGAATAAAAAATAATGCAAAACACTTGACAGATTTCGTTAGTATTAGCGTCAACATCAATAAAATGATGACATTTGTCACTTTAACTTAAAAAAGAAAAAAAAGATAGGGGTGGCTTGCCACCAACCCCACCTTTGGGGTGGCCCACGAACCACCCCAGAGGTGGCTCCCTAGCCACCTCCAAAGGGGTGACTGCCTAACCAGCAGCTACCCCTATCCTTTTTTTCTTTTTTTCTTTTTAAAAAAATAATAATAATTTTTTGGTTTTTAAAGTTTTATAAATTTATATTTTTAATATATTTATATTTGTTATTAATCGTGACACATGTTGTCATTTTATTGGTGCTAACATATCACCAAACAAAATTCATCAAATGTTTTAACAGAATTTGACTACTAGAACTATTTATTTTTTGCCATACCCAAGTGACTTTTGAATTCACTTTGATACAATAGGAAGTGATTTGAAATTATGTCAACAATAGGTACTGATTTTGCATTTATCCATATTTTTAATATATTTATATTTATTTTTTATTAAGAATGACACATATCATCATTTTATTAGTGTTGGCGCGGACACTAACAAAATCATTCAAGTGTTTTGACAGAATTTGACTACTATGACTAAATTGTTATGACTGATTTTGCATTTATCACAAAAAAATATATTATTTTTTTTGTATTAATCCACCCCCTTGTTTTGTTTTTGTTTTAAAAAATAGTTTTTATTTATTAAAGTTTTAAGAGAATAAGGGTATTATAGGAATATAATAAAAAAAAGTGGCATTTTTGGAACAAGATGGTAGTTTAATGGGTCACTTTAGCACACTTTAAAATACATTTGGCTATTTAAAAATTAGTTGTTAGTCCTCTTTTATTATTATTTTTTTTTTATTTTTTATGTTTTCTCCGAATAAATTCCATCCATTATTGAAGCTGTTTGGCAACCCATTGATAAATTTTCAATTCCCTTTTCACTTCTCCCAAAAAAATCAAATAAAAAACATTATAATTTTTTTACACTTTTTACATCATATCAATAATTTTTTATTACTATTCAAATAAAAAAATCCACTACAAATCAAAACTTTTTCACTTTTCCATAAAACATTCACAAATTTTTATATCACATCAATCACTTCTTACTACTATTCAAATAAATATTTAATTTCACAATTACTTACCAAAAAACTCCATTATCTATAAAGTGAAATTATTAGCAATTTCTTTCTTAATATAAACTGCCAAATGGTCTAAAAAAAAAAATTATCTTTCATTCTAATACGTAATCTAGTTTTTACAATTTTCATGGCAAAAAAAGCTCGTTCTGTAATCACTGTTAAAACAGAGAGAGTCAACACTCGGCTACTCAACCTATCAATCAAATGATAGATTATTTGACTTTCTTGAAACTACCAATCCTCTACATAACTCAAATATGTAAGACATATTTTGAAAATATGGATTCTTGGCACATCAAGCTCATAACAATGGAATTGAAATCTCAAACAAAGTTTTTCTTGCTCGGTGAAATCTTGAGAATAAAACTTCTCAACTAAGTTGTACATATCATCAATCTTAAATGATGTGTATGTATCTTTAGAGCTTAAAGCAACACTAAGAATGAGGAGCTTCACAGTCTATTCACTAAATCTATTTTTTATTTCTTGCAATTGGAAATCTATTGCAGCAGTAAATATATCAACTTTAAAATATTGCTCTACTGTTGTTGAAAACTCTTCATCTTAACTACGAGATCTACCTCTAGCTCTAGTGTAATGAACATTCATATCAGGAATATCAATTTCATGTTGTTTACAAAAATGATTTAAATGTAACAAGCAGATGCTCCCACCCATCTTCTCTCCTCTTTTGAATGAATAATTGTGTAGTTGAAACTTGACTCTTGGCATTTAAAATGTCTAGGGATTTTTGTTGCAAAGTTTGGCGAAGAATATTAGTGATTCCTATATTTCCTTTCATCAAATGCAATATCAAAATGAATTCAAATGATGTTAATACCATGTAAAACTGCTTCAACATCACCACGTTGAGAATAATTAGCTCGCTCCTTTAAAATAGAGTTGATAACTCAGCAAGTTGCACCAAACATTATTATCAAACTACAAATAGATTGAAAATGATATCACCATCGAGTATCTCTAAGTCGTTGCAAAGTACTATTTGGTTTGCCCTCCCTTCTAGTCTTAATTTCATTAGAAGATATTAAACTTCAAATTTTTTATTTACTTGAGGAGATTACAAATAATCATGATGTTTAGAAGAACCACCAACAATATTGATAATAAAAGCCAAATGGATAAAGAACTTATGAATTTGTATGGCTTTTCTAGATGCATTAGCTAAACCTAATTGTAGTTTATGAGCCAAGCAATGCACATAATATGCATAGAGACAATCCTTAAGAAGTAAAGCTTGTAACCCATTCTATTCACCACGCATATTACTGTTGGGACTGGTGTCCAAAACTCCAATTGCATTGATGTTGCTTTCCTATAATTCTTTAATATTAAACATTGGGCATATATATTATTGTTTTACATGTACATATATGTATCATATTATATACGTGTAAGGTCCCTAAGTTATATTGTATTTGACTATGGTATGAGTGATGAAATGATTACACAGAAGATCATAGTCATAGGTCCTTGAAATTTATAAAATATTGTTTGTAGTCATAAATGGAACTAGAAAATCCATATAAACTATAACATGTCAACCTTAGCGATTTATCTTGATTAAGAGAAGCAGGTAAGGCTTTGGGTTGGAGATTGTTGACTCATTTGACCACAGTATGGGATTGTGGTGATAACCACAATTACATGCAAGTTTGTGCAGGATGAAAGGACAGACGAAACTACTTGCTAGTATTTATGTTAATTTTATTTGAGACCTTTTATATTGATATGTAATATTTTATATGTTGGATAATACAATGATTATTTATTATTAAGTGCCGCATGTGGCATATATTTTATTATTTTGAGTGTATTTATTATATTAGAATACATGGTTTGTATTTTAATATAATGAGGTAATTCAGTCAACTTTAATGTATTACTTTTTCCGAGTTGTTGAGAAGAAAAAAAAAATATTTTGCTGCCAAATCTCAATTTTGATGATGTCATAATGTCATGTGAAAATCAAAATTTTCACTTACGTTTTTTGTAACAGCGGGGTGTTATAGATACCAAAATGGCTAAAGTTGTTTCAATACAGAGTGAGGTTTTCAAATTGAAACAAAATGGTTTATTTGATGCTACAGTTTAGGGAACAATATCTTATTCACGAACAGGACACAGATACCGAGATGACTGAAGTTGTTTCAATACACAATGAGATTGTCAAATTGATACAACTGAGTTTATTAGATGATAGGTTAATGATCAATCTAGGATTGATAAAATCCTTATATCCATGATACACTCTTTTAAGGAATTCAGAAGTAAACTTAAAGGAAAAGATGTTTGCTCTTTGTTTGGATTGGTGAGTGTAGCAGCGGATAGCATGATGGAACCTAAGTCTGGTATGATGGTTGGTGAAACTTCTTTCTCAAAACCGAAAGGTAAGGAAGAGAAGAAGGAGACCAAGGAAAATGGCAAAGCTATTGTTATAGGTGTCAATAAAGGTAGGAGCAAGTCCAAAGGCAATGCCAAATGGATATGTTTTTATTGTAAGGATGATGGACATTGGATGAGAAAGTGTCCTAAGTATCTCACACTCAAACATTCAGGTAAAAGTTTTCTTTTGGTTTTGAGATACACGTTTAGTAAGAATCCATCGGAATTCCTGGTGTGTTGACTTGGTACTAATACATGTTTGCAATTGGATTGCAAGAGTTCTAGGAAACCAAAAAACTAAGAAAAGAAAAGACAGACCTTGAAAGTTTGAAGTTGGGATGAAAATCCAAAGTTGTCATGTTTAGATCATTTGTGATTTATAAGAATGACATTCAGTTTTAGAATCATTTATTACTTTGATGTTTATTCTTAACCTAACAAAACATAATGATTGCCAGTATGTTGTATTATACTTGTTCATCCTTGACAACTTTAGCTCGGAATGGGCTCAAGAGGCCCATTGGATCTTGATGAGATCCTAGTCTAAGAATCCTTCTTGGAGGATAATATGAATAAGAGGTTTTTTTCTTTGAAAAGAAAGCATGGCAAATGTATATGTTTTGGTTGGGATATTCTAATTTGTGATAAGAAGAGATGTTTATGTATGAAATTCTTCAAGTTTTCAGAATATGAATAGTATCCCAGTTGATTACGCCTTGGTTCACACCAAAGATAGTGTGGGATATTACGAATAAATTTTTTCGTAATAAAGGTGATACTCTACCTAATTTTTTTAAAGAAACAAAGGTTACGAAAACTATGTAGTCCTATTTGTTAGGAAGATGTTGGTTCACACAAAGTTCCTAAAAACAAGATTATATGAGTAAATCCAAAGAAAGAGTATGTTGATTCTAAAAGAATGCTCAGATATTAAAATAGATAATTTAATAAATATATGAAGTCATCGATCAAAACTAAACCTTAATACACAATTGAGTATCAAATCCTAAGCCTACACATCACCCAAAAGTACGAATTACCATGAGCAACTTTCAAAATCTTCTAATAAGTCTTCGAGCATCAACCGGATCAATAACATTATGCCAAATGGCCGAATGTGCTTCGAGGTCCATCTTATATCCAACATCTAAAGGTAGTCCGACTATAAAACAACACATGTTTCATAGTTGAAAATAATACAAGTGTAAGTCCACAACATAGTGAGTAAGTACCACATGAAAGTAAATCATGCAATAAGCCCTTATAATATACTTAAAATGACATTTCACAACACCATGTCTTTAGGAGACTTTCACAAATGTTTGTTAAAGAATAAAAAGTGAGTGTTTGATAAAGCAAGGCATGACTCGTGACATTTACATCTTTAGGCATAAGTACAATTGAATTTGACTAAAATAGTGTTTTATATATATACCATTCATTTAAATATTATCTCGTCATAGTAATGGACTCGTATATAAATCCTCATACAGTGGAGGTTATCTCATTATAATAGTGTACCCATATATAGATATATCCTCATACGGTGGAGGTTATTATAACATACCGGTTCGTACCACGGGGTAGCGTTAAAATAGGTGTACTTTAACCCTCGTACAATTGAGGTTGGCATATATTATTTTGATAAATTTTGCATTGATAAAACGTACTTGATAAATGAAACAGGATTTAGTAATTGGTATACATTTAAGGCTCACAACATATAGAGAAAGTCATATCATTTTGTACTTTTAAGAGAATATATAGTTTTCATTTGCAATATAATAAAGTAAAGTTTTTATCTATTTCCATAGTGAGTGTTACTCACCTTGCACGTGATTTTCAACAGGGTAATTGTACTGATAGTCCACAACATCCAAATCTGTGAAAGGGTCTATCATCAGTCGTCATTGAAGCTAAAACACTCCTAAAACTATTATAAGGGCAAAATAGTCATTCTGCATGACCATCAAATGTTCGGTACTTGTGTCGAACGATCGGCATTGATGTTCGGTATTCATGTCGAACGATAGACATCGAACTTTTGGTCAATCTAGTAGAACCCTCATTTCTAAAAGGCCCTAGTTTAACCCATCCTAACATGATCCAATGCTTGATTTTACTTCTTAATATGATTCTAAGCCCAAATACAACTTCAATACAGATCAATGTCCATCCATCAACATCTAATCTCTAACCCATCATTATTCTTTCCATTAAGCAATATAAAACTCATAATATCCAGCTTGTAAACTTAGACCTACTAACTCAACAACAAATCTATCATAATACATCTCTAAAACACATGGGTTTAAGTTTAATCTCTCTAAACATTGGGTTAATCATGATAAAATAATGAAATAACACATGCTTAACAAAATTATAACCTACCCAGTCAATAATCAACATCAACCACCCTAAGATTCATCATAAAAATCTTAAACAACAAACTCATTAACCCAACACATACCCATATCTTATAAATCTTGAAATAGTAAACATAAGTACCAATAATCAGTAGAAACTTCATGAAATTAAAATGGAAGTGTTAGAATTTTACTCTTGAAGCTTTCTCTAACTCCTCATGTTCTAAGCACACTTTTTCTCTTAATCTCCTCTCAAAAATCTCATATTCCCTTCCATTTCTCTCTCTAAAGGCTTCTAGGTTGTTTTTGTGTCCAGCAGGTCCCTTCGAAGGTTCCATAGTCGGATTGAACGTTTGTTGACTTTTTCAACAACTTTGATCGATCGTGTAGAGTTTAGTAAAACAGGCATAGCTTTTGCTACGAGTCTCAGAATTTTGTGTGCACCCTATTCCAGAAACCTCTTTTTAAGATGCTTGTCATGGTTATCATTCCAAGATTTTTGAGTGCCTTCTTGGGATTCGAAAATCTAATGCATCCCCTCTTAAGATAGTATTTCTTGTGTTTTCTCGTTCTTTAAGAATCCCTCCATAGAGCGAGAACGCCTTCCTCACACTAAACCACTCTCGCACACTTTCTCACTATAGTAACTGTAGCTCAAAGGGTCGGACTGCACATAAATCATGAAGGGGGTGTGTGGTATTTATAGGGGAGAAATAGTAGAGGATAGGGATGAGTTGATTTGCCACTTGTTGAATGTCGAATGTTCATTGTACTATCCTTAAACATTCGTGTAGTATTTGTCAGACACACCAAATGCATGGGATGTACCTTCTGACACACAGTACACAACGTCATCGAACAATCGTGGTGGGAAAATCCATCGTTCGTGGTGGGAACTTCGATCGTTTGTGATCGATCATTCAGGATTTTCAGCGAATGTTTGGTCAACGAAAAAGTCCACGTCATAATTTCCAATTAAGACTTACTTAATCCTAATAACAATTTGGGGCACTACACGCTAGGGCCACAAGGTGCAGCTCAAGTCTCTAGGAAATATTGCCAAAAACGAGCTAAGACCTCAAAATAGAAAGGGTCCCGCCTAAGAAGGAAAGGATCATGAAATTAAAAGCACTAGAAAAGGAAGTGATTGCAAAATCAGAGATACACACCTTTAACATAGAAAGACGCCTCATCAGGAAAGCCCCAAAGGCCAGGAATCAGCCAAAACGACAACACCCCTTTGGATAAGGAGACCACCCGGGCATGGAAAATTCGAGGAACACTCTAGCAAATCAAGCCAAAAATGGCTCTCCCAAACTCGAAAGAAGAAAGGCACCAAGCTATAAAACCCCAATGAAACCTGACTCAAGGAACCAACTTGCTTACTCCTTATTTTGTTGTCTAGCTTTCACATATATCTTGATTATTATCTCTTGATTTTGGTTTTTCTCGATTACTAACTTAAGCATCAGAGGTGGTGCCCTCACTATCACCCACTCACAAGGCACGCCACTCTTGATTTCCTATTCGTCTTGTAGAACTTTGAGACCACCGGCCACTAGGTGTGACAACTGCATCAACACTTACTAAGACCGTGAGTCCATTAATCCATAAATGTAATTGTGGTAACCCTACAATTACATAGTTTGTTGTTGCAAGTTAAGTGAAAGATGTGGAGCCGCATGTGTGATGAGATGTCTTCTTTTGATAATTTTGAAGGTCTATAACTTATGGAGTGCTAACTTGGGATAAGTCGGTCCAGTCAGTTTGTTTATATCCGCATGTGGCATATTTTGTTATTTGTACAAACAATAAGTATTATTTTGTAATTACTTTTGTTGTGTAATATAAGCTATGGTATTTTTTATTGGAGACTTTAATAAAAAAATATTTATATTCAGATTTCTTCAACATTTATTTATATAAGGTAAATAGTAGTAGCAGCATGTCGGCTATGTATATATTTCCTTAACCAAAAAAGAAAATAAAAAAATAAAAATCATAAATGGGACTTTGCATTTGCTTTCAGTTAATCACATGCTCAAAGCAAAATCAACATGAAAACAACAAAGTACCTAGGCAACCTAGCAATTTAGCAAGTTTTGTGTTGCATGTTAATGTTGGCATGGCCTGTACGTGTTGGGGGCTTAAGAATCGCATGCTAACAGCTAAAATAGTTTACTCTATCTATAACTTGACCAAAATAGTATAATACAATGAGATTAGCTAAGAGAAGAAGAAGAAGAAGAATATTAAAACTATAAGAGAAATAAAATTTATTGAATATAGAGTCTCTTCCAGGCTTTAGTCATATGTAATATGTATCTATTAGGTGTTTGCATATTTCGCTTGCTGAGAAAAGAAAGAAAAGGAAGAAAGTGGGGGTATATAGAGGGAAAATTGAACAAAAAGGAAAGAGGCAAACTGTCGATGAAGAAAGGAAGCTTCGAAGAATAGTAATGGGTAGACAAAAAAAATTCTTTAAAATTTGTTATGTTATGTTTTGAGATACCATCCTATATAATTTAATTTTTTTCAAGGGGTCAAGCCATCCTATGGATTTTTTATTTTAGGAAAAAGTACACATATTCCACTCAAACTACCACTCAATTGTCAATGTTCCCCCCAAACTACCAATTGTGTCAATGTCCCCCCTCAAACTACCAAAAAATGTCAATGTCCCCTCTAAGACCAATAAAAAGATAAAAATGATCATAAAAATTTTCAATAAGACAAAAATGTCCTTATAAATTAAAAAAAACTAAAACTAAAACTTAAAAAAAAATATATATATATATATAGAAAACAAAAATTAAAGAAAAAATGAAAAAAAAAGTAAAAAAAATAAAATAAAATAAAAATAACTGAACATTATAAAAACATTTTTTTTTTATTTTTTTATTTTTATAAAAAAGAAGAAAACCCAGTTTTTATTTTTTTACTTTGTATTTTTTGTTTTTTGTTTTTTGTTTTGTTTTGTTTTTTGTGTTTTCATAACTTTTTGTTATTTTAGGTTTTTTTTTAATAATTTTATGAATGGTATTAGTGTCATTAGGGGGGACATTGACATGTTTTGGTAGTTTAGGGGGGGGCATTGACACAATTAGTTGTTTGATGGGACATTAACAATGAGGTGGTAGTTTGAAGGGGATTATGTATACTTTTCCATTGATTTTATTTTAATCGTTATATTGTGAAAGGCCTTTTCTATATAATTCTTTTAAAGAACCGAATCACCATATAGATTATTTTTGGATTTTTTGGGGGGCTAGCTTGGGTTTGGACTTAAAAAGTCCATGTAATTTTTTTTAGAGCTAAGGTATATTTTTTTTATAAAAAAATTATAGGGAGAGGGGCGGGCCTTGGGGGTGGGGGGGGACCATATTAAATAGGGAAAAACTAAAACAACACAACTTACACACTTTATACACACCCACCCTCTCACATGGGGTGGGACCCACCACATGTGGGCCCCAACCCATGTGAGATGGTGGGTGTGTATGGAGTCATGGCTTGGGTGGGGTGTTTTTGTAACACCCCTCTATTAAATAACTTTTTTGGGGAGCTTGGGTGGGGTCATGGCTCCCACCATCCCCCTGTCTCCACCACTGTCGTCTATTGAGGGGGTCCCCCTTCACCATATGAAGAGCAATCAACAAGCCTACTCTAAAAAGAGGCTGACCCTCATCAAGAGAGGGGCAGTCAACCACCCTTGCAATACCTTGCTCAAAACACGTGCAAATCTTTTGAATAATTTGTTAATAAACAAACCAATAATATTGAGATAGATTAATATCATTCTATTTTTCTAAACACCCAAAATAGTCTTAATAGTTTGCATAAGAACACTCATATTAGGACATAAAAGATTTCGGGCTTAGAAAACACTTAAAATTTGAACCAACAGAAAAAGTCCGAACGATGCCAAATCAATCACTAAAGAACGTTCAGACGATGCCCCAAAGGAGGTACAAAATTTTAGGAAAGTCATCCTAATGGTTTAGGACAACCGTCAAAATGGTCACCGTGTTGCATGCAACAATAATACGTCCAAAAGCTTAAAGAAGCAAGGGAAAGTCTTATTTAAGGGTTGGAGAACCCTAGTAGACCCCTAGCTCGCTATCCAGCAAACCTAGAGAGAGTGAAAGACAGAGAATGGATAAGGAGATTGGCTTGGTTTTGGTTGCTAAGGCCTAAGGGGCTAAAGTTTCCATCTTTGAGGTAAGAGACCTTGGTATTTCATTTTGTGATTTGATTTATGTAGAGCTTTATTTTGTATTAGTTTGAGGTTTGTCTTAAAATCTCATGAGAAATGATAGAAAGCTAGGTTCTTTTAATAGAAAAACCTAGACTTTGCATTAAAGTTTGAGACTTTAGAGACTAGACTTTTTTTTGGCCCTAGATTAGTGCATGAGCCTACAATACTCGTCATCAGAGTATCCCTAGGTTTTCTAGCAAAGTGGAAAGTGTTGAAAGAAAGTCAAAATCTTTAAGACCTAGTGTTAAGGTTGTAACTTTTTGTTGCTTAAAGGTATTAGGTTGTGTTAAGATGGCACTTTTAGGGTTTTAGACAACCTAAAGGCCAAGTGAGAACGGAAAAATTGAAACTTTTTGGGAGAAAACTCGAAAAATGCATTCTGTGACAAAACAATCTAAACGGTGTCAAAACCATCCCAATAGTTTTTGTATGGTCTGAATAGATTTTGGCCAGAATGTGTTATTTAGTGTTTTAAGTGTAGATTATGGTTTATATTTTAGAATCTTGGCCAATACTAGAGTACAATGCAAAGTATGGAGATAGAATCTTCGTGAGGAGCTTGTGTTTGGAATATACCTTCAAGGTAAGTAATTTCCAACGAGAATGCTTAAATGCTAAACTTTTTCAAGCATGAAAATATTATGTCTATAATTGTTCATGTTAAGCAAGTATGAAACCCATAATTAGCATGTTGTGAGACTTAGATTTTTACAACAGTGTTATGGATTAAAACTACATGATTTTCCTTTGTAATCCTAACTCGTGAAATGGTGATTCTTAATATTAATAAAAATAAAAGCTAAAGTGATGTTATGACATGACGACTATTTCATGTTATAAAAGTGATTATCAAAAGACTATGGCATAGGCATATTACACTATACAGACTCGGCGTTATGACTCGATTATGTGTGTGTGAGTTCTAACCTAGATCCGAAGGATATCATGACCAGCAGAATTACGTAAGGGTGGGTCACCCTTGCTCACATCACTAGTTGAGTGGCACTCGAGCTTGGAACCGGTCGATCAATTAGGGGATGACTTGCTATATATCATGCAAATTCTATGTATTCTATGATCAGATATCATGCAAATTCTTTCTATACTAATCGAACCTTACTCGATGTATTTTAGTATTTAATCAAAATTGAATTTTTGTTTATAAATTCATTGAAAAAGTTCTATTTGCTCAATAAATTTTCCTCTATTTTTTTGTTTTGCGAGGTTGTACCTAAAGTCCCACGGGTCACGCAAACCCTACCATGAAGAGCTTAAGTACGTGGATAAGCCACGTTGAAAGAGTTTTGATCACAAATATAAATACTAATTATTTATGCAAAGCACATCAACATAATTTGTTGCCTTTCAACTGATGCATGATTTTATAACTATAAATGTTCCCCAAATGATGTATTGCTTAACAATGAAATTATACTTTATGTTAGTATTTTATATTGGCTACATTCTGGATAACAAAAAACACGTTATGTAATGGTTGCGAATTATCAGGATGGTCGGTTCTCAATTCAGAATTTTCATGTATTCAGACAGTGTTCAAATCAAAGCATGTGACTGATCACGAGCTTCTAGAAGATGTCCATGAAGAGTCCTTGCAAATTCCAAGCCAAATCAACCGGTTCCTGTGCAACCATCTTGACGAACCTTTGAAGGCGTTCGGACGCCCCGCAGTGTCTAGCAGGTTACGTTGAAGACGTCCGGATGACAGAGCAACACCGTTCGGACTCTAGGTCAATCATCATTCAACAAGGAGTTGGATTTCAAAAGTCGACACTATTAGGGAAGTCTCTGCAAGTCATCCGGACGACGTGGCAATACGTTCGGACGCTGTCCAGCATTTTAGAATATTCCAATGTTCCGTTCAAATGTGGAAAGGAGTTATAACGAAGACCGTTCGGGCGCTCGGCCAAGCCGTCCGGACATTGACCTGATAAGGATAGAATTGCGCTGTTTCTGAAAGGCAATCGCAGAAGACCGTCCGGACGTGGCTAACTTCCGTCCGGACGCTCGACAGCCAAAGTCTGAATCTCAGCAGTTTTAGGTTTTCTGTAAGCCTATAAATAGAGGGCCCTAGGCTTATCAATTGTATAGAATTCGGTGTTGAATTCTCTTAGCATTGAGAGGGTGTCTAGGGAGAATCGAAGATCCGCTAGCTCTCAAGCTGTTGCCGGTGTGTGCTCAACAGTTCGTGTGAAGTCTATCTTAGGGGTCGACGCTAAGGTAAAGGAATCCATCAAAAACCCCTTCAAGTAGAACATCTGGTTGGGAAGCGTTCAGGATAGGCTTCGTGTCAGAGTTAAAGTTATGACTACTGCATAAGGGTATGTGAGTACGAGTGTCTTGTAGCTAGCTTTGTTTTTGGATAGTGGAGTTCCTGGGTTTGGCTGCCCCGGAGTGGTTTTTCTTTTCACAGAGTTTTAACTTCGTAACAAATATCTTGTCTTATTTAAATTCTGCATTTAAGATATTTTGTTGCACGCAAACACACACACTTGGTTAAATTAGAAGTCAATATTTATTTTCAATTGGTTTCAGAGCTTGGTACACTCTGTTTTAGATTTATTTCTTGAGTGTAATCTCTTGACTTCTATTTTGTTTATTTTTATAAATGTCTCAAAATCTTAATTCAGTTCCGCCCTTTGATGGGACGAATGATAAGCGTTGAATGTTGCACATTCAAGCCCCTTAACTTATATATGTTAATTCTTTAACATTGTTATTTGTTTGATTTTGTGTTGTTTTATTGTTTTCAGGTTTTAAATAAAGATGCAATTAATTTCATTAATTTTGGGCTTAAAGCACACTTTGAGAAGACCTAGAAGATATGTTTAAGCTTAACCAATCATAATAGAATACCTATATGATGTGGTTAGGTTTAATCAAATTAAGAGAAGGATAAAATCAGAATTTCTCCACTAAGAGTCAAACGGATTGGATTCAAATTTGGATTCTGCACATGTCTCAGTGTTTGGATCATAACGTTTGCATCAGATATTGGATTACAATAAAATTGGTGGCGTTGAAAAGCTAATAAAAAATTAAACAAATATGTCAGAAATAGCTTTTCCTAAATTTGGACGTTTACTATGCCAAAATCGCCCCGCAATAAAAGACCGCAATTCTGGCCGAATTTGGAATCCTTTTCCTACTTGGATTAAAGTTTCAATCTCCTACTTGGACAAGAAGACTCAAGAGCGATTTTTATGGAATTCCAAGGGGTTCTAGGACTTGTGTGCTCCCTATAAATAGACCCTTAAGCTTCAAGAGAAGAGTGCTTGGTGCTTGGTGCTTGTGCTTAGCTTTAGCCAGAAATTCTTCTTGAAGGCCTAACAAGTTGAAGATGAGAATACCATGGCAGGAGGCCATCCCAGCACTACGATGAGCGGTTAAATTCCTAATAGGGTGTTGATGTATCCCTTTCCAAGTAACAATGGTTTAATTGTATTTTAGGTTGGAATTTTCTCTATGCATGATGGTTGTATAACTGTGAGAATTGATTTTAATGTTTATATTCAATTATTATGAATTTCTTATCTTGTCTTAGAAAGTCTTTTATATTGATTGAACTCAATCCTTCATATTTTCTGTGATTATGTGAATGATTGTTATACAACGGTTTTAATTGATATATGATCAAGAGGATTAGATAGACCATGCCTAGGGAAGACGGATTGTACTACACCCTAATTTAGTGTAATTTAGGTAGACAGTCCGTACCAACCGAAGATGGGTTATACTATTCCATTGATTGTGTGTATATCCTATTAAAGACGTAGCTAGTCCATGCCTAGGGAATACGGGTCGTACCGCATCTTAGTGGTTAGGTGGACGGTCCGTGCCAACCGAAGATGGATTATACTTATTCTTTAGAGGTAATTTCTTGACTACTCGAGTGAGACGAGCCCTATATCATGCATAGTATGAATTTTCCTTATTAATTTACGATTGACCATTGTTATGCGGTGAGTGGTGAAATCAATCCCATATTCTTTATCTCATCCCTACTATCTTTAAATTTATGTCTTTTACTTTTATGTATTTATTTTAAGAAAACAAAAATCAAATATCTTTTTTAATTAAGTTTTTAATCTTGATAAGCTTGATAATAATACCCCTGCAATCCTTGAGGTTCGACACCCTCTTTATAGCCTTATCCTACAAGGATTCGTTCTATTGCGAGTGGTTAATTTTATTATTGATATATTTTGGTAAACAAAAGACCACATCAATTTTTGGTAAACAAAGGATTCGTTCTTTCGAAGTAGCAACGGCGCCAAAAATTGATGTGGTCTTTTGTTTACGGACCGTCCACCTAACCACTAAGATGCGGTACGACCCGTCTTCCCTAGGCATGGACTAGCTACATCTTTAATAGGATATACACACAATCAATGGAATAGTATAACCCATCTTCGGTTGGCACAGACTGTTTACCTAAATTACACTAAACTAGGGTGTAGTACAATCCGTCTTTCCTAGGCATGGTCTATCTAATCCTCTTGATCTTATATCAATTAAAACCGTTGTATAACAATCATTCACATAATCACAGAAAATATGAAGGATTGAGTTCAATCAATATAAAAGACTTTCTAAGACAAGATAAGAAATTCATAATGATTGAATATAAACATTAAAATCAATTCTCACAGTTATACAACCATCATGCATAGAGAAAATCCCAAACTAAAATACAATTAAACCATTGTTACTTGGAAAGGGCTACATCAACACCCTATTAGGAATTTAACCGCTCATCGTAGTGCTGGGATGGCCTCCTGCCATGGTATTCTCATCTTCAACTTGTTAGGCCTCCAAGAAGAATTTCTGTCTAAAGCTAAGCACAAGCCCAAGCACCAAGCACCCTTCTCTTGAAGCTTAAGGGTCTATTTATAGGGAGCACACAAATCCTAGAAGCCCTTGGAATTCCATAAAAATCGCTCTTGAGTCTTCTTGTCCAAGTAGGAGATTGAAACTTTAATCCAAGTAGGAAAAGAATTCCAAATTCGGCCAGAATTGCGGTCTTTTATTGCGGGGCAATTTTGGCATAGTAAACGTCCGAATTTAGGAAAAGCTATTTCTAACATATTTGTTTAATTTTTTATTAGCTTTCCAACGCCATCAATTTTATTGCAATCCAATATCTGACACAAATGTTATGATCCAAACACTGAGACATGTGCAGAATCCAAATTTGAATCCAATCCAATTTTGACTCTTAGTGGAGAAATTCCGATTTAATCCTTCACTTGATTTGATTAAACTTAACCACATCATATAGGTCTTTTATTATGATTGGTTAAGCTTAAACATATCTTCCAAGTCTTCTCAAAGTGTGCTTTAAGCCCAAAATTAATGGAATTAATTGTATCTTTATTTAAAACCTGAAAACATTAAAATAACACAAAATCAAACAAATAACAATGCTAAGAAATTAACATATATAAGTTAAGGGGCTTAAATGTGCAACATTCGACACTTATCACACCCCCAAACTTACATATTGCTAGTCCCTTAGCAATACAAAACAAGAAATAAAATTGGAAAACAAGATAAATCATTCTTTCGTGGGATGTACGATTGCATTTAGCGTATGCAACAAGCCTTTTAAACCCCTAGGACTCCCTAGTGGACGAGTGAAGTCTCGTGAGGGTTTGCCAGAATTGATACCCACAAACAATTTTCCTACCATGTTATCCCCAAGAATGCAACATCATAAAAATAATGGTTCTCATTCATTAGCAAGCTTAACAAAATAAACTCCATCTTCATAATTTCAGGGAACTAAAAATTAAGCTACTAACATGGCATTATGAGATATCACAAAATTCAACTAGTGTAAAGTGAACTTAACACATAGTCATGAGGTTTCAAAATTAATCTCAATCGTGAATGGTTCAATACTCAAAATTCGCTGGACTCCCCATTAGATAAAACAATCAAGGCATATATATTTATTATTATTTTTATATATGCAGGCTGTGCAATGCTTAGCTCCTTTAAGCTTTCTAATTGACCCATGTAACAAGTGTTAGGTCAATGACTCCCAAACCAGATGGTTTTAGGGCACTAGGTGTAAAACACCCTAAAGACTTACTAACTCGAGTCAAAAAGGCTACGAAGCCAAACTTAGCCATTTTATCAATCAAAACAAACTTACACCTTTTGACGTGAATACTCAATGGTTAATGAGGCAAGAGATCCGGTTACTTAGCTCAAAGCTCAAAGTGATCAATATTATTCTCTTTCTTTCTTTCTTTCTTTTCTTTTTTTTTTTCTTTTTTTTTTTCTTTTTTTTTATGCCAAGGTTATTCTTCCAACAAGTTACCCAATTGCATCCAAGATATTGATAACAGACATAACCGATTTCAAATTTCATACCCCACAAACTAAGTGCTAATGTGCTTGTGAAAATCAAATTGAAACAAGTAATATCTCATGCTGCCAAAGAAAATAACAAAACTTCTTAATTCCTTAGTCAAGTGATCATGTGTTCATCATGTTAAGCTCACCAATGAAATACGAATCAGAATTCAAAATCAACAGCATGCTCAAGAATAACATAGCAAAATATTGGACAGTGTTTCGTTCTTCCATACCTCCAAACTTGAATCACACATTGTCCCCAATGTGTGTATAAAACTAAACATAACAATAAAAGGATAGGAATACCTGAATGAGCAAATGCGGGGCATATCATACCCCCAAACTTGATTGCAAAAACACATGTCCTGAAAAAGATAGTGATACTCCAACCAAATACTAGTAAAGTGCAACACATTGTTGTAAAAATATAAACTAAGAATGAAGCAACAATGGAGAAGATAAACCTGGACGGAGATCATGTACCCTGACTTGACAGAGGACTCGAGCGTACAGGGCCTCTGCTCGAACCAATGAAGCTGACTTATTTAGTCAAAATATGTGGGATCCGTCAAGCCAACGGAATCCACATCCTTGATGCGCTCAGTGCTCTTTGACCCTTAAGTTTAAATTTGAAGCATCAATCTTTTCTTCTCTTAGACCAAAGAGAATAAATTTTACCTACAGAAAGGTAATTCCAAATGTCCGCATATCGAGGTAGATTCTTTTGAGTATTCTCAAACAGTTTCTCATCCGGAAGGGAATCATGAACTAGAATAGAATGAGAAGAATACACATAGAAGTTTTCTACCTTGATGGTCTCTTTTTGCTCTTCTAATATCCCTAACAAACTACTCTCCTGACCTCTTGGTAAATCACAAGCAATAGAGGCTCGGGGTTCATATGGTGTCTCGAGAATAAGAGTGGGTGATGAAGGAGCCTCAGTGCTCACTTCCTCGCCTTTTTCCCGATGTAGAGCTTGTAGGGCCTCAATTTGCTCCTCCTTCTTCTCTTCCCCTTGAATTTCGACCACTTCTCCATTATTCATTGTGGTGATGGTTTGCTCATGATAAGAAGTACTCTCATCCATCACATAGTATCTATCAAGATTAGCCTCTGATTGTCTTTGAAACTCTTCTTCTTCTATTTGCTTTGCCATCTGCTCCATCTGAAGCTCTAACTTGGCAATGGCTTGGGAGTGAGAGTTCAATGTCTGACTGATAGAGGTCACTATCTGATCCATCTTGTTCATAAATTTCAACAACTGATCTCGAAAATCCGAATCAAACTGAGGCGGTGGTGTGGCCTGAGAAGAAGGTTGCCAGTTATCCTCAAAGTTAGCACAATATGGAGATGATTGCCATTGCTGGTGGGGAGGATGTAAGTTAGATGGTGGATAGGCCGCTTGATCATTGAACTGCGGATATGTCTGATGGTACAGTTCATGAAATTGTGGAGCATAACTTTCAGGAGCTTGAGCTTGCCATGGGATATCAGACTGGTTACTCCATGCCAGGTCATAGGAATCACAGTAAGGCTCATTCCTCGGTTTAGAGAACTGTGTGTTCATATGCTCATAAGAATAATTAGAAAATTGTCCTGCAGTAGGACAATCTTTAACATGATGATAAGGACTATAGCAATATGAACATGGTTCATGGGGTGTTGGAATGCCTCCCCACATGAACTAAATTGAGAAAAATAAAACAAAATAACAAAAGAAAATAAAAACAGAATTCAAAGCAAAAAAATTAAAATAATAATAATAATAATAATAATAATAATAATAATAAATAAACCAAAATTAAAATAAAATAAAATAAAAACAAAAAAGAATCATGTTAAATTCAATCTTTAAAACATAATAACTCTATCGTTAAGCAGTCCCCGGCAACGGCGCCAAAAATTGATGTGGTCTTTTGTTTACCAAAATATATCAATAATAAATAACCACTCGCAATAGGATGAATCCTTGTAGGATAAGGCTATAGAGAGGGTGTCGAACCTCAAGGACTGCAGGGGTATTGCTATCAAGTTTATGAAGATTAAAAATAACTAAAGAAAAGATTGTTGAATTTGTAATTAACTAAAGTGCATAAAATAAACGTAAAAGAGAATTGAAATATAAGAGAGAGAAAGAGTAGGGTATTGACTTCACCGCTATCCGCACATCAATGGTTAATCATATTTAATTAGAGAAATTCATTCCATGCATGCTATAAATAAACAAGAAATTACCATATTAAAGCATAAGTATAATCCATCTTCGGTTGGCACGGACCGTCCACCTAACCATTAAGATGCGGTACGACTCGTCTTTCCTAGGCATGGATTAGCTACGTCTTTAATAGGATACGTACAATCAATGGAAAGTATAACCCATCTTCGGTTGGCACGAATCGTCTACCTAAATTACACTAAACTAGGGTGTAGTACGATTCGTCTTCCCTAGGCATTGCCTATCTAATCCTCTTGATCATATGTCAATTAAACCCGTTGTATAATCATCATTCTCATAATCACAGAAAATAAGAATGATTTGAGTTCAATAAAGGTAAAAAGCTTTCTAAGACAAGAGAAGAATTATACCAATATTGATTATGAATCGAAGAACAATTGCATTAAAAGATGAAGAACAATATCAAATTGTAGCAATTCTCATAATTATACAACCAACATGCATAAACTAAAATTCTCTAAATTAAAATACAATCAAACCATTGCGCTTGGATAGGGCTACATCAATACCCTACAAAGGTTTTTAGCCGCTCATGACGCTGCTGCAATGGCTTCCTACCATGATTACTTCTCTTCAACTCTTCAAGCCTTCAAGAAGTTTTTCTCTGAATTTGCTCTAGGTAGCAGTGTATCTTTCTTTAATGTTTAGAGGCCTAGAAGCTCTTGTAATTCCAGAAAAATCGTCTCTTGAGTCTTCTTGTCCAAGTAGGAGATTGAAACTTCAATCCAAGTAGGAAAAAGATTCCAAATTCGTCCAAGATTGCAGTCTTTTATTGCGGGGTGATTTTGATATAGTAAACGTCCGAATGAGGGAAAGGCTATTTCTGACATATTTGTTTAGTTTTTTATTAGCTTTTCAACTCCACCAATTTTATTGCAACCCGATATCTGACACAAAAGTTATGATCCAAACATTGAGACATATGCAAAATCCAAATTTGAATCCAATCCGATTTTGACTCTTAGTGGAGAAATTCCGATTTAATCCTTCACTTGATTTGATTAAACTTAACCACATCATATAGGTCTTTTATTATGATTGGTTAAGCTTAAACATATCTTCCAAGTCTTCTCAAACTGTGCTTTAAGCCCAAAATTAATGGAATTAATTGTATCTTTATTTAAAACCTGAAAACATTAAAACAACATAAAATCAAACAAATAACAATGCTAAGTAATTAACATATATAAGTTAAGGGGCTTGAATGTGCAACATTCGACACTTATCAACGAACTATGGCTATTGGAAAGCCCGCATGCGCTTCTTTTTAAAATGAATTGACGTTTGGAAAATTGTTGAAACTGGTTGGATTAAATCAGAAGAAACAAACGAAATTACTGTTACTCAAACAAGCACACGGCTCTCCAATGATAAAGCCCTCCATGCACTATGTCAAGCACTTTCACCATCTAAATTCGCAAGAATTTCAAATTGTAAAGTTGCTAAAGATGCATGGCAAATTCTAGAAATAACATATGAAGGCACAAAACTAGTGAAATCTGCCAAGCTTCAAATGTTGATTTCTAAATTTGAAGAGATTAAGATGCTAGAAGAAGAGACCTTCGGAGAGTTCTACACTAAGATTAGCGACCTAAGAAACTCGATAGTGAGTCTTGGGAAGCAAATCTTGGATGTAAAACTCATCCGAAAGATACTAAGATCTTTGCTTGAGCTTTTCAGGATTAATGTGACAACTATAGAAGAAAGCAAAGATCTGGAGGAGATGAAGATTGAAGAGTTGGTAGTATCTCTTCAGACATATGAATATTCCTTACCTCCAATCAGAAGGGCAAAGACTATTTCCCTTAAAGCATTTAAGGCACCTAAGAAGAAATCCAGAGTCTCATCTTACGAAGACTCTGACGTTGATGAAGACGCAGTGGAAATGTTAGCCAAGAACTTTGAGCGGTTCATGAAAAATAATAAATTCAAGAAGAAGTTCTCTAACAGACTAAGAAAGGCTCCCCACACAGTTTAGTCAGAAGAAGCAGAGAAGAAAGATCCAAGGGGTCTCCAATGCTTCGAATGTTCAGGTTTCGGGCACATCAAGATTGAATGTGCAAATCTGAAGAAATTAAAAGGGAAAGCCTTTAATGCAACTCTAAGCGATGAGCCTAAGAAGGAAGAAGAAACTCCCGAGGAAGAAAAATTCCTGGCCTTCGTGGCCTCACATGAAGAAAATGAGGATTCTTAATCTTACTAGTCTGATAATAGTGAAGAAGAAGATATGCAGTCAGCCTATCAACTTCAATATGTAGAGTTCTCAAAACTGAGGGAGAAATACAAGCAGCAGGTACTAGAGCTTAACAGCCTCAGGACTGAGAAGACCGCCATGCTCATAAAGATCAATAATTTAGAAGAGAGGCTTTTGGAGACATAGTTACAACTAGAGAGAGTTTCAGACAAGAAGCTAATTCACATGCTCTCTATTCAGAAGTGCCCAACCGACAAGACCGGACTTTGGTATGTTCCTCCTTCTACTTCTGATATTCCTTCTACCTCCCAGACTATTTTTGTGAAGCCGGTTATTCCCGAGTCTCCACCCTCAAGCGTGGATAAGGGAAAAACTATTATGGATGGGGAAGTACAAGTCATCCCTCAGTCTCTGGCCAAGCTTCCTATCAGAAGAAAGCCTCTCACATGCCATCACTGTGGTGAGACAGGGCACATCAGACTTAAATGCCCTCATCAGCAAGTTCAGAGGAAGAAAAAGTGGTAGGCTCCTAAAACTCCCATGTGTCACCAATGTGGAGTTAGTAGTCATATCAGACTTAGGTGTCCTCCACCTAAGCCACCCAGGCATCATAGATCTCTGCCCAGAAATCGTGTTCCAAGGCATCAGTAGCTGCAGAAGCCTACTCAAGCAAGAAAGACTTGGGTCCCCAAGAAGCTGTATATGGAGGAACAGAAGACTGCAGGTAGGAAAATCTCCTATGAAGGAACATCTTCCATCAGTTCCTTCATACAAGATCTGATCAGATTTCTGGTACTACAGCTAAAGAAGGAAGGACAGGACAAGAAAGAGGACATCCACCCCCCCAAGGGGGAGCAGACCTACCCAGTAGGTGAGGTCACACATGCCTAGGATTTTGGTTCCTAAATCCTAGAGCATGACAGGTACGCTTGCATAGCATTTTTAAAGTGTCATATGAATTCTTTGCATGTTGTTATGGAACCATCTTTTCTTTCCCTATATTCCCTCTTGTTTGTCTTGAGGAAATTTTGCAGGTATTAAATAGGGATGATAGAAAAAGCATGTCGAGCGGCTGCTTTTCTATCATGGTACTGTCGAACCTCTCTCCCTGAGGCCAGGTTTGCTTTTATCTCACATGCTTGTACTATACTATCCTCTTTATTATGAAGCATGCTTTTGTTATCTTTTTAAAATTAAAAAAAAAAATGGGGGATAAAGGATGCAGAGTTTTGTTGTTCCATTATATAGCTTTCAGATATCTTATGTATGTTTAACTGATGCCTCAGTTTTTGATGCATTTATTCTTTTGCCTTTATATAACTGAGAATTTTTCTTGATATCTGCAAAGTTTCCCAGTTACATCCATTCTAGATAGTTGCTTTTCTCATGCAATGAAATTATGCACTATCCAAGGCTCTGCTAAGGTACATTTTTCCTCACTGACCTTTAACTTCTTGAAATTCTATTGAGAGAGATTTTTTTGCTAAGATGGTCAAAATAACCAACTAGCTAGTTGAACCTAGAACCTATAAATTCTGGCATTTTTTCTAAGTTGCAGCACCAAGTGATAAAAAGCATTCAAAACTGAATAAATATGGATAAATAAAAAGATCCACTACTTATGTGCTATAAATCTGTTCTTGAAATTGTCCCTATAGAAACAGTCAGTGACCAAATCATTGCGAAAATAGACGGTTACTAAAGGACGATGTAAAAGAAAAAGTGTTGAAGCTTAGGGGGAGTGTATCAGATGAGGGTGGCTAGGCCCTAGTAAAATAAGGTTTGACTTTCGATTGATCTAACATTGATTTTCTCTCTCCTTTAGAAAATCCGGGTGATTTAAGTCAAATTAGTGAAATTCATACCTTTTTGAGAAAGCCTTCACACACACACGCATTGCTTGAGTTAAGTTTACTATTGAAAAATGTATTTCTGTAGGGAAATTTTTGTGCTTATTGACTCTTAACTCTCAATTATATCTTGGTATGTTTGAAATGCTAATTGAACTGAGATATCAGCTTTATATACATGCGTGTTCTGGAAATTATTTGGGAAATATTTTTCTGCTATTTTTCCTCTCTTTTTCAAATTTTTTAGTGAAGTGTCCGGATGGTAAGGTTGATTCGTCTGGACGTCCCTTTTCCTTGTACGGACGGGCGTGTTTGTGCGATCTCTTACGTGGCACTACGTCCGGACGTCACTTAAGTTCAGTCCAAACGGTGAACCCTGTAGGGTTATATCTCATTCCCCCCGTGTAATACCCCAGATTTTAAGACAGGGAGCCTTAAATAGAATTTAAGACCTGTGGTGATCAATCGCTTGATCAACCACTTCTACCGATCGATCGACTTATTGCTTTACCATCGCTCGATCGACAATACCTGTCACTCGATCGACCTGTCGATTGATAATCGCTCGATTGACTGTAAAGTCGCTCGATCAACGTTATTATGATAATTACATATTTATGTGCCACCTGTTCTTATTTGATAATAGACAAACCTAAACATTTGGTGAATTATTTGGAATAATAATATTCCTAATATTATATGAAAATATTTTGTGGAATAATATTATTGATATATAATATTATTTTGAAATATTTATTGTACATGATATTATTTTGGCCTAATATTATTTGGTATAATAATATTATTGGTTTAATAATGTTATTCAAAAATTAACATTACTTATGAAACGAACTGGACTCAAAACGGGTTTAAAATTACACCCCAATGAGTTATTAATGAAAAAGATTTTATATAAAAATATTTATGATTAATAATGATTAGATTTTATTAAAAGTAACTCTAGTTAATTTAACTAGATAAAAGTTAACCATGAGTTAACTAGATATTTTTAAGGTTAACTAAGGTTAGTTTAACTAAGGTAAAATTTAACCATGGGTTAATCCGATATTTTACTTTTAACTCATGTTAATTTTAACTGAGGTAAAAACTAACCATAGTTTAGTAACTTCTATAAATTAAACCTAGTTCTCCTTCAACACATTCACACCACTCTGTGTATATTATTGAGTTTCTTTCTTCTTCTCTATTTGCTCTTTCTTCCTTATTCGTTCTTCTTTCTTCCTCCTTTTTTCTCTTTTCTCTTTTCTTCCTCTAGCTCTTTCTCTTACCTTTTCCATCCGAGTGTCTAAGTAAGAAATGATCGTGGGGAGAAGGGAGAGCTAGGAAGTGAGGGAGATAGAGAGGAGTGAGACCCGATTCTTCCTCTTATTTCCTTACTTTTTCTTCTTCTCTTCTCTCTTCTTTTGGTCTTCTTTCTTTTCTTCATTCTCGTTGAATCACAGAGGACAAGAGAGAGAGACACCAAGAGACCCAAGAGAGAGAGAGAGAGAGAATTCGAGAGAGACACAGAGAGAAAGGAGAAGCGCCGATCGTGAAGCCCAGTGAAGAAGCCGGGAGAAGCCGATCCTTGTTGGACTTCTGGTGATTGTCACCGGCGGAGCAGCGGGTTGATTGGAGACCCGATCCTCCGGTGGGTGGTACTGGGCGTCGGCGATGGGCCAGAGGCGCGATTCTGATGGGGAATTTCTTGTAGATTCTGAGTAAATCTTCAAGGTAATTTCTTAAGATTCTATTGTGAATTATTGATTTAAATTGATCAATGGGTATTTTGTAGGTTCAATCGATTAGGTTTATTCATAATTTCTCTTCTCTGTTTTGGGTGTGAAGTGGTTTAGCCGAATCCCTTGTTCTTGTTTGATTGTGGCCATTTGTTCTTGGTTGATTGCTTATGTCTTTGTTCAATTGAGTGTGGGTGTGATTGAGTAGAGGTCATATGGACCGATTGGTATTTGGTGTGAAGATTTGGGTATTTTCTAAAGGGAGGAGTCATTGTTAGTTTGAGATGTATTCTGGGTATCCTCTGTAATGTGATGATTCTTGGCCATATGGGTGTTAGCCATGAATAATATGAATTTGATTGGGTTAGGTTGATGATTTTGGACTAACCTGTGTGTTTTGCTTGTGTTCTCCCTTGCTTTTGGCAGATTTAGATCTTGTAATGGTTCCTGTTTTGGGTGTCTTCAAGGGGGTGGAATTCACGGCTATGTGTGTGTGTGTGTTGTTGTGTGAATATATATTCATTGCAGATGATAAGCTGAGAAACTGCACCAAAAGGCTGTAAGTATCTCTATACTTACTGAGGACGAAGCTGGTTGACTTTTCCTATAATATATGTTTATTGTTTTATTTACCTGATTGCGCATGTGACTTTGCATGTTTTATTATTTTTAATAATCTGTCAAATAACAAGCTGCCGGATCTAGATCCACAATGGGTACATGAGGCTTCACATGAGTTCCTAGGTTCTCAGTGAATGAGGAAGTACCCGAAAAGAGAATAATAAATACAAAAACTGGTGTACCTAAGTCACTAGGGACACTGAGGTTTCCAGGAGCCTAGGTTCCTAAAGAAAATAATTAAAAGTTAAAGGGAGGAAGCCTAGGCTTCAAATAAGACGTTAACCTTGCCTAGGCCAACAGAGGAGTGGAAAAAGGGAAATACCTAAAACTCTGCATTTAAAACTATCATATTATTGCTTTATGGTTACGTTTATATTTGATATATGACTATGATTAGCTATCATGGTTCATATATTGCGTATACATGTGATTATATAGCCATTGCAATATGTTTCATTTATTAAATAAATCAGCATTCATTATATTATTGGAAACAACGGACTCACTTTAGTATTTTATGTTTTTGTTTCTATATATATGTATATTTGTGCAGGTTTAATAAATGAAGATTAGAGCTCAAGAGGTTTAAAAGCTAAGGATATATAGTTTGTATTTTGTTTGTAGTCTTCTGTGTTTATAACATTTTATGTTGACAAGATTGCTAATGATTTCCATATATTCTTTTGTGTCACTATTGACACTCGTTTCCATGTATTTGTTCTAAGTATTTTCTTTATAAATGTCTAGAAGTATTTCAGTTAAAAGCTCTGTCGTGTTATTTAATCCAAGACTGTTGGATATATTATGTTCTGCTGCCAAATCCTAACTCTGATGATGTCATAATGTCATGTGGAAATTTGAAATTTTCACTTACTCCTTTTTGTAAAAGGCTGGGCATTACACCCCGCACTGCAGCCTCCTCATTTCATTTTTTTTTTGCTTCTTTTGTAGTCTTGTGCGTTTTTTCCTTGTTTTTTTTTTTTTTTTTTTTTTTAATTTTTTAATTTTTTATTATTAATTTTTTAATTTTTTTTTTAATTTTTTTTTTTTATGTGTGTTTCTCACGTGCGCTTGTCCTCTTTACAATTTATCTTCAATCCATGTATGTTTCTCTACCCTTTTACTGTATTATTTTAAGTTTTTATACTTAAAATAGTTTTGTTTTGGGGTTATCATATATTAAGTTTAATATTATTCATTGCTCATATTCTTTATTGATTAGGATGAGATTTTGCATATTTTCTAAATTTGTGGTATCTTGATATTGTTTGGGTTGAGTTTTATGTAGTTGTAATTTTTGGGATAGTCCATTTTACAGCCGTCATAATGACCATTTTTTTTTTGAACTAACAGGAATTAATGTTTTCATGGATTTCTCTGTAATTTTATTTTAGCCCAGAAAATGTCTTCAGATGACTCTCATCCCCGAGTCGGGCAAAGAACTGAAGAGTTAGTTGCTGACAGGCTGCACCGCATGCAATCGCGGTAGGTCCTATCGGAGCGGAATCTTCTCCGCCCAGATCTGAGGGATCCAGTTCTACTCCCCATTGCTTAGATGCTTCTGGAGAACCAATGGGAGTACCTGTACAACTGTGCCTGCTTGGCCTTTCCCAAACTGGTGCGGGAATTCTATGGCAACATGATCATCATCCAGGATGATGACAAAGGACTGATCATGTAGACTATGGTCAGAGGACAGACAATTCTGATTGATCCCCAGCTTATCAGTTTTGTGATCGGGGTCGCTGTTCTACCAGTCTCAGGAGTTCCTTTCCCTCTTGGTGATGAGACTCCCAACATTGACTTACTGCATGATTTCTTTGGCACGAGACCACAGAGAGAGGACAAGTCCCACTCCCAGATCAACATCGGTGCTTTTGCTCTTATGCACCTATTTTTAGCAAAGGTTATTGTGATAATCCTTTGGCCTCAAGCTCGTCGGAGTGAGCTTACTCTCAAGAAGGCCACCTTTCTCTATGCCATTGTGATGCATACTCCTTTTTGCTTGTGCAAGAACATCTTGCACACTATGCTTGAGGTTCGAGACGAGAAGAACACGAGTCTATCTTTTGGGTGTTTGATCACTAAAATCTGTCTTCAGGTTGTGACAGATATTTCAGACTCTAAGCCCAAATCACAGATTCCAGATCCTCTTGGCATTCAAACTCTCATGAAGTCTAATGTGCAGTTGCGGCATGAGGCTCAAGGCGGTGTTCCTCAACCTCCACCAATTCCCCCACCAGTAGCTGCATCATCATCACATGCTGTGCCTCCTTCATTTGATATAGAAACTGCATTTACTCAGCTTATGTCATCCATGGGAGCTCTCCAGCGTGAAGTTAATCTTATAGGATAGTGTATTGAATAGTATCAGATTGACATCAGGGAGTGCCTGCAGTATCATCACCCCAAGCCTGATGATGAGGACTGATTTTTTATTACTTATTATTGTTTTTCTTTTTAGAACAATTTTAATTTGTGATGACATTTTATGTATTTCTTAAACACTTATGTTTTTATTAATACTCTGTTTACCCTTTGTTATTGTGTGACAAAAAGGGGGAGTATTTTTTGGTTTATTGTTTGGTATTTAGACCGGGAATGTATTTCCAAACTGGTCAAGTGTTTTTGTCCCAAAATGACCAAATGAGGAGTTTGTTAGTATTTTATATTGGCTACATTCTGGATAACAAAAAACACATTATGTAATGGTTGCGAATTATCAGGATGGTCGGTTCTCAATTCAGAATCTTCATGTATTCAGACAGTGTTCAAATCAAAGCATGTGACTGATCACGAGCTTCTAGAAGATGTCCATGAAGAGTCCTTGCAAATTCTAAGCCAAATCAACCGGTTCCTGTGCAACCGTCTAGACGAGCCTTTGAAGGCGTCCGGACGCCCTGCAGTGTCTAGCAGATTACGTTGAAGACGTCCGGACGACAAAGAAACACCGTCCGGATGCTAGGTCAATCAATATTCAACACAGAGTTGGATTTTAGAAGTCGACACTGTTAGGGAAGTCTCTGCAAGTCGTCCGAACGACATGGCAACACCTCCAGACGCTGTACATTGAAGACGTCTGGACGACAAAGAAACACCGTCCGGATGCTAGGTCAATCAATATTCAACACGGAGTTGGATTTCAGAAGTCGACACTGTTAGGGAAGTCTCTGCAAGTCGTCCGAACGACATGGCAACACCTCCAGACGCTGTCCAACATTTCAAAATACTCCAGTGTTCCGTTCAAATGCTGAAAGAAGCTATAACGAAGACCGTCCGGACACTCAGCCAAGCCGTCCGACATGGACTTGATAAGGATAGAATTGTGCTGTTTCTGAAAGGGAATCGCAGAAGACCATCCGGACGTGGCTAACTTCCGTCTGGAAGCTTGACAGCCAGAGTCCGAATCTCAGCAGTTTTAAGTTTTCTGTAAGCCTATAAATAGAGGGCCCTAGGCTTGTCAATTGTACATAATTCGGTGTTGAATTCTCTTAGCTTTGAGAGGGTGTTTAGGGAGAATCGAAGATCCGCTAGCTCTCAAGCCGTTACCGGTGTGTGCTCAATAGTTCGTGTGAAGCCTATCTTAGGGGTCGGCCCTAAGGTAAAGGAATCCATCAAAAACCCCTTTAGGTAGGAGATCTGGTTGGGAAGCGTTCACGATAGGCTTCGTGTCAGAGTTAAAAGGTATGACTACTACATAAGGGTATGTGAGTACGAGTGTTTTGTAACTATCTTTGTTTTTAGATAGTGGAGTTCCTAGGTTTGGCTGCCCCGGAGTGGTTTTCCTCTTCACTGAGTTTCCACTTCGTAACAAATATCTTGTCTTATTTAAATTTCGCATTTAAGATATTTTGTTGCACACAAATACACACATTTGGTTAAATTAGAAGTCAATAGTTATTTTCACTTTATTATTGTCATTGCTAATAGACCTAAATTGCAACTCCGTGCTGTAAAATGTTGATTATTCCATAAGTGTCATTAAAAATGAGCTCACTACATAGGCTATCTAGTATTTATTGCTGGCGATTTTACTTACTATGTCGTGAACTTATGTGTTTATTTTCCACCTCTGAACATCCTTGTTTTACAGAGTAGTTGGCATCATAGATGGGGCAGGTGATGCAGGTCTAGTGATGGATCTAACTATCACTGGGAGATTTATTTTGGTCTTTGCAAGTGTTGTATATTGAAGGTGCTTAGCATTCTGACTGTGTAATTGTAATGTTATTGTAAAACAATATAGAGATATTGTAATCTAGGTTAACTTTTTGCTATAATTTATATAATAAAGATGAGTTAGAGCAATAGCAGTAGCTTTCCTTAAACTTTCCCCCAATTTAGGGAATTAAACCAAATTTTGCTTCTCTATTTAAATGCACTCCACAATAGTTTCCCTTATTCTTTCTCTATACCATTTAAATGGGGAAGGCCACCCCCATGGGTTGGGGGTGGCTCGCAGGCCATCCCCAACCAAGGGGTGGCTGTAGAGCCACCCTTTGGGTTTTTCTTTGTCTTTTTTATTTAATAAATTTTTATTTTTTTTAAGTTTTTAATTTCTTTAACTTTTTAGTTATATATATATATATATATATATTAACAATGACATATGTCGTAATTTTATTGGCACTAATGTAGCACACTAACGAAATCCTTCAAGTGTTTTGACTAGAGGGAGTTATTTGTATTTTTGGTATACCACGTCGAACCTCTGAGTTCGTTTTGATTCCACGTAGAGTTCATTGTGAATCAAGTAAAACATAGGAACTAATTTTGCATTTTTTCCTTTTTTGTTTTACTAAAAGTGACACATGTCATCATTTTATTAGTGTTTTACATAGACACTAACAAAATCTGTCAAGTGTTTTTTACCGCAGAGACTAAATTGTTATTTTTGCCTACCCTAATGACCTTTGAATTATTTTTATACCGCAAAGAGTGAATTTTAATTTAGGCCAATTACAGGGATTGATTTTGCATTTATCCCCCAAAAAAGGAAGTTTTATTTATTTATTTATTTTAATTTTTAATTTTATTTTTTAAGAGAATAAGGGTATTATCGAAAAAAAGTGGCATTTTTGGCATACCTTGGTAGTTTGATGGGTCCATTTTAGCACACTTGAAAAATCATGAGGTTATTTTAAAATCGGCTGTTAGTTGAGGGAGCTTTTTTTATATTTTTCTTAATATTATTTTAAATTAAATGCTAGGGGAAAGTCACATCAAAGGGTACATGATCCGCTTGCCTTCTGACATTTAGCAATTAGACACACTGTCACCGTACCCCTAATCCCCAGATTTGGGGGTACGATGATGCAAGCCAGTTTTATTAGTTTTTTGTTAGACCCATTTTACTTAAAAAATCATATCTTTTGATTTTGACATTGGATTGAGACAAACTTGGTGATGTTAAGAAAGTTTATTCAGAGGGCTACAATTTTTTATTTCATGAAAATTTTGTAATTCCAACGTCTACTAGGAAAAAGTTGTCGTTTTGTTATTTGTACTGCAAAGTGTTTTTATTTCGTTTTTTTTTTTTTTTTTTTTTGGGGTTTCAAATTTAGGCTCTATATAAAGTCTATTAAGATGACTTTCGTCTTGAGCTTATGTATTTTTTTATAAGTTTATCAATATGAAATACTCAATGAGTGATTTTCTATCCATTTTGCCTAGATTCTTTGATAGAATCTTGGTTTGAGAAGAGTTGTGATTCTATTGTTGTTTGCTATTTCGAACCCATTACGCCATCCTACACCAATTAGTATTAGAGCCCAGCAACTTTCCCACCATGGCATGAAGAAAACGCGATGGAGGAAACAGATATGCAAGTTTGGATGTTGTGCATGAGCGCAAAGAAACAACACGTGATGAACAATTGGCGGTTCGTTTGCAGCACGTGGAGGAGCAGTTTGTTGCCCGATCTAGGCAACTGATGTAGCAAATAAGAACCTTATCCGACCAACTTGACGCCATGGATGTTGCTAATGGTCGGCGCCGTCAACCAACTCCATGTTTTGTGGATGAGGATGATGTGGTTAACTTTAGTGAGGCATGATCTCAAAGAAAGAAGGTACGGTTTGACACGCAGAGTCCATGATGGGCCACCTTGACCATTATTTGCGAGCTTCAAATCCTTCCATCTTATATGGAGGAGGAAGATGAATTTGTTGATGAAGAGTTCCAAGAAGACGAGTTCATTGATAAGGAGTTCAAACATGGAGATGTTCATGATGATGTTAAAGATCCTTCACAAGGATCCGTAGATTGGGATTCTCCACCAACCTATGATATCGATATTAATGATGAAGATATTGTGTGAGGTTCTTTGTGATATGATCAAGAGAAAGAATGTGTAGTAGATTGAGTCTCTCCACTAATCTACGACATTTATCCTGAGAAAGAGGAACCGTTGGAAAAGGTAAAACTCTCAGATAATATTGAAATTTTTGTTGATAAGAGTTCTATAC
Organism: Alnus glutinosa; assembly: GCF_958979055.1. Taxonomy (NCBI): domain Eukaryota; kingdom Viridiplantae; phylum Streptophyta; class Magnoliopsida; order Fagales; family Betulaceae; genus Alnus; species Alnus glutinosa. The sequence goes on along the minus strand of NC_084897.1, from coordinate 8,671,759 downwards.
ATCATGTGCTTGATGAAAGTTCTAAAAGTGAAGTCTTTGATTTGGATGTTAATGAAGTTGATTTCCTTTGGGTAGAAAATATTTGATCAAATTCTTTTAATGTTAATGTTTTTTTTTTATGATTTTTATGCGGAGAAGAATTTTATGGTTAAAAGTGAAGAGATCATTGATCCCTTTTGGGAGATATTAATGGCGCATGAACGAGAGAAAATGTATGACAATCGTGTGAAGCTAGAGTTGTTTGAATTTAGTGCGAAATTTTTTCAAGTTGATCATCGCAGTCTTGTGGTGATTAGTGGAATATTATTTCTTGTGGAATGTTACATTGTTTTGCTTTTGAAGAGAAAGAGATGTAATGTATTTATTGGGCATCCAAAGGACTGGGGCAAGAGTCATCTGAATTCAAGGACAAATTCTCTTAAACCCGGTGAAAATGATATGGGCCAGTGTTATTAGTTTTTGGTTAGACCCGTTTTACTAAAAAAAATCATATCTTCTAATTCTGATATCGGATAGAGACAAACTTGGTGGCGTTAGAAAGATTATCCAGAGGACTACAATTCTTTATTTAACAAAATTGTTGTAATTCCAATGTGTACTGTGAAATTTTTTACTTTGTTCTTTTTTTTTTTTATTATTATTATTATTCTTTAGGTTTACGAATTTAGGTTTTATATAAGCCTATTAAGATGGCTTTAGCCTCCAGCTTATGTATTCTTATAAATTTATCAATATGAACCTTCAATGAGTGATTTTCTATACCTTTTACCTAGATTCCTTAATAGAATATTGATTTGAGAAGAGTTGTGATTCTATTGTTGTTAGCTATTGCGAGCCCACTATTTCACCTTGCATCATACAAGGATCTGCTCTTAAATGCTTCATTCAATGCCTCGATCAACCACATTCAGCTAAGGTAAAAGAACTTTCGTCAAAATTCTCTAAGTTTGACCAATTTCTCTTACTCTTGTCATTATTCATCCTTGATCGATAACTAACTTAGGAATTGGAGTTATCTCCCGCCGACACATCCCATCAAGCTCTTTTGCTTCATTATCTTCTCATTAATCACTCATTTACACAAAATAGAGTTCATAGTGATCAAAAATATATTTCGTGTTAGTTGTAAACATGCATGCTTTGGTACACAAAATAATCATGTTATGCGGGAAAAATAATAACAAGTATCTATATGAATTTTTACTCACTTGATTCGTAGGGTGCTTTCACAAAATCCACCTGTGGCGCCTCAAAATCTGAGAAAAGACCTAGCATTAGTTTTAAACCAAAATCTTAACCCTAAAGTCCATAATATTCTCCTATATTCCCATAATATTTTCTTAATATTTCCATAATATTCTCTCATAATCATAATAATGGCATATTATTTCAATGTATCTTATTAGGAATTATTATGTTAGAATTGCATGATTGCAATCTTCTCATTAGTAATTGATTCTGTAATAATTATGTTCCTAATATAAGATGAAATCCTCTCTATAAAAGGATGTAGAAGCCATATGGCACTTTATCAAGGAAAGTACTTAAAGTGATCAATTGGAGGTTTGATAAGCTCAAAGCAATCGATTGATCTATCCTTTTCTTTTCTTTATTTTCTAATTTTTTAACTAACATAAACCTTCGAGTTCCTATAATTATCTAGTATCATAATCAACGTGAGGATGAGAAAAAAAGACCTATAAGAGCAGGTATAATGAGCTCTCTCATCCATTATCTGTTATCTACATATGTGGATGGGGATATCAATTAACGGTTTTAAGGTATGCTGTAACGCCCCGCCTTTTATAAAAAGCGTAAGTGAAATTTTTCCGATTTTCACGTGACATTACTAACTCATCAGAGTTATAAATTAGCAGCGGAATATAATTTTTCTTTAACAATGACACATCAGAGCTGACTAATAACCTCAATATATAAAAATAATAACCTTTTGTTCTGATATAATAATTACATCCAAAATAATAACATATGTGCCACAAGCGGCACTTAATAAAGTATCAGTAATACCAAAATATTATAGCATCAGGAACATAAAAAAGAGTTTGACATATGTACATAAAAGGATAAACTAAGCAGGGTAGTCCATCACATCCAAGAGACTACAACACGAGGTAACCTAGCCTAAAAAAAAGACTGCTACTCATATCCATCTAAGCATCTGGATAGTCCTGATATTCTTCATCCTCATATCCTGTATTAATATATAATATAGAGAGAAATAATAATACAAAAATACCTAGTGAGTCCACTGTTTTCAATAATAATATAATTGCTGATTTATTAGAAATAAATATCACAATGCAATGACATAATAAAATGACAGTTTTATATGCACAGTCTTATTATAAAATAAATCATGAGCTTCTTGCGTTCAATCTTTAGAGACGTAACTCTAACACATAGATTCAAGGAAGCGTAATTCCATTTAATAAAGTCTAGGAAACGTAATTCCTGTCTAGCGTATTATAGGAGACGTTACTCCCGTTTAACGAATGATAGGAGACGTAACTCCCGTTTAGCGAGCTCTAAGGAGACGTCACTCCTCTAACAATTTATTATCTTTTTGGCACAGGCAGACGTTACTCCCTGTTCCGTAGGCAGACGTAACTCCCTACTCTGTTGTTTATTAATATATTTGGCTCAGGCAGACGTCACTCCCTGATCCGTTGGCAGACGTCACTCCCAACTTTGTTATAATTAAATTCATTAATTAAAATAACAAAATATGCAAAATCCACATGCGCAAACAATTAAATAAAACAGAAACCACAACATTATGGAAATTCAGCATCACTCTCAGTGAGTAAGAAATACTCACAGTTTTCTGCTACAAAGAGAGATCCACAGGAATAATGACTGCACAGTTATATACATTTGATAATATATTAGTATAAAATACTAAGAACTTATTTTGACACTCTTATCACTTTCGACTAATAAATCACTTATCCCAATTTCTAATGTTGCTTAAATATTATAACGGCATAAGATAGATTAATTATATTACCACGTATTTCGTGTGGGCATTATTACGGTATTTATAAATAATAACCAAATCACTCATTTTAGTTAAAATGGTATTATAAAAGCTTTAACATTAAAAAGCATATATATTTATTTTTGTATCAAACAAACATAATAACTTACCAAATATAAATAATGAACTTTATGTTTCAAAACAAGTGAATAGAATAATAACATTATTTTATTCTTCTAAAATCCGGGCAGAATAATGGCATTAGTAACACTAATGCCTAAAAATACTTTTAGAATTTTTGGCGACACAATAACACTTTTGTAAAATATTACTTTTTACTCGGGTATCACAATGACGTGATTTATTGTTTAAATATGCCATTTGGAATACCCTGTTAAAACACAATTTAAAACATTAGATACTTAAAATAATAAGTATAGTAAAATCACAAAGTATTAAAATAAAGTTAATAACTTAAAAATTACATAAAATAAATCAAAGCATTTAATTAAAAACTTACCAAATATCTCAAAATACTGAGATATTAAAAGTACCATATGTCCAAATTTCTTATTATTTTACTTTATTCTAGTTGTTATATATATATATATATATCCTTTTAAACAAAAACCCATACACATCATCGTCAAACACACACAACTTTGTCTTATCTATTCTTTTATCTTTCTTCTCTTTTGTTTTCATTTCCTTTTGCTTGTTGACCGAACAATTGACCAAGAGGGACACATGTGTATTGAATTGTAATCAAAACAAGAGAAATAGGAAGAACTCACGAGAGAGAGAGAAAGTGGGTCCTTGAGTCTCCTTTTTCTTTTTCTTTCTACTTTTCTACCAACCAACTACACACACGTGTACCCCTTCTTCTTTTTTGTTTTTCTTTTCATTTCTACTCTTGCTTTCCCCTGTTCTTTTCTTCTTCCCCGACGTGCACACACACACACAGTAGAAAAAAGAGAGAGTTAGAGAGGCTTACTACAAAAAGGAGAGGATCCTTGCTGGACCAAGAGAAGAGGGGAGAGATTGGGTAATTTTTCTGAGTTTGGACTCTTGATTATGGGCATCCACCGAGAGATAATAGGGAGGAAAATCAGAGTTTTATGCTCTGTTTTTCTGCCTGTCCGTAATACACAAAGGGAAGGGAAGAAAGTGATTTTCCTGAGTTCTCTTTAGGTTCAGTGTGATGAAGAGTTGAGGGAATAGAGTGCACTTCTCTGATTTTCTGCACTATCAAAGGGAAGAAGAGGTTTGAAGAAAGTTGCAGAGATATCAAACAAGAGAGACGGAGAGCTTCTATTGGGTTTTCTATTCCTCTTTCCTTTTCTTTTCTGTTTAAGGAAGGAGAAACTGCAGGGATGAATTTGCCCAGAGTTTCTGCCACCGTTCAGAAGAAGAGAAGAAGAAAGCTATAGAGGAAAAGAGAGAAACCGAGAGATATATGCAAAGAATCATAAAGAAAGAAGAGATGGTAGTGTGCGTAAAAACGAAGGGCTGCAACTCAATATATAGTAACAGGAAGGGTCCGGATCACTTGGGGCAGAAATGATCCAATGGCTGAAGTGTAAACTTGCTCAGCAAGTTGGTGCGCTGGAGGGGGAATGAACGTAGGCATTAAAATATCTTCAATCTTTAACAAACTAACATTGAGTTTCAACTAAGTTTCTAGCTTAGTTTGCTGGCCGGTTCTGGGTATTAAGGTGAAGGCTGGGTATCTTCAACGTGGGCTGGACTGGGTTGCAGGGGCTGGATTCTTGGAGAATTAAAATGGCCCATCAACAACATAATTGAATTTTCGTCCTATTCAGAGGTATAGTTTTTAGCAGATATTTTTAGGTACTAAATGGAGTCCAAAAATTATGAAATTCGGAGGGTAGTTAGAGAACTTCGAGATGAGTGTTCTGGCTTTTGAATCGATGAAAACGGACCCTATTTTCGTTATTCCAAAGTTTAAGGTTCGTTTGAATTTTTATCAAATTAAAACTATAAAGGCTTCTAAATGAATATTTATTTTTATAAATATTCATATTTATTCTTTTTCATTATTATTAGGTCTTAAATCATATTATAAAATATTTTATTAAATATCTTAAAATACGGGGTGTTACATATGCGAATGCTGTTAATAACCACATTCACACACACACACACACACACACAAAAACAGATATATATATATATATATGTATGTATGTATAATAAATTCATCAAAATGACGTTGTATTGCATTAGGTATAGGTTATATTTATATTGGTTTGGTTGGCTGTGTTGCTTTCTTGTGTAACACTTGGGTAAAAATGCAAAATAAATGTAAATCAATATATTTCAAAAGATTAGGGCTTAAAAAAATAATTAAAACAAGCCCAAAACATTAAAACCTGGCCAAAAATATATTCAAAATCATTTAAATAGGCCATATATAGACCAAAATAAGGCCCAAAAAGTCCATTACTAAATATACGGATGACAGATAATAACCGTAATAACTGCGCATATACAGTTAGTTAAAACATGCATGAATGCAGATATTTAAAAGTGATATCCGCATTTTGTAGATGCGCTTGTGGTATTACAAATAACCGCATCTGCATCCGCATCCGTCCTCATGTACACCTCTACTTCCAGCAACTCATTTTCATTCATTCCCAAGTCTTTTTCCATAATTAGAATAGATGGTATAAAAGATCAATGACAACCTCATGTGTGTGTGTCTATATATATATAAACAGTTGTAATGCAAAAACTTAGACCAATGGGCATTGATTCAGGCTAGCCATGACCGAAAAAAGAGAGGTGACCATACATATAGAGTTCGACATTGATTTGGGCTTTATCAGGAATCATATATTGCTCTTCTAAAGGAGAAATGATAGAGAGGGGACACTTAACTGTCCCTTCTCCCCCTCTTTTCATAAAAAAAAAAAAAAAAATAGATTTAATCAAAAAGTATACTCTTTTATTACCTTTTTTTATTTTATTAAAATCTATTTTTTTAATGAAAGGAGGGGGAGAGGGGACAGTCAAGTGTCCCCTCTCTATCATTTCTCCTTCTATAGAAGCCCGTAAGTTCACCAAACAGCGTTCACCTGTTAACAAAATGCACTTACAGTAAGGGCATATATATATATATATATATATATATTATCTTCTTTGGTGGTAAGAATACTGGTCCATTCCAACAACAATCGTCATTAGGTTTTTATCCTTTCAGCCATATATATATATATTGGAAAAATATAAAAAAGTCTCCTGAACTAACAACCGATTTTAAAATTAGTTGTTAGTTTAAAATTCATAGGGTTATTTTAAAATTAGTTGTTAGTTCAGGGGACTTTTTTATATTTTTCCCATTTTTTTTCTTCTAATGGACCAAAAAATTGAAAACAAGGGTGTGTGATAGGGCTCGGATAAATACTGCTTTGAACTAGGTGGCCATGGAAGCCATAGCAAGGTTAAGTATCATGGACTTGACAAGTTGGACAGATTTTGATGTCTAAGGCGACAAGTTTAAGTGAGACAATTTTTTTTAAAAAAAAGAATTAAATTTTAATTAAATAATATTTAATTTAATATTAACATTAAATAATAGTTATGTTAATATGATTTTTTCATATCTAGATGCATATTTTATAGTAAACATCTATAAGTAAAATTATTATAAATAAAAGAAGCTCTATTTATTCTACAAAATTATGAGAAATGTTTGATTTCATCTTTTGCCCATCTCTTGTCCATCAACCATTGACAGGTCCACATAGTCAAATTCTTCCTCTATAATTTTTGGTCATTTATAACAACTTATTCTTTACTATCCTAATCATCAGTAGAATAACCACTTATTCTTTTCAATGCATGTTTTGGATTAATGCCTTTTGATTTCCTTTTAACCATCAAATCATCAATTCCTCTTTGGGCTTCAACAAGGTTCTTCTATATCAAATCTTTTTCTTACCAAATCTTCCACGTGGCTTTCTATTGCCTTGTTTCTTTTATGGCTACCCTTTAGTTTCACAAATCAAAGCCCCTTCTAGTTTTCATGTTTACATCAAACATTCACAAACTCCTTACCCCTCTTCACAACGTATAGTACTTAGTCTCTTTTAAGTGTTGTATTCAACCCTCCTTCATGTTTACATCAAACATTCACAAACTCCTCACCCTTCTTCACAACGTATAGTACTTAGTCTCTTTCAAGTGTTGTATTCAAGTCTCGTTCACACTTACATCAAACATTCACAAACTCCTCACCCCTGAACGAAATGTCTGATCTAAGTGTTGCTGCCCAATCTGAAGTCTATAGGCTTGATCCTTCTACTCCACTCCCGCTAGGTGACCTTGTTCAAAAAGCAACAGACTTCCTAGGCGTTCGACATTATGGCACCAAACGTAAAGCTATAATGAAATTAACTAACTGGTAGTTAACTTCATGGCTCGTCTTTCAGCCTTATTCTTGGAAGAATAAGACCGGAAGTACTTAAATTAGCAATCAAACTAGGCTTGTTCAAAATATCTGAATGAAGACTGAAAAATGAAATTGACTTCTAAAATAAAGCAAGTGTGTGCACAAAGTGTTAACAAAAATTAACAATGCGGAAAATAAATAACACAAGAATTTTTGTTAACGAAGTGGAAACTCAAGATGAGAAAAACCACTCCGAGGTAGCCAAACCCAGGATATCTACTATTCAGAAGATAAGACTAGTTACAAGATAGTAGCACTCACATACCCCTGATGCAGTGGTCGTACCTTGCACTCTAACGTGTAGCCTAAGACGAACGCCTCCCAACCAGGTCTCCTACCTGAAAGGGGTCTTCAATGAAATCCTTTACCTTAGGGCCGACCCCTAAGATAGACTTCAGTTTAAGCGCAGCAACAGCACACACAGCAACAGCTTTAGAGAGAACAATTCAGCTCAATAGCCCCATAAAATAACTCATTAAGCAATAGTGGAATTCAATACTGAATTCTTGTAATTCTCAAGCACAGGGGCCTTTATTTATAGGCTAAGGGCTCAAATGAGCGTCTGGCTTGATAAAGCTGGGCGCCGTCCGGACGGTGGTCATAGGCTGTCCTGACGGACAACTGTGCGACCGAAATTCTGAAAATTTCGCTGAAGATCTTTCCTGTTTGAGAGCCGGGTCCGAACGGTGAGGCACTGTCGTCCGGACGGTCGCACGTCCGCTGCAAGTAATTTCCTTATAAAGGCTTCGTACGTCCAGACCAGGAGGATGGCCGTTCGGATGGGTGATCTGCTGCACGCAATTTCCATATCTGTCATACGCGTGTCTAGACCATGGTAGGCTGGCGTCCGCACGGTTGAATTTGAATTGCGAACTTACCTTAAGGAGTAGCGCGTCCGGATGGGAATCCACGTCGTCCGGACGGTTGCAGCAATCTTCCCATATTTGCTTTTGGAAAGAAAATCTAAAGCTTGGTCGAACACTGAGAGTCGTCCGGACGGGCTGCTGAAACGTCCGGACGGATGCAAGCTGGAGCAGTTCGAAGCTTCTTGACGCAGAGGAAGGTCTGGACGGGAATCCACATCGTTCGGACGGATGATGCTTTAGTCTGATGAGCGTCCGGACGATATGACACGTCTTCCGGATGGCTGAAGCTTTGGATGGCTGGGCGTCCGGACGGGATGACATGTCGTTCGGACGGCTGACGAGGAATCGAATTTTCTGACTTGTAATTTGCGCAGAATCTTCTTGAAGTACTCTGAATAGTGGAATCCCTGTTAAAAAGCATCTTTACAACGAAGTGATTTTGTCCAACAGAATGTGGCCAATTACAAACTAACAAATACACGGCATGCTTTTCAAATTATCACTTGAGTATCTTTCCAATTTAATCTCTAGTTCATTAATAGTATTCAGCAACATGGTATTCTCAGATTTCAAGGAGTCAATCGAAACATGTGATTCAGACAATTGAACAATCAAAGACTCTTTTTCTTGCTTCACCTTTTTGAACTCTTTATGAGAAACTTTAGAATGTTGAGCATTCTTCAATTTATTAAAAACCTTAAAGAGCTTAATATCAGAAATCCTCATTAGATAATTGAGAAGAATTCATGATAAAATGTGTAATAAAAAAAATAGAAGTCACAACTGTAACGACCCACCCCCAATGACACAATATTTTCTGCTTTTTGGCTCCCCAAACCAGACTTCCTAGGAGGTCACCCATCCTGGGATTGCTCTCGTAGAAGCACGCTTAACTGCGGAGTTCTGATAGGTTCATCGCCATCACGGCTTTAAAACGCGTTGTGTCATAAATGGTGCATTTATACATATAAGCACATCCTCATTCCCAGGCGATGTGGGACGTCACAACAATAGATGAGGATCACACTTAGGAAATAAATCCTTAACAGAGTGTACCTGCTCTGATACCAATTGAAATTATTGGACTTCTAATTAACAGTGTGTGTGAACAGTGTGAAACAAAATATTAAATTCGGAATTAAAGGAGACAAATATTTTGTTGACGAAGTGGAAACTCAATTAAGAGAAAAACCACTCCGGGGTAGCCAAACCCAGGATATCCACTATTCAGAAGACAAAGCTAGTAACAAAGTAGTAGCACTCACATACCCCTGATGCAGTGGTCGTACCTTGAACTCTGACGTGTAACCCAACACGAACGCCTCCCAACCAGGTCTCCTACTTGAAGGGCTCTTCAATAGAATCATTTATCTTAGGGCCAACCCCTAAGATAGACTTCACAGCTGATCAAATCACACACCGGCAAAAGCTAAAGAGCTAGCAGATCTTCAATATCTCTCTAAACACCCTCTCTAAACTATAAGGAATTCACCATCGAATTCTGTATCGAATGCATGCCTAGAACCCCTTATTTATAGGCTTTAGAAGCCCTAAATCGAGTGAAAAATGGAGTCTCTGGTATGCATGTCTGGACGGTAGCCTTGGCCGTCCGGACGGGCTATTGTTTCCGTGTCTGAAAAGCAATTCTGGAAAATTCTGTAGGGCCGTCCAGACGCTTGATGTTTCCGTCTGTAAGGGGACCGTTTGGACGATTCTAATGGCCTTCCAGAAAATTAATTTACAGCATTTTTTGTTAGCTTTCCAACGACGCCAATTTCGTCCCAATCCAATATTTGAGTAAAAAGTTATGACCAAAATATCGGAGGGTGTTCGGACGGCTTGACCGAGCGTCCAGACGGTAAGCTGCAACTGCCTTTCCAAAATAGTGCTGAAAGCTTTCATAACGAGGCCGCGTCCGGACGGTTTTGCCCTAGCGTCCGGATGGTTGCACTTCGGCTGCACGTAATTACCATAATAAGGCTTTGAGCGTCCGCACCCTAAAGGCTAATGTCCGGATGGTTGAACTGGTGCACGCAATTTAGATATATGATGCTTGATCTTCCGGACCATGAAGACTAACGTCCGGACGGTTGAACTTTGTATGCACGACTTGCCTTATGGAGGACATCATTCGGACGGGATCACACATCGTCCGGACGGGTTCAGCCGTCTTCCCATAACTGTGTCTTGAGGCAGAAACCCTAATGCTTGTCAAACACTGAATGGCGTCCGGACGAATTCACTGGAACACTGGGATCTTCTCGAACTCTGAAGAGCGTTCGGACGATTTGCCATTACTTCCAGACAGATGCAACCTTGAACTTTTTGAAGCTTCTAGGCACTGATGGGCGTCTGGACGAAAAGTTCTCATCGTCCGGACATATGTTGTTGAGTGATGAGCGTCCGGATGGAAAACCACGTCGTCCGGACGGATGTAAGGGAACTGAACTGACTGATTTGAAATCTTCACAGAGTCTTCTTGAAGCTCATAACTGAAGTATAGACTTTGAATAAAACAGCATCCCTGTGAAAAGCAGCAACATTACATAGAAGTGATTTTGTCCAATAGAATGCAACCAACACAAAAACTAACAAAAGACTAGTCTCCAAAATACTAAAATATTACATCTCAATAGTAATATTTATGAATAACATCAAAAGAGTTAAGGCCTAGTCTCGATCATGCTATCCCCGGTTTCCTCGTTCTCATCCCACATGAACTTAAGCTAAAGTAGATCCAATTCCTCAAAAATCACTCGAATCACATCCTCCGGATAAATCATCCTGCATTCCGGTGTTGGCATCTAAAAATCTAATTATAAAACAACACAGGTGTCATAGGTAGAAAGATACAAGCGTAAGTCCACTACTTAATGATCAATAATACACATGATGCACATGTTATCATGAGGTGAACTCAAAAGTTAAGATAAAAATCACATGCAGGAATGTGCAATTATAATTCTACATTTGGTAACATTATCATGAACGCAATATAGATATAATACATGTTATAACAAGTAAGTCATGTCATAGTTCAATTCTATATGGTCTACCAAGGATATTAACTCCTTTTCGGCAGGGTTGACGCTGTTTCGAGATACATGTAATACAACATAGATATTGTACGCTACTGTCCATCATTAGCAGCCTGATCGAGTCTGACATCGAGTAGCCCACGACACTAATTACGTCTGTCTATAGTGACTACTACTGAAACATGGTTGCATCGATCACAAGAACCATTGGATCCAATGTCAAGCATAACAATGAACCTCTAACCATATAGAATAACTTGTATAAAAGTAAGCCTATGGTTGTTATCCCGCACGTACCGGTGTACCATGTCATACAATGCAATTTAATATTCATCGTCTTTTACATGCATGCTTTTCATAAACTCATCATTTTCACAAAATAGATTTCACAGTAATCAAAAATATATTTCACGTGGGTTGTAAACATGTATGTTTTGGTACACAAAATAATCATGTTAAGCGAGAAAAATAGTAACAAATATTCATGTGAGTTTTTACTCGATTCATACGGTGCTTGTACAAAATCCACCAGTGGCATGTCAAAATCTGAGAAAAGACCTAGTATTAGTTCTAAACCCAAATGTTAACCCTAAAGCTCAAAATGGGCTTATTGCCTTGAGGGTTGAATATTCAGATAGAAGGGTTCGAACGTTTGGCCTCTACATCGAACGTTCGTGTAGTGTTCCAGATTTTAAGACATAAAATATGACGTCTTAAATTATGATTTAAAAGTTAATAATAATATAAAAGAATATATGAATATTTATAAGATTAAATATTCATCAACATTGGAAGCACGTTTATAGTTCTAATTCCACTAGAAAAGTTTAACGGACCTTAAACTTTGAAATGGCGGAAATAGGATAAAACGAACTCCATTTTAGTCGATTAAAAAACTAGAAAACTATACTCGAAGTCCTCTATCTACACTATGAATTTCATGATTTTCGGACTTCGTTAAGGATGGGAAAACACCCGTGAAACATACTACCCTTGATTTGGACGAAAATTCACATCCAGCATTATTAATTAAGGGGCCTCTAATTTTTATTAAAATTATCACTACCCAGTAATATTTGCCCTTCATTAAACGAACCCAGTCCCTTAAAATTTATCACCTAACTATTATTGTAACGACCCACCCCCAATGACACAATATTGTCCGCTTTTGGCTCACCAAACTAGACTTCCCAGGAGGTCACCCATCCTGGGATTGCTCTCGCAGAAGCACGCTTAACTGCGGAGTTCTGATAGGTTCATGGCCATCACGGCTTTAAAACGCGTTGTGTCATAAATAATGCATTTATACATATAAGCACATTCTCATTCCCAGGCGATGTGGGACGTCACAATCACCCCCTCTTTGGACCCAGCGTCCCCGCTGGCGTCCCTCATTGGGCTTGTGCACGCTCCCACCATCTCAGGCTGGGCAATGGCTCTGATACCATTTTGTTATAGGTAGAGATCGGAAAGCCGGGATGCTTTAGGTCCGATTCCATTTAAGATGTGTATACTAGCCTAAGGCTGACATAGTAAAGTCTTATCGATTCAGGTGTCTGATATTTCAAATCAGTCGTTGAGTAGCAGTACCGAGGTAAGGGATCCTCCACCCCTTCTCAAATTGTTTTATGTCATATTACTTTATCCTTTTATTAGCATATTTGAAATTAATTGTTCTTGTTCCGTATTTCAAATTATATTAATGCATGAATGACTGTTTTAAAAATAGTTTTGAAATAAAAGTTGTCGGTATAAACCGAAATCACAGTTTTAAGAGAAGCTTTGGTTATAAAGAATTTTCTAATTATTAGTAAATTGCTTAGTTAGTTCCCGAGACGGGAAATTACAGCTTTTTGAAATTAATGAGAAAAGGAGAGCAAAAACACTCTCCACACGTTGCCTCCAGAGTTATCAAAGGAATAAGAATAATTTATGAGAATGAGATTTTTTTTACAAATGAGGCACGTGTGTGGAGAATATTATTATTTTGGCCCCAGAGATATTCATAGAGATTTACAGAGTTTAAGCTCGGTACCGTTGCATGGATGGAAGCGCAACCGCTCAAGGACTTAGAGAAAGCGGATCCATCCCTATGTCATGCTAAGTGCACTTCAATTAATTAGCTGACATGGCAGGGCCTGTGGCCACAGTTTACCTGCCTGAGGTCGCAGTAGACCGCGCAACCCTAGTACACAGGGCGTAATAGTGTACATGGGCCCTACATATGAGGAATTTATTTATCAACCAGTAATTTTATGTGTTAAGTAAAATGCTGAATTTTTTATTATTTGTATTCTAGAAATTTAGATTTCAAGTGTATTTTAATAATTGTTTTAAAGAAAATGAAGTTAACTCAACCGTTTTATGGTTGAGGGTTACCTTACTGAGCATTTTTCGCTCACCCCTTATTTTGTTTTGTTTTCAGGTTATGAGCAGAGAGACCTAGGCGGCCGGGATGGGATCTAGGCTAGCATTAGGACATTGCATCTCAGTTACCTTAATAAGTGCACTTGCACAATAAATTTAATTTTTCTTTAGATTTTCAATTATTGAATCAAACATAATTGTTCATTTCGAAATAACTGTTTCCGCATTTATTAAAGCTCTGAGTTTTAAAATCTTTATTATTTTTGTTATTAAATTCAGCATATTAGCTAGGTTGTTGGCAGACCTTACGAATCTTTGCAGTTTGGTGTATGAAAATGGATGAACCTAACCCTTAGCGGTTTGGGGGCGTTACAATTATGATGACAAAGTAAGCAAAACTGAATGGAATCTTGCATAATAGTTAGAAATTAACTCCTAATTACATAAGAGGATAGAAGAGATTATCAAACTCAATGATGATTATTCCTTTGAGATGAGATGAGTCACACCTAGCATGATTGCTAAGATTACTTTAATGAGTCATGTATGCCCAGGTGAAGACCCCCTTCCACGTGTGGTTCTCTCCTCTCTTCCCTCTCTCTGATATTTTATCCTATCTACTGCCTACACTACCGAGATAGCTCACCAAACGTGTTGCCCAAGCCGTGTTTCACTGAACACCTACTACAACTCCAACCTTTGATCATTTAACCTATGAGACCCAACTGGCCAAAGCTGTTCCTTCTTTGATTTTTATCAAAGTCATGATTTTTCCTCATGACTCATCACAACAGCTCAACGCCCACGTCTAGAATCCTCAACCATTGATTAGATTCAGCACAAGTGATCTCCATCGTTCAAGCTGGTATAAAAGGAGGAAGGCACCCCCTTCAGTTCAAGCAACTCTCCTCCTTTCTCTGGTGTTCTCTCGGTCCAGCAACTTAAAAAAAACATGAAGAAAAGCTCTCAAGCTGAAACTCTCTCATTCTCTTCTCTATTTTCCCTCTTGCAGAAACTTTCTTGCTCCCTTTGTTTCTCTTAGCTTCCAGTAGCCTATAGTCTTCTTAAAGAAGTAAGAACCCTTTCTTTGTTTCGGTCAATCTAAAGAAAAAGAAGAAAGAACTCTTCTCTTCTCTCTACCTTGACTTGAAGTAGAAAAAAAAAAAAAAGTGCCTCTGTCCTTTCTCACGGCCAACATCTCTTTGGAAAACAGAAAAGCAAGCTCCCTCTCTCAAATTCTCTTTCTTTACAACAACCCTCTCTCTTCCACTCCCTTGTGTATTCGATCATTGAAAGAAAAGAGAAAAAAATAAAAGAAAGCAAAAGAGAACCAATCTTTTCCTTTTGTGCATTTGGTGGTCAAATGGAAAAGAAAAGGAAAGAGAAAGAATGACTTTCTAGAAAGACCAATATCTTTCTCGTAAGTTTCACTCTTTTTTTTTTTTTAGAGCATTTCTTTTAAAGGAAAAGAAAGAACAAAAAGAAAAGAAATAAAAAGAAAGAAAAGAATAAAAGAAATAGGAACTGAACTCTCTCTCAACCGATCCTTTCTCAACCGAACTATGAAGTGTTTTAAAATATCCTATTTTGATATTTTGGGTAAGTTTATGTTATATGTTTATAAGCTTTTAATTATTATAAGTTATGAAAGTATTTTAATGTTTGATTGCGTTTTAAACAGGGTATTTTAAAGCAGAGTATTTAATTAATAAATACATCGTTATAATGCCCGAACAAAAAGAAGATATTTTATAAAAACCCTGTTACACTGCCCAAAATTCTAAAAGTATTTTTATTAGTAACATTAATGCCGTTACTCTGCCCATATTTTATAAGATTAAAATAGGGATTATTTACAGGCCATTGTGTTATCCAATTTTTTTAAAATATAAAACCCATTGTTTATATTAAAGGAGGAATTATGTTTATTTTATAGGAAAATATATAAGTTTTTTTAATGCTAATACGGTTATAAAACTTGTTTTAATTAAAGCGTATTTTTGGACGTTAGTTTATAAATGTTGTAATAATGCCCACATGTACTACGTGATATTATAATTGACTAATTTTATATGCCGTTATAATATCTAAGCAACATTAGAAATTAAGTTAAGTGGTTTAGAAGTCAGAAATGTAAAAGTATTAAAATAGGTTCTTAACAATTTTGTGCTAATACACAATTACTTGTACTAAATTATACTGTAATGATGAACAGGAAACTGCACCAAAGTACAATAAGTATTTCTAAAATACTTATTGAGTGATACTGAGTTTCCATAATATTGTGGATACTTATTTATTTAATTGATTGGGCATGTGGAATTTATATATTTTACTGTTTTAATTAAACTGATTAATAAGCGACTGAAACCGTAGGTTTTCGGTCAGCTGGGACTTTAGGCTTCCAGCAAAAGATAATAATAAGCGACTGAGACCTTAGGCTCTCGGTCAGCTGGGACCGTAGGCTTCCAACAACAGATAAATAAAACTTTGTGAGATGACACTGTATAGTCTGCTCTTGGGGACCTTTGTAAGCTCACAAGGACCGTAGGCTCCCAAGCAATGTGTTAATTTGGACCATAGGATCCATAACGAGAGGAGTTAAAACAAACATTAATTAAGACATTGCATATAAAACTGTCATATTATCATTGCATCGTGTACTTTCTTCTAAATAAATAAGTAAGCACTATATTATTGAAAATAGTTGACTCACTTGATCACAATATAAGATTGTGGAAGAATCTGCAGTCGCATACTTATTAGTGCAGGTTTTAAAGATGAAGAAATGGACTAAGCTAGCATCCAAATAGCTAGTTATATTGTAATTAAATATGTTTATAGATGTTATTAAAACGCTTAGATTAATGTGAGTAATTAATAGGCTTTTTATGTATGTTTATGAGCCGCTTGTGGCACTTGATTTGATACAATTACAAGTATTTAGCATATTTATAATTAAGAGGTATTTTAGTTAGCTTTGATGTGTTATGGTTCCCAAGTCTTAAAAAAGAAGAAGATATATTATGTTGCTAGCCCCCATCTCTGATGAGGATGTCATTTCAGTCGATGACGTAACGGTACATGGAAGTTCAAAAAATTTTCTTACACCTTTTTGTGTAAAAGGCGGGGGTGTTACTATTTGTCTAGTGATTGGTCAAACGTTCAGTGCAGGGGTAGAATCCCATTTCCAAACCTAAAAGCCATCATACCATTTCTAAGCAAGTTCTAAGGTATTAAGATGATCCCTAACAGAGTCCTAAACCTCAATAACACCTCCACGCAGAATTTAGTACGTTAAACATCATCAAAACACTAATCCAATGCTAAACTAACATTAAGGTTGAAAATTAAGCAAAGATACATAAGTAGCTAATGATATGGCCTAAACAGTAAGCAAGTAGCATAATAACTACACTAAAAATGAACTAGGTTGTGGAGGTTACCTTCTTAGGATGAAAAGGGCTCATTCCTTCGCCAAGAGACCACACACACACACACACACACACACACACACACACACACACTAGGGGTAGTCTAAGCCAAAGACGGTGAAAGTGAGCTGAAAGGGCGTAGGGGTGGGTATTTATAGACTTGGGCCCACTAAGGATAAGAATGAGTTCGTTATGACACAATAATGTAGAACATCGAACTTTTCTGTCACTTTTGTCAAACGTTCAGTGTATTGAATTACCCAACGGTCTTAGGTGAAATAGAACGTTAGGTGGTCCCTAGTCGAATGTTCGGTGTACCTTCTGTCACAAAATTGATGCCTGAACAGTGACATATGTCAGGTCGTCGTATGTTCGTTGACTGAGGATTCAAACTTTTAGCATACTTTGATATTCAACATTCGGTAACCCTAGTCAAATGTTTGGCTAGGATAAAAAATCAGAATTTACCTCTTCATTCAATCCTAAACTCTCATAAATCTTGATTAAGGCTTTCTTAAATATAATTATGTTCGAGGTATTACACCAAAGACATCATGTATCATGGCCTAGACCCTTCTTACAAGAAAAAGAAGGAAATCACTACTCCTAAGTTTGCTTCCGAGTAGCCCTCCGTCTCCTTCAGTCCTAAAAATGATCTATGTATAGTTTGCTTTTTCTTTTCTTTTTTTACCTTCTCAGGATGTTAGATGTCCTGAGCTCAACTACTACATTCCAACATTTGGAATAATGTTCCTTCTTGGAACAATGAATGATAAGGTCTATACTTTCAAGCCCTTTGCTGAACTCCGCTTTGTTAATGAATGGATACCTTAGGTATCTACAATTGTCTTCTCTGTCCTATTCTATATCTAGGTTCTGTGAGATCAACAACTTGATGTCTCGTTGAACATAGTTTTTTCTATTCAAACTTTGTTAGTCGTTTCCATCTTGAAATAAAAGAGATCTCTGAACCTATTTCTGTTTCAAGTCTTGGTTTTGCAAAATTTTAGGACATTCTTCCTACTATCCCATACCTCGAGTGTAATGAGGCCAGACTTTACTCTTTCCCTTGTCTCTCTCCCAAATATGCAACACTATTTTCAACAGAAATTAACTCGCAACAACTATTTAGTGTGGCCTGTTCAATTTCTTCCCTACCTCAAAGCTCATTGTCTCCTTGGTTATATTGATGACAATCTCCTATATTCTAAACCCATGTCTTCTGAGGATTTATATGCCTATTCATTAATGCATGAAATGTGTTTGGAGCACCTTTTTACTTCTCTGGATCTCTTGGGCTCCTTTGCCAATGCATTCGTAAAGAGTGCCTCACCTGAGTCTGGTTCCAGCCAATGGAACACCACATCTCAACACCAATTTCTACATGGCACAAATTTAATTGGATTCCTCAAATCTCTAACATTGTATTTTCTATCCTTTTTTTTGTTTAGACTTTGCAATCTCAACAAATTGATGTCGTACTTTCTCCCTTACAGAGTTTGTTTCTATCAAACTTTGTAAGTATTTTTCCCTTGGAGACTAATTAAATTCCTGGACCTTTGTAGTGCCTTTCTTTAGGTCTTTCTTGCCTTCCAGAGGCCAACCCAATGCAAGTGCATTTCAACAGGCTCCAAACATCTGTCAGATTCTAGCACCACCCTATCGCCACCAATGGACTGTTGTTCTGCTTTGTAGACTACACCAGGAATCATGGTGATTGTTTTCCTACTATTTGGAGGCATGTTAAATATCAACCTCTTGTTTCTTTTGCTCCAAACACAATGTTCGTCCCTCACCATTGCGTGTGCGGGGGTTGTGTTAAAGATCCAACTCACAATAGTAAAAACAAGAATCTCAATGAAAGACGATGAAAAATCATTCATAGTTGAAGATAATAATAACTAGATAGTTGAAGAGTTCTCACAATATATTGAATACAAAACGTTAAAGATGCATAGTGAGATAGAAAGTGAATAGTTGTAACCATTCATAATTGTAGTAGAAGTTGTATGGTTGTATAGTAGTTATAAATATCAAAGCAATGATCCTATAAGATTCATGGAGAGAAATATGTAATTCTCAAATATCATATGTGTATCATTTCTCTAAAATTATATTATGACTGCAATAAAATAATTTTTAAAGCAAAGAACAATAGAACCTGATTTATCAAAAGAACTAGCTTCACTTTATCATAGGATTATCTGACACTCTCAATTTGCATAAAGAAAGACAAATATTCATTATACTTGGTTATCACTTATCATACATAGCTTTTAGTATCGTTCATTTCTCCTAACCGGGATTCTAAGCTCAAGAAATCATTCCTTTTAAGCATGTGGTGGAGAAGTTGAACGTAGCTTAGAGATCTAACTTATGGGAAGTAGATCTAGTGTGGATAAATGTAAATCTTCCATAGATGACTGCAGATCGGTTGGTGAACGCAAATCTGGAGGAAGGAGGAAGAACCAAGAGTATGGGTTGTGTCAATGTTGAAATTAACAGTGACTACCCACGCTTGGTCCTCGATCTAGGATCCATGCAAGACAACCAAAGGTTAGAGTGGTACGTGGTACGCCGACAAGGGGGAGGAGATGGCGGGACCACCTCCGATGCTTAAGTCAGTTAAAGTATAAAGGTGAGAATGATAAAATAGATGGAGATTAGGGCATGAGGAGCATACTTGGGTCTAGCCTCCTACTGGCATTATATAGGCTAGGTGTTATTTTAATTGTGTGTCTGTTTAAGGTAATCATCCTCCCTCAGCCAATGAATCTGGCCTTGGATCATGCTGGAGATCTTTATTTTTGCCTTTCTTGGGGACTCAATGGGTCTTTCCTTCGGCAGGTTTCTTTCCTTTGTAGGGGTGGGAGCTATTTTTACTACTGGGATATGCTTACCATTTGAGGGTTTCCTTTTGAAGGTGTGTACGTGTGCTTCACATTGGGCTTTGAAGAGCTAGCTGGCCCTTTGGGACTGAGTATGGTTTGGTTGCTCACTAGGCCGATGGGAGTGTATGCTTCCATTCTAGTAGTCCCTCATTCCCTTGGCCATAACTATGGTCCAATGGGAATTAAGTAGTACACTTTCATTCCAGTAGTCCCCCATTCCGTTGGGCTACTTGTCTAGGGCCAATTGGAATTAAGTTGAAGGTAGGATCGTGGGATTCCATTCTAGTAGTCCTTCATTCCCTTGATTTTTTGTCTTGGTTGAACATTTGATATCACAGTACACCGAACATTCAAAGTTTACGACACGAATGTTCTAGGATCTGACATATGTCACTCTTCAGGCAATAGCTTTGTGTAAGAAAGTGATCGAACATTCGAACAGGGACCACCAAACTTTCAACTAGGGACTACCAGACTTTAGACCAGGGACCACCGAATGTTCAATTGACCCAAACCGTTGAATAAAACAGTACATTGAACGTTCGACAAAAGTGACCGAACGTTTGATGTTCTGTAGTTATGTGTAAAAACAGCTCATCCTTATTTTTAGACACCCAAGGCCAATAAATACCCCCCATCCTTGCCCCTTTCACCTCATTTCTGGCCCTTCCTTCAGTGTGATTCTAGAGTGACTATGAGAGAGTGTTTTGGAGAGATAGAAAGACCTCTCTTGGTTCTTGATCTTCAAGGAGGTAACACTCCTAACCTAACTTGTTTCTTAAGTTGTTGTTATGCTTTTTAGTTAGTTTTCATAACCTAGCTTATGGTTTTGTATATCTAGTTAGTTTTTTGGTTTTAATACTAGATTAGTGTTTAACGTACCAAGTTCTGCATGAAGGTGCTATTGAGGCTTATGACTCTATTAAGGATCATGTTAAGAACTTAGGACTTGCTTAGACGTGGTTTTGTGTCTTTTAGGTTCAAAAATTGGATTCAACCCCATCACCGAATGTTCGAACCTTCACTAGGCGAACGTTAGATGTCGAGGCCGAATGTTCGACCCTTTTATCTGAATTTTCGACCAATGGATAGAAAGCAAATTTTAATATTGTTTAGAGTTTATGGCTTGTTTAGCTTGGGAATAGGTATGATGGGTCTTTTGTAGATTTCGAGGTTGTGTAGCTTCAAGAGGACTTTACAGTGGAGCTTTACTATACAAATGGGTAAAAAAGTCAAACGCATACTTGTTATTATATGTCCCACACAACATGATTATTTTGTGCACCAAACCTGCATGTTTACAACTCAATTGAAATATACTTTTGATTAATGTGAACTCTATTTTGTGAAAATGAGTGATTAATGAAAGATAATGAAAATGATGAGTTTATAAAAGCATACATGTAAAAGACTGTGAAGATTAAATTGTATCGTATGACATGGAATACCAGTACGTGCAGGATAACGGTCATGGGCTTACTATACAGGTTAACCCTATGGTCAAAGGTTTATTTTTGTGTTTGGCTTTGGATCTAATGGTTTTTGTGACCGGCACAACCATTCTTGAGTGGTGGTCACTATAGATGGACGTCATTAATGGTGTGGGCCATCAAAGATCGGACTCAGTCAGGTTGCTAATGATAGATGGTAGCGTACAATATGCGAGACACCGGTATTATACTACTAGTTCCTCAGGACAGCGTCAACCTTGTCGAGAAAGGGTTAATATCTTGGGTAGACCATATAGTGTTGAACTATGACATGATTATCTTATTACAACATATATTATATTTGTAGTGCATCCATGATGGCATTGTCAGATGAAAAATTGTAACTTTGCATTGTTGCATGTGATTTATAAATAACTGAGTTCACTATATGTTAACTTGTCATCATATGTATTATTACTCACTAAGTCATGGACTTACGCTTGTATCTTTTCCACGTATAAAACATGTATTTTTTTTATAGTTGGACGACCTTTAGATGTTAGATTCGAGATGGACCTCGAATCAGATGCGGTCGTTTGGTGTAGTGATATCGATCTAGTTATGCTTAAGGAATGATTGTAGGATTTGAAGGCCATTCATGGTAATTGGTACTTTTGGGTGATATTGTAGGATTAGCATTTAAGGCTCGATTTTGCATTAAGGATTTAGTTTGGATCTTTTATATCAATGATTTGTATAACAAATTCAGTTAATGTGATGACTCTTGGTAGAAGCTCTAGTTGTAATTGATAGAATATTTTATGTTTCCGCTATGTAGTATTCTCTTTTTGAGGAGTAGAGATCCCTGGGTCTTATTCCTTGTGGAATGGGACTAAGAGGCAAACCATGAAGTTAATTACCAATTAGCTAATTTCTAGGGGCATTATAGTAGGCCAATGAGAATTAACTTGTTTGTGCTAATGGGCTTTGTGCCGCCAGGACTTGTGTAGCAGTGAGATATACATGTACCGTTAGGGTAGATCTATTGGGATTTTGAAGGTTGAGTTGTGGCGGGTGCTGGGGGCAAAATACTAATGCTGGCTACATGGATGCGGGGACGGCTTCCAAGTCTGCAAGTCTTATGCCCAGGGCCAAGGACCACATGCTTTTGGGTAGAGGGCCCTTCAGTTTTGGGAGTGAACCTTTGGGCGGAGTGACCTTTGGCTTCTAAGAAGAGATTTTCAGGCAAAGTGCCCTTCTACTTCTAAGAAGGGGCCTTTGGGCAGAGTGCTCTTTGGCTTCTTAGAAGGGACCTTCCATGCTCCTAATTCATGATTTTTGTAACAATATTTTGTGTGTCAAGTTTTAATAAAACATTTCCTTGTCTTTTTCCAATCCTCACGCACCGTTCCTTTGAATTTGATTTGTATGTGCCTGTGTTACTTCTGCTAATGTTGACATTTTTCAAGCTCTAAGAACATGATGTGCGTAATTTTTAGGACAAAACATATGTAAAGCCCGAGTAGTATGAGGTCAAAGCACGAGTGCATACTGTTAAAGCCGAAAATTAACAGTGACTATCCATGCCTAGTCCTCGATCTAGGATCCCTACAAGACAACCAAAGGTCAGAATGGTGCAATGCCAAGGGGGTGGCAACACCAACTTTGATGTTTAAGTTAGTTAAAGTATAAAGGTGAGAATGAGAAAATAGATGGAGATTAGGGTATGAGAGCATACTTGGGTCTAGCCTCCTATTGACCTTATGTAGGCTAGGTGTTGTTTTGGTTGTGCTTCTCATTAAGGCAATAGCTGATGAGTGCCAAATATTGTGTATTTGGACCACTTGATTTGCATTAGTTAGACCTTTGGCCTTGTTGTTTTCTGATGTTTTGAATAGTTTTTGTGTTTTTGTGTTTTGTAGGTCAATAAGAGAGGAATGGCAAATTTCATGAGGAAATGCTTGGAAATTCGGAAGTCCTGAAAAGTCGATCGATCGAAATTTTCCAGAACTGACTTTTGCAGACACGCACCAGAACACCCAATCAAGGGCTTCTCCATGAAAAAAAGCATTTCTCCTTCTGATTTTCGCAGAAGAACACGCTGGTTTCGTGACCTTGGTTGTCTCTAGCAAGAGAGGAACCCTAGAAAGGGTAGATGAGTCATTTTACATGGGTTTCTAACCCTAATTTCCTTCTATAAAGCCATAGCCATGCCTCCTTGTTGAGGAGGAATTTCAAAGAACAGTAGCTAGGTTTAATTTCGTGCATTTTGTAGTTTATTTCAGTAGCTCTTTTCTTTAGACATTTGTCTTTGTAAAGCTTTTCTTCTATTTTCATGGTTGTTCTTCAAGTTTTTGTGGTGTTCCTAGTCATGGGAGGCTAGAACTCTCAACTAAGGTTGAGGATGAAACCTCTCAATTGATGACACTCACACTCTTGTAGTACTACTTGCACATTTAATGTTATATCATTATGTTGTTCAAGTTCCATTCATTTAATGCTTTATCTTTTGCAATGAATGTGGTTGGTGGTAGAAATAGGACGTTTGATGTGTTTCAACAAATGGATACATTGTTTTATCGGTTTGAAAGATGATATCCATTGTGATTTATTCTTTGAATGGATAGAATGGATGATTTGATTTCAAATGGGTACTCTTTGTGATTTATCTTTGAGTTGGATTCATTTAATGGTTCTAAGGTTTATGGTTAAGAAACTTGAATGACACCCTAAGCTTAATGTTCTTTGGGTGTTCAAGTGGAAACCAAGAGTGTGAGTTGTTGGATTTGGTTTGGTGAATTCCTTAGCCTTAGTCCCTTTTTACATATTTCATTTCTTCCTCTGTAACTTAGCATTTTTGGTGCATGTTTAACCCTCAAACTCTTGGAACTAGGTTAGAATGATGTTGATTAAGCAAAACACTAACTTTTGACCATTTCCCTGTGGATTCGACCTCGCACTTGCATAACGCTATATTGCAAACGATTCATGCGCTTGCGAGTACTCTTTTAAATTCACATCAAGTTTTTGACTCCGTTGCCGGGGAAATCGGTTCAAAAATTGGTTTTTGTTTGATTGATTTTGTTTTTCTACTAATTAGATAGATTTTTGTTTCATTTTTCTGTTGTTTAGCTTCTGTTTTGTGTTCTAAGTTTCTCTTTTGTTTCTCTGAGATTTGTTTCTGCAGTTGCTATAGCTTCCTGAGTGCCCTGTAAAGTCGATCGATCGACTCATAAATCGATCGATCGAAAGTCGATCGATCGAACTAAACTTCGATCGAGCGAATTTTCTACACACAGTAGCTGCTCGAAACCAGGTAAATATTTCTTTTCTCTAGTCTATTTTGTTTATATTTTGTTTCTGTTTTACATTATTTTACTGTTTGTCTGATTTCTTTAAGTTTATTTTAGTTTAATTAAAAATTTGATGTACGTTTTACGCTTCATATTACTGTCTATTAGTTTTTGATTTGTGTTAAAAAAGAAGAAGAAGAGAATTTCTGTTATGTTTCTGTTTCTGTTCCTGGTCCTGCAAAGTTTCAAAGATTCAATCGATCGACCAAGGATTCGATCGATCGATCGACAATCGATCGATCGACCAGTATATCCGATCGATCGACTTCAACACATGAGGCAGCTCTTGGATAAGTTCAGTAGCAGAAATTTTTGCCAAAACATTTTTTGGTCCAATCTTGTAAGTTTTAATTTTTGCCCTTGTTGCTACCTTTGTGTCATTATATGCATTTGTGTTAGTCTTTATTTTTCTTAATTTGTTTGTGCTATTTTTCTTTTAATCTTAAAAAAAAAAATGCTAGTGTGGGTCTACTTAGCTATCTAAGGGCAATGTCAAGGTGAATTCTGGCAAGGAAAGGTCTTGAGATTTAAGTGTGTCCGGTGTGACCCCCTTCACCTACCTGGGAACTAACCTAGATTGTACCTTGGAGAATTTTGTTCCCCATTTGCAATTTCTTCTCTTTATTTATTTTGTTTGTCTTTTTGGTTAAATAATTGTTTGAACGTTGGTGTATGCTTGGTAGAAGATCTTTGAATCTAGACTTGACATCTTTAGATCCCGAGATTGAAAAAACTCTTAGGAGAAGGCTTAGAAATTCTGTTGAGATGGGAGATAACATGCATGCGGGTGAGAATGAGAGGAATCGAGGAGAAAACGTTGATCATACTAGGACACTTAGGGAATTGTTTGCACCCCTTGCAACAAATTCTCCTTCATGTATAGTGTTACCCGCAACCAATGCCACTCACTTTGACCTTAAGTCCCATGTCATCCAACTCCTACCCACATTCCATGGCTTGGACCTCGAAAATCCTTATAGCCATGTGAAGAAATTCAAAGACATCTGTGCCACCTTCAAATTTCAAAATTTTCTGAAGAGTCTGTGCATCTTAGGCTATTTCCTTTCTCACTCCATGATAGAGCCAAGGCATGGTTGGATTCAAACATGCCGGGTTCCATCACTTCTTGGGAGAACTTGCTGAACAAGTTCTACAACAAATTCTTCCCCATGTCCAAAGTCAATGAGTGTAGGAAGGAAATAAGCTCATTTACTCAAGAAGAAGATGAGAAATTTTCTGAGAGTTGGGAGAGATTTCAAGATATGTTGATTAAGTGCCCTTCACATTGATACGAGAAGTGGAGACTCGTGCAATTTTTCTACCAAGGATTGACTCAATCCAACCGTAGCATGATTGAGTCAATGAATGGAGGCGCATTTCTGAGTTTGACGGGAGAGGAGGCGTATAGGACCTTAGATCAGTTGTCCGACAATTCCCAGCAGTGGGATTTTTCAAGCTATCGAGATAAAGCTGCTCGCATCCAAAAGAAGGGAGCCATCTATGAGGTGAAAGAAGATGTTGAGTTGAAGATGAAGATAGATGCTTTCACAAAGAAGGTCGAAGCTCTAGTCGTAAGCAAGTCTATCAGCGCTGCCAACCCATTCCACGTTGATTGCTGTTCCATCTGTGCTAGTCCCATGCACTTAGCACAGACTTGCCCATCCTTGTCAGCTTTTGTTGAGTCACCAATGGAGCAAGTGAACGCTTTCAACGACTTTAGGAAGCAATCCAATGGACCCTTTTCTGAGACTTACAATCCTGGGTGGCGCAATCACCCTAACTTTTCGTGGAAGCAGAACCAACCGATGACTCAAGGGGGGGTTCCTCACCAAACTCAATACCGCCCTGGATTTCATCAACCGGTTCACCATCAAAGTCGTCCTACCCAGCCAGCACTATCATATCAAGCCCCTACTCAAGCCCTTGCCTCTTCTCCACAGTCCACTCTGGAAGACACCCTCAAGGCCTTCATACAGCTTTTTTAAGGGCAATCCATCAATGATGTGAAGAATGCTACCATGGTGAACACTCAAGCTATTGCCAAGATGGAGACCCAGATTGGGCAAATTGCTAGTCACCTTAGGGAGAGAGAGAAGGGAAAGCTCCCTAGTCAGCCTGTGTCGAATCCAAAGTTGTAGTTTCATGAGGGAAGTTCATCACATGCAGTACATGAGCAGGAGCATGTGCAAGCCGTTGTCACACTTAGGTCAGGGAGACAAGTGGATAACCAAGTGGTTCTTCCTGAAGAGAACCATACTGCACAAGAAGGACAAGGAAGCGGGAGCACAGAGGAGAAAGATGCGGAGCCATCTACAGCCACTCTCACTATTGAGATTCCTCCTAGGTCTTTTGTACCTAAGGCACCATACCCTGACAGATTGCTAATGATGAGTGCCAAATATTGCATATGTGGACCCCTTAATTTGCATTTACTAAACCTTTAGCCTTGTTATTTTCTAATGTTTTTGGTTAGTTTTGGTATTTTAGTATTTTGCAGGTCATTAAGAGGAAACAATAGCTTTAAGGTGAAATAAAGCACACTTTGAGAAGACCTACATGATGTGGTTATGTTCAACCAAATCAAGGAGAGGACTAAATCGGAATTTCTCTAATTGGAGTGAAAATCGGATTGGACTAAATTTTAAATTCTGCATATGTAATAGTATTTTGGCCATAACTTTCAGTTCAAATATCCGATTGAAATAAATCAAGCGGCATTGGAAATCTATCTCAATTTTATACAAATCATTGTGAAATAGGATTTTCCTAAGTCGGACGTCTGCTATGCCAAAGGTGCCCCTCAATAAAAAACCGCAGATCTGGACGGATTTGGAGTCCTTTTCCTACTTGGATTGAGTTTTGAGTTTCCTACTCAAACTAGGAGACTAACCTCCGATTTTAATAGAAATTATAGGGCTTTTAGGGTTTGTTTTCTACCTATAAATAGACCTCTAAACCTCAAGAAAAAGGAGTGTGAGGCTAGAGCAAAATTTTGGTGTCTTCTTACAACAATTTTTCTTGTAAGTTCTTTTAATTTTTAATGTTTTCAATTTAAGTTAATATGTTATTTTTAGCCATGAGAGGCTAAATCCTCAACTAAGGTTGAAGATGAAGCCTCACTTATGATTAGCAACAATATTCTCATGTGATGTAATATTTTCCAATTTTAATGAGTTTGATTTTTAATTGTTTTACTTCAATTCAATTTTGTGGAATGATTCTTGGATATCTTTTGTGATTCAAGGATACATTTGATGATTTAGGATAGTTCCATAGAATTGATTGTACTTGGTTTTCTTTGTTTTAAAAAAAATTGTATATCCCTTGAGATTTATTCTACGGATTCAATTGATGTTTTGATTTAAATTGGATATCTTGATGTGATTTACGGATACACTTGATGATTTAATCTAAATTGGATTTCTTTTGTGATTTGTGTAAAGAATGGATACATGGGATGGTTTTGATTAATTATTTGAAGCAAAAGTAAAACATACTTAAGATTTTATTGTGAGAACTTTGGGAAATATTATTGATCATGAGAATATGTTGCTATGAGTTTGTGAGTGAGGATTTCGATACCTTAGTGCTCTTTTTATTTGATTACGTTCACTCTAGTTAATTTTATTTATGCTTTTGATTTATATTTACAAAAACAATTTCTTAATTTTTGGAACTAGGTTAGGATTAAATTAATTTGGATTTAAATTTTGTTTGCAAAAACGCAATTCCCTGTGGATATGATCTCGCACTTGCACATACACTATAGTGCAAACGATTCGTGCGCTTGCGAGTATTAAAATTTGCACATCAAGTTTTTGGCTCCGTTGCTGGGGATTTGTTTGATTTTTGCAAATAATTTATTTCTTAATTGATTTTATCCTTCTACTAGTTATAATCAGGATTTTTTTCTTTTATTTGCAATTTGGTTTTGTTATTCCTATTTTTAAAAATTTTAATTTTGTTTTATTCCTTGTGCTAACTAATTTTGAAAAAAAAAAAAAAAAAGAGATCGAATTTTTTTGTTTTTGGCCTATTTTGCAGCTTCCACTCAGCTTTCTGCCATAGCACTATCCGGACACGCCACTGCTCATAGGCTTCATCAATAAGTTCAGTAGCTATAGAATTTTACCAAATTTATTTTTGGTCAAGTCATAAGTTTTTGTTTTTAATTTTTGGTGTGTTAGTTTATTTTCATTAGTTATTTTTGTTTATGTTATCTTGTGATAATTAAATTAAAAATAAAAAATAAAAAATTTGCTAGTGATTACGGCACTATCCAAGTGTCTAGGCAAGTTCTGGCTAGGAAAGTCTTGGGATTTAAGAGTGTTAGTTTGAACCCCCTCACTTTCCTGGGAACGACCCTGGGTCCTTGGAGAATTCTGTTTCCCCTACTCGCATTTGTTTTTAGTTAAATTTTAGTTTATTTTAGATTTTTTGGCATTTTGTTTATGCTTGGGCGGAGATCTTTAAATCCAGAACTTATCAATTTTGATCCTGAGATCGAAAGAACAGCTTGAGAGAATCTAAGCTTGTTGAAAAATTCCGAGTCTGAGTCGGAAAAGTCTATTAAGATGGGAGAACCGCTTCGGAATGTGGATCCACCCAGAAGCCTCAGAGAATTATTTGCACCCATCACTACCGACACTCCATCCTGCATAGTGTTGCCTACTACTAATGCTACTCATTTTGATTTGAAGCCGAATGTAATTCAAATCCTTCCTACTTTCAATGGTTTAGAGAATGAAGATCCTTATGTGCATGTGAAGGAATTTTTGGAGAGGTGCAATACTTTCAAGTTTCAAAATTTCTCAGGTAAGTCAGTGCGTCTAAGGCTATTTCCTTTTTCCCTAAGCGGTAAGGCGAAAGCATGGTTACATTCCAACATGCTTGGATCCATCACCTCCTGGGAAATTTTACTGACCAAGTTCTACAACAAATTCTTCCCAATCTCGAGGATTAATGAACTTCGTCGAGAAATCAGCAGTTTCAGTTAGGAGGAGGACGAGAAATTCTGTGACAGCTGGGAGAGATTTAAAGAGCTAACTATGAAATGTCCGCCCCATGGTTTTGAGACTTGGAGGCTCATTCAATTTTTCTACAATGGGTTAACTCAATCGGAGCGTTACATGATCGAGTCCATGAATGGTGGCGGGTTCTTGAATCTTACAGGAGAAGAAGCTTACAAGACTCTGGATGAACTGTCCCATAATTCACAACGGTGGGATTTTTCAAGTCATCGAAGTAAATGTTCTACTACCACCAAAAAGGAAGGAATCTATGAGGTGAAGGACAATGAAGATATCAAGGGGCAACTCAAGGATATCATGCGTACGGTTGAAGCCATTGCTCTGAACAAGCCAATAACTGCAACAAATACTTATCAAGCTGACGTATGTTCTTTATGCACCAGCTCGATGCACTTTACTCACACTCTTGTAGTACTACTTGCACATTTAATGTTATATCATTATGTTGTTCAAGTTCCATTCATTTAATGCTTTATCTTTTGTAATGAATGTGGTTGGTGGTAGAAATAGGACATTTGATATGTTTCAACCGATGGATACATTGTTTTATCGGTTTGAAAGATGATATCCATTGTGATTTATTATTTGAATGGATACAATGGATGATTTGATTTCAAATGGGTACTCTTTGTGATTTATCTTTGAGTTTGATTCATTTAATGGTTCTAAGGTTTATGGTTAAGAAACTTGAATGACACCCTAAACTTAATGTTCTTTGGGTGTTCAAGTGGAAACCAAGAGTGTGAGTTGTTGGATTTGGTTTGGTGAATTCCTTAGCCTTAGTCCCTTTTTACATATTTCATTTCTTCCTCTTTAACTTAGCATTTTTGGTGCATGTTTAACCCTCAAACTCTTGGAACTAGGTTAGAATGAGGTTGATTAAGCAAAACACTAACTTTTGACCATTTCCCTGTAGATTCGACCTCGCACTTGCATAACGCTATATTGCAAACGATTCGTGCGCTTGCGAGTACTCTTTTAAACTCACATCAATAGTTGTCCCTCAGCCAACGGATTTGGCCTTGGATCGTGCTGGAGATCTTTATTTTTTCCTTTCTTGGGGACTTAACGAATCTTTCCTTCGACGGGTTTCTTTCCTTTGTGGGGTGGGCACTAAAACTTTGGGATATGTTTGCCATGTGAGGGGTTCCTTTTGGAGGTGTGTACTCGTGCTTCACGCTGGGCTTTGGAGAGCTAGCTGGTTCTTTGGGGCTGAGTATGGTCTTGTTGTTTACTGGGCTGATGGGAGTGTATGCTTCCATTCTAGTAATCCTCTATTCCCTTGGGCCATAAGTGTGGTCCAATGAGAATTAAGTAGTACATTTCCATCCCAGGTTGCATACATGGTTTGGGGGAGTGCAGATATAGATCTGGAGAAAAAGGACCCATCAAGTCAATCCTAGCAGCACGTATAGAGAAATGAAGAATATCAATTAGATAGACGGTGCCAACTGATGATGCATATTTTTGAACTGTTAGACCAAACGATGAGTTCTTACAAAAACAGAGATAGATTGCTGGAGTGACATCGGTCCTAAGGGGGTTGGCGGGAAGCTTTCGATAGTTAAGTCAATAATGGATTTAGAGAGAGAGAGAGAGAGAGAGAGAGAGAGAGAGAGAGAGTAAAGAAAGTTTTGGGCTATAAGAGGCATAGTTGTTTTGGAGATGGTGACCCTTTTTATGTAAGGCTCCATGAAGATGGTCCTTAATGGCTATCTAATTATCTGTCACGTGGTGGGGCTTGTAGCTGTGCAATAGTTGTACGTAGGCATAAAACTCTTAGATTTTTTTTTTAAAAATTTTTTGGAAAAATATGAAAAAAAAAGAAAAAAAAAAAAAAAAAAAACCCTCCTCAACTAACAACTGATTTTAAAATAGCCTCATGAATTTTCAATTATGCTAAAGTGACCCATCAAACTACCACCGTTGTTTCAGAAATGCCATGTTTTATTAGATTCAAATAATAACTTTATCCTCTTAAAAACTAAATTTAAAAACTAAAAAAAAAAAAAAAAAAAAAAAAAAAAAAAAAAAAACCAAGGGGTGGATTAATACAAATTTTTTTTTGAATAAATGCAAAATCAGTCCTTTTAGTTTGCCTAAATTACAAAACGCTCTCTATAATATAAAAAATAATTCATAGGTCTTTAAGGTAGGCTAAAATAACAATTTAGTCCCTGACGGATTTCGTTAGTACCCACATCAGCATAAAAAAAAATGATGACATGTGTCACTATTAATAAAAGAATATTAAAATATTAAAATTATGGATAAATGCAAAATCAATCCTTGTGGTTGGCATAATTTCAAATCACTCATTGTCGTATCAAAGTGAACTCAAAAGTCCCTCGGTTTGACAAAAAAATAATAATTAATCCCTGTAATCAAATTTCGTGAAAACATTGATGGATTCCGTTAGGTGACACGTCAGCGCTAATAAAATGACGACACATGTCAATCTTAATAAAAAAATATAAATATGTTAAAAATATACATTTATAAAACTAAAAAAAATGTGGAGGGGGGTGGCCACCCCTATGCCACCCCCAGCCCGATCAGGGGGTGGCTCAATGGCCACCTTTATCATTTTTTTTTTTTAATTTTTTGTTTACTTTTGTTTAATAAATTAATGTATATGTTTTTTTAGTAAGAGTGATACATGTTATCAATTTATAGGTGTTGACGTTGACACTAACAGAATCCATTAAGTGTTTTGAATTATTTTTTATTCCTTGTAATTTTAGCCAGCCATGTGTACATCATTTTTTTTTAAAATAGTTTAATTTAGTTTATTATTTTATTAATTTTTTAATTTTCTTTTTAAGAGAATACGGAATTTATAGGAATATAATAAAAAAGTTGTATTTTTAGAACACAGTGTTAGTTTGATGGGTCACTTTAGCAGGCTTGAAATTTATTGAGCTATTTTAAAATTAGCTGTTAGTTGAGGGAGTTTTTTTATATTTTTTCCTTAGCTTTTTGCGTGAGTGAACCTTTACGTAAATTGGGTCTCAGACTTCGGGCCATAGGCTTATTTATTCCCACCAATATTTTAAATGAATTAACATATATAATATATAATTGATTCTAAAAATAGAATTGAAATTTTAAAAACTTTAGGATCCTAAATCCTAATGCATGGATGATTTAACCGACAGACTCGTGATTTAGTAGTTGGGATTTGTAGACTGTAGTATCTTTACTATCTTATACAAGCCCGGCCAAATTCGCACCCCTACTGGCTACTGGCAACTGCAGCCGTGCCTGATTGATTTTGGGTTTGAAGTTCGGACCCAATTTGTGGTTCACTTTCTTATGTTTTTAAATATATGTTGGATTATAATGGGTCGAGGCCGATGAAGTTGAGCCCATTAAAGTAACAAATTTAACATGCAGCAAGAAGGCTCGTAAAAGAAAACTTGAGCCTATTATTATAGTTCAACCTTCAGGCGACACACTTTTTCTTCCAAGCCAACCTAACATATATCCTCATATTGAAGTACTAGTGTAGTTTCTCTAATTTAAATTATTACTATATTTGACTCACTATTTTTTTTTTTTTAATTTATTTTTATTTACATAAACCCTTTTATGAGTGCATTAACTTATTTATATCAAGTGAATGATAAAGATATAGCCCCTTCAATTTTATAGGTCATGGACGTAGGATAGTGTACGTGGTGTGGTTAAAAAAAACCAAGTTAATTAATAGCTTGAATTTTCTGTTTAGGGTAGAAGTCTAAAATGCTAGCAAGTGTCTTTTTAATGTATCCCTATAATGCATATATAATATATAAATCAAAGTACATTAGGAATTTAAGTCAAATAAGATTTCTGTAGTACCGATCCTAATATTAATAGGTTAAGTGTTATTAACGTTTAAATTAAACTACTGTTAATTAGTTTATCTTTTTTTTTAGGTTCAAAAACATCATGCTTACAAACTTGGTAAATTATATGTAATATTTTGAGAGAATATATAACTCAATATTTTCTTATTTAATTTGTAAATTATCTATTATTTTGTACACACATGTGCTTCTTTTTTTTTTTTTTTTTTTTTGAAAATCGAATATATAATAACATGTTATATACTAATATATTATTATACAATGAAAAAACAGCTGTGCATAGCTCAGGTTATAGTCTAGCTTAGTGATAGGATAATATAGAAATACGGGTATATATAGCTAGCATATGTAGTTAAACATACAAGGAGGTACAAATGTATTGCAATAATAGTACTAGTTTAGTCATCATGCATGCATGATGTATATATGCAAATTGATAATTAAGATTATTATGTAATTATATTACAAGAGTGCTCTTCATATATATGTACATTATAAATCCATTAATTAATAATGCATATATATAACAAATAAAAATAAAAAATAAAAAATAAAAAAATAAATCCATTAAGATCGAAGCTGCTCGATCTCTCTCCAATTATAATAACCAAGCAAATGTCCCTTTCAACCGCCATCCATGTCCGTCTTCTTCTTTCTGCTCCGCTTTTCCTCCCTCATCCATTATCTTCCCAAGATTCCTTGGCATTTTCATTTTCCTTCTTTTAGGACCGGGGCTTTTAGGAAGGTCTTTAATCTTACATATTATTTTCTCCAATACTTATTGTCTCAGTAGCATGGGCTACACATGCAATTAATAACTCAGTTTTAGAGTACTAAGCCAAAGAGAATATATATATATATATATATATATATATATATATATATATATATATATATATATATATATATATATATATATGTATGTATTGAATACGTGCTCTTTATATTTACAGATCGATCCATTAATAAGCTCTCTTTCTTCAATCATAATAACCAACCAAATTCTCCTTTCAACCACCCCTCAATGTCCACCTCCTTCTTTTTGCTCCCTTTTATCGTCCTTTCTCATTCATTATCATCCCAAGATTCCTTGACCTTTTTCATTTTCCTTCTTTTAGGAGCCGGGGATTTTAGGAAGCTTTTAAATCTTACATATTTTGATAAGGAGGCTCCATCGATCGGCCTATAGGAGGGCACTAGATCGAGGTGGCATATTCTTAATTAGCAACGATCGAACTTGTAAAAGAGCAGAAGAGAATGGATTTATAAATTAGCTACGTCTTTCATTTCAAAAACAACGTACGTACGGTATATATAATTATAAACATCCTGTACTTGAAGGGCGACTTCACTGATCATGTAAAAATTAAGTTAATTTGCAGATTAATTTGCAAATGGAATGGCTGGCCATAAAGATGCATGGTTAATTACACTATGGACATTGACACACATTTGGTATCTTGCCCATCATGATACTTTATGAGAAGTGATAGGGCCAATATAATCTTAAATCTAAAGTCGGGATGGGTGGTGGTAGAATTGATGCGTCTATGGAGATCCACTGGTATATTTTCATTGGACCACACTAGTGTCCGACTCATCATATTCTCAAGCCCTAACTTCACTAGCTTACTCCTTAAACTACTAAAATTAATGCTATTTAGTAGACTATTGTATAACTATCGTATAATTAACTTGAGAATCTGATAGGGAAAATCAATACTTAAATCAGTAGTTATAAAAAGCAAAAATACAAATAGTTGATTTTCATTGTTACGTCATGCTAGTTGTATGACAGTCTTATTACAGTCTACTAAACATTACTTAACCGGTAAGCATTTTTCAATGTGCTCGTAAGCTTTTAAAAAATATTTGCACTATGGAGTTATAATCTTTCAATTACCCTCTCTATTGGGATCTTCAGTTAAATCCTAATAAAGAAAAAAAAAATGACCAAAATAACCCTTTACAAAATAAAAAATTAAATAAATAAAAAGGTGAAAAAAAGAGAGGAGAAACATGGCCTTGAGTCGTCCTTTTCATTTATTTACTTTTTTTTTAAAAAAAAAATAAGTGCATAATTGTATTTTTGAGAAATTTTATGGGGTAAAACAGATATTTTACATGATAGTCGCTGAAGTTAATGAAATAATTAAATGGTAGGGGTTGATTGAAAGGGGTTGAAAGATCAATACCCCATGTTGTAAATTCTGAAAGTTTAGGACTGAATAAAAAATACTTAGTACTTTTGAGAGAGCAAGCAAAGTTTTCCTTTAGGGCATGGCTCACCAGGCGCTACCACCAGCTCGACTAGTAGCTTTCGATCTCATTGATTTGTATCCATTGTTAGATCTCTCCCTTGACAATGGCAAAGATCCATGGTGATAGTGCTTTTAGGCCTCCATTTTTGATTGGCCGTGCGTTTTGAATTTGTAATGGTTCTGGTTTGTATTGTTATAGTGCTATCTCGATCTTTATATATATATAGGTGAAGTTTCCCTGCTCTTAATTTCAATGGTTTTGAATGTGATGCTTTATTTATTATCAGGAATGGTGGGTTATCCAGAGTCTGACACACATGAAGTTGAATGAAGCTGAACAGGCAAGGATGTGAAAAAAGGTTTCAAGAAAAGCAGTTGGAAAAGGTGTCCACAGAAGGACAAGAGGGAAAGTATATTTCTAGCAGGCAAGAAAAGGGCGGAGAGGATGGATAGTAGTTGACGATACTTTACATGATGGGGAAAAGGATTGCTGGAGAGTGGGAAGTATTAGAACAAGTGGTCGTTCCTTTCAGTTTGTCATGCCTTGCCATGTGCACGTCCATATATTTCTTTTTGAAGATTCTTCTCTCTTTTACGATATTCATGTTGATTCAATTCTAAATGCCTTCTAACTTTTGTCTGCCTATAAGATTATGTGAAGTATAAGTTTTGTTCCTTTGTAAAACTATATAAATAGAGTTGATCTATACAATCAAATAATAAAGAAAGAAATATATAATCAATAAAAAGTTTTGACGTGTAGACGTAGGTCACAAGTCGAATCACCTTAATTTTCTGCCTATCTTTCTTATTCTATCTGTGTCATAAATTATGTGATCTGATAAGATCACACGGTATTGGAGCTCAAAAACTACATTTGATTGTACGTTGCCTTCATGTGTCTCAATAAAGGAGAAATTGTGGTTAATTGTGATTGAACTTTTGCTACTCCAATACTTCCCAAATTTTTTGAGGGACAGATCCTTTGACCTTCTCAACCTTTGGCATTTCAATCTTATGACTCCATGTCTTCCTTGGGCCACCCTCATGTAGCGTCGGACCACCAATAAATCACTATCGGACTACTGTCAAACCATTACTGGGACACCGACAAGCCTCCGCCGCACAACTGCAGGAACTCAAATTATTATGTTAATTATTTTTCAATTCAATTATTTTATATTAATATTTTTATGTTGTAAATAAAAAGTGATTTTATCATTTAATATTTATGATTTTTTGTATGCATCAAACACCGAAAAATATTTTCAGCAGAAATCATTTGATTAAAAAATAATATTCTTGAAAACATTTTCCGACGGAAAATATTTTACTCTGAAACAAACCGAGCCTAACTATGGCATTGGCACCAAACACTCCCACAATATTTGGGGCTGGACTCCCTCCACCTCAAAGTTCATATGTGGTCACACCACCACCTTCAATATCTCCCTTTATTTCATCGTTCCCTTTCAAGCTCCATTTCATTGGTAATCTTTTTGTGGTTAAGTCTCTCCTTTTCTTCCATATACCTGGTGGAAACAAACAATTGCAATAATCTTTCCCAAACGTACAACTCCATGTCCTATCTTCAACTCAATAGTCAGCTTGTGATGCAATGACAGTGATCCCACATATGAATGGGGGTTCATGTTTCAGATGTCCAGCTAACTCAATTATAGCGTTAATGGGTTGTCCAAACAGTGGAAATGTCCCAACAACAACAGGACTTCGAGAGTACGTATTCGGGTATAATTAATAATGTTTTGGATATGACCGTTGGTCAATGCAGATGCATTATCCGTGGCCACCCACACACAAACGATGGTTTTCATGCTCTTCTTGCCTATTGTAGATGGAGTACTCACTCATACTGTCGTCGAAATGCCCCAAATTATTTCATCAAAGTCAACTAATAATACAGATAAAGACATCATCCCGTCGATGTCCCATTAAAAACCGATGTACCAATATCCACTCCACTGGGCTTAGGCTTAAGAGGCCCATTAAAACCAAACACTTAAAAGCCCAAAAATGCTAACCGCTTGGGCCCAATAGCTCGGCCAACCCTCTATACTAAGAAGCGAAGAAGGGCACGTAGTACAGGATCACCCCTCCTGCCACGTTAGCATACTTTCCTTATATTCCCGTCGATGAATAAGGTAATACTGTAGTCAAAAGGCAATAACAAGCGTCGGAGGTAGGGACATGGTGTCACTACCCTATCAAGGACGTACCTCACTAAAGGACACTGACCAAACGCAACGGCTGGACAAGGTCCTGCCCAATGGTTGAGCAACACGTGGCCTGAGCCATGCAAGGGAAAAATTCCTCCGCGTATGTAAGGATTTGATTGTCATTCTAGCTAGGTAGATCGACTCATCCCTCTCTCTCAATACACTTTCTATTCTAGGGGATATGTTAGAAAAACACCAATTACACACTCTTTACACATCAATTACTCACATGGGGTGGGACCTACCACTAAATGACCCCACCCCATGTGAGTAATGGGTGTATACAGAATATACAATTGGTGTTTTTCAATCATTACTCCTATTCTAATACCCAACCCTTTCCTTAATGCCCTTTACATACTTAAGTGTCGGAAGCATCTCTTGCCAGCATACCCCACAAGTTTTCGTGCTAACTTATATTTCCTTTTGTAGGCTATGACCTGAGGTTGGACGTGCCATTTAGTGCATAAAAAAATAAATAAATAAACCATTTATCTTGTTGGTTTCAATAGCGAAAAAGTTCATATCATTGCAATTGTAATTTGAAAAATACGAATTGACCACAAACTTCAACAATTCAAAGAAAATCCCAATTTAATCACAAAATATTACTTAGCAATTTGAATAACAATTAAGCTAAACACCACATATTCAGTTACGGATGTTGTACTACAGGTCCCTCGAGATAGCGCCAACCCTATGAAGAAGGTATTAATTAAGAGCTTGGGTAGACTATATGGAGTACACTATAAAATGCTCACTTGATTATCATGATATGTCTTATATTTATACTACATTCGAATGATTTATAAACTGATGGAACAATATTGCATATTATTGTATGTTGATTAAACGGCCTTTTTATACAAAGTGGGTTCATGAACATAATAACATATAATCAGTGTGTATCATTCTCACTAAGTCGTGCACTTACACTTTGTCTTTTCCACCTATAAAATATTTGTGCTTTATAGCTGTTAATTTTTTAAGGATGGATGGGGATCCAAGCAGGAGGCCAGCTTTGGACAAGCTCTCTAGATTGTTGATGTGCAAATTTTAATACTCCCAAGCGCACGAATCGTTTGCAATATAGTGTATGTGCAAGTGCGAGATCGTATCCATAGGGAATTGCGTTGCAAAAATTAATTTCTATTTAAACTAATTCTATTTTAACCTAGTTCCAAATTTTGGGGTTTTGTAAAAAAAAAAATAGGAAAATAAAATAAAATAACACAAAAGAAAATGTACTAAGGTTTTAGAATCCACACCCACCAAATCACAACAACATATTCTAATGTTCATTAATACATATCCGAAGTTCTCACCGTACAAATCTTTTGTATATTCTATTATACTTAAAAAATTCATTAAATCATTCATTGAATCCGTTCTCTGCACAAATCACAAAAGATATCCGTTTAAAACCGAATCATCAAATGTATCCGTAGAACGAAACACAATGAATATCTAATGTTTTGATAAATAAAAAATCAAAACAATCAATTAAATGAGACTAATCTCAAATTATCACATGTATCCGGAAATCACAATAGATATCCAAGAAATCATCTCAATAATTGAAAAGAAGTAGAATATTGAAAATATTAAACCCAATAAAATTGGATATCATAAACTTCATGAAAATATTATTGCTCTTCAAAGGTGAGGTTTCATCCTCAACCTTAGTTGAAAAATTAGCTACTCATCACTAAAAAGAAAATACTAAAATTTTATTAAAAACATAAAAATAGAAACTTACAAAGAATAGAAGCCAAAGAACCCAGCTGTTGCTATGTACAATGTTGGGATCTTTCTAAGTGGTGCATAGCATGGGGTATTCATAGCAGAAAATTAGGTTAAACCCAATTTTTACAAAATGACACATCTACTCCTCAAAACCCTAATAGGAGAAAAGAACGCTAGGGTTTAGGGCCATATTTTCAAAATGGCACCTTTACCCCTCAAAAACCCTAATAAAAGAAAAGAATGTTAGGGTTTGAAGTGTCTACAGCTGTTAGGAACAAGGAAATTTGCGTTCTTATATTGCGGGACACTTATGACGTAGCAGACATTCGAATTAGGAAAATTCTATTTCATAATTATTTGTATCATTTTGAATTAGCTTTCCAAAGCCACTTATTTCACTTTAATCCGATACTTGAGCTGAAAGTTATGATCAAAATACTATGACTTATGCAGAACCTAAAATTTAATCCAATCCGATTTTGACTTCCAAACTTTGCATTTTTCCCTTTAAAACTACCGTTTTCTCTCCATGATCTGCAAAATATAAAAAAAATATAAAAATTAACCAAAAATATTAAAAAATAACAAAGTTAAAGGTTTAACAAATGTGAATTAAGGGGTCCAAATATACAATATTTGGCACTCATCAAATACCCCCAAACTTACATTTTGCTAGTCCATTAGCAAAACAAAATGAAAAATAAAATCAAAGTAAGAAACATAAATCCGCTTTCGTGGGAGAGACGATTGCATTTAGCGTATGCAACAATCCTTTTAAACCCTAGGACTCCCTAGAGGACGAGTGAAGTCTTGTGAAGGTTTGCTAGAAATGATACCCATAAACATTGAAACACTATGTTGTCAATAAGAAAGAATTTTCACACAAACCATGGTTCATACGTCATTTGCATGTTTAAAAAGATGAACACCATCATCAACATCAACAGGGGATCCAACATTGAATCACTCATAAATGGACAATTAAGACATCACCTGTTCTCAAAAGTGTAGATTGAAATTAACATACAATCATGATGTTTAATTTTAATCTCAAGATAAGTACCTCAAAAATCATTGGAATCCCTATCAAATGAAACAACCAAGGCAAGATATATAAATTATTTAATTTTATTTATAGTTTTTTTTTTCTTTTTTTTCTTTTTTTTTTTGGTAGGCTGTGCAATACTCAACTCCCTTGAGCTTTCTAATTGACCCATGTAACGAGTGTTGAGCCAGTGACTCCTAAACTAGATGGTTTTAGGGCACTAGATGTAGAAACATCCCTAAGAGCTTAATTACTCAAGTAAAAAAGGCTACGAAGCCAAACTAGCCATACAATCAACCAAATTGAAATTCTCACATTTTGACGCGAACACTCAATGCTTAGTGAGGCAAGAGCCCCGGTTACTCAGTGAAAAACTCAAAATGATCTTATTCTTTTTCTTTTTCTTTTTCTTTATCTTCTTTTATATATATATATATGTATGTATGTAAATAAATCTTGCAAGCCAAGATTATTTATCCAATAGATCATCCAACAATTCTCAAAATACACAATGATTAAGAACAAATTCATAACCCACAGATTGCATACTAATGTGCTCGTGAAAATTTAACTCAAACAAGTGAAGTCTTACTAGCCCAAAAATAAGTCAAAAGACTTAGATTCCTAATGATATGATAAAATGTTCAACACTTTAAGCAAGCTAATGAAATGCAAACCACAGTTACGGTTTAACTCAAACTTAACAACAACAATTTAATATTTTTTTTCAAAGTTTTAAGAACAAAAAGACAACTAAAAATAAATAAACAAACTGACAGAGTGTTTTTCCATACCCCCAAACTTGAATCACACATTGTTCACAATGTGTAGTATAGAAAGACATTACCAGGAGTACGGAAACATCAAAGTGTGAAAAAGGCTAGGGCGTCCGCCAAACTTAAATACGAGCACACCTGTCACAAACTAACAACAAAATTTCTCACAGAAACCAATATCAAAAGGTTAATTGTTGTTAGAAATAAAATAGCAAGAAATAAAATGAAAAATGAAAGAAATCGAATGTACAGAAAGTAAAAGGGAAATGAAAATTTACAACACCTTCCCCGATCAAGTGGATGTCCAACCAATCCCTTCCACCATTTCTTCTTTGAAATTTGATACCCCTCTGGAAGAATGTGTCGCCTTCTTAGGTGGCCAACTTGCTTGCTTCGAAGGATCTTCGTAGGACGATGGTTACTAGATTTTTGACCTTATGTGCATCGATCCTTGACGCTTTTAGCAGAAGATGGCTTTTAGAGACATTGAAGAACTGAAGCTTGGGGCTCATGAAATGTCTCAAGAGGGATTGTGATGAAGGAATGAACTTCAGTACTCACTTCCTTGTCATTGGACATATTTGGATTTGGCAAGGGTGTTGTGTGCTCCAGGTGCTCCTCTTTTTCTTCCTTTTCATTGCCATCCACAATTTCCTCACTCTCAAATGTTGTGGTGGCTTGGATATGCTCATGATGAAGATTGTTGGAATCATCCTCATCAATCATGTAGTGCCCTTCAACCATCACTTGACCTTGAAGCTCTTCTTCCTCTATTCTAGTGACTTCAGTAGCCAGATATTTGAGTTGTCCTTCTATCCGGGCAATCGCCCGAGTGTTTTCCAAGGTAGCATTCTTCACGTCAATAATGGTTTGGCTTGTAAACTGCATGAATGCCTTAAGAGAATCCTCCAGTGTGGACTGTGAAGATGAAGCTGAATAATTATGGGATGAAGTATTGAACTGTAGATATTCAGAATGATGCATTTTCTGAAATTGGGGAGCACAATTTCCCATGGCTTGAGCTTGCCACGAGAAGTCAGAATGGTTGCTCCAGTCCGGGTTGTAAAAATTGAAATTTGAATCGAATCCCGAGCTGGAGAAGTTTATGTTCATTTGGTCGTATAGAAAATTATAGAATTGTCCATAGGATGGACAGTTACTCGCACTATGATAAAGATCAAAGGAATATAAACATGG
The DNA here is from genome assembly GCF_958979055.1 of Alnus glutinosa. Classification (NCBI taxonomy): domain Eukaryota; kingdom Viridiplantae; phylum Streptophyta; class Magnoliopsida; order Fagales; family Betulaceae; genus Alnus; species Alnus glutinosa. The sequence continues at coordinate 8,628,762 of NC_084897.1, read as the reverse complement.
TTCATGTGGGTAGAAACTGTAAGGGTAGTTGGTTGAAGCAGGTGTCCTACCACTAGGTAAAGCATGTTGTGTAGAAAAATTACTATAAACATCAAAATAAAAATCCATGCTTCACTCGCATCTTATAGCATAACATCCCACAAAAGAAACGAACCAATAAATTTTTTTTTTTCTTACAAAATGAAAATGCAAGTGGGGTAGACAGAATTCTCCAGGAGCCCAGGTTCGTTCCCAGGAAAGTGAGGGGGGTCACACCGGACATACTTAAATCCCAAAACTTTTTTAGCTAGAACTTGCCTAGACACTTGGATAGCGCCGTAGGACCACACTAGCAATCTTTTTTTTTTTTTTTGCTAAAAGAAATTGCAAGTGGGGTAGACAGAATTCTTCAAGAGTCCAGGTTCGTTCCCAAGAAAGTGAGGGGGGTCACACTAGACACACTTAAATCCCAAGACTTTCCTAGCCAGAACTTGCATAGACACTTAGATAATGCCGTAGACCACACTAGCAATTTATTTATTTATTTATTTTTATTACAAGTTAAAATAACCAAAAAAAATAAAAAATAAAAAATAAAAATAAAAATTAACACAGAAGCACAAACAAATACACCAAAAATTAAAAACTCACAAAATTGACCAAAGATAATTTGTTTTTTTGGCAAAGTTTCAGTTACTGATCTGCCAGAGGTAGTGCCCTTTGCATTGGTGTGCTCAAGCCCAATTTTGTGGATTATCTCACCAAAGCTGTAAAACAATGACAGAAACTCCTTTTCTTTTTCTTTTTTGTCCTTTTTTTTTTCGATAGACAATAAAGTAGAAACAAAAATTGGAAGAAAAAAAATCTACCTAAACTAGTAGAAAAATAAAATCAAACAAACAAACAATTCCCCAACAATGGAGCCAAAAATTTGATGTGCAAATTTTAATACTCGCAAGCGCACGAATAGTTTGCAATATAGTGTATGTGCAAGTGCGAGATCGTATCCACAGGGAATTGCGTTGCAAAAATTAATTTCTATTTTAACCTAGTTCCGAATTTTGGGGTTTTGTAAAAAAATAAAAATTGGAAAAAATAAAATAAAATAAAAAAGCACAAAAGAAAATGTACTAAGGTTTTAGAATTCACACCCACCAAATCACAACAACATATTCTCATGTTCGTTAATACATATCCGGAGTTCTCACCATACAAATCTTTTGTATATTCTATTATACTTTAAAAATTCATTAAATCATTCATTGAATCTGTTCATTGCACAAATCACAAAAGATATCCGTTTTAAACCGAATCATCAAATGTATCCATGGAGCGAAACACAATGAATATTCAATGTTTTGATAAATGAAAAATCCAAGCAATCAATTAAAAGAGACTAATCTCAAATCATCACATGTATTCGGAAATCACAATAGATATCCAAGAAATCATCTCAATAATTGAAAAGAAGTAGAATATTGGAAATATTAAACCCAATAAAATCGGATAGCATAAACTCTCATGAAAATATTATTGCTCTTCAAAAGTGAGGTTTCATCCTCAACCTTAGTTGAAAAATTAGCTACTCATCACTAAAAAGAAAATACTAAAATTTTATTAAAAACATAAAAATAAAAACTTACAAAGAATAGAAGCCAAAGAACCCAGCTGCTGCTATGTACAATGTTGTGATCTTTCTAAGTGGTGCATAGCATAGGATATTTATAGCAGAAAATTAGGTTAAATCCAATTTTTACAAAATGACACATCTACCCCTCAAAACCCTAATAGGGGAAAAGAACGCTAGGGTTTAGGGCCATATTTTCAAAATGGCACATCTACCCCTCAAAAACCCTAATAAGAGAAAAGAATGTTAGGGTTTGGAGTGTCTACAGCCGTTAGGAACAAGGAAATTTGCGTTCTTATATTGCGGGACACTTATGACTTAGCAAACATTCGAATTAGGAAAATTCTATTTCACAATGATTTTTATCATTTTGAATTAGCTTTTCAATGCCATTTATTTCACTTTAATTCGATACTTGAGCTGAAAGTTATGATCAAAATACTATAACTTATGTAAAACCTGAAATTTAATCCAATCCGATTTGACTTCCAAACTTTGCATTTTTCCCTTTAAAACTATCGTTTTCTCTCAATGATTTGCAAAATACAAAAAATATAAAAACTAACCAAAAACATTAAAAAATAACAAAGTTAAAGGTTTAACAAATGTGAATTAAGGGGTCCAAATATACAATATTTGGCACTCATCAATTGCTCTTTGAGGAGCTAGATCCGCAACAAAAGTTCAGAATTATGATATGATTTCAATTATCTTCTTCATAACAAGATTTTAGGATTTCTTTGGGGTTATCATTAGATATATTGTAATCCTTTTGTAATGTGGAACTCTAACGTTCCCAAAATTAGTTAATTTTGTTTACTTAACTTGGAGAGTTACTGGCGGTTCCTCAAAATCAATTAATTGGTAATTGTTTGGAGGAATTACCCATAGCAACTTATCAGAGTAAAATAATGCGAAAAGAGAAAAATCTTGATTTGAGACTACTTATTTAAATCATTCACAAACGTATCATCGATTACAGACTTAGAGTTTTCTAATATTATTTTTAGAACAAACTCAAAACAACCAAACCTGCTATTATGAGTCATTTGCTTGGTGTCTTCAACCTAGCAAAAATCATGTTATTAAATACTGGTAACTTGCTAAACCGCAAACACCAAGGTGTTTAAAGAGGAAAGGAAAATAACAACGTAAGTCTATAACTTAGTAAATAAATCATTACGAAACTAATTATGTAATAAGCCTTAAGTGACATAAAAAATTTTGCAATCATAAACGTGGGTTTTCACAAATTGAGGTGTATTGCCTCTGTTATTGTGCCTAATAAAAGCAGTTTAGTTTGAAAAGTTTGGTGGAGCATTACTCCGGTGACAAACCCTTGTGTTTTAATGCGGGGGAAATATGCTATACATATATATAAATAATAGTTATTTTCTGTGTGGTCTACCTATTAAACCATTCCCGGTAGTGTTGTAGTTGTTTTGAGGGACCTGTAATATAATACCGAAGCCCCGAATATGTATGCATATCATCATATAATAGTAGCCCAATTGAGAACGACCTCGAGTGGCCCATGCTACTAGTAAAGTCATGATCGTGACCCCCATTCAAGCATGGTGCGCCAGTCACAAAAACACCCATTGGATCCATGGCCCATCATAACATAAAAGTAACTATTATGACTATAGAGTTAAGCCCGTATAGAAAGCCATGGTCGTCCTATCGTATGTACCAGTGTACTCATCTCAAAACAGTTGTAAGGATATTATAGAAATTTAGCAGGGTTATGACATGTCATTAAGGAAACTAAAGTATGCTTAGTCTGCTGACATATCGCATGTTAAAGTAAGACCAGTTTTGTAAGTATTCACTTACCTCGTCTCCTTATCTACAAACTCAAACATCTTGAATTCTCACTACTGCGAAATACATCATAACATTATAAATAACCACTCAAAAAATCTAACCTAAACACATAATACCTTAAACTATTATTATAACTCTAAATTAGTGATTTTTGGCACCTTCGAACGTTCGACCTTCAGCATTGATCGTTCGATCAATGGGTATCGAACTTTCTTCCAAAGGTTGTGGAACGTTCGAATAGTACCAGAATGCATGAAAGACTTGGATCTTCAACCCAAAGCGTACAAAACTTAAATAATGATTTTAAACACCTTAAGAAAAACATATGAACACATATCAATGCGTGATGGATCATGAAATCTAAGATAAATTTGCAACTTCTTTGAAAGTCAATTTCTTTAAAAGGGACAACTTTCTAAACCTATCATGGCATGCTAAAACTTGAAAAAAACTTGACAAATTATAAGGACATGGTAATAGTAATCATGAAAATGAGCTTAGGACTAAGGCTTACCTCAATGAGGTGAAGTAATCTCAAAATTCCTCACTCTCTCTCTCTCTCTCTCTCTCTCTCAATGGGGTGGATAGACTGCAGGGAAGGATGGTGCGTGAAAAATGTAGGGGACTGGTTGTATTCATAGGGGAAGGGGAGTGGATAAGATTGGGTGAGTATGATTTTATCCTTTAAATCGAATGTTTGCAGAAACGACACGTCGATCCTTCGTTCAAGAGCATCAAACGTTCCAAAGAGGCTAAGGATAAGGGTTGTGTCAGCTAGGGTAACCATCGAATGTTCGAGGAAGGTTATTCGAACATTCGCGTTAGGGTTTCTATGAACGTTTTGGGAGAGCTATTCGAATGTTCATACTACGTTTCCTTCGAATGTTTCAAGGAAGATGAGGAAACATAATAATATTAAACAACAAATACATATTTTGTTAAGAAGGTAAGAGTAATGGGTTAATTCTTATTCATTTTAAATTTTAAAATTATTGATATTTAATTTGTGCAGGGCACTACAAGGGCTCCCCATTAGGTTTCAATTTATATTGGAAGGTTTAGGCTTGGTTTGTATAATTTATGTTTGACATGGTGACTAAACTGAGATCGAGACTTTTGGTGATTATCTCTATGTTATGAAGCTTTCTTAGTTGCTATGGTATTGTTATTATTGTGGATGTGTTGATAGTTATCTTGATGTACTAGAAAATTCTTCTGTTGTATGCTCTCTAATGTGGGCTCAAGATCCATTAGTCCTATTCCTTGAGGAAAATTGATGGGGAGGCATATTGGGAGATAATTACGAGTTAATTATTTATCGAGACGTTACAAATACACCTCAATTGAGCATATTAAAGCAATTACGAGGAATTAGAATTGTTGATGTAATCCTCAGTATTAGAATTATTAGAAATAATGAAAGTTTAATTCTTACTTATTCTCATTATGTTGAAAGAGTCAATGAAAGTATGTGATTCAGAATTAAATTATAAAGACTCTTTTTCTTGCTTAACCTTTTTAACTTTTTATTGAAAATCTCATAATTTTTACTCAATTTCAGAAAATCCTCAAAGAGCTCATTATAAGAATTATCTTCAGATAACTGAGAAAAATTCATGATAGAAAGAGTCATGGATCACGCCCAGGAATTTAATCCAAAAAGAGTGTACCCACTCTAATACTAATTGAAATATAAAAACTCCTAATTAACACGTGTGTGTGATCAATTGTGCAACAAAATATTAAATATTGCGGAATTTAAAAAGAGACAAATATTTTGTTGATGAAGTGGAAACTCTTATCAAGAGAAAAACCACTCTGGGCTGCCAAACCCAAGAAATTCACTATTCAGAAGACAAAGCTAGTTACAAGACAGTAGTACTCACATAACCCGATGCACTAATCGTACCTCTAACTCTGACATGTACCTATACGTGAACGCTTCCGAACTAGACCTCTTGTCTAAAGGGGTCTTCAATGGATTCCTTTAGCTTAAGGCTCTTTCCTAAACTAGACTTCAATAAGTTGATCAAATCACACAAATAAAACTCTAAGAGTGCTAGCTGATCTTATAATCTCTGTCTAAACACCCTCTCTTAACAAAATGGAATTCAATACCAAATTCACTACAGAATACATGCCTAGAGACCTCTATATATAGGTTTTAGAAAAGTTAATACAACTCTGATTCGGAATTCTCTGGGCGGCGTTTGGACCATGTAGGTGGGCGTCCGGACGGCAAGTAGCAACTGACTTCAAATCACTCGGTCTCACGCGTTTCTTCATTAATCTTTAGTCATCGCATCCAGACGAGCCTACCCTAGCGTCTAGACGGTTGCATGCCTTTTGCACTATTCGCAACCATCGCATCTTCATTTGGACTTTGCATCAAACAGGTGCTCTTGGGTTCAGGTGTCAACTAGGCTGTCCGGACTGTAGTTCGAACATGTGTTCCCTATGGTTGGTGTCTGCTAAGGTGTTCGGACACTTTTCGAACACAGATGGGCATCTGGGCACTTCCTCTGGGCATTGCGGACGGTAATAAGGAAACTGCCTTTGTTGAGTTGTACCACACGCATAATCTTCTGGACAACCAAAAAATTGCCTTTTTTAAGCTGGTGACACTGAAACTTGTCATATTAAGGCTTTCCGTGTTGAAAAAATAATCTTTGATTATTTTGAAGACTTTGAATAATTATGGCATCCCTCTTATAGCAGCACGCTTACAATATAGTGATTTTGTCAACATAATGCAGCCAATAAACTAACATTTAGGACTATAAAACAAATAACCCCTTGTCCCTTTTTGGATATCCAACAAACAAACATACTTCTATTTTTTATTCCAACTTATCAGTCTTTCCTTTCAGCACAAGTGCTGAGCAACCCCAAATTTGGATGTGTCTTATACTGGGCTTCCGCTCTATCCACAATTCAGAAGGTATATTGGAAAAGGTTTTAGATGGAACCAAATTTAGCCAGTGTTTTGTTGTTTCTAAAGCATATCCTCGAAATTACATAGGTAGAATAGCATAACTCATCATTGCTCTTACCATTTATAAAAGAGTCGTATTCCTTCTCTTCAACCAAATTTTTGGCTCTAAACCTTTTTACGGAAAAGGTTCTTTTGGTCATTTTACCCTCCAAACATGATTCGTGTTATTTCACTCTCATAAGTGTTTAGGGTAGTTTTCCCAGTTAATTACATGTTCATTAATTTGGGATGTACTATCAGTAATTCTCCAGGTTTATTATTTTAATTAATTAAATCCGGATGCGTTACAACAGAGCCCAACGTGCATGCACGTCAGAGATGGTGGCGATTTTGGGGCCCAGTAGGTGGTGTGGCTCAACTAAGGTAAGGATTCAAGCTCTTCTTTGGAGTTTTGTTATACCCATCAAATTGCTTCTCTTGTTTGATTAGGATTTGATTTTCATACTGGAATTGGGGATTTTATGTGTTACCCGAATGGTGTGGGTGGATTAATTTTTTTTGGGTGTTTTTCTTGGGTTGTTTCTTTAATGGCCAAACGTTGATGGGTTCTTTTTCACTTGAATTAGAGTGGATCCGTTTCCCCTAGTTACTATGTAGCCGAAACATAAAAATTTGTAGTATATGTAGTGAGACAAGACTGAAAAGATTCTTTCCAATCCAAAACGACAAGATAATAAGTTTGTATTTTCTTATATTTTTTAATTTCAGGAAGACCAGAAAGCTAGCTTGGTTTAGACTAGCTTGCAAGTTATTTACTTTCATACTGGTGAATAGATACAAAGGACGAGTAGCATGCTTGCTTTGTTATTTAATCAAGTTAACGTGATAAGATAATTAACCAGCTAATATTTTGGACTGGCACCATAATTCTCGACAAGGATAGATCATCAAGAAACCGCTTGTTTGAAAAAGTGATCAAAGCTTTAGCAACATAATTATTTACTAATAGTAGTTGACGAATGATGATTACTAGCTTTTATATTATTTGGTTGCTTTTTATCCGCTTCAATTATTCATACATATTATATGTCGTTCATGCATTATGAGAATGGTAAGAGACAAAACATGTCTCAAAGAAGATCCCATTCATATTCAACACCAAATGGTTTGGTCAATTTATTAAACACCATGGTCAGATAAGAGGAAATCCTTAATTAGTTGTCCCTCTCCGTCCTATGGGATAGAGTCTCATCCCCGTGACTACAGTGTAACTAGCTAACACTAAAGTCGGTTTCTTTAATATTTAAGCATCTTCTATATAATCATGCACGCTATATAAGATTTTGAGCATTTTTGTTTTAAGCCGACATTAAATGGTGAGTTTTAATTGATGTTTGTATCATTTGATATTAAAGATAACTGTTGGTACAGTTTTTGATATGGTGTGACAACTCACTCCATGGTTTTCTTCATGTCCCACATTCGCTGCAAAACCTGCAAAGCCAAGAGAATACGCCGGGGGTTGGCAGGCATTCCTCCGGCCAATGCTTAAGTCAGTGTCTGAGTGTATAGTGTATTCAAGCGTAATAGAATCAGTCATCCCTTCATACCTAAGGTTTAGGCCTATTTATAGGCTAAGTCGTAAATACCTTTGTTGCTTTAGGGTTTGTTTCCTTAATTCTCCCTAGACCTTGAAGTGCCGTCAAAATCTTACCTCAACTCGGAACCACCCACCTTCCAAACTGGGACTCTTCCCTTAATGGTCTCAAGATGAGATTCATGAAGATCACAAATTCGGGATTAATGTCAATCTCAAATTTTAAGGGATGGGGAGCTATTCTGGAATATTTTGGATCGCGCATAGTAGACTCCTGATCCGCTGCGTTAGTCCCGAGACAACACCTTCCTAGGGCTCTTGAACATCCATCTTTGCTGGCTCATATCTGGTGGGCATCAAGCCCATACTTCCACAGGGCTAATATGGGCTGAAAGGCTCGTAGTTCCCGACGTGGGCAAGGCCGTGTAGGATTATTGTCAACAACTATCATGTACGTCAATATGGAATCAAATAGGTTGTAGCTTTGTAGTCAAGTTTTGGAAGGGAGATGTCTACTGGCCAGATTAAAATGTTTATAGTATATAAACTCTTAGACATTCTATCTTTCATCACAAACTGATTTTCAAAGATAAATTATACCTGAAATTAGTATCATGTCCGCAATCTATCTAAGTTGTAGATCTCGAAATTATTAGATTTCAAATTTTCAACACAACTACTTCGCCAATTAAGAATAGTTGATCAAAGATGTTTTCAAAGTGTAACTACAGCAAAGCGAATGGCTGTGTTTTTTGTCCCGGTTCTCTCGCTGTGATCCCTTAAATCGAGCTATTTGGTATTATACTATACAGATATTTTGTTGACCATTATCTAAATAAAACACTCGCACGCATCACGGGTATTAATTCTCGAGCTCATAAAACTATATTTTAAATTTTAGGGTTAAATACCTATTTACCCCATGTGCTTTACGACCTTTATTTTTTGCCCCCTCAGTTTTACTTTTTATCAAATTTGATACCGGTGGTATATGAAAAGACGGAAATGGTACCTCCGTCTAATTTCTCGTCCAAAACTAACGTCCAGCCACGTCATCCTACAAGTGTCGGCGTGCATGCGCGACACCTGTCCCCGTGATATACTTCAGCGCTGACGTGACTATTATTTTTTTATTATTATTTTAATGATTTCTTTTATATATATATATATATATTCCGGGGGTGGCTCAGCCACCCCTTTGGCCACCCCCATTTTGGCCAAGGGGGTGGCTTAGCCACCCCCAAGGCCATTTTTGGGGGTGGCCGAAACCACCCCCATTTGGCTTGGGGGTGGCTCGGCCACCCCCATTAGGCCTGGGGGTGGCCGAAGGGCCAAAATGGGGGTGGCCGAAACCACCCCCATTTGGCTTAGGGGTGGCCGAGCCACCCCCATTAGGCACGGGGGTGGTTCGGCCACCCCCAGGTGAAATGGGGGTGGCCGGCCGCCCCATGTGGCCTAAAGGGGTGGCTCGGCCACCCCAACAATTTTTTTTATTTTTTTATTTTATTTTTTAAAAAAAAATCTTTAAAATAATATATATATGGTACAAAATATATTGATTTTATTTTGTTTTATTTTTTGACATATCCGCACAAAAAGAGGATGAGGGATTCAAACTAGTAACCTCCATTTCATGTGGCGTGGTCTCCAGCTGATTGAGCTATTCCTTGGAAACAAAAATATATTAATTGTGTACAAAGTACCATGTGTGATATATTTATAAAACTAAGGTACCATTTCTGGTAATTATTTAAACTACAGGGGGCACATTATGAAATATATAAAACCACAGGGGTATACATTGGGAAAAAAAATTGTGTTTAAGTAATAAACATTTGGTCATTTTTTTGGGTTATATCAATTGGCCACGCAGATTATTTTGTGTTTCCAATTGTTACACAGGATTGATAGCATTTTTTTTATTTTTTCATTTTTTTATTTTATGAAGGGTTCAATTCTTCTCAACATATTATTTTTGATACACGACAGACATATAGGTTACTTTTGGTTCAAAACAAACATACCAAATATTGTTTGTGTACAAAGTACCATTTGTGATATAATTACAAATACAAAGTATTATTTTCGGTACTTATTAAAACCACATGGGGCATATCGTGAAATTTATAAAACTACAGGGGTATCTATTGTAAAAAAAAAAATTATGGTTCTTAATTTTAAGGAAAAAAAAATTATGGGGGTGGCCGGCCACGGGGGTGGTTTGGTCACCCCCAGACAGGCCGATCGGCCACCCCCAGGCCTAATGGGGGTGGCTGACCCACCTCCAAGCCAAATGGAGGTGGCTGAGCCACCCCTATATATTTTCCCATTTTTTTTTAAAAAAAAAAAAAAAGCCTTAAAATTAAGAACCACAATTTTTTTTTCCAATAGATACCCCTATAGTTTTATAAATTTCACGATGTGCCCCATGTGATTTTAATAAGTAACGAAAATAATACTTTGTTTTTGTTTGTTGGAATTCGCAATCGCCGGGCATTGGAGTTTATTGGTAGCCCGACTCTATCGTTGAAGATTCCTAAATTTTGCTATCTGATTGTCGGAATCTGGCAGCACATGCCAAATTTCGGCAAATGGGCACCATCAGGCAGGTCGAAATCTGACCAGTACAGTCGGATTCCGGCAAAACTGGCCGGAATCTATAAATTTTTGCCAGACTTCGGCCAAATTAGGCCAGATTCCGGCAACGACGGCCAAATGTCACCGGATTCTAGCGGCGGTTGCTGCATTCTGTTTTACATCATTAGTGATTTTTTGGTACGAGCCAAACATTGAAAATTATTTTCATGAAAATTATTTTTTCTGAAAAATATCGATTTTGTTAAAAATATTTTACGACGAAAAACATTTTACGTCGAAATAAACGGAGTATTAATTAAGGTTAAATTAAAGATGGAACAAATTAGATGATGAGAGAAGATGAAAAGTCTAGAAAGTCCTATTCTACAATGTTAAATGACGATAGGGATAATTTATTGATTAAGACACATAATACTATTCTACCATGTTTGATCAGTGAAAAGGTTTTGCATGATTCTGTGAGAAAACTGAGTGGACGAAGATATAATAAAGCCCTAAACGAAAATCAAAATCCATGATTGGACTCTTCTTATTGCCATGTACTTTCTCTCATCCAATTCTCAAGCACTAGATGTCAACTATATATAGCTAGTAGCTTCGCTCAAGTTCATGCAATTGGGCATTGAGTTATTCTTGAGTTTGATGCGCGCTCCCATCATTTTTTAATGTCTTACCACTTCCAAGATTGTTCCTCTTTTATATGCCTTTTTTTTTTTTTTTTTTTTCTTTCAACTTTTTAATTGTAAGGCTGATGAAAACCTACACGGTTAAGAATTTTCAATTGGAGAGTAACCGAGTCTTTGAATTTGAGGTGCATTTTTGTCCCAAAATAAAAGTTGAAGAAAAAAAATACCTCTAAAATATAAGGAACCTGGTGTTCTCCCATTCATTTAAATTGGAGAGGATCCGGTTCCCACGGTTAAGGGAATTGTAACATTGTTTAAAACTTCTTCTATATGTCGTCATACAAGAGCATATTCTAAGCTTAATCTCTTTAATTATTTTTAATTGTTCTAAGTTAATCATAAAGTTGTCCATACTCTAATATCATTTGCAACGACGCAATATTATCCATTTTTTGCTCCCCCGAACCAGACTTCTCAGGAGGTCACCAATCATGGTACTACTCTCGTAAAAGCATGCTTAACTGCGGAGTTTTAATAGGTTCATAGTCATTACGGTTTTAAAACGTGTTGTGTTTAGGGGTGTAAATCCGGCCGATAACGGCTAGTCGGGTACCAACCGATAACTAGTAACTAAAAAACTAGTTTGGTACCCGGTTAAAAATAACCGGTAATCGACTACCTGGAATCACTTACAGGTTATATAGCATTTATATATATCCGGTTATATTTGGGTAACCGGGTATATATATATTAAAAGTTAAATAATTAAAATATGAAAATTACTAAATTAACCTCAAAAATTAGGTTTACATCTTATTCTCATTCTCATTTGGCACTGCCGCACTCCTGACTGGTTAACTTATAGCCAAATATGAATCGTACAGTGCTTTCACTCTTCAGTCTTCAACCTTCGATCTTTCGAAAAATACGATGGATACCTTTTATCATTTAGAGATCAGTTTTAGACACCAATCTTCCTTGTCTCAAAATCAACATCAGCAGACAGACGAAGCCATGCTGAATAGAGCAACGACTCATAGACAGTAACATGAGGAGAGTGGATGTCGTTTTGCTCACCATATCCAGAAACTCAAGCAATAGTTTCTTATTTCTTTGGGTACCCAAAAATTGTGATCTTTCGGTCAATATATCCAACAAATTTTCTACCAGCCAGTACATTCATTAGAGTCGTTTTACCAGCACCACTGACAACCATCAGAGCTGTGAGAACTCCTGGCCTAAAAGCACCACTCGCACCCTTTAAGAGCACCAATTGATCCTCCGCGAGACCTTTATTCGTGATTTCCTGCACAGTGGCCCACCCAAACAATGATTTGGTACCCAGTCCGGATAACCGGGTACCAACCGAGGTAGCCGGTTGGCAATTTTTAATAACTGGCTACCCCGAAGCCAGTTACCGATTTTATCCAATAACTGGGAACTGGCTCTGGGTTTTCACCTCTAGTTGTGTCAAGAAATGTGTGAATATACATATAAGTACATACTCATTCCCATACCCAAGAGATGTAGGACGTTATCACCCTCTCTTGGGACCCAGCGTCCCTACTGGCGACTTTCATGGAATCACCCCATTCTTGGGGTCCCAACGAATGCCCACTAGCGACCCTCATGATCTTCTGCATGCCCCCCGTCTCAAGCTAAGAAATAGCTTTGATACCATTTGTAACGACCCACCCCAAATGACACAATATTCTCAGTTCTTGGCTCTCCCGAATCAGACTTTCCAGAAGGTATTTTGATACTACTATTACAGAAGCACACTTAACTGTGAAGTTCTAATAGGGTTATGGCATTAATCATGGCTTTAAAACACGTTGTGTCAAGAAGGGTGCGTTTATACATATAAGTACATTCTCATTCCCAGACGAATGTGGGACGTCACATATACACTATTATCACAATCAAATTTCATACCAATTTTTGGTACTTCAACAAATCATGTATTCTGTCTATTCGGAGTGTTTGATTTGCTTTGGCTTCCATGAGGAGGGGCCCATTCATTCAAGACAATGTCCAATACACATCTTTCACCAAAATGTAACATCTACAATGAAAATAGGGCATTCAATATCAAGTACAAAATATTTGAAAGGAAAGTTTGCTATAAATATATAAATAAATACAAGTCACGAAACGAAGTTGTATTTGATTCAAACCACGTACCTCTATATTTGATTCTTTGGCCATCACTCTGATAAATTAAATGTTTAGAAAAATAGCTAATGGCTTAATATACCATGAGATCGGATGCTTAGCACCCATTTATGTCGCATTGTAAAAAAAAAAAAAAAAAAATATTCATGAGCATAAAAGAACAATCAAGTACATGATGCAAATTTTACTGCAATTTCAATTGAGAAACAAAATGAAAATTTTTCCATCATACAAAATATTTTCTAAGAAACAAACAGAAGTTGAAACCAAGCACATGGTCGGACTACATCTTTCCCAGATGACGCTGAGGCAGTGGATAAAAATATTTCGAAAAATGGGTACAACACATGTACATTATTTCGAAACTATTTCGTGAAAAAGGTGAAAAAAAAAAATTAGGACAAAAATTGTTTCGTTTAGGACAAAAAAACTGGAAGAAAAAAACTAGGAAAAAGATTGCTCTGTTTAGGACAACAACAAAGAAATTAGAACTTGTTGGACTGTCCTAACTGGAAGAAAAAAAAATTAAAAAAAAGGACAAAAATTAGCAAAAAATAAAAGGAATGCTCATGAGCATAAAAGAATCATCAAGTAAACTTACTGTTAAGAACCATCAAGAACCTGTTGTGAAGAAAAAACTTGCGAAAAAGAAAACTCTCCCATGCTATTTGGAAGGTGGGTGATTTCAAGTATAAAAGAAGCATTGACTCGATCATGCTGCAGCTGGATTGAGTCAATCCTTGGTAAAAGAACTGCACGAGTCTCCATTTCTCAAATCCATGTAGAGGGCACTTGATCAACATATTTTTAAACTTTTCCCAACTCTCAAAAAATTTATCATCCTCCTCTTGAGTAAAAGAGCTTATTTCCTTTCTACATTCGTTCACCTTGGACATTGGAAAAAATTTGTTGTAAAACTTGTTTAACAAGTTATCCCAAGATGTGATAGAAACCAGGCATGTTTGAATCCAGCCATGCCTTGGCTCTATCGTGAAGTGAGAAGGGAAAAAGTCTAAGGTGCACAAAATCCTCAGAAAAGTTTTGAAATTTGAAAGAAGCACAGATATCTTTGAACTTTTTCACATGGCTATAAAGATTTTCAAGGTCTAAGTCATAGACTGAGGGCAAGAATTGGATGACATGCGGTTTTAGATAGAAGTGGGTGGCATTGGTGGGTGGCAATACTATACATGACGCAGAGTTTGTCACAACGGATGCGAATAAATCCCTGAGTGATCTAGTCTAGTCCACGTTTTCTGCTCTTGGCTGCTCAGGATGCTCCAAATTCACATTGGGATTTCCTGCCATGTTGTCTCCCATCTCAAAAGTTGTTCTCCGCTCAACAGGTGTTCTGCGCTTTTTCCTAAATGCTATATCTAGATCAGGATTTGAGGGTAACAATTCTAAATTCTAGGATCTCCGACCAAGCATGCACAAAATTCCAAACAATATTTAACCACAAGACAAGCAAGATAGAAAAGAAAAATAAAAACAAACAAGATAGAAAAAAAATAAATAAATAAAGAAAAATAAAAAATAAAAACAAACAAGATAGAGAAAAGAAATTGCAAGTAGGGTAAACAAAATTAATTCACCAAGGTGAAATCTAAGTTAGTTCCCAGGAAAATAAAGGGGAGTCACCCGGACCACTTAAATCCCAAGATCTTCCTAGCTAGAATTTGCCTTGATATTACTCCTTAGATAGCTCTGTAGACCCACACTAACAAAGTCTTCTCTTTTCTATTATCATTTTTTTTTTTTGAAGATTAAAAGAAAAATAGCACAAACAAAATAAATAAGAGAAAAATGAAGACTAACACGAATGCATACAACAAAACAAAGTTACCAAAAAGGTAAACATTAAAACTTACAAGACTAGACCAAAAATAATTTTTGACAAAAAATTTCTGCTACTGAACTTCTCTAGGTAATGCCTCCGGTGTTGGTGTGCTCGAGCGACTTCAAAGGTCACTCGATCACTAAAGCGCTCGCTCAACTGTTATGGTCGCTCGATCGACTTCACAAAATTCCGCAGAACCTGAAATAAAAACATAATAGAAACCTTTCTTCTTCTTTTTTTTTTTTTTTGAAAATTAAATAATAAAAAAAAAATTAAGGAAAAAAAATTTAGTAGAAAAGCAAAATTAAAGCAAACAAAACTTGATTTTTTTCCTTACAAATCAACACCTCCTCGGAAATGGCGCCAAAAACTTGATGTGCAAATTTTGATACTCGCAAGTGTACGAGTCATATGTAGCATAATACATGCAAGTGCGAGATCGTATCAACAGGGAAGTATGTATAAAGAAAAGAAAATCAATTTCTATTTAAATTACTTTTGTTTTCACTACCAAAAAAATGGCATTTATAGACGGTTTTTTTCTAGACGGTTTCTAAAACCGTCTAGAAAACAAAATTTGCAGACAGTTTTTTGGAAACCGTCAATAAAAAATTTATTATGGACGGTTTAATCAAACCGTCCATAAAATTCCAGACGGTTTGAATTAAACCGTCTGAAAATTTTTATTTCTAGACGGTTTTTTTCAAAACCGTCTGTACATATTATTTCTAGACGGTTGAGTAAAAACCGTCTAAAATTTTATTTCTGTAAAAATATGTTTACAGACGGTTTGGTTTTCCAAACCGTCTGAATTCGCTTCATTTCATATCACATTAAATGCGAATTCAGAGTACTTCATTCGCATTGAATGAGAACTTTGAAAATTTATCTCTCTCCCTCCGCCTTCTCTCTCCCTCTGTGTTCTCTTTGCATCCATGGACCATGGCTATACGTTCTCTCTCTCTCTCTCTCTCTCTCTCTCTCTCGCTCTCTCTCATTTTAGCCACCAAGGTACCGCCGGCCGCCGCATAAAGCCATCACCGTCGTTTGAAGGTATGTGGTCTTACTTTCTCTCTCTCTCTCTCTCTAGATCTGTTTTGCTCTCTCCCTCACAGTACTCTCTCTCTCTCACACAGATCCGGCGAAGGCTGAGGACCGGCCACCAACTTCCACCGAGGACCACCGACGACCAGAGGTGCTCTAGCTCCTGTTTCATTTTTTTTTAATTTTTCACCAGAGGTTGCTCTCTCTGAATCTGTTTTGCATTTTTTTGGTTTTTCTTATCTCACCGACGATCGATCTGTACTGTATTTTTTTTTTCTCTTCTGTTGCTCAATGCATATATGTTGCTCAAACACTGTTTTTTTTCCTTTATTTATTATGTTTATTTTTTCCCGATGATGATCCATTTAGATTTTTTTTTTCCTGGTGCAGGTGGACCTTGTTGGGGGATACTATGATGGCGACGACAGTGTGAAATACAGGCTTCCCAGAGCATATTGCCGAACAAAAATACTGAGGCTTAAAAATTAAAGACGAAAAGATGAACCCAGAAACTATGACCGCAGGACCAAAAAAAAATTAAATAAATAAAGTATTGATGATCATCCAGAATTAAAAAAAAAAAAAATTATTAATATTAATATTATTATTAATTTTGGACGGTTTTGCCCAAACCGTCTAGAATTAATTCTAGACGGTTTGGGCAAAACCGTCTAGAATTCGAGACGGTTTTGCCGAAACCGTCAAGAATTCGGATTCTGGACGAAAAATCCTAGACGGTTTTAAACCGTCCACAAAAAACCGTCTGGACTTTATTCCAGATGGTTTTTTTACCATTTATGGACGGTTTGAAACCGTCCAGAAATGGTGATTTCTTTGTAGTGTTTAAAATAGAGCCAAGATTTTGGATTTCTTTGAAGGACAAAGAAAAAAAATGAGTAAATAATGCAAAATAGAAAATAAAAACACTAAGGTATCGAAATTCATTAAATCAAATCAAACATCCTACTATTACATTTTATTCATAAATTCAATTCAAGGAGCACAATATTCAAGTTCTTAAATAACAAAGCGTGAAAACATTTGATGAATCAAACTCAAACAAATAACAATGATTATCCCTTAGAAAAGAAATCATCCATTATATCCGGAAATCACAATGGATATCACAATCTCAAAGAAATCAATTGATGTATCCATCAGTTGAATTACAACAAACATCAAATAAAAATTATCAATCTAAAGAAATAATTTAATAAATTGAAATGGAACTTGAATATTACATAAGAACATCGAATCTATGAATATCATGACAAGAGTATAGGTGTTATCATTGATGAGGTTGCATCATTAACCTTAGTTGAGGATTTTAGCCTCTCATGACTAAAAACACCAAAAACTCTTGAAATGAAAACATGAGGCGATAAAAACGAATAAGAGAAAGAAGAACATAAATTTAATAACTTTAAATAAAAAGAAAGCGATAAATTAAAATAATGAGAAATGAAGGAATAACGGAAACTAAATAACGATAAAAATAAAAAATAAAAAATTAAATAAAATTGATAAATTAAAAAGACTAAGAGAAGAAAGAAGAAGAATGAAAAATTAAATAACTTTAAATTAAAACCATTATGAACGAAATATCAACTTACAAAAGAAAATACAAGAGTTAAGACAAATGCTTTGAAGAAAAATTGATGCTCTAAGTAGTGCCTAGCATGTGGTATTTATTGAAGAAGATTAGGTTAAACCTAACTTTTACAAAATGATACTTCTTCCCCTCTAAATCCTAATAGGATAAAAGAACGCTAGGGTTTAGGCCAACTTTTACGAAATGACGTCTTTACCCCTAAAAAACCCTAATAGGATTGTCAGCAGTAGTCAGAGCATTGGAATTCGCGCATGCCACGTCAGCCCTGATTGTCACTTGATCGACTATTTTGGTCAATCGATCGACAATGTACTCGATCGAGATCGTGCTTGAGCCCTTGTGTGCCTTCCAGGTGCTGATTCTCCAAAGATGTTACCATGTCAGCCCTAACACCCGTGCTTTGGATGGCTCTAATGACTTCTTCTCTTGTTTCTTTACAAGTCCCACAAAAATACTACATTTTATCTCAAAGTCCTACAAAACACTAAAACACCAAAACTAACCAAGAAATCAAAAAATAACAAAGTTAAAGCTTTAACAAATGCAAATTAAGGGGTCCAAATATACAATATTTGGCACTCATCAAATACCCTCAAATTTACATTTTGCTAGTCTCTTAGCAAAACAAAATGAAAAATAAAATCAAAGCAAGAAACATAAATCCGCTTTCGTGGGAGAGATGATTGCATTTAGCGTATACAACAAGCTTTTTAAACCACTAGGATTCCCTAATGGACGAGTGAACTCTCGTGAGGGTTTGCTAGAAATGATACTCACAAACATTTTAAAGCATTATGTTGTTATCAAACCAAAAACTTCCACACAAACATATGCTTCTTATATCATGAGTAGGCTCGACAAGGTAAACATCACAATCACATCAGAAATCACAAATCATTTAACTCATAGCTGGGAATTTGAGACAACACATGCTCCAATAAATGCAAAGTGAGATTTAACATAGACTCATGAGGTTTCAATTTTTCTCAAAGTTTGTGTACCCCAAGATTCATAGGAATTTTATCAAATGAAAACAACCAAGACTTAAATTAAAATGTGAAATAATTTTTTTTTTATTAAACAGCCAAGGTTTCATCAACAAATAATCCTACAAATCTTATGATACACATTCCTCTATTCAAATTTCATACCCCACAGAACTAATGCAAAAGTGCTTGTGAATTTCAATTAAAACAAGTAAGGTCTCTCTAATCTAGTAGATGAGTCAACAGATTCAAATTTCTAATGATATGCTACATTCAGAATGTTAAACAAATCAATGATATGCAAACCATAGTAAGATGCAATTACGCACAATCAACAACATAGCCGCGCGGCCACCCCCAGTGGTTCGGGGTGGCCAGGTTGACCCCCAATCGGCAGCCACCCCCTTGCTTCTTTTTTTTTTTTTTTTCATTTTAATTTTTTTTAAAATAAGCTTTATTTATTTTTAATATGTTTATATTTTTTTTATTAAGCTGGACACGTGTCGCCATCTTATTAGCGCTGACATGGCGTTTAACGAAATCTATCAAAAAATTTAACGGAATTTGACTCCAGAGATCGATTTGTAAATTAATCCAACCATTGGGATCTCTGAATTCGTGTTAATACTATATGAAGTGATTTGTAATTTAGGCTAATTTTAGAGACTAATCGTACAATTATCTATTTTTAAAATGATAAAACCTCTGGGACTACTTTCTTTTTTTCTGAAAAAGAAAAATAATAAATAAATAAATAAATAGAAGTTAATTTTTCAGGGCATTTGCTGATTCGCGTCATTCCCGACGCAATTAACGATAAAGACTTACTACCTTCAATACGTTAGATGTTGACAAGTTTCATAAGTAGATAGGGTCCAAACTTTCCGTTTCCGTTTCGGGACAGAGCACCTGTAACTGTGACTGCGAGTGCGAAAGCTTTACAAGTCGACTGGAGCAATTGAGCAAAGCAGTCGAACGTGGCCGTTAAAAGCAACAGTTTTTTATTCTTTAAGCAAGTATTCCAAGTTTGACCCAAAGATTTGGTTTGTGAGAGAAAGGGTGAGTCACACATCTTTTGTGTCAAAATCAAATGGGTCTGTGCTGATTCACTGATGTTCTCGTGGACATTCAAATCAAAATAATCTTGCCTACTTGAAAGCAACCTTTGAGCCAAGAAAAATTATACCCTAAACTCCAATGAAAAATAATTTACAAATCATAAGTGGACAAATCATTAAAAACAAAAAATAACAATAGACATGAAAACACTCAATATAATCTTTGAAACAAATTCAAGAACGACGGAATTGCCAGTTCCATCGTTAACGAAAGAGGTAATTCTGTCGTAGCATGTCTTTAAGGAGGGAAGCAAAGCTAATTAACCGAATGCGCCCGGCCATTGATAGGAGATTGGGCCGGGAATGAAACTCCCATTGCTTAATTCCTGTCCTAATTAATCATGTGATCTAGCTAGTGATTTCGGGCTTTTCGATCGACCAATAATCTATAAGCCATGGAAGTGGGTAAAAATTAATTAAGCAGTCTCTATTTTTCTATTTATACATTAGCATTAATTACAAGACACAAGAGTACGTACGATCAATAGAGGCAGTAGCTAGGACTTGAGAGGGGACTCTCACTCTAGCTTTGTATAACGACTTACGAATACTCCTAATTAATTAGTTTAGCCAAGATTCATAAGTGGTTGTTAATGCAGTTGAATTAGTTACCAAATTTTGAGGAGTCAGCATCAATTTTATGCCTACTTGTACAGTAATATTGTCTATCTCTTACCAAAAATAATTCATTTATGGACGTTAATTTTGTGTATGTTTTTATTTGACTTTTCCCTAGAAATAGTGGTAGATAAATGTTATATCTGGCAGTACAATTCCAAAGCTACGTTTCAGCTAGTAGGGCGCTAGTGAGATCTAAAATCTCAAGGATTGAGGGGTATGCCAAATATTTTCGGTGGAAATCTTATAAGGTAGGGTGGTGATTACGTGGGGAAATCGCCGAAGAATCTGCTGCGAGTAAAAGATTTGAAATTTGAAATATATAAATATTTTGACATATATGTCGACACAAAAGGGGAATGAGGAATTCAAACTAATGACCTTCGTTTTATAAGGCGTGATCTCCAGCCGATTGAACTACCATTCGAAGACAATTTGAAATTTATATAAGCATAGTGATCTACAAAGACAATTTAAAGCTAATTTTGCATGCGGCCTATAGGCATTGCTAGGTTTGAATCTAAGATAAATGCTAGCCCTACATAATAAAATTTAGAGTAATGTTTCTTGCATAACTCTAACTACTTTTTTTTATTATCAACCATTGAAATTTATTTATTTATTTTTTTATATATGTGGACTCTAAATATTAAATAGTTGATCGTAAAAAAAAAGTTGTTAGAGTTGTGCAACAAACATTACTCTAAAATTTATATACTGTTAGCTTACATGCATGCTGATGTGGTAGTGTGACTGCCATGTCAGCCTAAAAAAATGCCTAAATGAAAGAGTTTCTGTAATATTACTTAATGGTGGCTAGACAATCACCTCTAGCCACTCCTATGAGTGGCCGACCACCCCTCTTGCATCTGAACGGGTGATTGATTACCTCCACCAAACCTTTAGCAAAAACTAACCCTTGATCTGTCAAGGATGATACGAGCACCTAAAGCCACGATCATCCCCAATAAGCTATCAAGAGTGATCGTGCGAGATTTGTTGGTTGACTACCAGATCTCTCCGATATGGTACAGTGCAATTTTTTATTTTTATTTTATTTTAATTTTTCATTTTAATTTGGCTAACGTGGTAGTTTTAGGTGATGCTACCACATCAATACGTAAAATGAACATAGAGGTAGCATTACTCTTGAATCTAAAACGCAATCAGCCTATTAGCTAATCAACCAGATCAGTCATTTTAGCATAGAGTAGTAATGCCATGCATGCAACATACTTTTATTTTATTTTGCTGATGTGAAATTATTAATTTATTATCGATTACTATTATTATTATTATTATTAAAGTTTGATTGACAATGCCACGTACATCATCAAAATGAAAAAAAAAAAAAAAAAAAAAAAAAAAAAAAAAAAAAAGATAAAAAAAATGTGGGTTTCCAAGTATTTATACATTGGCACCCTCAATCTTTTCATGCTAGAAGTAGTTTGGATATGATTTTATGATTTTATCTCGATGAAAATGAACCGTGGGAAACTCAGGAGACACGTGTCAAGCTTGGTGCTACTTAAAAAACATCCAATGCAATGAGACCACGTTTCAAGGTAATGCAACAATGGCTGTAGGGAAGGAGAAATGCTGGAACTTATTTTATTTTATTTTATTTTGTTCTTCTATGCTAATATGACACGTTTTTTTTAATAAAAATAGGAGAGAGAAATCAAGCTATAATTTTTCTTTTTATTAAAACAAGATGTCATATCAATATAGAAGACCCCATAAAATGGAATAAAATTTTCTGTTTTCTATTATGCAAAAACTCGAATTTCATGCAAGTGGATTAATTGGATTCGTCTCTGTATTTCTACTTCCTCATTTTCTGTCTACTCAATGGAAGCTCGTTTGGACATTTCAAACCTTCTCGGGGATTGAGGCAAGGTGATCCCTTATCTCCTTTTCTATTTATTATTGGAACTGAAGTTATCTCTAGATTGCTCCATCAAAGTCTCCGTGGTTATAAGATATCTCGTTCCTATGATCCTTTAAATCATTTGCTTTTTGCTGATGATTTGGTTATCTTCACTTCTGCTACTTCTAATAAAGCTGGTATTATTAAAACATGTTTGGATAAATATAGTTCTTGATCTGGGCAGACGGTTAATATCTCAAAATCCAACATTGTGTTTAGTAAGAATACAGATGCTTCCACTATCTTTGGAATTCGGGCTATTCTCCCCTATGTTGCTACTCCAGCCTCTACTAAACATTTAGGGCTCCTTATACTATTCGGTCGTTCTAAGCATGCTTCTTTTCTTGATATTCTAGATAAAGTACAGGGAAAAATTGAAGATTAGAGATATAAAACTTTATCTCAAGCTGGCAGAACAGTCCTGGTTAAGGTTGTTGCTTCTGCCATTCCATCCTATGCTATGAGCTTCTTTTTGCTATCTGATAAATTTTGTCATAAATTGGATATGGTTTTCAAAAATTTCTAGTGGGGTTTTCCTAGGGATGAATCCCGTAACTTATTTGTTAAATCCTGAAGCTCTTTATGCTTACCCAAGGATCAAGGTAGTTTGGGTTTTCGGCTTATGAAGAACATTAATTTATCTCTCATCACGAAACTGGGTTGGAAGCTTTTCTTTGATCATGATAGTCTTTGGGTCTGTCTCTTCAACAGGAAGTATGTCAAGTATGGTAATCTTTTAACTTGTCCCCTGACATTTGGTCCTTTTATTTGGAATGGTATTAAAGCTATTGTTCCCCTCTTAACTTTGGGTGCTTGCTTTATTCCTCATTTTTTCAGTCACTTATCTGTTTGGTTTTCTCCTTGGATCCCAACCTTATCCAACTTCAAGCCTATTGCTCGTGATCCTTCTTTTTCTAATCATTACCCTTTGTCAGTAGCGGATCTCATTTGTCCTTTAACTCATAGTTGGAATATGAATACACTTCATTTTCTATTTAATCCAGCTATTGTCTTGGAAATTTTGAATATCCGAATTCGTGATAGTATTGATTCTCTTCTTTGGACTCCTTCTTCATCGAGTGTTTTTACTACGAAATCTGCTCATCACCTTCTCACCTCAGATTGTCATTCCACCATTTCACCTCTCCCTCATGCTACCTGAAAAGCACTTTGGAAACTTAAACTGAATCATCAGCTGTGTTTGTTTCTTTGGAAAATGGTTTGGAATATCATTCCTTCTAAGAGTCGTATTTCTTTTTCCATTCCCTCTTCTCCATTAGATATTTCTTGCTCTCTTTGTTCTTTTCCTACTGATTCTCTGTTACATTTATTTTTTACTTGTCCAATTGCTCAGGTGGTTTGGAGGAATTCTTTTTGGCATTTGGATAGTCTTGCTCTTTGTATTAACTCTATGGCTAATTGGTTGTATATAATTATGCATCCGGGTACCATTGGGATTCCAAATTCAGGTTCTCATCTGTTTCAGATTTTTGCTTCTGTTGCTTGTGATCAAATTTGGTTTGTCAGAAATAAAGCTATCCATGAAGATTTGATTCCAAATGCTTTAGATATCTCTGCTCGTATTATTAACAGGATTGCTAAGAACCATCATTTAGCCTAGAACAATAAACTTGTTCCCCATCTAGCTGTTTGGAAAGCTCCTATTCTGCCTTTTTACAAGATTAAATTACAATACAGCTATTTGCCCATCTTTTTCGGCTTAAGTTGCGATTTGTCGTGATTCTACAGGTTCTATTATTCAGTGCTGTACTATTATTAGTCCGCCATGTTTAGCTATTTTCGGTGAGGCTACTGCAGCTTTATTGGTAGCTCGTATAGCTCTATCTTTGAATCTGTCTTCTGTTATTTTAGAAGGTGATTCATTGATTGTGACATTGACACTTAATCATCCTGATATCACGCAAGATTGGAGAATTTTGTCTACTATCTCCTGTATTCTATCTACCATTCCTCACACTACTAGCTGGTCAGCTAGTTATGTCAATCAAAATACAAACTTCTGTGTCCACCATGTGGCAAATTGGGCCGCAACTAAATTCTCATCTAGCTGCATTTCCACTTGTACTTTTACTTCTATTCCTTTCCTCCCTGTTTTGGAAAGGAAATTTCTTCTTCTTTTTTTGTTCCTTAATTTTGTCTATCCCTCAATCCCTCTGTTGCACTTAAAAAAAAATATATCTTTAACATTTCCGATACTTGGACTAAAATATATAACAGGTGAGCTAGCTTCCAGGATTTTCCTCCTAGCTAGCTTTTTGTCAGGGAGAAAAGATGAACAGAAAAGTCTCGAGGCGTGCTGCTAAAAAAATTTGTAATGTGTCCTGTTACACATAGGCTTGCATATGGGACCCGTTAACGCACTCAAGATTTAAAAGAATATTCCCACACCATTCCCCACTTGTATAAAGGGCATAGCAGTCTATCACAACTTCCATCATCAAGCTGCACACCCTCTATCAATCCTCCATTACAACCACCACATTTCTCTGAGTGATCTACTACTACAACTACCTTCAAACTTTGGCACACGCGCGCATGGGAAACGCCGACCCTGTGTACCCTTCAAGCGTGGAGTGCGCGCACCGCGTAGCAATTCCTCCCCCGCAACCGTTTGTGAAGTCACTGAAGAACGCTCTCAAAGAGACTTTCTTCCCCGATGACCCGCTAAGGCAGTTCAAGAACCAGCCACCATCAAGAAAACTGATTCTCGGCCTGAACTACTTTTTGCCAATCCTCGAATGGGCGCCTCGCTATACGTTAGACTTCTTGAAATCTGACCTTATTGCTGGGATCACTATCGCTAGCTTGGCAATCCCTCAGGGGATTAGTTATGCAAAGCTAGCCAACTTGCCTCCAATTCTTGGCCTATGTGAGAGTGCTTTTACAACTTTGTGTCCACACGAAAGCATTAGTTACGAGTAATTTTTTTTTTAAAATCGGTTTTGGTGATTGTTTAAATATAATGCAGATTCGAGCTTCGTTCCACCATTGGTTTATGCTATTATGGGCAGCTCCAGAGATTTGGCTGTGGGGACTGTTGCTGTTGCATCACTTCTCACGGCTTCAATGTTGGGGAAAGAAGTTAATGCTTATGAAAATCCTAAGCTCTATCTTCACCTTGCTTTCACAGCAACATTCTTCGCCGGAGTTTTTCAGGCTTGTTTAGGCTTATTGAGGTTAGCATTGAACAACTCATCAGAGAAAAAAAAAAAAAACGTTCATAATAGCATAAGAAAGTTCCTTCTTTTTCTTACCTATCTTTCTGGTTTGGTAAGAATATATATGAGCAAATAAGTTAAAGATCATATATGATCAGAAAGAACAATAATACATAAAAGGCACGTAGCTTTTTTGTTAAGTATATATATAATAGGCACTTAAATTGGCAAGAAAGAGTTAACTAAAACATTTTTATACTTGTTCATAGTCTCTCTCTACTAGAATTCTTCTCTTTTCTTATTCGATCTCTGAATAATTAATTTAATCCGATTCTCTCTTATGTGGTCACGGATTTATGTATATTTTTTCTTTTAACCACGATCCATAAACACCTAGAATTATTTGTCTGTTGTTAGTTTTATAGTTTAGTTTAGTTAATTATATTTTGTGTTGAGAATTTGTTCATTTTCTTAAAAATCATGTTATACTTGACTACAGGCTAGGGTTTATCGTGGATTTTCTATCACATGCAACCATAGTAGGGTTCATGGCAGGAGCAGCCACTGTGGTGTGCCTGCAACAGCTAAAAGGGATCCTTGGCCTTGAACATTTCACCCATGGGACAGATCTTGTGTCAGTGATGCGTTCTGTCTTTAGCCAAACACATGAGGTACGTAACTATCCTCTTCTTAATCTTGCCCTAGTTTAACCATTTATTTAACAAAAATAACTCCAATCTATTTTAACCAATATATATATATATATCTGTCTGTCGCTAATAAAAAATTATCCCACTTGATATATATGTAAATATGGTTGAAAATTTTCAAACGGGAATTGAAATTTTACAATAACAGAAAAAGAAGATGATTATAGGTATATGGTCACATTAGTGTAATTGGCTAATTTCTCCGATTTGTTTGTATTTTTTTTTTTTTTATTTATTTAAGATATATATATATACACCCTAACCTACTAAAATGGATTCACTCTCTGCTCTAAGAATTTTGTTTTCTCTTATTATCTAATCTAATGATTGGTGTATATCACAGTGGAGGTGGGAAAGTGGCGTGCTGGGATGTTGTTTCCTTTTTTTTCTTATCAGCACCAGACACTTCGTAAGTGAATCTAACCCATATTTTCATGTTCGAAAATTTCCTTCTTCTTTTTAAATTTTTTTTTTCTTCTTTTGAGATGCTTATTCTTTATATTAATTAGTCATGTCAGAAAAGTCTTACCAATATATACCACTATAAACTAAATAAATCACGACACATGAAATTAAGGGAAAATGGTATATTCAGGAAGAGGCCGTCACTAGCAGATTTTCTAATAAAAATTGCTTCACTTTTTGGGCTGCTGTCCTGAATTCTCTCAATAAGCATCTACCTTTTCTTCTTTCTTTTTATTATCATTATAGGTCCGAAGCAACTTCCATGCATCTTTCCTTTATATATATATATATATATTAAATTTGTTCTTGTTATGTGTGAAGAGTCTTAATTCAAACCTAATTAACCTGCTCCCACTCCAAATTAAGTTATGCAAACTTAATTTCAAAGATGATCGAGTACTTGGCTTCAGCTGATCACCAATGAAAATAATACTTGTAATATATATTATAAGGCAGATGGAAAAATAAGTAAGCATCATTTCCCCGGCCCCATTTCGGAGAAAATCCCTCGAGTCAAATGTCGAAAGCAGGAAAATAACCATACCTTTTTTCATTTTGTCCATCCCTTATCCCCCCACTCTTAGATTCTATTCATACGTGACTGTACAACTAGAAATGCTTAGGTCACATGGATAACACGTGAGTGAACGTATATAAAGACATACTTATAAAATATTCAGATATTGTTTTTACGATTAGATTTCAGACAAAATAATTTATTAATTGGTGATGCATAACATGCAGAGCAAGAGAAGGCCAAGGTTCTTTTGGATATCAGCGATGGCGCCTTTGACATCAGTCATCTTGGGAAGCCTTCTAGTTTATCTCACCCATGCTGAGAAACACGGTGTTCAAGTGGTGAGAACCCCGAGACATGCTTTCTACTCTCTCTCTCTCTCTCTCCCCGAGACATGCTTTCTACTATCTCTCTCTCTCTCTCTGTGGCTAAATCACACACTGCAATGCTGACATGCTGCTGCAAGACAGTCCAATAGAGCATCAGGTTGGACCACAACAAGTGTGATTAGGCCTTCGTTGTTTTTTTTTTTTAATAAACAAGATTAGAAATGCATTAATTAAAACAAGAGAACAAGACGCCTACAGCAAGCAAGAAACGATGGATTATCCCATCAATAAAAATAGGAAAGAAAAACAACAAGAACTATAATGGGGCCGCTTTTGTTTGGCTCAATATAGAAAGGCCTGTTTATCATATTTTCTTAATATTTAAAATTATTAATATTAAGAAAATTTATTTTTTGAAATTATGATTTGACTGTTTAGAAAATTTGAGATAAAATTAGAAAAAATCTTAGTAGAATATAACTTGAATTCTAAAAAAACAACCGAAACATGTTTTTAAAAAATAATAAAATATATATATATATATATATATATATATATATATAAAATGTTAGCCAAACATGCCCTAAACTCTTTGGTTAGAAAAATTGAGGATTTTAAAACAGATAAGATTTTGGATTAAATTGCTTGAAGATTAACCATCAGGCAAAATTTAGCTTAATCACCGTAATAAGGATTGCATTGATAATTAATAGTGTCTCAATTTGAACCACTGAAAAATAAATAAATAAATAAAATTATGTCGGTGTCTGTTAAAAGAGGTGCCCAATCCAAGTAATTGTTCTAGCGGTATTGTCGTCTATAACTACCAAACGATGGGCCCCGCCAATAACATCGCTTTCGGACATTCTGAGTGGGTCCCATTAATTCCCGTGCTTTGCCCAATCCCCATGATGACCAGTTCTGATTGGCCAGTCATCCCTGTTTTTTTGTAATTTTGTTTGTAGAGGAATTGTTTTCTGGTGTGTTGTGTGAATGCTGAAGAGGTCTGATATGATGCGTGCAACTCTATACTTGTTCAGATAGGACACTTGAAGCAGGGACTCAATCCACCGTCGTTTGGAGATCTAGTATTTGTCTCTCCTTATCTCACAATAGCTATTAAAACCGGCATCATCACTGGCGTCATAGCTCTCGCTGTAAGCATTCCTCTCATCAAAGTTAAATCAATTTAATTATTTCACTTATAAAAAAAAAAATTAATTAGTTCGAATTCCTTCTTCTTCTTCTTCTTCTTCTTCTTTTTTTTTTTTTTTTTTTTTTTGTACTAAATTTATCATTCCATTCAGTTTTATACAAATTTCGTCTATTCCAATTACAATTTTTTAAAAAAAAAAAATAAATTATAATTCTATAATTCTAGTAATTTAAAAAAAAAAGAAAAAAAAAAAAAGCGGGCGGCCGTCCTCATTGGTGAGAGGCAGCCCCTTTCTTTAATTTTTTAATTTATGAGATAAATTTTTTATAAATTTACATGAACTCCAATAGAAAAATAGACCGAATTTGATGTAATAATTAATTGATACAAAAGGCTAACCACAATGAGTCGTAAGATAATTTTTATATATACCTTGATTTGATGTAATTAAGCACAAACGCCAAGGATCAATTTAGTAATTTTTCCTTTAAATAAAAAAACTCATGGGACTAAAATTTAAATGCCTACTAAAATGATCAAAACAGAATGAAAAAGGCAAAAAATTTAGTAAAATGGTACATAAAAGTTAGATTTATATATGATTTTTTAATAACTGGTTACGAAATACTTTATTCTAATTAAGTTTGTTGTGGTTGATTATATAATGCTGATGAAGAAGGGATCGATATTGTTGATGTTTCTGCGCAGGAAGGGATAGCTGTAGGGAGAAGCTTTGCCATGTTCAAGAATTACCATATTGATGGGAACAAAGAAATGATTGCTTTTGGAATGATGAACATTGCTGGTTCTTTCTCCTCTTGCTACCTTACTACAGGTATATATATATATATATATGAATAATGAATCTACATTGACAAATCTCCCATATATATATATATATATATATATATATATATTTCCGCTATATAATGACATATAATTTGTTTCAGGGCCATTTTCGCGATCAGCAGTAAATTACAATGCAGGATGCAAGACAGCAGTATCAAACATCGTTATGGCAATTGCTGTCATGTTTACGTTGTTATTCCTGACACCCTTGTTCCATTACACTCCTCTTGTGGTGCTGGCAGCCATAATCATATCCGCCATGCTCGGTCTCATTGACTATGAAGCCGCCATCCATCTCTGGAAGGTTGACAAATTCGACTTCATAGTGTGCATGAGTGCATACCTCGGCGTCGTTTTTGGCAGCGTCGAAATCGGCCTAGTCCTAGCGGTATATATCAACCCAAAATCCTCTCTCTTTAATTACTGATTTAACTGATCACAAATAATTAATTTAATTAATTAATGCAGGTTGCGATATCTTTGCTGAGGGTACTTGTGTTCATTGCCAGACCAAGGACCTTGGCTCTTGGAAACATTCCCAATTCCATGATTTACAGAAACGCTGAACAATACCCAAATGCCAACAATGTACCCGGAATTCTCATACTTGGAATTGATGCTCCCATTTATTTCGCCAATTCAAGCTATTTAAGAGAGAGGTAAACTGCGTACTAAATCTAATTACTAATCAAATACAAATAAGGCCTACTCGATCTTAACATAGAATCAATACTGCCTAAATTAATTACTCTTAAATCTAAATTAGTTACTTTTACTTTTACTTTTAAACCTAATTAATCAAAAGATCAAACTAAAACTCGATCAACTTATTGGCCAACAGTTAGTTTTCTCAGGTAATTAATTGATTTTTTAAGTATTGTATGTAGGATTGCAAGGTGGATTGATGAAGAGGAAGACAGAATAAAATGTTCAGGGGAAACCAGCTTACAGTATGTTATACTGGATATGAGTGGTACGTAAGCGATGTATTTATGAAAGTATTTCGTTTTTAAATGGCAATATTAATTAATTTCCAAAGCTGTAACTGATCTAACGTACATGCAAATTACTTTCGTTCACAGCTGTTGGTAACATTGATACGAGCGGAATTGGCATGCTTGAAGAGCTAAGGAAGAGTGTTGATAGAAGAGGGCTCAAGGTACGTACGTACGTACGTGAAACATGTCATTCTCTTGCTATTTTCTTATATATATATATATATTGATAGAGGAATGCTTCAATTTCTCACGTCCATTTACTTAATTAGCTTGTTTTGGCCAACCCTGGAGGCGAGGTGATGAAGAAGCTGAACAAATCCCAGTTGAACGAAAGCATAGGCCAAAATTGGATCTACTTGACAGTTGGAGAGGCTGTCGGAGCGTGCACCTACATGCTTCATACGTGCAAACCCAACCCCGGGAAAGATGAAGCACAGCCATGGAACAGCGTCTGAGCTACCTACGACTGATGAAGTAGAACCTCTGGAGTTACTTAATTTAATTCGTAATTAACTGATTTAGGCTCTACGTGTTGCATTTGCATTATGTATTATATGAGACGATCCAGTCTCATTACCTTCGATATTGATCACTTGGATGTAAATTTCCCCTTCCAACATTATATATGTAACTTGTATAATCTATATACGTATATGTAGCATGCATGAAATATTTCTAGTTGGCAGGACTTTTGGCCTAGGATAAACACTCTATAAGGTCCTTTCTTACAATAAACTCATGACCTGCAAGAAGACTTGTTGTCTAGTCGAGTACTGAATGTCTAAGTTCGTTTCATTTATTTTCTTAACCGAACTTGAGCTGCTTGTGTTCACAAACCGGTCAATTAACTTTCATTCCTTATATAAAGTAAATATTTTGATTGTTTATTTGTTTTCATAAATCCATATTAATCATTATTTAATTAACTATTTTTAAAATTTGTGATAACTTTTTTTCAAAATCTCATCACTCTATCCCTTCATAAGGGTTGCCTCTCTCTAAGGTTTTTCTCTCTACGAAACCCTTAGAGTTGAGAGTTTTTCGTCTCCTGCTGTTCACGACTGGGAGTTTTGAGGTTTTTCTTTTAGGTCTTGTGGTGTGTTTTCGAGTTTTCAATGTAGGATTTGATCGACAATCTTGGTGCTTCGGTCGAAACTTGGTATTACTATCATTGAAGATGACACTGCC
Source organism: Alnus glutinosa (assembly GCF_958979055.1). Classification (NCBI taxonomy): domain Eukaryota; kingdom Viridiplantae; phylum Streptophyta; class Magnoliopsida; order Fagales; family Betulaceae; genus Alnus; species Alnus glutinosa. The sequence continues at coordinate 8,596,859 of NC_084897.1, read as the reverse complement.
GATCTTCGGTCGAAAAGTGGGCGGTGGCTCATCAAAAAGTTGCTGTCTGAACATAGGTGATGTGGTCTTTTGTTTACCAAAATATATCAATAATAATAATATTACCATTTCTGGAATGTAATTGACCAACATGCTAGTTGTACATAAAATCCATAAATTCTGGCATTCTTTCTAGGTTGCAGCACCAAGTAATAAAAAAAATTTAAAATTCAGAAAATATGGATAAATAAAAAGATTCACTGCTTTTGTGCTATAAATCTGTTCTTAAACTTATCTCTATTGAAAAATAAAAAGACTTCTAATTTAACCGTGTATGTGTGCAACGTGTAACAAAATATCAAAAGTGCGGAATTTAAATAAGACAGATATTTTGTTAATGAAGTGGAAACTCAATGAAGAGAAAAACCATTCCGGGGTAGCCAAACCCAGAAAATCCACTCTTAGATGACAAAGCTAGTACAAAGACAGTAACACTCACATACCCGATGTAACGATCGTATCTTGCACTTTGACACGTAACCCAACGTGAACGTCTCACAACCAAGTCTCCTACTTGAATGGGTCTTCTATGGATTCATTTACCTTAAGGCTCCTCCCTAAGATAGACTTCACACAAGGAAAGTAACCACACACCAGTAACCCTTAGAGAGCTAACAGATCTTCATAATGTCTACATAAACACCTTCTCTAAGTACAGAAGAATTCAACACTGAATTCATACAAATTACATACCTAAAGGCCTCTATTTATAGGCTACAAAATACCTAAATCGAGCCTGATATGATTTTCTCTAACCGACGTCCGGACCGTAGCTGAGAGCGTCCGGACTGTCAATTGTGCAACTGGCATTCCAAATTCGCTGATATTCTTTCCTGAATAGGGACACGTCCGGACGGTGTTGCCCTAGCGTCCGAACGGTTGCACTTCTGCTGCATGTAATTTCCATAATAAGAACTGAGCGTCCAGACAATGTAGACTGACGTCCGGACGGTTGCAGATGTCTTCCCAAATCTGTGTTTGGAAAGGAAATCCTTTTACTTTTCGAACACTGAATAGCGTCCGGACGTGTTGCAAAGACGTCTGAACAGATGCAACCTGGAATAGTTCGAAGCTTCTAGACACAGATGGGAGTCCGGACAGAAATATCTCGTCGTCCGAACAGATGTTGCTTGATAGAAGAGAGTCTGGACGATTGACAGGGACGTCCAAACGGATGCAAAGGATTCAACTTCTCTGTTTTGAAATCCACACAGAATCTTCTTGAAGCACATAACTGAAATGTAGATTCTGAATATAAACAGCATCCTTGATTAATAAACAACATTACATAGAAGTGATTTTGTCCAATAGAATGCAGCCAATCACAAACTAACAAACTCCCTCTTTGGCCATTTTAGGACAAAAATCACTTGACCTGTTTAATAATACAATCTCGGTCCAAATCAAAAAATACTCCCCATTTTTGTCTCAAATGGACAAAGGGTAAAACAGAGTAAGAGAAAAACCAGCAAATAAAATTACTCCTCCTTAATGTCTCATTAGAACAAGGGTAAACAGAGTAAATAAATTCCAAAGTTATAAAGTTTTACAAATAAAACAAGAATAGCAAAAAATAATGTCTCAAAATAAAAAACAACAAGACACCAAACAAAATCAATCCTCCTCAGCAAGAGTAGGATGATCCTCGTCGTCACGGGCCGGATGATGGTGCTAGAGACACTCCTGGATATCCAGCTGGCATTGCTCCACACGGAGGTTAATAGAATGAACCACCCGCTACATCGAACTCATACCTCCATGCAATGATTCTAGAGAAGCTAGAATCTAAGTCAAAACCGCATCAGACTGGGGAGGTGGAGGAGCAGTCTGTGAAGATGACGCAATAGCAGGCATCTCAACATGTATAGGAGGAGGCTAAGGAGCTTCATCTTGGCCTTCATGCCTCAGCTGGGCATTTGACCTCATCAGTGTCTGATTGCCGAGGGGATCCTGTATCTTCATCTTTGGCTCTCCAGAGATATTTATACCAGACTCAATGGTAATCTGCGAGATCAATGAGCCAAAAGGAAGTCCTGTAGTATTCTCATCTCGGGCCTCCAGCATAATATTGAGAATATGCTTGCATAAGCAGAATGGCAATCTCATAATGATGGCATACAAGAACTGAGCCCTCATCTGGATCAGATCACTCTTGCGAACAGTAGGCCAAAGATTATGCTGGGCAATCTTTACGAGCAGGCGGTGCGAGGAGAAAAAGCACCAATTCTTATATTTGTCGCTCGCTCTTCGCCTTGAGGAATAGCATGAAAGAACACCCTAAGATCCTCCAAAGAGGGAGCCTCCACAACCTCATTGAATGGACTGGCAGAAATCTAAAGTACTGGTACACCAATGATTCGGCTGATGACCTGTGGATCAATCTGAATCACATGCCCCTCAATAGAAGTCTGAAGGACAATGCCGCTATCCTCATCCTGCATAACCTCCAGATGAGTGTAGAACTCTGTGACCAGCCTAGTGAGCACAATGCAGGCACAATTGTAGAGGTAGCCCCAATTATATGTCTGAATGATCTCATAGATGACATCAAAGGGTGCTACCATCACATCAGCCTTGACGACATTCCTCTCTGGAATGACTGGCTCGTTTGCTATTCTGGCTCTGGAAGCTGCAATGCCTTCCTCTATCCTCTATCAGATTCTGTGCTGAAAGCTGCTGGCAGACATGATTATGCAAAAAATAACGAAAAAAATATTTGCCAAAAATAATACTAATGATATTAGATTCTGTTAGTCCAAAAAAAAAAAAAAATTCGGCATTACAACGACAGTAAAATGAACTTCCCAAAAATTACAAACAAGCAATAGATCCCAACACAATCCAAATAAATAATAGAGCAATTATTCCAAACACAACAGCAGAGAACATGCTTTAACATTTATCTCAAAATAAATTTCAGAATACTAAAAAGAGTAACAGTTAAATAAAACTGAAAATAATGCACAAGATGAAGCAAAATACTTGGAAAGGAGATAAAAGTGCACAAGAGGACAAAATAAGCCAAGAACTCGCGAGAAACCACGAGAATAAAGCACCAAAAAGACAAAAACTCAAGAAAAATTGAGTAAACAGTGAAGTGTGGTGCGGCGGCTAGGGTTGAAACGTGATACTTAAACAAGTAGGGTACTCATTCGAACGCATCACTAACCCATCCGGACGTGGGATGCCACATAAGCATACGACAGAACCGCGCGCGCCCAGACGAGTCACCTGACGATCCAGTTGTCTAAGCCACACCTGTCCGGACGTAAGAGGAGACCGTTCGGACGCTTCACACTTAAAAACAGAAACTAAAGGAAAATTTGCAAAAAAATTATTTTCCCTAAAGTAAGCTTCAGAACATGCATGTATAATCAACTGATATAGCACTCAGATAGCATTTCAAAAATATGTAGAGATATAATTGAGAGTTAAGAGTTCAATTAGCACAAAATTCCCTATAGATAGAAATATTAAATAGATTACTCAACTCATGCAATGTGTATGTGTGTAAAGACTTTCTCAATAAGGTATGAAGTTCACTGATATGACTTAAAGCAACTGAATTTTCTAAACAAGAAAGAAAATTAATGAAATAACAGTAAAAAGTCAAACCTTATTTTACTAGGGCCTAGCAACCCTCATCTAATACACTCCCCCTAAGATGCAAGCTTCAGAACATGCATGTATAATCAACTGATATAGCACTCAGATAGCATTTCAAAAATATGTAGAGATATAATTGAGAGTTAAGAGTTCAATTAGCACAAAATTCCCTATCGATAGAAATATTAAATAGATTACTCAACTCATGCAATGTGTGTGTGTGTGTGTGTGTGTGAAGACTTTCTCAATAAGATATGAAGTTCACTGATATAACTTAAAGCAACTGAATTTTCTAAACAAGAGAGAAAATTAATGAAATAACAGTAAAAAGTCAAACCTTATTTTACTAGGGCCTAGCAACCCTCATCTAATACACTCCCCCTAAGATGCAACACTTTTCTTTTACTTAGTCCTTTAGTGACCGTTTATTTCCGCAATGATATGATCACTAACTATTTATTTAGGGACAAGTTCAAAAACAGAATTATAGCACAATAAATAGTGGCTCTTTTTATTTATCCATATTTACTAATTTTTTGAATGCTTTTATCACTTCGTGCTGCAATTTAGAGAGAATGATAGAATTTTTAGATTATAGGTTCAACTAGTGAGTCAGTCAATTTGACCATCTTACAAAAAAATCTTTCTTATTAGAATTTTTAGAAGCAGTAAGTTAGAGAAAAAAATGTACCTTAGGGGAGCCTTGGATAGTGCACAAAATCATCGTATGAGAAAAGTAACTATCTAGCATTAAGATGCACATGAAAACTTGGCAGATAATAAACATAAACTCTCAATCATATATAAGCATAGCCAATTAATGCACAATGAACTGAGATATCAGGCAAAAACACATGCAATATCTGAAATGCCAAGAAAAATAAAATAAAATTTCTACGTCTTCTACCCCAATTTTTTTTTTTTTTTTTTTTTTTTTTTTTTTTTTTTTTTTTTTTTTTATAAAAACATGCTACAAAGGTTAATAGACAAACATAACTCTAGCATGTGGTAAGATCAAACCTGTCTTCAAAGAGAAGGGATCAAAATTACCAATACAGAAAAATTGTCGTCCGACGTGCTTTTTCTGTCATCCTCAAATAATACCTGCAAAATTTTCTCAAAAGCAACAAGAGAAATAGGGGGCAAATAACAATGGTTCCTAAATTGCAAGGCAAACAAAAGATATGACATGTAAAGAGAATGCAATGCAATCAAACCTGATGCTTTAGAATTAGGAACCAAATCCTAGGCATGTGTATCTTCACCAACTAAGTGAGTCCATTCCCCCTCAAGGGGTGAATGTCTGCCTCCTTTCTGACCCATGCCTACCTTCCTTGTGGTGGTTGTTGACAGAACTTCATTTGATGATCCATCCATATATTGAATCATTCTATGCATCCATATAGGCAGCTCCTTATAGAATTGATCATCCTCCATCTTCTGTGGCTTCTTCATAAATTGCCTTGATTTGTTGGTCTTGGGTTTGCTGATGAGTGCCAAATATTGTATATTTAAATCCCTTAATTTACATTAGTTAATTCTTTAGTTGTATCTTAATCTAATGTTTTGTGTTAGATTTGTGTTTTTAGAGTTTTGTAGGTTGCTAAAGGAAAACAACAGCTTTAAGGTGAAAAATGCAAAGCTTGGAAGAAAGTACACTTTGAGAAGACCTAGATGATGTGGTTATACTTAACCAGGTCAAGGAGAGGACTAAATTGAAATTTCTCTAATTGAAGTCAAAATCGGATTAGAATTTAGATTCTGCACATGTCATAGTATTTTCACCATAACTTTCCACTCAAGTATTGGATTAATGTGAAATCAGAAGCGTTGGAAAGCTAACTCAAAATACTACAAATCATTGTGAAATTGTATTTTCCTAGTTCAGAAGTCTGATATGACAAAAGTTCCCCACAATAAAAGACCGCAAATCTAGACGAATTTGGAATCATTTTCCTTCTTAGATTGAGTTTTATTTAAAAGGCTTGTTGCATATGTTAAATACAATCATCTCACAAAAGATGATTTATGTTTCATACTTTGATTTTATTTTTTATTTTGATTTGATAAGGGACTAGCAAAATGTAAGTTTGAGAGTATTTGATGAGTGCCAAATATTGTATATTTAAACTCATTAATTTACATTAGTTAATTCCTTAGTTGTATCTTAATCTAATGTTTTGTGTCAGATTTGTGTTTTGTAGGTTGCTAAAGGAAAACGGCAACTTTAAGGTGAAAAATGCAAATCTTGGAAGAAAGCACACTTTGAGAAGACCTAAATGATGTGGTTATGCTTAACCAAGTCAAGGAGATGACTAAATTGGAGTCAAAATTGGATTAGAATTTAGATTCTGCACATATCATAGTATTTTGGCCATAAATTTTCACTCAAGTATAGGATTAAGATGAAATTAGTGGTGTTGGAAAGCTGACTCAAAATAATACAAATCATTGTGAAATAGCATTTTCCTAGTTCGGACGTCTCATATGTCAAAAGTGCCCCGCAATAAAAGACCGCAAATCTAGACGAATTTGGAATCATTTTCCTTAGATTGAGTTTTTAGTCTCCTACTCAAACTAGAAGACTAACCTTCGATTTTTCTAGAAATTCTAGGGCTTCTAGGGTTTGTTTTCTCCCTATAAATTGATCTCTAAGCCTCAAGAGGAGGGGAAGCAAGAGACCAGAAGGCAAACTTCATATTTTTCTCTTTTTAGTTTAGTTTTTCTTTAGTTTAGGATTTATTTTTCATAGTCATGTGTAGCTAATTTTTCAACTAAGGTTGAGGATGAAGCGTCATCAATGAATAACAACAATACTTCCATGTAAGTTTTTATTGTCCGATTTTATTGGGTTTAATATTTCAATTGTTTTACTTCTTTTCAATGTGTGGAATGATTCTTGGATATCTTTTGTGATTCAATAATACATTTGATGATTTGGGATAATTTCACATAATTGATTGCTTGATTTTTATTTATAAAACAATTGGATATCCTTTGTGATTTATTCTACGGATACATTTGATGATTTGGTTTAAACTAGATATCTTTTGTGATCTGTGTAAAGAATGGATACATGGGATGTTTTGATTAACTGTTTGAAGCATAGTAAAACATACTTAAGATTTTAATTGTGAGAACTTCGGATTAATATTGATGAACATGGAGTATGTTGTTATGATTCGGTGAGTGTGGATTCCAAAACCTTAGTATTTTTCTTTTGTTTTATTTTATTAATGTTTTTCTTTTATTTATCAAAATCAAACTTTTTTTGGAACTAGGTTAGGATTCGATTAATTAGTCATAAATTTTGTTTTCAAAAACACAATTCCCTGTGGGATCAACCTCGCACTTGCAATCCATTAATTGCAAACGATTTGTGCACTTGTGAGTACAATTAAAATTCACACCATTTGCCATTCTGATTGGTAGGAACAAATCTATGTTGATGACACTGATACTGAGGAGCTTGACGCTGTGGGGCCTAGTGCCTTGGAACCGGATGCCATGGAGCCTAATACTTGGGAGCCTGATGCCGTGGAACCTGATGTTGGGCCAGAGGCCTAGTGCTGAAATTAGCTTGTCTTGGCACCTCTTTCTTGACCTTTGATCTCTGAGCTTTGAGAAGAGAACACTGGGGTCGAATGTGCCCGCTTAGGCCATAGTGGTGACATATAGGAGGTCTTCTAATAGTGGGGGGCTTCTGAGTGACCGGAATATCTCCACCAATTATGTCATTTCCTTTGTCCACGACTGTGAGTGGAGGTTCGGGAACGGTGGGCTTGACAAAAATAGTCCTAGAAGTAGAGGGAATGTCAGAGGAATGAGCTATATACCCAAGTTTGGTCTTGTCTGTTGGGTTCTTCTAGATTGACAGCATATGGGTCAGCTTCTCATCAGTGACCCTCTCTAACTATAGTTGTGTCTCCAGTAGCTTCTCCTCCAGATCCTGTATCTTGAGCAGCAACGAACTCTTCACAGTTTGTAAACTGTTCAACTCATGAATGTGCTGCTTGCGAGTTTCCCTCAACTTCTCGAACTCTACATAGAAGATTTTATAGGCCTCTTTGAGTTCTTCCCCATCTTCATCACTGTGCTCAGAGTAGTAAGAATCCTCCTCTTCTTCATGTGGAGCCATAAAGGCTAGAAACTGATCTTGAGCAGGAGTTTCTTCTTTTTCGGACTCATCACTGAGAGTCGCATTGTAAGCCTTCCATTTTCCTTTCTTGAGATTCCCATAATCAGCCTAGATATGCCCAAAGCCTGAGCATTCAAAACATTTGGGGCCTCTTGGGTCTTTCTTCTCAGCTTCTTCAGGTTTAGACTCTTTGGGGGCTTTCTTCAGTTTTTCAGAGAATTTCTTCTTGAATTTATCATTCTTCATCAATCTTCCGAAATTCTTGGCCAACATTGCCACTGCATCTTTTTCTTTCTTATAGTCCTCTTCAGATGAGACATTGGCTTTCTTTTTAGTTGCCTTGAGGGCAATACTCTTCCCCTTCTTTACTAGGGGCAGGGAAAGCTCATAGGTTTGAAGAGATCCCACCAACTCTTCAATCTTCATCTCTTCTAAGTCTGCTTTCTTCAATGGTAGTCCCCTGATTCTGAAACACACAGGCAAAGATCTTAGAATTTTACAGATGAGCTTTATATCCGAGACGGACTTCCCAAGACTCATCATTGATTTTCTTTACTAGGGGCAGGGAAAGCTCATAGGTTTGAAGAGATCCCACCAACTCTTCAATCTTCATCTCTTCTAAGTCTGCTTTCTTCAATGGTAGTCCCCTGATTCTGAAACACACAGGCAAAGATCTTAGAATTTTGCAGATGAGCTTTACATCTGAGACGGACTTCCCAAGACTCATCATTGAGTTCCTTAGGTCGCTCATCTTAGAATAAAACTCTCAGAATGTCTCATCTTCTAGCATCTTAATCTCTTCAAATCTAGAAATCAACATTTGAAGTTTAGCAGATTTAACAAGTTTGGTGCCTTCATATGTTGTTTCTAAGATTTGCCATGCTTCTTGAGCAGTTCCACAATTTGAAATTTTAGTAAATTCAGACGGTGAAAGAGCTTGACATAAAGCATGGAGGGCTTTGTCATTGGCAAGTCGTGCGTTCTTTTCAGTTACAAGCGCAATATTTGTATCCTCTGGCTCAGTCCAACCAGTTTCAATAGTTTTCCAACAATCAAATGGATTTTAAAAAGAACCGCATATGAGCTTTCCAATAGCCATAGTTCGTGCCATCAAAGGCAGGAACGGTCATAAGATTTTGAGACATGGTAAAATAAAATAGAAGTCAAAGGATAACACTCAAGAATTAAATTTAAATAGAGTGTACCAAGCTTTGATACCAATTGAAAAATAAAGAGACTTCTAATTTAGGCTCATCCCTAAATAGACTTCACACGAGCAAAGTAACCTCACACCGGCAACCCTTAGAGAGCTAGCAGATCTTCACAATGTCTGCCTAAACACCTTCTCTAAGTATAGAAGAATTCAACACTGAATTCATACAAATTACATGCCTAGAGGCCTCTATTTATAGGCTACACAAGACCTAAATCGAGTCTGATACGATTTTCTCTAAGCAGTGTTCGGACGGTAGCTGAGAGCGTCCGGACGGCCAACTATGCAACTGGCTTTCCAAATTCGCTGATATTCTTTCCTGAATAGGGCCACGTCCGGACGGTGTTGCCCTAGCGTCTGGACGGTTGCACTTCTGCTACACGTAATTTTCATAATAAGGACAGGGCATCCGGACGATTTCACATCTTTTGCATGTCTTGCCTTATCAAGGATAGCATCCGGACTGAATAACCACGTCGTCCAGACGGTTGCAACTGTCTTCCCATATCTGTGTTTGGAAACGAAATCCTTTTACTTGTTGAACACTGAATAGCGTCCAAACGTGTTGGTGAGATGTCCGAACAGATGCAACCTGGAACAGTTCGAAGCTTCTGGACATAGATAGGAGTCCAGACGGATGTTGCTTGACAAAAGAGCGTCCGAAGGGATGCAAAGGATTCAACTTCTCTGTCTTGAAATCTGCACAGAATCTTCTTGAAGCACATAACTGAAATGTAGACTCTGAATATAAACAGCATCCCTGATTAATAAGCAACATTACATAGAAGTGATTTTGTCCAATAAAATGCAGTCAATCGCAAATTAACACCTATAGAAACAGTCATTAACCAAATCATTGCGGAAATAGACGGTCACTAAAGGACTAAATGTTAGTTTGTAATTGGCTTCATTCTGTTGGACAAAATCATTTCTATGTAATGATGCTTTTAAACAGGGATTCTGCTATTCAGAGGTCTTCTAGAAGATTCTGCACAATCTACAAGTCAGAAAAATTGGATCCCTTGAAGCCGTCCGGACGACGTGATATACCGTCCGGATGACAAAATCTTTCCATCCAGACCTTCCTCTGTGTCAAGAAGCTTCAAACTGTTCCAGCTTGCATTAGTCTGGATTTTTCAACAGCATGTCCGGACGACACTCAGTGTTCGACCAGCTATGGGATTTCTTTCCAAAACACAGATATGGGAAAATCATTGCAACCGTCCGAACGATGTGGATTCCCGTCCGGACGCGCTCATCCATAAGGCAAGTTGCGCATTCAAAATTTCAGACGTTCGGACAACAGCCTTCATGGTCTAGACGCGCGAGCTACTTATATGGAAATTGCGTGCATCTAATCAACCGTCTGGATGACCATTCCCTTGGTCCGGACGAGCGAAGCCTTGATATGGAAATTGCGTGCAGCTGAAGTGCAATCGTCCAAACAACAAGGCGACACCGTCCGGACGCGGCTCAAAACAGGAAAGAATTTCAGTGAAATTTTGGGAAGCTAATCGCACAGTTGTCTGTTGGGGACGTTTTATGTCTACCGTCTGAACAGTGCCTAGGTTTTTCAAGCCAGACGCTCATTTGAATCTGCAACCTATAAATTGAGGTCCCTAGGCTTGAGAACTGGAAGAATTCGGTAATGAATTCCTTAGTGCTTAGAGAGTTATATTGTAGAGTCATTGTGCTGAGTTAGTCTCTCTTAAGCCGTTGCTGTGTGTGCTGTTGCTGCATTGATCTGAAGTCTATCTTAAGGGTTGGCCCTAAGGTAAAGGTTTTGATTGAAGACCACTTCAGGTAGGAGACCTGGTTGGGAGGCATTTGTGTTGGGTTACACGTTAGAGTGCAAGGTACGACCACTGCATCAGGGGTATGTGAGTACTACTACTTTGTAACTAATCTTGTCTTCTGAATAGTGGATATCCTGGGTTTGGCTGCCCCGGAGTGGTTTTTTTCTTAACTGAGTTTCCACTTCGTCAACAAAATATCTGTCTCCTTTAATTCCGCATTTTGATATTTTGTTGCACACATTTTTGCACACACTTGTTTATATTAGAAGTCATTTTAATTTTTCACTAAGTAAAAGGAAAGTACTACAGCTTAGGGGAAGTGTGTCAGATGAGAGTGGCTAGGCCCTAGTAACATAAGGTTTCACTTTTGACTGATGTATCATTAATTTTCTCTCTTGTTTAGAAAATTTAATTGCTTGAAATCATGTTAGTAAACTTCATACCTTATTGAGAAAGTTTTCACACACACACGCATTGCATGAGTTGATTAATCTATTTAAAATTTCTATTTGTAGGGAAATTTGTACTAATTGAATACTTAACTCTCAATTATATCTTTGCATATTTTTTATTTGCTATTTGACTGACTTATCAGTTATTTATACATGCGTTTTCAGCTTTTCAGTGTGAAGCGTCCGGACGAACTTGGCTTAGAGCCTGGACACATGCGATCCTGTCAATTGCTAGTCTGGCAAGTGGACCGTCCGGACGCATTGATAACACATCCAGACGCGATCCTTACAGGTTCTTATCCGTCTCTTTGCTTTCTTTACCATCCACACACCAATGCATTTTTATTGATTTATCATGTCATGTTGTGTATTTGTCTCGCGAATTTCTCCCCTGAGATTTTGGCATTCTCTGCACATCTCTTCTCATTCCATGGTATTTGATGTGTCCTTCTTTATTCTTTTAAGATCTTGAGCTTTTTAGAATATTGGAATATTTTATTGATTGAAAAAATTTCTTGAGATATTGTGCATAAAAATCATTTTCTGTCTATGTGTTAGGTGGATATTGATATATTCGTGCTATTTGGATTGCTATATTTGCTTTCGTAATTCTTGCGCATCCAAATTGCAAGCTGTCATAATACCACATTCTTTTTGGAACTAACAGGAACTAATATTTCTTTGTGGTGTTAATTTTGAATAGATTTCTGTTAAATCTTTTCAGGAATATTTTGTCCAGCAGCTCCCAGCACAATATCTGACAGATGGATCCTTTAGAAAACTGACTGTTGTTGAAGTTTTATGTTTAAATTTCCAAAGGTCTCTAAGTTTAGATGAGCTTGTTCCCCCAGCTCATGCAGAGCCTTCCATAGTATCATTCCTCCAGATCTGCACCATTTAGAGGTTCAGTGGTGAATCTTCTCTTATCTTGCAGACCAGTTGCCTAGAGAATTTCAATCTGCAGATGATCAATTCAGGCTTTGCAGACTCAAACAATTAAAGGTTTTTCAGTCTATGGTACCCGGCGTCAAGAGCTAGAAGCCAAAGTAGCACAAATCCCGCTTCTTGTAAGGATTTCTCTCCGTCAATTGCTTTCAGTGGATCAGCAGGATTTGGTACTTGGAGGATTTTTGTTCCTCTCTCTATCAGTTGTTTTACAAACTTTCGATTTTTGGGCTACTTACAAACTCTTCTCTATTTTCCTATTATTTTTGGATTTTGGAACTTATTGTCTATGGATTTTCTATACTCTGTTTACCCTTATCCTGTTGAGACATCAAGGGGGAGTATTTGGTGGTTTTTCTATACTCTGTTTACCCTTTGTCATTTTGAGACAAAAATGGCGAGTATTTTTTGTTTTGGACCGGGAAAGTATTTTTAAAACCGGTCAAGTGATTTTTGTTCCAGAATGGCCAAAGGGGGAGTTTGTTAGTTTTTGATTGGCTGCATTATGTTGACAAAAATCACTATCATGTATTGTTGCTACTCTCATAGGGATTCCGTATTTTCAAAAGTCTTCAGTTTATCAGAGTTTATTTCTCTAAAGATGGAAAGAGCCTTATTATGACAAGTTCAATGTCACAAGCATTAAGAAGGCTATTTTAGAAGTTCTAAGAGGATTCTGTGTAGATTCCAACTTAGAGAAGTCGGATCCCAAGATTCTGTCCGGACGACCCTATCTAGAGTCCGGACGCTCATCAGTCAGCAACATCCATCCGAACAACTTGGCAATACCGTCCGGACTCCCATCAGTGTCGAGAAGCTTCGAATAGTACAAGGTTCCATCCATCCGAACATCATGGCAACACGTCCGTACGCTCTTCAGAGTTTGAGAAGTTTCCAGCGTTCCAGTGCATCCGTTCGGACTACATGGCAATACTGTCCAGCCGTCAGTTAGAGTTTGAGGAGAATTAGGTTTTCCTTCATAGACACAAATATGGGAAGACAGCTGCATCCGTCCGGATGACATGGCAACACCATCTCGACGCTGTCCTTGATAAGGCAAGACGTGGAGAAGAATTGCAACAGTCCGGACGTCAAGGCAACACCGTCTGGACGCTAGTCCTTATTTTGGTAATTGCGTACAGCAGAGGTGCAACAGTCCGAACGCTAGAGCAACTCCGTCCGATCGTGGCCTTATTCTGGAAAGATTTTCAATGCTTTATGGAAAGCCGGTTGCACAGTTCTCCCTCATGAAGGCCTCAGCTTGCGCCCGAACGCCCCCTAGAGAAATCAGAGACAGACTCGATTTAGATCTTCTTAACCTATAAATAAAGGCCTCTAGGCATGTAATTTGTATGAATTCTGTATTGAATTCTTCTGTACTTAGAGAAGGTGTTTAGGTAGATATTGTGAAGATCTACTAGCTCTCTAAGGGTTGTCGTTGTATTGTTGTTGTGCTCATCATTGAAGTCTATCTTAGGGATAAGCCCTAAAGTAAAGGAATCCATAGAAGACCCTTTCAAGTAAGAGACTTGGTTGGGAGGCGTTCACGTTGACTTACATGTCATAGTGCTAGATACGATCGCTGCATATAGGTATGTGAGTGTTACTATGTATGTACTAGCTTTGTCTTCTGACAGTGGATTTCCTGGGTTTGGCTGCCCCGGAGTGGTTTTTCTCTTCATTGAGTTTCACTTCATTAACAAAATTTTGTGCCATTTAAATTTCGCATTTACAATATTTGTTACACATTGTGCACACACACGGGGTAAATTAGAAGTCAATCTATTTTTTCAGTTACTTACTTTAAGTTGTTGCATGGAAGGATTTGAAGCACCGCGTGCTGCAGCACACAATGCATCGTTATCGGCTTATGAAAGATTGACCTGTCAAGTATTTGAAAGAACCTTCATTTGGAATATTGTGGGACACGTCCAAATAGTCGAATCATTGGAATTTCCCGATGCAAAGTATTATGGGACATTGCAAGCTCACTTTATTCAACACAGATGAAAAACATAGTCAAATTTTCGGAAGGAAATAACTCTCAAAGGAACAACTCATATGATCCCCGGAAATTGTTTGAAAAGAATATAAAAAATGACATTTAAAATCCAAGAAACTCATTTAGAACTTGCACAAACTGTACAAAAGAAAGAAACTCACTCATCGCGCATAAACCCAATACTTACATAGCATGCATGATACTCTATCAAAATGGAGAACATAAAGAAAAGACAGCTAAATATCAAATTTTATTCGCACAAAAAACTATGCATTCATATTTTTAAATTCCATCGATAATACTCTCACCAAATTGGCATTTAAACGTTCCAACTTATTTGAAGCATTTTCTTTAAAAGTGGAAGTCAAATTGACATTTAAAATGGAATAATTCTAGAAGTCTCTTCGTATCCCTCAAAAAACGATGTGGTTTTTAAAATCATTATTTTATCAAAATTCAATAGTGATCTGTTACAAATAAAATGGTGAGTTTAAAAGACATCATTTTTAGAGGGACACGAGGGGGACTTCTAGCATTATTATTCTTTAAAAGGTCCAATTCACTTCATGCATTTGCTTTAAAGTAATACTTGTGTGTATACTTTAGTACGGTGTGAAGTACTGCATACGTGTGCTTGGCAGTGGGTTGTAGAGCGCTAGTGGTGCACCTTGATGACGCACTTGGATGGTCATTCAAATCATGACCGTTCATTTTTTATGGTCATGATCATTCGATCTGGTGATTTGATTTGGACTATAGAATTCTTCTAAGGTAGATCGAGTGGTTAGATATACTAGACCATTAGTAATGTCAACTGTAAGATCAAATTATAACAGTTATAATTAAATTATCATTGATAATAATTTAATCTAACGATCACAATTAAGTGTTTGAGATTTGCAGTTTATAATACCAATTTTGAAACTAAGTACTGTTAGTGAAGATATATAAATAACTACTATTTTTAACACTATACATAGTCTACTGCAGTCTAGTTTTTAAAAACACAAAAAAATTCTCTATTCTTTTGTTTCTCTCAAACACTTTTTGTACTTTAAATTTGAGTCTTTGTCTCTTGCTAGAATAGAAAATCTGAAAGTATTTAGGTTTAGTTTCATTTGCACAAAATGCAACTAAGAACAGAAAATTTATGGGTTTCATTGTATCCTAGATAAATATTTGTTATAAACCCTCTGCATACCATTTCTAGTGGGGGCAAATAATTTCTTAAAGAAATTGGTGTTGTAACGCACCTTAAGAACATTTCAATTTTTTGGATTCTATTATTTTTTCTAACAATAAGGGTAGATTACTTTGATGTTATTTTCAATTATAAAATGTTATCCTTGTTCGATATGTAAGAGTGTTGTTAACGCCACATATATGTTGCGTCCATTCAATGATAAATCTTGGAAAGATGATGAAAGTCAAGCAAGATTTAATTTACATTACTTGAATAAAGCCTATTTGGTTGTGTTTTCACAGAGTACTTTTAGAAAATTGGTTTCAAAGAACAAAAGAAAATTGACAACAAGATGTTTCCAACGATGTTATTTTTCCTAAACTGATAATATGAAATAAAAGAGTTTCAAGATACATTAGACTGGCAAAAATGTAGTTAAAACACGAACCAAATAGCCCAAAATGTTTATTAACGCTTATGCAGTCTAAAAATTGGTGCTTAAAATGGTAATGATTTCATCAACTAAACAATTAGACTGGCCAAAACATAGTAAAAGTTCATAGAAGGAAGAAAAGCAATATATCAATATTACAATTTTGTGTGAAAGACCTCAAATAAAAGTAAAGGTGTAGAAAAATAGTCTGAATGATGATGTAGAAATAAGTTCTAAATCTATTACAAAAATCGATATAATAAGAAACAAGGTGGCTTTACAAACTATGAATATTCCACTTTTCTTAAGAAGCCAAATTACAGAAACTGAAGACATCATTGAGAACAAATTTAATGTGTAGACACATGCACTTATGCACATACTTATTATGATTACACAACATATGGATGTCCACTTGTGTGCACACCAGCCTATAAGATGGAATCAAGTTGTGACATATGTTAAATAACCGATTAACACAATTATGTGCCCAAATTCCTTGCTGCCATCATTTTTCAATTCTGGTTGGTAACAGAATACTAGAAAACCTTTTTTATAATCTGGTAACATAAATATGTGCCCAAAAACCTTTTTTCTAACAGGATTTGTTGAATTGCTTTTGTATTCTAGTATTTTTAATGCATAGTACTAAACATTTGATGTTGCTTCTGTTAGCTTTTTTAACTGGCAACTTGCCAAGTGGAAATGTACCAGATTCAATCTTGAAGGAAGGAAGTAATATATAGGGTTAAATACAATTCACCCCCCCAAAGTTGTCACCCATTTTTAATTTGGCTACCAAAGTTTAAAAATTTGCAATGTCCCCCCACAAAGTTTCCAAAATTTTCAATGTCGTCATTCCGTTAGCCTTTTCCGTCAAACCAGGTGGAATGTGCATCATGTGCGTGGCACATGACTTTTTTTATGCAAATTTGTCCATTTTACCCTTATTTAGGCTTGGTCAATTACGGAATTGACCTTAAAGCCATCATCCCCTACCTTCAGCCGGGTTCAAGTCAGGTATCGCAGTAAATCCTCTAATCTCTCGCAGGTCTAAAATGGCTTTTATCATCTCAATTTCTTTTTGACAACACCGAACACCACCAAACTTGAGGGATTTAAGATAGAAATTATCAATTGGGTAAGAACCCCAACCCTCAGCAAAACCCTCAAGGTTATGGAAACTCTGAAACCAGAACCGTCAACATCACAACCAGAATTTCATTCCATCTCTGAGACCACAACACTTAGAATAATTAAGCTTTCCACCACCACTACTTCAATTCCTATCCACGAATTCAACTCCGCAACAAAAACCCAGTTCATAAAGAAAATATTTGACCAACACAATTTCTTTTTTAACCAGAACACTGCAACACCATCAAAGCGACATTCTTTCAAACACCTTGGGGATACAAGGTAAGAAATTAGAAATTATCAATTGGGGAAAACCCAATTCAAGCCAACGAGTCAAATTAAAATTGCTCAAAACACAAATATTCAACAAAAAAATATTCCATTTCATTTCCAACATACACATAACCCGGATCGAGCAGATCCATCTTCTTCACAAACAAAACAAATAATAATAATAATAATAAACGAAAAAAAAAAAATAAAGTGTAAGAAACTGAAATTAAACCCTGACCCTAACAAAGACCACGCCGGAGTCAACCAGATCACGCTGACGACAACGCCGACAAACCAAACCACGCCGGTTGCTTCAAGGTCTTCGACTTTGCTAAGCACCAAATCCAAAACCTCAACCACTTGTTTCAAAACCTCGTCGGTTGAGATTGGCTACGATGGGTCTGATCTAGCCGCCACGTGGAGTGACGGCGTCTGGCCGTGGTTGCATTGACCCACCTTGGCAATCAAGTGGTTTAGTACGTTCGAGCCTCCAGTGTTAGGGTTTGCTAGATCATGCTCAGTCCTAATCTCATTTTCAAATCACCGACTTCACCTAAAGTGAAAAACCCCACGAGCGATCCCTATTCTATGAACTGGGTATTGCAGGAAAAGCTTTGAGTGTGCAAAATTCACAGTTGAAAACAAGAAGATGGGTTATGCATGAAGATCCGGCGAGGAAGACATGGAAAACGACGACGTTTTGGAGTGAAGGTAAAACAGACAAATTTGCATAAAAAAAAGTCACGTGACAATTCCGTCTATTTTGATGGATAAGGCAGACTGAATGGCGACATTGAAAATTCTAGAAACTTTGTGGGGTCACATTGCAAATTTTTAAAACTTGGTAGCCAAATTGAAAACGGGTGACAACTTTGGGGGGGTGAATTGTATTTAACCCTTATATATATATGTGTGTGTGTGTGTGTGTGTGTGTTTCGTATCTGGGATGCTTTCTGTTTAGATTCATCTCTAATTAAATGAATCAACATTTTTTTTTTCCAATACATGGATGGAGTGGTCTTTCGTGCAACTTTACATGGCAAGCTCTAAGCTAAAAGTTTTGAAGGAAACTATTTTGGTTGCTTGACTTTACAGGGCACCCTTTTATCAAGGCAGAATTTGTTAATGGAGAGAAGGTTAGCAGATGCATTAGCATAGTGCAAAATATCATTGAGCAGAAATTGTGGTTTGTTAAATAATGTGGAATGGACATGAGAGGAACCAATGCTTTGGATATTCAAACATGTTCCATTGCCTACTCCCACAGTGTCAGTACCCTCAAAAGGTTGAGGATCACTGATGTTGGTAGGATCAGCTATGATATCAGCATTGGCTCTCGAATTAGCTAGCCACTCTTTGGCTTTAAAGTCTACATTCATCTGTGCTACCATGGCTGCCAGCTGTTTTGGAGGGTGCCTACCTTGATAGCCATAGTCCATTCTGTGGTAGCAATCAAGGGCACTATGGTTGTGTTTGCCATAGATTTGGCAAGGAGGACATGGAGTTTGATCAGGATTCAGGTTGGGGTTTTCCTGTTGGTTTGTGTTGTTTTGGTTGGGATTCATCAAGGCACCTGGCTGATGTGGTGTAGAGTTGTTCCTGGCAGGGTAGGCAAAGCTGTTCCGGTGAGCAAAATGTTGATTATGTGAGTTGGGTTCAAGAGAGAATCATGGATTGAACCTGTTTCTGGTAGAGTTCTAGTAATTGAAGTTAGACTGGCCTTGCTTGGAGTATAAGGCAAAGGTGCCAGTTTCAAGTGTGAGTGCAGGGTGTTGTTGATTCTGCAGCAAAATCTCATGATTGAGCTGCTCAGATTCAAAGTCAACAAATGTCATTTCATAATCATGAGCAGGAAACGAGTGGATGTAACAAAGGTGTTGAATAGTGGATTTAGACCACTTACAACAAAAGAGATAAGATCATCATCTTCAACCAGCTTACCAACAGCAGATAGTTGATCTACCCATTGTTTTGCTATACTCAAGTACTCAGTGCACGTTTTGTCTCTCTGTTGCAAGCTTTGTAACTGTCGCTTGAGGTGGGAGATACGTGACTTCAATTGAGAGGCATACCTAGTAGCAAGAGAGGTCCAAGCAAGGTGCGATGTGTTCAAACCATTGTTTTGCTATACTCATGTACACAGTGCATGTTTTGTCTCCCTATTGCAAGCTTTGTAATTATCGCTTGAGGTGGGAGATACATGACTTCGATTGAGAGGCATACCTGGTAGCAAGAGAGGTCCAAGATAGGTGTGATGTGTTCAAACCATACATCGAAGACACTAGAGATGGACTTAGTGAGTAGATGATCTAGCTTAGAAGAAGTTGGTCTCTCTTCTGCCATGTAACATAGGCAGGATTCAAGATTTGGGTGTTATCTTCACTGGAGATAAACTGAGGAGGATAGAGATCAGTGCCTTTGATCAGGCCCTGGAGGTCATTTCCATGGAGTATGGGTTGAAATTGAGCAACCCATGCTAGGTAGTTAGGGCCTTCTAGTTTGAAGAGTTGAGAGAAGTTAGGCATGTTAGAAAATGTTGAGATGGTAATCCGAAGAGCGTCCGGACGCATTGCTGCAACGTCTGGACGGATGCATACTTGAACAGTTCGAATCTTCTAAACACTGATGGGTGTCCGGACGCATGACTAGGTCGTCCAGACGAAAGCTTGGGATCCAACTTTTCTGACTTGGAATCTGCACAGAATCTTCTTTGAATTTCTTGAAGCATATTTCTGAAATGAAGACTCTGAAATAAACAGTATCCCTAATAATGTAGCAACATTACATAAAAGTGATTTTGTCAAACAGAATGCAGCCAATCACAAACTAACAGGGTCTTCCTTTGGCAGAACTCTTTCCTTCAATCGATGCCATTCCCTTGATTCCCATGTTTGTTCTTTGCAGATTTCGGCATTGAATTTCCTGCCCCATGTTCGTGTGATTTGTTTCCTTAGAGGGCATGGATCTTCCTTCCTTGGGTGGTGCCCTTTAAGGAGTGATTCCTCAATCCACATGTATTAGTTACCTTAACGAGGTGTTTCTCCTTTTGGCGGCTTGGATTCCACGCCTGTAGTCGCGTTTGGGATGCTCGGAGTTTTGGGCTAGCAAAACGCTAACCACATGTTTCCTATCACCTCAAAATGACTAGTACCTACAACTTCACTTAGTAAACTAGGCAATGTGAGACTTAGTACTCATAATTATCTTTATAAACCAATTACTTTATGTGGGTGATTCCATATCTTCCCCATATGAGATCGGGGTGTTACAAATTTAACTGAGTAGAATACTGATTTGCGGCTAATTATAGGTCACTACAATCACTAACTATAATACGTATAAATCCTACTATATCATCTTCCATAACAAAGCAATGGCTAAAAAATAAATTAAAAAAAAAAAAAAAAAATTTCTCTATAAAGGAGTCTCAATAAATAATATAAATATTTATGGAATAAATATTCATTGGTATTTTATATGAATATTCATTTGAGATATATTTATAGATCTATTTCACTATATGTGTTTAATAAACCATAAGCAGTAGAATGCAATAGAGAAAGAATCTCACGCGAGGGCACTCAATTGCCGAAACCAGCGCTCGATCGCCATCATCAGCCACTCAAGCGCCATTCTTCAGCAAACAGCAAATTCATGCACCTTCTGTTCGAGAAATTTTATATGTCATCATTAATTTGATGACTCACCCGTTCCAGCGCAACACTCATCTACTGGCTAACCAAATTTAATCCCTAGCCGTTGGATTGAATTTAGTTCTTAGAAATCTCAACCGTTCGTGAAGTCTATAAATAGAAGGGTCCTTTGTTCGGTTTCTACGCACATCCTCTCTTCTTCTCTGAGGAATCCCTATGCAACTCTCTCTTCTCCTTCTGTGTGTTTCTCTGAATGGAAAGCTAATGCTATTCTTAGAGGAATTACAGCAGAAAGAAGAAGAAATCTCTTGCTCTATCTTCTTTCTCAGTTTGTAGTAGCTAGAAAAGAAAAGAATGTACAACAGCTCTTCTTTCTTCTTTCTCAAATCCAGACCAAAAAATAGTTCTCTTTCCCTCCCTAATTCACTCTTCTGTTCAGCTCAAACCATGGGTTGCAACAGAGGAAGGAATTTTCTTCTCAACTCTCTCTCGGTTTGGTTTCAGCAAAACAGAGAAGAAGAACTTCTTCTTCTCTCTATCGGGTTAGCCTGATGAAAAAGGATAAATAAAAGATAAAACAAAAGGAAAATTCTTTCTCTCTCAGCCGGATTTGTTGAAAGGGTATTTTTACAAAATATCCCACCTTGAGGTATTTTTGATAAGCTTTGATTTCATGATTTTATAGCTTTTACTATTTTAAGTTAATAAGTTATCTAATGTTTAATGTTGTTTTAAACAGGATTTTCAAAGTGGCGTATTTAATTTATAAAACACGTCATTATAATGCCCGAGTAAAAAGGAATATTTTTAAAAAAGCGTTGTTATAATGCCCAAATGAAAATCAAATATTTTATGAAAGCGCTGTTACGCTGCCCAAAGTTTTCAGAAAATATTTCTAAGCATTAGTTACGCTAATGCTTTGATTCTGCCAGATTTTATAAAGTTACATAAAATGAATTATTAATAATTATTTATACGCCGTTATGCCGTCCGCATATTTTTAAAAGTGTTATAACCACTATTTTATTAATGGTTGAAGTTGTGTAATCCTTGACTGACTCTTGGTAAAATAAACCATATGTTGAATTAAAACTATTTTGGTATCTCACTGTTCCAGTTCAAAATAACCGTGAATAATAAGTTCACTATTTTAGTCATTACCTACCATAATATTGCCTGTTTAATGTTTTAGCTATGTCCTATGTTTTAGGAATATGCTTTTATGATGATTGGGTTGACTAGTTAACTTTTAATTTATGTGGTTAAAGTAATGAATATAAGTTCCTTAAAACTTATATTTATGAAGTGTTTTGTGTTTAGAAAAAGAAACTGATAAATATATCATATCTGGTATTTATGTATTTAATGCAGATGATGAACTGATAACTGTACTCAAGTACTGTAAGTATTTCTAAAATACTTACTGAGAGTGATACTAGTTTCCATAATATTATGATTTCTGTTTTATTTAATTATATGCAATTTGTTTGAAACTTTGCATATTTTACTGTTATGACTAATAAACGGATTAATAATAAGTTGGAAAGTCGTCACTACCAACAGTATGGGAAAGTCGTCGCTACCAATAGCATGGAAAAGTCGTCGCTGCCTATGCCACCAAACAATAAAAGTTGGAAAGTTGTCACTACCAACAGTATGGGAAAGTCGTCGCTGCCCATGCCAATATAATAAAGAAAATGAATAAGATTGTGCATATGAATCTGTCATTACATCATATTATTGCATTCTGTATTGTTAAATAAATCAGTATTTCATTTTATTATTGAAGGCAGTTGACTCACTTGATTACAGTATGAGATTGTAGTGATAACCACAATCACATATATGATTATGCAAGACAGGAAGAAGGTCAGGACTATTAGGATCTTTCGACCTTGTTATTTATGAATGAGCCCTTTAAATATTTCTGTAAATATGTAATATTTTGTATGTTGGTTTCTACTAGGTTAAAACAATGGTTACGTATTATTAGTGCCGCATGTGGCACATATGTTAATGTTTTGTGTGTATTTATTATGTGAGAACGCCAAATCATATTATTTATATATTAAGGTAATTCAGTCAACTCTGTTGTATTATATTCTCAAGTCTTTGAGAAAAAAAAAATATATTCCACTGACAAATCTCAACTCTGATGATGTCGTAGTGTCACGTGAAAATTAGAAATTTTCACTTCCACCTTTTTGTAAAAGGTGGGCGTTACATTGCATTAATCCTCTGTTCATGTAACTCAGCACAACACTGCAAAGCCAATTCCATTATGGATGACATACAATTCTCCATAGAAGCATAATCTCTCTCGGTTCTCAACAAAAAGGCATCTATAACTTTAGTTACTGAAAGTGGTAATGATTCCTCTACCCAACGCTTCAAGTTAATTTCTCCACCAAACGTGTCATATGTAGGTTTCTTTCTCGTGAAAGTTTCCATCAATAAAATACCATAACTATACACATCGCCTCTTGTAGAAACAATTCCTTTCGATCCATACTTTATTTGTAACATCACAAATAACAATGAGAACATAATTATAAAATCTAAAGATATAAAAGTGCTAAAATCGATATTCTACCAAAAAGCTAGAGTTATCTGTGTGTGCATGAGTAGAATGATAGAAATGCAAGTTCTAGTTGTCGGCTAAAAACATCACCTGGTTCCATATACCCAATTGTGGTGAGAGTTATTGTTTGCATCATAGAATCCCCATCACCTAACAGTTTGGCAATGCCAAAATCAGCAACATGTGTGACCATATCTTCATCTAATAAGATATTGATGGGGTTCAAATCACAATGAACAATAGGTGAAGAATAAGTATAATGAAGGTATTCCAGTGTTGACACGATATCAATCATCATATTTAGTCTTTGTAAGATGCTCAAACAACGATCTTGAGAATACAACCACTTCTCAAGGTTCCCATTCGGCATGTATTCCAATACAAAAGCTTTGAAGTCCATGTTACTACATGCGTTGATGATTTAGAGAAGATTTCGATGATGAATATTGCATAGTACCCCACACTCTGTATCAAAACTCTTGAAAGCCCCTACCACTTCCAAGTTGAAAACTTTTATTGCAACAATCATTCCATCTGAAAGTGTCCCTCGATATACTGATTCAAAACTCCCTTTACCTAATAAGTTGTTTGCATTGAACCCTTCTGTTGCTTGTAAAAGTTCTTGTTGGAAAATTCTTCTCCATGTTGCTAGTGGTAGTGATTTAGCCTCCACTAGAAGTTTCACATTCCTTTTTCAACGTCTTATCCATAATACAAGAATAACTACAAGCATTTTTAACCCAATCATTGGTAATACATACTTTAGTATGTGTTGTTGCGGTCTTTTTTGGTCCAGAAACACCTTCTTTACATGGGGTAACTTGCAATTGGAGAGCACCACAAATTCCATCATTTGACATAAATGATGCAGCAAATAAGTGTACAAATGGTCGTCCTACAGTAATTTTTCCTCGTAGTCTATTGAAAGAGACATTTAGACATTTGAGGTACAAAAGTGCTTTTAAGGAGTTGGGAATCTCTCCAGATAAACTGTTACTTGAAAGATTCAAAAATTCCAAGCTTACCAATTCACCAAAAGATTCAAGAATTGGACCTTCTAATTGATTGCCTGCCAAGGATAGATTAGCCATATCTTTGAGGCCACATAATATTGTTGTTGCGATATCACCCGATAGTAGATTTCTTGATAAATCTAATACTCTCAAGACCTTCAAATTTCCAATCAATAATGAGAGAGAGCCATTTAGAGAATTTGATGATAAGTCGATCTTTAAGATATGTGTTAGGCTCCACAAACTCAAAGGAATCATAGAATTTAATTCATTGAAGTCTAAGTAAAAAGAGCTCTTAAAAAAGTCAAGTTATTTACACATGCAAGAATAGGTCCAAAAAGCGTATTATCTGTTAAATACAACTCAGACAAGCTCTTTAATTGACAAAGATCAGATGGGATGGAACCTTCTAGTCTATTATTTTCAAGATAAAGAGCTTGAAGCTTGTTCAGTCTTCCCATTGTAGCCGGAGGTACATTGATGAAGTACTTGAATGCTTTGGTATGCAGAATTCTAAACCAGTGACTACTCCGTTTGCCGCTCATTTCAGACTTTCAACAACATTAGCACCGCAGAATGAGGGGGAGGAGCAGTTCATGTCACGTGTTCCTTACTCTAGTGCATTTGGGAGCATCATGTATGCTATGGTGTTCACTCGTCCGAATATTTCACACGCAATCAATGTTGCTAGTCGCTACAAGGCAAATCCAGGCAAGCTTCACTGGCAGACAATGAAATGGATACTCTGGTATTTACGGGGAACTATGAATGTTGGTTGAGTATATGACAGAGGTTGTGGTATCAATTCCAGTGCCATTGGGTATGTTAGTTCAGATTATTCTGGTGATCTAGATAAGAGAAGATCTCTGACAGGTTTTGTTTTCACTCTCTCCGAATGTGCCATTAGTTGGAAGGCAACATTACAGTCAACAATTGTTTTGTCCACCACAGAGGCAGAGTATATGGCAGCAGCAGTGAAAGAAGCAATTTGGCTGAGAGGTTTATTCAGTGATCTGGGTTTGCAACAGGACGAGACTATTGTGCTTTATGATAGCCAGAGCGCAATACATTTGACCAAAAATCAAATTTATTAGGAGAGGACCAAGCACATTGGTACAAGGTGATATCATATTGAAGAAAATTGGTACAACGGAAAATCCAGCGAATATGTTGACTAAGCCAATTCTGGCTCTCAAGTTTATGAATTGATTGGACTTGATTGATGTTTGTAGCTTGTAATTACCCTTAGGGGTGTTGGAAGAGACGTCATGAAGAGATTTGCATATACAACTTGATGAAATTCAAGTCAAGGTGGAGATTTGTCGTGGATGACTAGTATTTCAGAAGTCTTACTGTGGGCCCACTTTTATTGGTTGTTGT
Source organism: Alnus glutinosa (assembly GCF_958979055.1). Lineage (NCBI taxonomy): Eukaryota > Viridiplantae > Streptophyta > Magnoliopsida > Fagales > Betulaceae > Alnus > Alnus glutinosa. The sequence continues at coordinate 8,571,015 of NC_084897.1, read as the reverse complement.
TTTGTGGGTCATTCTTTAGCCACGTTTTGCCTCTTCTTTACTTATTGGAGAAGTATTTGACACTTTGCTTCATGGTGAAGTATTTTGACCATCACTTATTAGAAGACTTGGCCAACTCGATCATTTTAGGAGAAACAGAGGCAGCAACTTCATGGGACAGAAAAAATTGAGAGACTTTACTCACAACAAAGATAAAACGAGTCTCACTTGTATTTTCACGGTGTAGGAGTGCCGCACGGCACTAAGGAAATTTAGAGAAATTTCTCTATTGTCATTAATTCTTTTTTGCTTGAGAGTGAGATTTGGGTGTCTTGGAACTTTGGGTTTGAATGGTTTTTTCTGTACTACTCTTTTTACTCCATTCTTTTGATAGTGAATTTTCTCCGGATCATCTCTACTAGTGGATGTAAGCTTGTTAAGCCTAACCACTCAAATCTTGATATCTTGTGTGTCGTGTGCAACGGCGGAGACAAAGGGGGGCGAGCAGGGGCTCTCGCCCCCCCTAAATGTCTAAAGGTTTTTTTTTTTTTTTTTTTTTTTTTTTTTTTTTATATTTTAAAAGAAAAAAAAAATTACATTAAAAAGAAGAAAAAAAAAATGCTGATGCTGATGCCCACCCCCTGCTCATAATAGAAGAAAAAAAAAATTACATGGAAAAACCAACCGTCAAAAAAGAATTTATCAAAAAAAAAAAAAAAAACAACCACTAAATGCTCAAAAAGAGGAACGGAACAATTTTGTAAAAAAACACAAAAAAAAAAAAAAAACAAAAAACAAAAAACAAAAAACAAAAATTACATTTATCTCTCAATCTTGAAAAAACTTTAGAACTCCTACATAGAAAAACCAACCATCGGAAGCTAAGAACACAAATCTTGTTATTTGGCCTCCAGCATCTCCGCTTCTTTCTGGACAATCTCTTGCACCGTAAGCCTTCTACTTTTTTTTTTCTTTTTTTTATAGATACTTTTCAGAATTTTAGTCATTGCAAGTTGCAACGTGACTTGTCAACGTGGCCACAACCACATGTATTTTTCCTTTTTTTTTTAAAGTTAATTTTGTATTTTGTTTTTTATTTTTATTTTTTGTATTAGTGTCTACATGTTAACTGATATATCAATTTGACATATATTTATGAAGTTTGATATACATTTTTTGTGATATATATATTATTTATAATTTATATTTTGAATTGTAATTACCATACTTTTATATATTATAAAAATATAGTATATAGAAAGAATAAAAAAAATTATTTATCATTATATTTTATTATTTTAATTCCGCCCCTACTAAGACAGATTCCTAGCTCCGCCACTGGTCGTGTGATTGTGTTATTTTCTATTCTGTTATTTTCTGTTTCATTGGAGATCCTTAAAATTATATTCTTTCAACAGATGCAACACACATCATCATGACCCTGCCGTTTGTATGGACCTCATATGAGTGGCCTGACCCAGAAAGTTTACTGCATGCTTTTGCATGGAATTGTTGACCATGAAATGAGATTTCTTGATATTGTTACAGGGTTGCCTGGGGGCATGACGGTTTCCAGGCAATTGAAGCGCACTGGATTTTTCAAACTCTGTGAGGCTGGAGAGCGTTTGAATGGAAATGTTAGAAGTTTACCTAGAGGAGAGGAGATTAGAGAATTTATAGTTGGAATCTTAGGAAGATATTTGGGGAATCCTTAACAAGGATATGTGATAAGCAGAAATCTCGGTATGTTGTTTACTACACAATATTATGATCGACTGTGGTCTTTTTGCTTTGTCTGGTCATCATGACCCGGGATATGGAGAACTGTGCCGTAGCCTTTACGCAAGTTGATCCAGTGGGGGAGGAAACTTAGCCAAATACCTCCATCATGGCAAAGAAAAAGCTCCATCAAAATAACCGGTCTCTATTCTTTACATCCGACACTAATACAGTAATACTTGCTTCTGCGTTGTCTCCTAGATTTAAGTTCGACCTCCATAAACAGGTTTCATGTAATGGTTCGTTTTGCTATTGAAAAGTAGAGTATAAAATGTAAACCATCAAGGTATATTTTTATTTGCCCCTCTTTTGGGGGAAATGTTGAGGGCATGACCGAGTGTAGAAGAATATTTTCAGATTTGAAGATCTGATCTCATTCATCATACCTTCAAGAAAATACTTCTTCCATTATCACCCAAATTATGTATGCAAGATAGAAAAATAGGAGGTGAGGCAAATCATGCTCCATTACCACAGTATCTGTAAAATTAGATAGCCTGAAATTTACAGCAGGATCTCTAAGCTAAAGAAGACCAGATCTTCTCTATAAGACAAAAATAAAACATGTAGGTGTAGAACATCTCTATGAAAGGAACCCTATAGACAATGAAACTAATGTCTCATAACTTTATCCTGATTATATGCCGAATAAATGTGTAACTGCCTCAATCTCCCTTAGTTGGAGGTCGGACACATGCACAAAAAGGCGCTTTCTTTCGCTTCTGGCTGGTTCTTAACCCACCACCATAGAGATAATCTCGTAAGAGAACTCTAGGTTTTCGGTCGGTGATCCTTGTCTTCCCACGAATTTCTTTCTCATCGTCAAGTTTCAGTAACAGAAACTGTATTTTCTGCACCTCCAATTGCAACCGCCCAATTTTTTCAGATCCCCTTCGTGCCTGTTCAGAAATTCTCCTCCTTCTTGCATTCACACTCTCATCTGGGTCTATTGCAGAAACTCCATCAAAGGAAAGGGAACCATTATCAATGGTCTTCATCAATTTGCGATTTACATCAAACAACTTCACGATGGACTCCCCAGCTTCATCCAGCTGCCCCTTGACAGTATCACATTCCATACCTTTGCCCTTTCTGCTCTTCTCAGTATTCCCCACCTTCCTCTTCAAATCTTCCACGGTGATTTGAAGGTTTGTCAACTTTTGCGCATCAGAATCGAGTCTTTCTAAAATCTTCCTCTTGTTCCCTTCTTGGCGGGGCTCAGCAAATCTCTCAGAAATTTCTAATTTATCAACACTCAGCTCCTTCTCAACCAATGATTCTATAGAGGGGTATGAACGATTGTGTTTCTTGACTGGTTCAATCTGATTGTGGGCAGGTTGTGTGGCAGCCACTTTTTGAGCCTTGCCAACCATCAGGTCAATGCTGCCATCCCGGTCAGCAGTTTCCCATAACTCAAGCATCTGATCAGCCTCCACAGTTTCTCTCCTGCTAATACCATATGACGAACACTCAGATATCTGATCAAGCAAGATGTCCTTGGTCAGGACTTCATTCCTTGCTTCAGAGATTTCACGTGACTGCTTCCCCAGCTTGAGATCATTACTGTGCCCATCCCCATGTTCCTCTTCAACCTGATGTGGAGAAACATTCTTGTTTGTTTTAACACTTTCTTGGCACAAGCTGCTGCCTTGAGATTTCAACTCTTCGATCTCTCTCACTGCAGCGTCTAGTTTGGCATTAGCATTTAGGCGTTCCAGTATTACGAGCCTTTCCATCTCCACCGCTGCCTTTTCAATAGCTTTCACTCTTCCTTGCAAATACTGCAAGTCTGAAAGTCCATCCGGCCCCATCGCAATTTGATCTTCATCCGTTTGTTGATTGCTTTCAGCATGCAAGCGAGTAACCACATTAGCATCCTGCAAACAAGTGAAAAATAAGCATTGGCGGAGTTAAGATTTTCCCCTTAGTGGATGCGAACTTCAAATAAATAAGAAAATAAATAAATACAACGGTTGATATTGTTTTCCAAAAAAATATACATACCAAATCAATAGCGCTCATTACTATTACGCTCTATGAGTGTTCATATTTTGAAAATGTTGCATGATCGGCCCATTACCAATGCCATGAAAAACATCTCTTTATATATAAGTGATGAGACATCATTACTTATTCAAAAACCAAATATTAAGAATTCACTATTCGAAAACTAAATATCAAAAGCCCTAAAAGAATCAATTTCAATTACTTAAGAATAAACAATTCATTGTAATTAAACTTAATAAGTCATGAAAGGAAAACCCTAACGACTACTATAATATCTATATAAATAAGCAAATCAATAATGCCATATACATGCAATCCCAAACAATCCAATAAATTAAACACAATTTAAATAATTTTTTTACTTGCCTCCATAATTTTAGAAATAAAAATTAAAGTTTCCTATATCACTTTTTCACTCTTCCTCATTCTGTCCTTCATTATCTTTTCTTTATGCTTTTTCCTTCTTCTTTTTCTCTCCTCTTGTTCTCTCTCTCCACCTTCCTTTCTCTTGTTCCAGCGGCTGCATGTGAGGGAGATTTGGGACAACAAGAGTACTGTTTTGTTTTAAAACCAGACAAATAAAGGCCACCATTTTAAAAGCTTTTTTTTTTTCTCTCTCTCTTTACTACTTGATCTGTCCATGAGAATCTAAAAAGTGTTAAAATCCCTAAATTTATTTTAAATAGAAAGACACGTCTTATAATTGATCCAATAATTTTTTTTCCAGTGGATGCAATAGTAAAACAATTTCAAATCTCTCAAATACTTGATATATATATATATGCTCCCAAAAACTTTACAAATTTTAGTGGGGGCAATTACCCCCAGTCAGCATAATATGGCTTGACCACTGAAAATAAGTCATGAACATTAGATGGGGCTCAAAACCACAAGGAAGTGTTTTTTTTTGGGGGGGGGGGGGGGGGGGGGGTGGTGCGGAGAACGGAAAAGCCATAAAAGAGTGTATTTCAGTTGCATAGAAAGTGAGCTGTAAAGAAGCTAGGGAGTTAAAATGAGCACAAAGTAGCAGATGCCTAACACCAAAAAAACTCAAGAATATTAGTGATAAACAACCAGCTCAAACGTTAATTCTACCAATATCTGAAGGAACTCATTGAATAAAGATGTGAAGATAAAAGATCATGCTGGTGAGAAAATCAAGATCCACAGATGGAATGAGCTACCACAAAGGACATATGTCACACTTCTATGGAGAGACTCTAGTAGCATGTCCAATTGAAGCTTTAAGAATTAATGCATGCAGTAAGCACAAGGATAAGGTAATAATGGAATGAAGCATTTAAGAAACAATTCGTGTCATCTTGGTTTCGGAACAGCTGAAATTTCAGTCGTGCAGAATAGATGGAAATTACCTTTGCTTTTTCATCTTCAATAGTGAGAGGCCCACAATGAAAAAGAGTATGCTTCTCCAGAGAAGAAATACAATTTTTAACAGAGATAACAGCTGGGGTATATGCAGCCAACTGAGCTTGTAGTCCTCCTTTCTCGCCTTCCAAGGTGCTAACTCTTTCTTTCAGAAATTCAATCTCCATCTCTTTGGAATTGCTTCTATCTTCAAGGTTCTCACATGCTTCAGTTAACTCATGAATCCTTCCTTCAAACAGAACCTCAAAGACAGTGGAGATTTGCAGTTCAGCAAAAGATGTGGCAGCCTGAGTCTCCCACAGTTCAATCTCACCTATTCCCTTTTGCAGTTCAGAGCTCAAGCTTTCCTGCCTAGTTTTCGCTTCCCCAAGTTCTTTGTGTAATCTGCACAGGTCAGACTCCAATTTCTGATTCACTTCAGATAGGCATCCAGTCTCCTTACTCATATGATAATTATCTCCAGATATTTTCAGAATCTGCTTCTCTTGATCTTTGAGTATCACCTTAGCCTCATCATACTTATTCTTCAGATCCTCCACTAATTTAAGCAACTCTATTTTCTCGTTCATAATTGCACTTAACATCTGTTCTGCTTCCAAAAGCTTATTTTCCTTCCGAGACAACAGATCCTTCCCATTTGCAATTTCACATCTTAATTGATCACTAATAGACTTAACTGATACAAGCTCATTCTCTGACTTATTCAACGACTCCATAAGATTTAAATTTTCAATTTTTTCATCTTCTAATCTCCCCTCCATTAATCTTACCTTCTCTTCTAGGTCGCTATTGACATAATGAAGATTATTTAGACCTTCAGTGAGTTCTTTCAACTCCACAAATTTTTCGAAGGCGACATTGTTAAAAATCAGAGAAAGGGTATTCTGAGATATTGTCTCACCAAACAAGACCCAGTTTGCTTCTTCTAGCTTACGTTTTTCTTCCACCAAGTCAAATGCTTCCTTAACTGAGGACCTTTTCTCTTCAAGCACCTTGAATTTCTCTTCCTGTAAGTTCTGGTTTGCTCTTTGCAAGTCCAACAACTGCCCACGCAGATTCTCTGTTTCAGTAGTCAACAACTCCTCTCTCTGATTTCCCGCCATTACTTTCGACCTCAATTCTTCATTCATCTCCAAAAGCTTTTGAATCTCAGTCTGCAACACTAAGAACTGCTCAGACTGAATCCTAAACTCCCCAGCAAGGGTGTTCCTTTCTGTCACAAGACTCACCGCATCTGCTTTCAGTTGCCCTAGTAGTGTAACAAGAACTGATTTCTCAATTAGCAGCTGCTGATTTTCGTCACAACTTCTAGAGAGACAATTGAGCGTCTCTTGAAGTTTTCCCAGTATGTGGTTTAAAAGTGCTTCATCTTGGTCGATCTTATCTTCAAACCCTTGGTGTGCATCAATTTCAAGAGTCTTCAACACCTGATACAGCCCCATTCTCAGTTTTTTCATTTGCTCAAACAAGGATTTCACTTCCACCTGCTGTTCAAGATTATCACGCTCTAGTTCAGAAATCAGTTTCTCTGATAATTTGGATGCCTCCCAGAGATTTTGGAACTCGATCAAGTGAGAAATAATCTTTTCTTCTAGGTCATTTACACATTTCTGCAAGATGAAGATCTCAATCTGAGCACTGACAGCTTTGTCTAGCTCCTCTTCATATCCTTTCTTACTGCACTGCCCTTCTTCTTCTAGAACACGGATATGCAATCCCATGTCAGCCAACCGGGTTTCACTCAACCTTGAAAAGCTGGCATGTTCTTGCTTCGCAGCATCCAAGGAAGACAGCAGTTCTTCTACCTTACAAAGTGCAGATTCTCTCTCGTTCTCAAGACCAGAGTGCTTGTACTCTAATTCTGTGTATCTTTTCTCCATAGCTTCCAGTTTTTGCTTGGTAGTTTCCAACTGAGAAACTAAGCTTTCTTGATCAGTGATCAGGCAAGATTTCTCATTATCAAGCAACCGGCATGAATCCTCTAAGCTCTTCAATTTCACCCTCAATACTTCAAGTTCAGCATTTGCATCAAAAAGGGAATTCTCCAGAAAGTTGTTTCTCTCTGAGAAGTTTTCCAAATTCTCGGTTGTAATCTGTAACTGAGAAATCAGGGTAGCCTTCTCAGCAACAAGAGTGGATTTCTCTCCCAAAAGAGATTGACAGGATTCTTCTAATGCTTTTACTTTCCCTCTAGCCCCTTCTAACTCAACATTCAAATCTGAGAGGGAATTCTCCAAAACAGCATTTTTCTCTAGAAGTTTCTCCATGATTTCCAACTTTTCCAGCAGAGCAACTTTTTCACTTCTCTCCACCTCACCAGTCTCTTTTAATTTTGAGTTCTCATCCTGCAATTCCTTCACAGATGACCCCAAGCTCTCAGGATCATAGCCTACTGACTCCACCTGCTCCAGCATAGCCCAGTGTTTCTTGCTCAGTTCATTAAGTTCCTCTTTCAGGCAATATATTTCTTGCTGAAGAGCATTTCTTTGGTCTACTCGAAGTTCAACTTCCTCTTCAAGTTTCCCAATGGTCTCCCTCAAGCTTAAGATCTCACCTTGAAAATTTTTTATTGAAACAGCTGAAGACAAATTGAGCTCATTCAGGCTCTTGTTCTCCTCTTTGACCCTCTGGACTTCAACCTCTAAACCCTGATTATGAGTTTCCATGTCATTTAGAATTTGGGCCCTATTGTGAAGATCTGCAGCCAGAGATCTCAGTTCTTCCTGAGATTGAGAATGCAAATGCTGCAGAGTTTGGAAGGCAGTTTCAGCCTCCATGAATCGCAACCGCTCTTCCTGAATGCAAGTCCAAAGTCTACCCAATTCCTTCTGCTTCTCTGTAAGTTCTTCACTTTGAGACCCCATCTTCTTCACCAAGGACTCCAACTCAGACTGCAGAGTCTGATTTGATTTTTCCAACAGAAGACACCTTTCTTCAGCACCCTTTAACTTCGTAACCTCATCATCTACCTCACAATTTAACCTTTGGACCTCCTCCTGGGCACAAGAGATTGTATGCTCCAGACTAGAGATCGTCTCCAAACATTGCTGGTACTGGAGGACAGCAGCTTCCTTCTCTTCAATTAGTTTGGCAAGTGCTTGCTTCAGGGTCTCAACTTCACTTTCAGCTTTATGAGCTCTTTCATAAATCATTCTGGCATTCTCCTCTGCATGCAGTAGCTTGTCCCGCAAGTTCGATATCATCTCCAAACACTGTTTGTACTGAGCAAGTGCAGCTTCTTTTTCTGCTTCTACTCTAACAAGGTCTTGCTTTATGGCTTCAGCTTCAACTTCAGCTTTACTAGCTCGCCCATTAAGTTCTCCAGCATCCTTTTTGGCACAAGAGATTCCGTCCTCTAAATTAGATATTCTGTCTAAACACTGCTGGTATTGAAGAATACTAGCTTCTCTTTCCAACTCTAATTTGGCAAGGGCTTCCTTCAGAGTTTGAACTTCTGCTTCGGCTTTACTGGCTCGTTCAGTAAGTTCCTTGGAATCTTCTAGTGCACGAGAGACTTCTGATTCAAGATTAGATAATCTCTCTAAACTCTGTTGATACTGAAGTAGGCCAGCTTCCTTTTCAGCTTCTAAGTTATTAAGGGTTTTCTTTAAGTTTAAAATTTCTGTTTCAGCTTTACCCACTCGCTCGGACTCAGAAAGTACTCGTGCCTTGATGTCATGGCTCCCATTGTTTTGCGTGCTTTGTTCTTTCTCCTCTGCATCTTGAAAATTGAGGCCTTTTCTTGCCTTTCCTTCAGCAAACTTTGTATGGCTCACTGCTTCTCCAGAGCCAAACAAGTCATTAAGCTGTTTTAAACCCTTTCTAATTGTTACAGTATCAGATTCTTCAGTAAATCCTCCATTCCTCTTGAAAGCATTTAACTGTGATGAAGACCGTCCCAAAGCATCCTTTTGCAAATCGTCAGGGTCAAAAATTGCACGTACGGGGGCAGGCATCTCAGGCGTTTGGGGATCAGCCTCATTAGCAGAAGAACCTGCAGGTGAATCGTCAACCAGCATGATTGGAACTTGGTTTGGAAACGCTTCTGCCATAGTCCTCTGAGCTTGGCGTAGCGCTCCAGTTGCATGATCATATCTTTCAGCTAATGCACGGTATGCTCGGTAAAACTCCTCAACCAATTTCATAAGCTCCGGTCGTTTCTTATAATACATCTCTGCCCTCCTTGCAAAGGAGTCTGCATCTTCTTCTATAAGTTTGATCATTTGTTTGACTTTGGCATCCATGTCTGTTCAAGCAGAAAAGAAATCTTTGGTCAAGTAGAGAGAGAGAGAGAGAGAGAGAGAGAGAGAGAGCAGTGATGCGAAAAGATCATGACCATATCTTTTTAACAAAATCAGGATGTTTAGTTTGCATAATTCTTGTATGATCACAATGACAGTTATTTCATCAGCTCCATCAATTACATGTGGCCTGGAAATGTCAGTTAGTCAATTAAATCTTTGGTTCAGCAGTACAATATGGCAGCCATCAGGCTTGGGATTTATCTTTCCAAAGGAAAATCACAGGGTGAAGCTAATAATTGCAAGGACTCAGAACACAAAGTTGATTGAATTTTTTCTAGTTAAGGATGCAAACCTTTACTTCAGAGCAAGAAGAGCATCATTATAGGAAACAAAGAAATTAACATTGATTTTATACACCGTAAAGCAGATCATTTATGTAGGGAAGCAAACATTATAGCAGATCTGTTTAGGGTTTGGTAGTAAGTAACATGCTTGATATACATTATTTAAGGGTTTTCCTTTTCTTCAACTTCTGGGAACCAATAAAGACAAAAATATTAAATATTAGAAACTGATCTATAGGAACTGCATTTTAGGAGTTCTAGTACTTAATTTTCATATCTCCGAGAAAAAAAAAAAAAAAAAAAAAAAAAAAAAAAAAAAAAAAAAAAAAAACCAAACAAAACCTGTGACAAAGAAAGCAATACCTGTAAAATTCTCCTGAAGCCATTTTGAATTTTTTGGGCTTATATGGCTGTCCCACCACCAAGAATACTTGCGTTTTGAATCAGCATTTGACAGTGTTGCCATGACTCCAGCCAAGAAGACCACCACTTTCGTAATCTGCTCTCAAGTCCAATTGTAAATCTGATAATAACTACCAAATAATGGAACTGAACCCAGGACCAGAAATATTTGGATTTAAAGTTCCCAACCAATGCTTATTAGCAGGATATAGCTATGTATTTGCTGCTCCTTGTACCTATGCAACAAAATAAATAAATAAAATACAACAAATTCAGCTTCAGATGAATCAGAATAATTGCTACAAGAGTTCATGTTCTCAAGAACTTTGATGAAAAGATCAGAATCAGCATGAAAAGTACCTGATCAATTGGACACGAGTCCAAAAACCATATACAAGTAACTGCTATCTTTTAGAATTCGTCAAACTACCTGATCAAAGAGACACACCATACATCAAACCAAGAAAACAAAAGGATCAGATCATGAATACATGATCACAAAAAATAAATATTTACATGCTTAAGAGAATTACAAGTTCAGACATATGTTCAATTAACCAAGGACAGGACCATGCATAAGGCAGCACTTTGTTCAGAACAACTTGATAAATTACAAACCAATTAAAAAAACAACAACAACGTGAATCATACAACTCCATCATTTCCATGAATGCAAAAGAAAACTAGAAACTTTCGAAAAACCAGTGGCCAAAACTCAAAAATATAGTAACGGGCAAGAGATTCAACCATAGAAGAGCCAAAAAAAAAAAAAAAACATGGTTACATGAAAATGGTCGACATGGGCATGGATTTTCCAAGTAAAACTGATAACTTAGAGATCAGAAGGCTTACCAAGTTACCAGTAATAATCTGATTCTGGGTTTGGCTTGGATTAGCAGCTGTCCCAACAGCACCTTCAGCTGCTTTTCTTTTTTCACTCTCAACCCATGTTAGTTGGATCTTTCTGTCTCCGTCTCTGTCTCTGCCTCAAATCTCCTCTCTCTCTCTGGTTTTGCTTTGCTTTTACCTTGTGCTTTGGTACAGTTGTGGGGCTTTGAGGCTGTCAAAGAAGGAAAAAAAAAACAAAATATAATAAAAAGTGGGCGCAGACAACACCCACAAAGGAAAGTAATTAATTTTGTAATTAATGCTTTTTCTTTAATAGGAGTAATTATTTCCTTAATTTGGTTTTGTTAATTATTTCACAAAACGCTTGATTGTGCAACAATGCAGCGTAATTACTAGGATTTCAAAAATGTTTTATCATCTGTTTCTCCATGTTTGACTAAACTATGCTTCTTTTGGACATGTTTGGCTGACAATTATTTTTTAAATATTATTTTAAAAAATTTAATTTTACTTAAATTTTATTCAATTTTTTCTAATTTTGTATGAAACTTTTTAACTCATCTAAACATAATTTCAAAAAAAAAAAAATTCTTTCGATATTCATAATTTTAACTTTTTTTTAAAAAAAAAAAAAATTACTCACCCAAACCAATCCTTAATTGTCCATCTGTTTATTAAAAAACAGAGGCATGGTTGGGTAATAATAAACAAAACTGTGGACTGCCCTTAACCAATCCCAATCCCTTGACTTCTTTCCGGTCAATTTTAGTTTTGATAATTTTACATGGACAGATTATAAGAATTAACTAAATAAGATTTTTTTTTTTTTTGCTAAAACTAAATGTGTCTTATATCAACATAATAATGTATTTGTGAATAGGTGATCATATTTTTATTTAGACCTTTTATACCCCTGTTGATCCTGATAAGTCGGATTTAACCAATATTATATATATATATTCCTTGATTTGACTCTCTTTTCTTTTTTTATTAGAGGTCCTGACTCCTGATTAGAACAAAATTGTCAATTGCTTGACATCATATCAAACTCAAATATAATTGTTGTTTTGAAAACAAATTCAACATGTAACGTCTCATATCACATATTAAATTTAGCTTCTGAAATCTTCTAACTAGTTTTTTATTTTCTTTGAATTAATATGTTTATACGTCCGAGTAAGATTAAAAATTTTAATATTTTTTACTAATTTTATCGTAAAAAATATATATATATATTTAAAATATTAATCATAATTTTTTATTTCATCATCGACCTCCCAGGTCTATTTATAACACCAGTACACCACCATGACGATGAATCCATGAAATTGTAGGGGTATTTAAGTAATAAGGGTTGGTTGGAATCCTTAGTGCTTGAGTGATATGACACGGTGTCGTTGTCAATTTTAGATAAAGGTAGGTGCGTCGTCAGGGGCGGTGGACAAGGGCGGCCATCATTCTTCACGCGATAAAGAAATTTCTCTTTCCAAATAGGACCACGTGTATTTCTTTTTGAATGGGGATCATCCTTCCCGTTATACTTTAATAAGAAAAGTACTTATTTCAATTAACAAATTTTTGGGAGGTTATTAGACCATTTCTTCGATATTTATTTTTGAGTGGTCGGTTTTTTTTTCAAATGAGAAATGATATTTACACTTTTCTAATAAACCCTGAGGAATGACTTAACCATCCCTTTGAGGTTTATGTGAGTAGCCAATCACCTTCTCAATAATTTTTTTTTGTAGTAACCAACCATTCCGTTAAAGTATTTAAGATTGGCTCAACTATTCTTAAAACTTTTAAACTGATAGTCTATTACCTCCCATAAATTTTGAAGGATAATGACAAAGCCTAACATTTTTTAAAGGTGACCGATCAGTTCTAAAGGCTTTTTAATGGTAGCCGAACCACCTTAAAAGCCTTTGAGAGTGTCAACCACCCCTTTTAAGCCTCGAGGGGTAATCGGCTACATCCTTCAAGTCTTACAGGGGGCGACCGACCACCCCAAAATTAGTTTGTTGAATCTATTTTATAATTTTTTTATTTTTTTTTTTTTTCAAAATGAATGATATGACAAAATTTTGACCTCTCATTTAAAATAAAAAATCATAAAATTAAGAATTGCAAGAGATCATGATCTCTTTTTCTATATATACCCTTTGTTTTCTTGACGGCATTATTGAACTTTTCTTTATTGTTTTTTTATTTTATTTTGGATATTAACTACACAACTAGATGGAAAAAATAACAAAAAAAAATATTACATCTCCTATTATCTCTCATCCATCTCTATCGATATTTTTTTGAAAATATATTATTGAATCTGTAAAACTAACTCCTCCCCACCCAAAGAAAGAAAATAAAGGAAGATTTTGACACATAATTGAATATCAACTACTAATTATTAGTTTGAAAATAATACTTTTGATAGTGAAGATCTATTGTAAATCATAACTGACGAATTGACAAGATTCGATGTAAATGATTTTTATGTGCAAATCAAATTGGTCTTTGGGTAATTTGGATTTTGAAAGATGCTTGAATTTGATTCATAACAAAGTCGGCTATGCTTTGAAGAGCTCATCGAAATAAAATTCTCCTCATTGCTCAGATTGATTTTACATACCTTTGTATGATCATATGGGATCTATTGTAGTCTAAAATGGAGCTTTTAGAAATAAAGATAAGAGATAGCCCTAATATTTTGCACTCAACAAATAAAACATCTACTATATCTTTTTTATAAGTATAAACATGAGATATGATAGTTATTTTTACAGTTATTACTACTTTCTTCTTTGGGTTAAATACCCTATTGGTGCTTGAGTTTTAAGCTTTTTTAAATTTAGTACTTGAATTTTCATTTATTTCATAAGTGGACCTGAGTTTAGGGATAAAAACTACTTTGGTACTTCTGTTACATTTTTCGTTCAAATATTAACGGTCCGTCATGTGTCAACCGTTAAAGTTGATACGTGGCACTATATAAAAAAAAAATTAAAAATAATAAAGTAATAAAAATTTTAAAAGAAATATATATATATATAAAATTAAAAAAAATTAAAAAAAGGAAGAAGAAGAGGGGTGGCTGAGATTTTTAAAGATTTTTAATTTTTTTTATATAGTGCCACGTGGCAAACCGTTAATATTTGAACAGAAAATGTAACAAATGTACCAAAGTGGTTCTTACCCCTAAACTAAGGTCCACCTATGAAACAAATGAAAACTCAAGTAATAAATTTAAAAAAGCTTAAAACTCAGATACCAATAGGTTATTTAACCCTTCTTTTTTAAATGGAGGAAAGTTCAAGATTTCATCCAAGAGGATAGTGAAATTGATATAATTTTCCTTTATAGAGGGAATTTTGCAACTTAAAGCAAGGAGGGATGTGATTCGAGAGCTAAAAGATTATCCACTTATTTTAAAAATTAACTATCGGCTATGTAGTATTCATACGTGGGTTTGCGTGTATCTTACATATTTAATAGTTAATTTTTAAAATTGGAAGATGAAAGAATGACTCAAATATACTAAATAACATGTCTCCAATACTAAGAGTAAATGTTGAGATGATAAAATTTAAATTATTTATTTAAATATAATAATTAATATTTTAAAATCTTCATAATATAGTTACTTAAGAAATTTAGAAGATCTTAATCCTAAATCTAGCGAATCATGATCCAATGCATATATGTAATGAAAAGGTAAACATATTAACTCTTCTTCATTTATTTCGACGTAAAATGTTTTTCATCGAAAAATATTTTCAAGTTTTTATTTCACTGAAAAACTTGAAAACATTTTTTTGAATTTTACACGTATGAAAAAATATGAAAAATCACAAATATTTTTTCATACAATCATATGAACGTATAAAAATAAATTTTTATTCACAACATAGAAGTATTGTTGGTGTCTCGATCAGGTCTCGATGGTGACCTAGTGAATTCCTGGCGAGTCCCGACAATGCCCTCGAGAAGTCCCGAGTCGGGTCCTTGCGATGGCTAGGTGAATTCTTGGTAGTGGCCCGACGACGTTCTGGTGAAGTCCCAACCAGGTCTTAACAACGTCCCGACCGGGTCTCAGCGGTGGCTTGGTGAATTCTTGGTGGGTTCGCGAAGTATTGGTCAGGTCTTGGCAGTGGCCTAGTGAATTTCTGGCAGTGGCCCAGTGAAGTCCCAGCGGTGGCTTGGTGAAGTCCCGGTCAGGTCCCAACGATGGCTCGATTAAGTCCTGGTTGGGTCCCAACGGTGGCCTGGTGAAATCCTGAATGGGTCCCGATGACGTCCTGATTGGTTCTCGTCGAAGTCTGGACCGGGTCACAGCGACGTTTTGACCAGGTCTCGGCAAAGGCCCGATGGGGTTCCAGTGAATGCTCCAATGATGGTCTACCAGTGGTTCGACGATTTAAGTATGAGAAGGTCAAACTCGAAAAATGATTTACAAAATTTAAAAATAGAAATCATTTTTCAAAACTAAAGAATTTTTTTTTTTTGTCAAATTGAAAATATTTTTGCTTTGACTATTATTTTTCGACACACGAAACACCGGAAAATACGAAAAAAAATTCATACAATATTTTACGCTGAAACAAACGGAGCCTAATAAAAACTTTCAAAGAATATGTGTCTTTATTCATGCTTCAGTCGTATGAAAAAAGTCCTGACTCCATCCTGTATTAAAAGAGATTGAGCAACATTCTTAATCAGCATCTTGTGCGTCTCTCTGAAAAAAAAAACCTTAGCAGTCGGATTTTTCTTAAGTTTTTGGTTGAAGGGGGAGGGGGCTTACCCCCGATCCCCTGCTTTACTTTTTTGGTTTTGTTCTTCACTTCTATTCATTGTTTTGTTTCGGCTTGACATTGAGCTGTAGGCTACTAGTTTTCTTCCCTCTTAGAGGCTCTCTATGAAACTAAGAGGTGAAGGTAATTTTCTCTAATCTGTCTGAGTTTGGAGTTTGTGAGCTTCAATCTACTATTGGGTTGATCTAGATAAGGTGTCAGGCTTGGTTTTCAGGCTGTTTTTTGAAGCTAGATCTATGATTTCCCGTCATTCTATGCATCTTGCACGCCCCTCCTAGGTGTTCATCGTCGTCCTCCGCCTCTGCTGCAACCAGGAGTGTTTTTCCCGATTATTCGTACACCGGAGCGTGGTGTGCACGCACTAGCAAGTGCTCCTCCCTCGCCGATGTATGTTGGCTCTTCATCTCCTCCAATTTGCAGTCGGTGGATCCTGGGAGATTTGGTGGTTCATCTGATGGTGATGGGTTCTTTGGTGAGAGCACGTGGTATACAAGCGCTGTTAACAACGACTCTCAGTACTCTTTGTCGGCCAGTTTTGTTTTAATTTGTGTTTTTAGTTTTTTAAATTATGTTTTGTTGTTAACCCTTGTAGCCTGTTATGGTAGATCTTAGATCTAAACTGTAATAGTTGTTTTTAGATTAGATCTTGCTCTCTTATCTCCTCATAGTGAAATTCATTGTAAAGAGAGATGTTATTATGTGTCAATCTGCTATGACAGTTGTTCTCTAAGTTAGAAATTAGTCCTGTATTTTGTTTTTAAAAGTTTTTGTACTCCTAATTACAGCGTTTGACCATTTAAATATCAAATTATAATGAAGGTTCTTCCTTTAAAAAAAAAAAAAGAGAGAGAGAGAGAGAGATTGAGCAGCAACATGCTTGAATGATAGCATTTGTTGGGCGGATGCAAAATTGCAAGTGCCCACCAAGCAAAATGTTATAATTGATGCATATGCCTCAATAATGGGTTGCTACTTGCTAGTGCAACTAAAAAAATAAACTACATATAACCAAAAAAAATAAATTATATAAAACTCTCAAATTCATAATATAATTTTTTTTTTTTTGAACTTATATAAATTTATGATTTATACGAAGGAATGCCATATGAACTCATCCTATTTAAAAAAATATAAAAAAGAAACCCTTATATATATATATATATATATATATATATATATATATATATATATATATATATATATATATATATATATATATATATATATATATATATATATATATATATATATATGTATGCATATCATATCCACCACGGAATCTATATCATGCATGTTCAACTTTATACAAATGTCCAAGTTCGACAACTGGGAGCAAGCACACCATCAATCTTTTCAACTCATAATGTATATATAAATATGTGTGTCAAGTGTTATTATTTGGATTCTTCTGGAGGAAATTAAGCATTAATTTTGAAATTAAATTATTGAAGAATCTTCAGAAAAAATGACATAAATCGATCAGTACGAGTAGTTTAGTCTTATCAGCAGCAGCCTCCAGGTTAGGCAGCAAGCGTGGAAGCATTGATTGGTTAGTTGAAAGAAAAAACAAAGGTTTGGTGCTTTTTGTGTTGCTGGAAATGACAAATGATGTAACAATCAACTGTGCTTGTGGCTGCCCGAGATATATAAATATATATGTCAAAACAAAGAAAACTTTGTTTACGTACTCCATCTGTTGTAACGTTTTGGAATTAATAGAGATGTTTCAAAACCTATTTATTATTTTATTAGATAACTAAATGAAAGACTTGTTTATCGATCAAAATAACTTTTGTAATGTGGAAAATCTTAAAAAAATAAGCTCAGATTGAACTCCATTAGCTGAAACAGCTGAAACAGCAGAAGTTGAGGTGAGTTGTAAGTTTTGATAGATAGGGTCACATGGCGATGCTTAGAGTCACTCTGACTTTCTTCCTTACAAGCTAAACAAATGCCAGCCAGTAGACTGAAGGCCGAAGTTTTCCTATCACTCTCATATAACATAGAGTTTTTGGGTTTAAGCAGGCACCCAACTTGACACCTAGCCCCATGACCAAATACTCCACAAACAATCCTCTTTTTTTTCTTTTTCTTTTTCTTTTTTTTTAAAAAAATAAAAATAAAAATTATCATTGCTATCAGATATTAAAACTTCAGCAAAGAGGCCTGAGAGTTGCATTGGTGGAATGGGCCGACAGAAAACAATTTCAATGCTTTAAGTCAGTTATCAAACCTTAAAAGTAGACGGTTACTGAGTTTAGAGTGCTCTTGTTGTTCCGTAGTAGGAAAAGAGATCAAAAGATCTTGTGTTCCAGGGCATCGTGTAGCTTATATAGGAGTCGAGCGTTGAATGTTGCAATGATAGCTAATCCCTTAACCCATCAATAACATAATGATAAAAAGTTGATGAGCATAAATAATAGTGTAAATTAATGATTTTTTTTTTTTTTTTTTTTTTTTTAGGAAGTAAAATAATGAATCTGATGTTATTTCCCTTTCACATTTTTTCATGACTTTACATTAATATATAGTTGTACAATAGGAGTCATAATAGGACACGTTTCATTCAAATTATTCAAATTTTAATTTTGATGGGTGGAGGAGAAATTTGAGGGACAGAACCATGGGACAGTTGTAAGATAAGAGCTGTTACAGGTACAAAGGGAAGCTTACAAAAAAATTTACAAACTGACGTAGAATGTGATGTGGCAAAGGGAAACCCAACCATCGGTGACGAAGAGAGATGGTCCGAAACCCACAGATACGGCCAGATCTTTGACCACCCCGTCGAAGAAGACCACCGGGACGGAGGCGCTATCGGCGATCTCCATCATGGTCGATACGATATCCGGCGAGATTGAAACAACGCATATTGGGTTTCGGCGTTATGGGCACTTGGTCGGAAATCTTAAGGTGCGTGGGTTTCAAATCCGATTGGATCTCTCAAACCCACGCCGGCAGAGCTTGAGTATCCGACAGTAGATCCGGCCGGATCTCAAATTTGGCCGAGACCCACGCTCGGATCTGGCCGGATTTCTCAAACCCACGTCGGCCGAGCATGGGTTTCCGGTTGGCCGGTGAGGGGGGGGGGGAGAGAGAGAGAGAGAGTGCCGGAGAGAGGAGGAGAGGGGAAATGGAGAGAAACATACTTTATTTTTTTATTTTTTTAATGAGTGTAAATGAATTTTTTTATTAATAAAGTGCCACCTCACATGCTAGGTCCGTTTGTAAAGTTCTCTTTGTAAAAGTTTGTAAATACCTTTAACATTTTCCTTGCAAGATGGAATTGCTGCACGGTAGGAGCTGTGCCAGGTCAGCTACTGTTATGTATATCCCATTCAGATTATTTTATATAAATAAAAATTTATTGTCCCTTTAATTTAAAGTAATATTTATCGCCTTTAGTTTACTTTTTTTTTTTTTTAGTTGTCTCATTTTCAAAACAAACATATTAAAATTAGAAAAATAATACAAATACATCCCCTACACATTTTTATACAACCAAATTTTAAATTTACCATTGAATTTGTGGGATCCAATATAAATTATATAAATCTAATAATAAATTTAAAAATAAAATGTATAAAAACTGTATTTAAATCATTTTTCTTAAAATTATTACTTTACGCAGATCAAATTAGTCCTCCTTCCTCTCCCAATTTATAGTAATGCACCACCCTCAAAAAGAAAAGAAAAGAAAAGAAAAGAAAAAAAAAAAAAAAAAAATTCAAAGTGGTTTGGTGATTTGGACAATGCCGTTAAAAAAGGTATTTAACTTTTTCCTATTTGATTTTAAAAAAAAGTTATGTCTGCAATACCAAGTACACCACACACATTTGTTTTTTACGATTTTAATTTCTCTATACGCGAATTTTAATAATTGGGAACAAAATGTCAAAAACTATGATAAAAATTTGAAAAATGTAATAATTTTTTAGAGAAATCAAGCACACATAGAGCTTTTGGAATTTTTCAAACTTTCACATGGATTTATTTTTTCAATTTACTCTTAACTAATCAAATTATCTTTCTAAATTTTATATTTGGATTGTTCTTTTAAGTTAATGTAATGATGAATATATAAATATATTTTAAAAATATATACTTGTAGGTAATGTATTAATAAATATATAGACATTTCAAAATATGTTTATATATGTTTTTTTTTTTTCAAATGGTCATTTTTTTTAATTATCTTATTTTTTAAATGACCATTTTTCTAAGGGTAAGATATGGAGAGAAAGATAAACTAAAAAAATGTGGGTTCTTCGTTGGAGAGCAAAAGATAAACGAAAAAAGGAAGGAGTGAAATCTTTGTCCCTTAAAGAAAGAAAGAGAAAAAATAATAAAATAATTATGCATTCATAAAAATTGTCAGTACTGTTCACCCATATATGAAAATTTCATATTGTATTTTTTTTTTTTTTTTTTTTTTTTTTTTTTTATTTTGGGCATAATCTATAATAGAGAGTTTTTAGAAAATGAGCCAGCTCCTCCAATTTACCAAACCACGTGAGGAATAAATTGTATGATTAAACCAAACCAACGCATAGTACTACAACTCAATTGGTTGTATGCCATAGAAATGTCAGCCTAATTATAATATTTTTAATTGCATTTAATTGTTTATTTTTCACAAGATGACATCATTACAAGGGCAAGCAGGAGAGGCAGCAAAAGAGAGGTTCTTCACGTGAGGGATGATTTTCACTGACCACCTGGGGCAGGGGCATCAATTCATATAATAGAGCACAAAAGCTTGAGAGAGTGACTTTACAAAAGTACCTACATCCTGCATATGGCCAAGCTTCAACT
This sequence comes from Alnus glutinosa, assembly GCF_958979055.1. NCBI lineage: Eukaryota > Viridiplantae > Streptophyta > Magnoliopsida > Fagales > Betulaceae > Alnus > Alnus glutinosa. The sequence goes on along the minus strand of NC_084897.1, from coordinate 8,550,402 downwards.
CAGCTCAAGAGGAGCCCATTGAATTTTTGACAATTTTTTTCCTCTAATTTTGAGAAAAATTACTTTAATTTAATCTATTAAATGTGCTCGAAGTTAGCATATAGTTCTCACATGCATTTTTAATCGAGCATATGATTCTTACATGCATCTCACATGCTCTAAAAACATATATTAATTTAATAGACTGGGTTTTTTTTTTTTTTTTTTAATCAAATTTGAAGAAATGCTTACTATTATGAATAATGTTATTCTTCACACTCATATCACACTGAACTGACATGTTGTGTCTTAAGAAATAAAAGTGAAAACCATTTAAAACATGCCGTACCAACTGATATAATATGAATTGTGTGATAAATAGGTGTGAAGTGTAACATTTCTCGATTATTATTGTCTTCGGAAATGATAAAGAAGTATTTGTTTATATGTATATAATTTGTAAAAGAATGAGCACAATAATTGGTGTTGCTCGATACTTTATGGACACAAGGATTAGAAGCATGTATGCGTAGGAGGCCATCATGATTATGTTATCTTCAAATGCAGGCCGCTTTTTTCAAAGTTACCACTAACCAAGTAACGTCCATATGAAAAAAATACTTTTTGCTGAAATATTTTTATTTTATTTATTTTTAATGTTTGATGCATACAAAAAAAAAATCATAAGTAGAAGTTCAAACTCGAAAAATGGTTAAAATTTTTTTTTTTTTAAAAAAAATTATTTTACAAAAATTAAAGAAGATTTTTTGGTAAATCAAACTATTTTCGGTTTGATCACGATTTTGTGTTGTACCAAATATTTATATATATATATATATATATATATATATATATATATATATATATATATATAAAAGCAATAGTGAGATGGAGATATTCCTTTTTAACAAACCATCATGTTTTCTCTGCAAAACTGCAAAAAGAAGAAACCAGAAATGGAAAAACAGTGATGAAATGAAGGAGAAAAGCAAAGGAAGAAGCATTATGTGCTTCCAGGGAGCTTCAATGAGACTCAAAAGACAAAGTTGTCCTCAGAAGCTACCCACCCACCACCCCCCCCATTACTTTGGATCTCATTCTCTTCATCCTTTTCTTCTCTTACAAATATAAAAAGACACAAGAATGCCATTGGCCAGTGGGCCCTCAAAGATGGGAGATACAAATCTAATTGTTCCTTTGTTCATATATGTGGATTAAAGGCTCCAAAACCCTCACATCCCACCATGCCATGATGATGTTAGGTTAAAGTTTGAGCAAGTGTGAAATGGCCCACTCCCAACCGCCCCAGTTAACACATCCAAACCCATGTGCATTTCTTCAACACTCCATCTTATCAAACTAATTGTCCATCCGAATTGCTAGTAACGGATAGATAATACGAAAAATTCTATATAGAACTCATCAGTTCGGATAATTAGCTGAACGGTCCAAAATTTATGTGGACAGATAAGTCTCACATATAGTCTTTCATATTATCTGTTCAAATTACTAACAATTTAAATAAGTAATTGCTATGGATCCTTATCCCATCGTATATATGCATTGTTTTTTAGAAGTTAACAGATGTAAATGCCCATATAATTGCCCCACAAGACAGATTATTTATATGTAACATGTTAATGCAGATATTGATAATATGATTTTTATTAAAAAAAAAATGAAAAATTTATTTCTCTCAACAAAAAATTAAAATAAGACTGCGAATATTGACTCCAAAACCTTACCTAGTTTTAGGAAAAGCTTTGGTTAATTAGTTACTTAGATCAGGTTGATAATTAATTACAACCTATATATATTGTCAAGGCTCATTGTCTTGTAAGTCTTATTTTATACAAGATGAATATGGATGGATTTTTAACATTTTATCTTAGTTTTTAATGAACATTTTCATACATCTCTTGAATAAGACATAATTATTAAATGGTAGATTTTAATAATTCTTTCAATAATATATAGATGCCTAGATGGTGATAGTTTCTAGAAAAAGAAGCTAAAGAACCCTAAACTAAAAGTCTACCCTTGTGTTTCAACGGGTTTAACTAGAACCTGCAAGCAAACTGCAGAATGCTCATGATTATGATCACTCACTATTTTCTTGGACAATTGATCTTTTTCACTTCTTTTAATGCTAAGAACCTGTAGAGGATAGAGGCTGTCAAATAAACAGTGCAAATTACTTGTTACTTTTTGGGTGGTGGATATAGTTTTTTTGGTCATGTTTAGGGTGGCCACAACCACAATGCCAAGTTCTGCTGATTTTGGCCCCCAAGAGCAAAGAATTAGGCTGGTTTTGCTCAGCAGATGGGGTGCTACTTTCAAGATTTCTTGAAAAAGCCCAAGCCTCAAGCCTCAGGCCTCAAGAGCTCTCAAATTTACTTGGACCCACCAATCAAAACAAAAACAAACAGAACTGAATGGGCCTCATCAAAGCCAACCTACCGATGGCCCAAGCCAAACAAACACGTTGCATATATCTTCTCTCTTCTACTTGGGACTGGGGCAGCGCATCTATTCTTTCTTTTTTTGAAAAAAAAAAATCCGTTCTTTACATATCCTTTTAATTGATTAGTAACTAATTTTTAAAAATTAGTCACTAATCAATTAAAAGTATATATATATATATATATATATATATATATATATATATATATATATATATATATATATATATATATATATATATATATATATATATATTTTTTTTTTTTTAAAAAAAAGGAATAGAACTATGCGCTGCCAACTACCAGCATCTCTCTTCTTCTTTTTTCTTTTTCTTTTACCCCTTTTTATATATCCAATTAAACTTTCCTTATTTGAAGAATTATGGTTCTCTCTCTGATTAGATCTTTATTTTTTAACTAACTCTTTTAGGCATAACTTAGGCATAATTTATTTTCTGAAAAATGTTTTTTTTTTTTTTTTTTTTTTTTTTTTTTTTTTTTTTGTATTTTTCAATGTTTGATGCAACAAAAAAAAAAAAATAGTTAAACCGAAAATATTTTCAATTTGACCAAAAATACTTCTTTAGTTTCAAAAAATGATTGTCATTTCTAAATTTTTTAAATCATTTTTCGAGTTTGACTTTTTAATTCTTAAACCGTTGGACCACCACTAAGCCACCACCAAGCTACTGTACTGTCGGACCACCACCAAACCAGCACCAAGCCAATACCAAGCCACCGCTAGACCAGCACCGAACTACCATCGGACCATTATCGGACTACCGATAGGCCTCCACTAGACCATTGTCATAACTCAAATTATTAGGGATATATATATATATATATATATATATATATATATATATATATATATATATATATATATTAATATTTTTATGTTATGAATAAAAATTGATTTTTATAGGTTAATATGGTTGAATGAAAATATAAAAAATATTTGTGATTTTCATACGTACCAAACGCTAAAATTTTTTTACGACGAAACAAACGTAGCCTTACTTTTGACCGTTGACACTCTAATTTTCATTCCCAATAGCTTTTAATTGAATAAATAATTTAAACTTATCTTTTATTTCTTAAACCCCATGTATCTAATTTCCCGAAATAATTCTAGGTAAACCGTTTCAAGGTTTTCAAACAAAACTGCAATCAATTTAAATCTTTAATTTTAACTTAGCTTCTATTTTTTAGAGAGGTCCGTTGGAGACTTGACATAACCAGTTTTGATGCTTAAGTCAGTGAGGATAGAAGATGAAGTAAAAAGATAGAGTCTAAGTAAGGGAATAGAGATGCGTCCCTAGTGAAGGGTCATCCTCTCCGTATATAGGTTCATTGTTCCTGCCTCTCCTTGGCAGGGCTTTAGGCTTGCTCAAATTGTTGATGATGTGGCTGATTCTCCCCCTAGGATATCGGGGGGGATTTCCTAGCGTGGTCAAGTAAATATTTGACATGGAGAGATGGAGAATCGTGTGTGACATACTTTGCTATTGTAATACCCCAACTAATTAATTAGGTTAAGTAAGCCTTAAGTAAGGTAATGCTAATGTTAGGGTTTGTTAAGAAAGGAAAAATCTGTTTTTGTGTTTCAGCCGGACATTCAGTACAAAACGTTCGACTAGGGAGACCGAAGGTATCGAACGTTCAATCTTATGACGTATAACATTGTTTAGGCGATCAAGCTTTGTGTTAAGAAGTACACTGAAGGTTCGATCAATAAATCGAACATTTGACAAAACCCTAAGACTATTGGATAAACATTACACCAAACGTTCGACAAAAGTAGATTGAACATTCGATGCTTGGCAGAACTATGTAAAAGCAACTCATCATTATCCCCAAACCTTTGGGCCTGTTTTGGCCCTCTTTTGTTCAGTTGGTTCCTTGTGAGTGTGTGACAATGATTTGAAGGAGGAATGAGCTCTCTTCATACCAATGAGGTAACTTTATTGGCTTAGTTTGTTTTAGTAGAGTTATTATGTTGCTTACTTGCTATTTTGTTAATAGTTCCACCTAGTTTTACATCTTTAGTTGGTTTGGCTTTAATACTAGCTTAACAATGGATTAATAGCTTGATGAGGTTTGATCTACCAAGTTCTGCATAAAGGTGTTATTGTGGCTTAGGATTCTATTAGAGATCATATTAAATACATTAGTACTTGCCTAGATGGTGTTTTGTGGCTTTTTGGTTCGAAAATAGGATTCTGTCTAGCACCGAACGTTCGATCTTTCACTGGACGAACGTTCAATGTTGAGATCGAATGTTCAACTCTTATGTTCAAACGTTTGACAATTGGGCAGTGAACCTATGTTTGAACTTATTTAAGGTTTATAGCTTGCTTTATTTGAGTTTAGAACTAATTGTAGGTCTTTTCTTAGATTTCGAGGTTGAGGAATCTCTAGAAGTTTTTGTGGAGGAGCCTTATGATGCAAGTGTTAGAACTGGTGTCCAAAACTTCAATTGCATTAAGTTGCTTTTGCTAAAATTGTATAATATTGAACATTAGACACACACACACACACACACACACACACACACACACACACACACACACACACACACACACACACACACACACACACACACACACACACACACACACACATATATATATATATATATATATATATATTATTGCTTTACATGTACATATATTTTAAGTATTTCATATGATGTAAGGACCCTAAGTTACATTGTATTTGACTACGGTGTCAGTAATGAGATTATCACACAGAAGATCATAGCCAAAGGTCCTTGTTATTTATAAAATATTGTTTGTAGTTGTAAATGGAACTGGGAAATCCATCTAGACTATAACATGTCAACCTTAACGATCTATCTTGATTAGGAGAAGCAGGTAGGGCTTCGGGTTCATATGTTTGTGTAAGTGCAAGGTATTGCCATGCACCGAACGGTGACCACATAAGTCATCATTCTTTCTACACTGTGATTAAGAATGATGTACATGCACGACAACTAATAATAGTTACTCTAAATCTTGAGATGATTGTGAACTCAGATGTGAAGTGTAGGTCACTTTGATGTACAAGAATGCGATCAAATCAGTGGTCAACACTTCTGTTTGTCGGGTGATTGCATGTAGCATTGTGGGAACATCTTCTTCAAGAAGGAATTCAAATCCTTTGTCAGAAAGAACAAAGCGATAATGAATATTTCCCTTGATGTAGATTTAATGAGGTTGATTATCCTAAAGCTCGGGCCCGAGTGTTTCAGTGGAATTTACTGAAACTTAATTTGTGCAAGGTGAGATGAAAAACTCACAACGTACAAAAAGGATATATCATGTAATTAAATCAGGAGTATCAATGAAAAGAGGTAGTGAAATAAGTAACAATGTATTAATTATGGTTCGACTACTGAATGATTCCATGGAGGGGTAATATATAACACATAAGTATGTCACGGGGATTCATTTATTAATTTGAAAATACATATTAGAGTGCAGTCACATTTGTTTATTGGAATCAATTGTGATTAAATAGGGTCGTGTGAAATACTTGCATACCTATTTAAAGCTAATTGTATTTTTCCCTTTAGGTTTCTCATCAAGCTGATTTAAATTAACCAGATCAGACTTTTTATTTAATGGGGCGATTGTTTTTATTTAATTAAAAACATGGCCTAGAGAGAAATTGTGCATTTGATGCAAAGGGAGATTGGGCTTTGGGATAAAGCCCAAGCCCAGTAGCATGTATGGGACGCATGGGCCAGGGAGCTTATCCCTAACCCATGCATCACATTGAAGTGATGGAAGGCTAGAATGAATCCTAGTCCTATTTGTCTACCACTTGGAGTTCTAGTCTATCTAGAACTTCATTTTATAGCTTGTCCCACATTGCTTGCGTCTCCCAGTCTCCTAGTATTCCGAGCCTATAAATAGATATGCATGTAGCTCTTCAAAGGTAAGCGATTTTGCTACAGTTCTTTAGTTTTTACTAAGAACTAATATTCTTGAGCTAACTCTCGAGAATAAAGTTTAAAATTTTGAAGAGCAAGTTGAGAGCCCACTCTCTTGGTTATCATCAGTCATTGATGAGAAGATCTAGAGATTGAGTCAAGAACACGAAGAATAAGTTCTTCATCATTCAACATGAAAGCTTCAAAGTCAATTGGCCCATACAGCCAAGGAGTGACAGTTTATTATTAAACATGTTCAAGTAAGTACTATAAACATGTTTGTTTAAATTATCTAGCCTTGTTTATCTTGAAGAAAAATTTTCTGGGATCGGTATTCCGTTGCGTCTAATTGGATCAGCTCATGATCCCTAACAGCAAGTGCATAAAACTTACATGGATACTTATTATTATTTTTCCTGCATATCAAGATTATTTTGTGTACCAAATGTTAGTTTGTGATTGGCTGCTTTTTGTTAGACAAAATCACTTCTATGTAATGATGCTTATTATACAGGGATGCTATTATACACTTCTGTTTTGTACTTCAAGAAGATTCTGTGCGGATTTCAAAACTGAAAAATCGAAATGACTTCTAAAAGTAAAGTGTGTGCAACAAGTGTCAACAAAAATTAAAACACAGCGGAAAGTAAATGACACAGAAATTTTTGTTGACGAAGTGGAAACTCAGTTAAGAGAAAAACCACTCCGGGGCAGCCAAACCCAGGAATTCCACTATTCAGAAGACAAAGCTAGATACAAGACAGTAACACTCACATGTACCGATGCAGTGGTCGTACCTTGATCTCTGACGTGTAACCCAACACGAACGCTTCCCAACCAGGTTCAACTATCTGAAGGGGTCTTCAATGAAACTCCTTACCTTAGAGCCGACCTCTAAGATAGACTTCGATTTATAGTAGAACACACTTGTAAAACGGCTTCAAAGGAAATATCACGTCTCTGAGCTCTAATGGAATTCACACCGAATTCTTGCAGCTCTAAGTGCCCAGGGGCCCTTATTTATAGGCTGGGGGTCAGAATGGGCGTCAGGCAAAATATGCCTGGGGGCCGTCCGGACGGTGAACCATGGCCGTTCGGACGGACAACTGTGCGATAGGATTTTCCGAAATTTTTGCGAAGAAATCTTTCCTGTATAAGAACATCGTCCGGATGGGATGGCTCAATCGTCCGGACCGACGCACGTCCGCTGTAAGTAATTTCCATAACAGGCTTCGCCTGTCCGGACCATGGGGCAGGAGCATCTGGACGGCTAAACTTCAACACGCAATTTCCATATCTGATGCGCGTGCGTCCGGACCATGAGGGGGAGACGTCCGGACGGTTGAAGTCGAATCGGCAGTTACCATATACGATGCACCAACGTCCGGACCACAGCTGTCAGACGTCCGGACGGTCCATTTTAAACTACGATTCTTGCCTTACGGAGATACGCATCCTGACGGGATACTACATCGTCCGGACGGTTGATTGATCTTCCCTTTCTTGAAACTTGGAAAGAATCAGTGAACCGTTCGAGAACTGATAGGCGTCCGAACGTGCTGCTGAAACGTCCGGACGGAGAAAGCTGGCACAAAAGCTTCTCGATACGATGTAGGTGTCAGGACGGAAGAAGCACGTCGTCCGGACATATGATGCTTGTCTGTCTGATGTCCGGACGGAATGACACGTCGTCCGAACGGATGGAACAGTAGACAGATGGGCGTCTAGACGGGATGACACATCGTCCGGACGGCTGACAGGGAACTTGAAATTCTTCTGACTCGCAGGCAGAATCTTCTGACATCACTCTGAAAGTGGAATCCTTGTTTACCGCATCATTACACATAAGTGATTTTGTCCAAACATAGAATAAGGCCAAAATACTAACAAAAACAGTTAGTTTAGTTCCCTTGCATCCGTTCGGACGATGTGGTATTTCGTCCGGACACTCATCTGTCAAGCATCATCTATCCAGATGATGAGAACTTTTCGTTTGGACTCCAATTTGTGTCCAGAAGCTTCGAACTGTTCAAGGTTGTATCCGTTCAGACGTCTTAGCAACACGTCCGGACGCCTTTTAGTGTTCAACAAGTAAAAGGATTTCTTTCCAAAACTCGGATATGGGAAGACAGCTGCAACCGTCCAGACGATGTAGTGTTCCTGTCTGGACGCTATCCTTGATAAGGCAAGTCGTGCAGAAGATGTTCAGCCGTCCGGACGCTTAGGCCTTAATATGAAAATTACGTGCAGCAGAAGTGCAACTGTCTGGATGCTAGGGCAACACCGTCCGGATGCGGTCCTATTTAGGAAGGAATATTCAGCTAATTTGGAAAGTTGGTTGCATAGTTGTCTGTCCGGATGCCGCCTAAGAAAATCGTATCAGACTCGGTTTTGGTTTTCTGTAGCCTATAAATAGAAGCCCATAGGCATGTAATTTGCAAGAATTCGATATTGAATTTCGTAGAGCATAGAGAGTATATTTTAGGAGTTGTTGTGCTGATCTGCTTACTCTCAAACCGTTGCCATTGTGTGTTGTTGCTGTGCTAAAATTGAAGTCTATCTTAGGGGTTGGCCTTAAGGTAAATGATTCCATTGAAGACCCCTTCAAGTAGGTGACTTGGTTGGAATGTGTTCGTATTGGGTTATGATGTGTGTTTTAATGAGTACTCGCAAGCGCACGAATCGTTTGCAATATAGTGTGTGCAAGTGCGAGGTCAAATCCACAGGGAAATGGTCAAATATTGGTGTCTTGTTTAATCAACCTCATTTTAACCTACTTCCAAAGGTTTGGGGATTGATTCAGAACAAAAGACTAAACAAAAGAGATGAAATGAAATATGCAAATTAAAAGGAACTAAGGCTAAGGAATCTACCAAACCAAATCCAACAACTCACACTCTTGGTTTCCACTTGAACACCCAAAGAACATTAAGCTTTGGATGTCATTCAAGTGTCTTAACCACAAACTCTAGAACCATTAAATGAATCCAACTCAAAGATAAATCACAAAGAGTACCCATTTGAAATCAAATCATCCAATGTATCCATTCAATGAACAAATCACAATGAATATCATCATTCAAATCGATAAAACAATGTATCCATCGGTTGAAACACATTAAATGTCCTATATCTACTAACAACCACATTCATTGCAAAAGATAAAGCATTTAAATGAATGGAACTTGAACAACAAATATGATATATCATTAAATGTGCAAGTAGTATAAAAAGAGTGTGAGTGTCATCAATGGAAAAGTTTTATCCTCAACCTTAGTTGAGGTTACTAGCCTTCCATGACTATGGACACCACAAGAAAATGAAGAACAAACATGGAAGTAAAGGAAAAGCTTTACAAAGAGAAAGTGTCTAAGAACAAAAGCTACTGAAATACACTATGAAATGAACGAAATTAAACCTAGCTACTGTTCTCTGAACTCCCTAACAAGGAGGCATGGCTATGGCTTTTATAGAAGGAAATTAGGGCTAGAAACCCATGTAAAATGACTCCTCTAACCCCCTCTAGGGTTCCTCTCTTGCTAGAGACAACCAAGGTCACGAAACCAGCGTGTTTTGCTGCGAAAATCAGAGGGAGAATTGCTTTTTGTCATGGAGAAGCTCCTGATTGGGTGTTCTGGCGCGCTTCTGCAAAAGTAAGTTCTGGGAAATTTCGATCGATCGACTTCGGGCAAAATTCGATCGATCGAATTTAAGTTCGATCGATCGAGTTCTTCAGAACTTCCGAATTTTCCAAGCAATTCCACATGAATTTTGCCATTCCTCACTTGTTGACCTACAAAACATAAAAACACAAAAACTAACCAAAGCATCAAAAAATAACAAGGCTAAAGGTCTAACTAATGTAAATCAAGGGGTCCAAATACACAATATTTGGCACTCATCAAATACCCCCAAACTTACATTTTGCTAGTCCCTTAGCAAAAACAAAATGGAAAACAAAATCAAAGCATGAAACATAAATCCTCTTTCGTGGGAGAAACGATTGCATTTAGCATATGCAACAAGCCTTTTAAACCCCTAGGACTCCCTAGTGGACAAGTGAAGTCTTGTGAGGGTTTGCCAGAAATGATACCCACAAACATTGAAGTACTGAATTATCAATTGAGCAAAAATCATCATTCAAACACATGGTTCACACATCATGAGTATATTTAACAAAAATGAATATCATATTATCATGTTATCAAAAATCGATCAACTCATAGATGGAAAATTGAGACAACACATGTTCAAAAGTGTAAGGTGTGAATAACATAGAGTCATGGGGTTTCGATTTTCCTCAAAGCACATATATCCAAAAATTCGCAGGACTTCCATTAAATAACCAAGGCTTATCTTACGTTTTTTATTTATTATTTTTATGTCGGCTGTGCAATGCTTGACTCCATTAAGCTTTCTAATTGAACCATGTAACGAGTGTTGGGCCAGTGACTCCCAAACCAGATGGTTTTAGGGCACTAGATGTAAAAATATCCCTAAGGGCTTAATTACTCAAGTAAAAAAGGTTACGAAGTCAAACTAGCCAAACAAACATCCAAGCTGAAATTCTCATCTTTTTACGCGAACACTCAATGCTTAATGAGGCAAGGGGTCCGGTTACTCAATGAGAAGTCAAATTGGTGATATTATTCTAAGCAAATTTTTTTTTTTTTTTTTTTTTTTTTTTTTTTTTTTTTTTTTTAACAATAAGCCTAGGTTTCATCAACAAGTCATCCTACAAATCTCAAGATACATTATTTTTAATTCAAATCTCATACCCCATAGAAACAATGCTAATGTGCTTGTGATAAACAATTTAAACATGTCAAGTCTCTCTAATCCAAAGATGAGTCAAAAGATCTCAGATTTTAATGATATGCAAAATTCAACATGTTAAACAAACCAATGAGATGCAAACCATAGTAAGATGTAACCATGCTCAACTAACAATAAGGTATATATATTAACAAGTATTAACAAAGCAAACATAAAATGAAAACAGACAGAAATGTCTACCCCACCCCCAAACTAGAATGACACATTGTCCCCAATGTGGCTAGAGATACAATATCGAAATGGTGATGCAAGCTGGGCACACTGCAAGAGAGGCGCTCCCCCAAACTTGAACGGCAGACACTGTCCTGTAAAGCACAACTAAAACACAAGAAATAAAATAAAATGATAAGGAAAAATGATGAGGGTTGCCTCCCACAAGCGCTAAGTTTTCAGTCTTCAGTCAGACTTTCCATCCTGACGACAATCACTCCGAGTAACTCGGATCCTCTAAAAGGGTCGTCTCAACCTCCGAGCTCTGTAACTCCAAAAATGGCTTCAGTCGTTGCCCGTTCACCTTGAAAGTGCTGCCATTTTTTTGATCCTCAATCTCAATAGCCCCATAAGAAAACACTGATCGAACTATGAAAGGGCCTGTCCATCGAGATCAGATCTTCCCTGGAAACAGATGCAGACGTGAATTGTAAAGAAGGACTTTCTGATCGGGCTCAAAGAATCGCCTCAATATGTTCTGGTCGTGAACCTTCTTCATCCGTGCTTTGTACATCCTAGCACAATCATAAGCATCGTTCCTCAGCTCTTCCAATTCATTGAGTTGGAGCTTCCTCTGTGAGCCAGCCTTTGTGAGATCGAAATTCAGCTGCTTAATGGCCCAGTAGGCTCTGTGCTCCAACTCCACAGGCATGTGGCATGCTTTCCCGTACACGATACGGTAAGGTGACATGCCAATCGGTGTCTTGAAAGCTGTCCGGTACGCCCATAATGCATTGTTCAACCAGAGAGACCAATCTTTCCTTGACGGGTTCACCGTCTTCTCTAAAATCCTCTTGATCTCTCTGTTTGAAACCTCCACTTGTCCACTCGTCTGAGGGTGATAGGGAGTGGCAACCTTGTGCGTGATGCAATATTTCTTCATCAACTGCTCGAAGACCCGGTTGCAGAAATGCTTTCCACCATCACTAATAATTGCTCGAGGAGTACCAAAACGAGCAAATATAGTGTCTTTTAAAAACTGAACCACAACTCTGTGGTCATTGGTCTTGCAGGCAACCGCCTCCACCCATTTGGACACGTAGTCCACTGCAACCAGAATGTACAGATAGCCGAAGGAGAGTGGGAAAGGTCCCATGAAATCGATGCCCCATACATCAAAGATCTCAACAACAAGAATGGGGTTGAGGGGCATCATATTTCGGTGTGAAATACTCCCTAGCTTCTGACAGCGCTCGCATGAAACACAATAAGTGTGAGCGTCTTGAAAGATGGTAGGCCAATAAAAACCGCACTGCAACATCTTTGCAGCAGTCTTCTTTGCATTGAAGTGGCCTCCACAGGCATGATCATGACAAAAGGAGATGACACTGGATTGGTCAGGCTCGGGAATGCATCTCCTAATGATCTGATTGGGACAATACTTGAACAAGTAAGGATCGTCCCAGAAAAAATTCTTCACCACGGACATGAATTTGGACTTATCTTGCCACCCCCAATGCAAAGGCATTTGACCGGTGACAAGATAGTTCACTATGTCAGCAAACCATGGTGAGTGAGCATGAGCAATATGCATCAACTGCTCATCGGGGAAGGTCTCAGAAATGGGGACGGCTTCTTCCGTGAAGTCCACGGTAATCCTCGAGAGATGATCAGCCACCACGTTTTCAGAACCCTTCTTGTCCCGAATCTCAATGTCGAACTCTTGTAAGAGCAAAATCCACCGGATGAGGCGAGATTTAGCATCCTTTTTGGAGAAAAGATACTTCAATGCCGCATGATCCGAGTAGATGATGACTTTCGATCCTAGTAGGTAGGATAGAAACTTATCCAGAGCAAATACGACTGCCAGCAGCTCCTTCTCAGTGGTTGAATAATTTAGCTGGGCGTCGTTTAGAGTTCGACTTGCATAATAAATGACGTGGGGAAGTTTGTCAATGCGCTGCCCCAACACAGCTCCAACGGCATAATCGGACGCGTCACACATGATCTCGAAAGGTGTACCCCAACTCGGGGGTCGAATGATGGGTGTGGACGTTAGAATTGCCTTCAAGGCCCCAAATGCCTTCTTGCAGTCCTCGTCAAAAATCAAAGGGGCCTCCTTCACCAACAGTTTGCACAAGGGTCAGGCGATCTTGCTGAAGTCCTGGATGAATCGCCGATAAAATCCTGCATGGCCCAGAAAAGAACGAACCTCTTTCACCGTCCGTGGGGGCGGAAGGTTGGATATCAGGTCTACCTTCGCCTTGTCTACCTCTATCCCCCGACGAGAGATGATGTGCCCGAGCACAATTCCTTGCTGTACCATAAAGTGGCACTTCTCCCAATTGAGTACCAGGTTCTTCTCTTTACACCTCACCAAGACTAATGTGAGGTGGTGCAAACACTCCTCAAAAGATGACCCAAAAATTGAGAAGTCGTCCATAAATACCTCCAGGAAACGCTCCACCATGTCAGAAAAGATGCTGATCATGCACCACTGAAAAGTAGCGGGTGCATTGCATAAGCCAAAGGGCATGCGTCGGTAGGCCAACGTCCCGAACGGACAAGTGAAGGTCGTCTTCTCTTGGTCTTCAGGGTCCACAGGGACCTGGTTATATCCAGAATAACCATCCAAAAAACAGTATTACTCATGCTCGGCCAACCGCTCCACCATTTGATCAATGAACGGAAGAGGAAAGTGATCTTTCCTGGTGGCGGTGATTAGCTTGCGGTAGTCGATGCAGACTCTCCATCCAGACTGTACTCGAGTTGGGACCAACTCGCCTTCCTTGTTCTGCACGACCGTTACTCCAGCTTGCTTGGGCACGACATGAATGGGGCTCACCCATTTGCTGTCAGAGATTGGGTAGATGACTCCTGCATCCAACAACTTGATTACTTCTCCTATGACGACTTCCTGCATGGTCGGGTTGAGCCTTCTCTGTGGCTCCCTCGATGGTTTGGTGTCTTCCTCCAGATGTATCTTGTGCATAACCACCGAAGGGCTGATTCCCTTAATATCTTCTATGGTCCAGCCTATAGATTCTTTGTGCTCTCTCAACATGTCTAACAATTTTTCCTCCTGAGAAGCATGTAGATCTGAAGCTATGATTACAGGCAAAGTTTCGGCTGGACCTAGGAACTTATACTTAAGATTGTCCGGCAGGGGCTTAAGTTCCTTCTTAGAAGGCTCAGGTACTGTTGCCTCCTCTTCTTCCTTGCTCACCAGAGGAGCAAACTCTAAAATGGCATTTGCTTGCTCAAGTAACTCATCCAAGTCCAGATCTTCTCCGAACTGAGCAAAGCATGCCTCCAGGGGGTCTTTGGTGCTTGATTCTTCCTCTATGATCTCCTCAATCAAGTAGGCACTTCCGATCTCATCACATTCCCTTGGCCTCTTGTTGATGTCAAAGATGTTTAGCTCCACTGTCATATTGCCGAAGGAGATCTTCATTACCCCTGTCCTACAGTTGATCAAGGCATTAGCTGTAGCTAAGAATGGTCGCCCGAGGATCACCGGTATTTGAACTCCAACATTCTGTACCGGCTCAGTATCTAGCACTATAAAATCCATGGGGAAATAAAACTTGTCCACCTTAATCAAAACATCCTCCACTATTTCCCGTGGTATCTTAACTGATCGGTCAGCCAGCTGCAGTGTCATGGAGGTGGGCTTCAATTCTCCTAACCCCAATTATAGGTAAACTGAATAGGGTAGGAGATTGACACTGGCTCCAAGGTCTAGCAGTGCCTTCTCAATGTGGCTGATGCCTATTGTGTAGGAAATAGTAGGACATCCGGGGTCCTTATACTTGATAGGTAGCCTACACTGGAGGATTGAGCTGACTTGCTCGGTCAAACAAACTTTTTCGGGACATTGGTTTTCCGCTTTACAGTTACCAAATCCTTCAAGAACTTAGCGTAAGACGGCACTTGCTGGATGGCATCCAAGAACGGGATGTTGATCTGCACTTGTTTGAACACCTCCAGAATGTCCTCGAACTTTCCTCCTTTCTTTGGCGCGAGAAGTCTATCAGGGAATGGCGCATTAGGTATGAACGACCTAGGAGGAGTTTCTATGGTCGGAGCTTCTATGGTCGGAGCTAATGTAGATGGCTCGGCATCTCTCTTCTCTACACTCCTACTTCCTTGTCCTTCTTGTGCAGCAGGGTTCTCCTCAGGGTGAACCACTTGGTTGTCTACTTGTTTCCCTGACCTCAGTGTGACAACGGCTTGCACATGCTCCAGCCCATGCACTGCATTTGATGAACTTCCCTCATGGAACTGCAACTTTGGATTTGGCACAGGCTGACTAGGGAGCTTTCCCTTCTCTCTCTCCCCCAGGTGACTAGCAATTTGCCCGATCTGGGTCTCCATCTTGGCAATAGCTTGAGTGTTCACCATGGTAGCATTCTTCACGTCATTGATGGATTGGCCTGTAAGCTGGATGAAAGCCTTAAGAGTGTCTTCCAAAGAAGACTGTGAAGAAGAGGCAGGGGCTTGAATAGGGGCTTGGTATGATGGTGCTGGCTGGGATGGACGGCTTTGATGGTGAACCGGCTGATGAAATCCAGGGGGTATTGAGTATGGGATTGGTGAGGAACTCCCCCTTGAGTCATAGGCTAATTCTACTTCCAAGAAAAGTTAGGGTGGTTCCGCCACCTTGGATTGTATGATTCGGAGAAAGGTCCACTGGATTGTTTCCGATAATCGTTGAAAGCGTTCACTTGCTCCATTGGTGGCTCGACAAAAGCTGGCAATGATGGGCAAGTCTGTGCTAAGTGCATGGGACTAGCACAGATGGAACAGCAATCAACATGGAAAGGATTGGCAGCATTCATGGATTTGCTAACAACTAGGGCTTCGACCTTTTTAGTAAGGGCATCTATCTTCATTTTTAATTCTATATCCTCCTTAACCTCGTAGATGCCTCCCTTTTCTGAATGCGAGCAGCTTTATCTCAGCAGCTTGAAAAATCCCACTGTTGGGAATTGTCGGATAACTGATCTAAGGTCCTATACGCTTCCTCTCCCGTCAAATTCAGAAATGCGCCTCTGTTCATCGACTCGATCATGCTACGGTTGGATTGAGTTAATCCTTGATAGAAAAATTGCACGAGTCTCCACTTCTCGTATCCATGTGGAGGGCACTTAATAAGCATATCTTGAAATCTCTCCCAACTCTTAGAAAATTTCTCATCTTCTTCTTAAGTAAATGAGCTTATCTCTTTCCTACACTCATTGACTTTGGACATGGGGAAGAATTTGTTGTAGAACTTGTTTAGCAAGTTTTCCCAAGAAGTGATGGAACCAGGCATGTTTGAATCCAACCATGCCTTGGCTCTATCATGGAGTGAGAAAGGAAATAGCCTAAGATGCATAGACTCTTCAGAAAAATTTTAAAATTTGAAGGTGGCACAGATGTCTTTGAATTTCTTCACATGGCTATAAGGATTTTCGAGGTCCAACCCATGGAATGCAGGTAGGAGTTGGATGACATGAGGCTTGAGGTCAAAGTGAGTGGCATTGGTTGGGGGTAACACTATACATGAAGGAGAATTTGTTGCAACGGGTGCAAACAAATCCCTAAGTGTCCTAGTATGATCAACGTTTTCTCCCCGATTTCTCTCATTCTCATTCGCATGCATGTTATCTCCCATCTCAACAAAATTTCTAAACCTTCTCCTAAGAGTTCTTTCAATTTCGGGATCTAAAGATGTCAAGTCTAGGTTCAATAATCTTCTACCAAGCATACA
This sequence comes from Alnus glutinosa, assembly GCF_958979055.1. Classification (NCBI taxonomy): domain Eukaryota; kingdom Viridiplantae; phylum Streptophyta; class Magnoliopsida; order Fagales; family Betulaceae; genus Alnus; species Alnus glutinosa. The sequence continues at coordinate 8,533,283 of NC_084897.1, read as the reverse complement.
CCAAGCATACACAAATGTTTAACCAAAAGACAGACAAAAATAAAGGAAAGAATTTTCTAATGGGGAACAAAGTTCTCCAAAGTACAATCTAGGCTAGCTCCCAGGTATGTGAGGGGGGTCACACTGGACACACTTAAATCACAAGACCTTTCATTGCCAGAATTCACCTTGTCATTGTCTTTAGATAGCTAAGTAGACCCACACTAGCAAGAAATGTTTTTTTTTTTTTTTTTTGTTTTTTTTTTTGTTTTTTGTTTTTTGTTTTTTTAAATCAAAGAAAAATAATACAACTAAGATAAAATGTAAAGACTAACAAAAATGCATACAATTTACACAAAGATAGCAGCAAAAGTAAAAATAAGAATACTTATAAATTGGGACCAAAAAGAAGTTTTGGTAAAAATTTCTGCTACTGATCTTATCCAGGAGCTGCCTTCTGAGTTGAGGTCGATCGATCGAATTTAAAGTCGATCAATCGAAAATCGATCGATCGAAAGTGTAGTAGATCGATCGAATATTTGAAATTGTGTAGGAACAGAAACAGAAACAGGAACAAAAACAGAACAGAAACTCTTTTTTTTTTTTTTTTTTTAATCTTTTGTTAGAACAAAATAAAACAAATTGAGGGTAATATGAAACACAAACTACACAGAATTTGAACTAAATTATAATGAACTAAAAGAAAATTAAACAAACAGCAAAATACTATTAAACAGAAACAAATTATGAACAAAAAATGAACAAAATGGACTAAAAGAAGTACTGGAACAGAGATACTCACCTAGTTCCGAGCTGCTGCTGTGCAGAAAGTTCCCTCGATCGAAGTCTATTTCGATCGATCGATCGAATATATTTTCGATCGATCGACTTTATATGAGGCAAATGCTAACTCGATCGATCGAATTTATTTTCGATCGATTGATTCTTCAGGGCACCCAGTAAGTTGCAGAAGTTGCAGAACAGATCCGGGAAAAACAAAGAAAGGACTTAGAATGCAGAACAGAAGCTAAACAATAGGAAAATGAAACAAAAATCTATCTAACTAGTAGAAAAACAAAATCAATCAAACAAAAACCAATTTTTGAACCGATTTTCTTGGCAACGGTGCCAAAAACTTGATGTGTGTTTTAATGAGTACTCGCAAGCGCACGAATCGTTTGCAATATAGTGTGTACGAGTGCGAGGTCGAATCCACAGGGAAATGGTCAAATATTGGTGTCTTGTTTAATCAACCTTATTTTAACCTAGTTCCAAAGGTTTGGGGATTGAGTCAAGAACAATAGACTAAACAAAAGAGATGAAATAATATATGCAAATTAAAAGGAACTAAGGCTAAGGAATCTACCAAACCAAATCCAACAACTCACACTCTTGGTTTCCACTTGAACACCCAAAGAACATTAAGCTTTGGATGTCATTCAAGTGTCTTAACCACAAACTCTAGAACCATTAAATGAATCCAACTCAAAGATAAATCACAAAGAGTACCCATTTGAAATCAAATCATCCAATGTATCCATTCAATGAACGAATCACAATGAATATCATCATTCAAATCGATAAAACAATGTATCCATCAGTTGAAACACATTAAATGTCCTATATCTACTAACAACCACATTCATTGCAAAAGATAAAGCATTTGAATGAATGGAACTTGAACAACAAATATGATATATCATCAAATGTGCAAGTAGTATAACAAGAGTGTGAGTGTCATCAATGGAAAGGTTTCATCCTCAACCTTAGTTGAAGTTACTAGCCTTCCATGACTATGGACACCACAAGAAAATGAAGAACAAACATGGAAGTAAAGAAAAAGCTTTACAAAGAGAAAGTGTCTAAGAATAAAAGCTACTGAAATACACTATGAAATGAACGAAATTAAACCTAGCTACTGTTCTCTGAACTCCCTAACAAGGAGGCATGGCTATGGCTTTTATAGAAGGAAATTAGGGCTAGAAACCCATGTAAAATGACTCCTCTAACCCCCTCTAGGGTTCCTCTCTTGCTAGAGACAACCAAGGTCACGAAACCAGCGTGTTCTGCTGCGAAAATCAAAGGGAGAACTGCTTTTTGTCATGGAGAAGCTCCTGATTGGGTGTTCTGGCGTGCTTCTGCAAAAGTAAGTTCTGGGAAATTTCGATCGATCGACTTGGGGCAAAATTCGATCGATCGAATTTAAGTTCGATCGATCGAGTTCTTCAGAACTTCCGAATTTTTCAAGCAATTCCACATGAATTTTGTCATTCCTCACTTATTGACCTACAAAACATAAAAACACAAAAACTAACCAAAGCATCAGAAAATAACAAGGCTAAAGGTCTAACTAATGTAAATCAAGGGGTCCAAATACATAATATTTGGCACTCATCAGGTTACACATCAAAGTTCAAGGTACGACCATTGCATAAGGGTATGTGAGTGCTACTGCTTTGTAACTAACTTTATCTTCTGAATAGTAGATTTCCTGGGTTTGGCTACCCCGGAGTGGTTTTTCACTTCATAGAGTTTCCACTTCGTTAACAAAATACTTGTGTCATTTAAATTCTGCTTTTACATTATTTTGTTAACACATTGTGCACACACACATGGTTAAATTAAAAGTTTTCTATTTTTCACCAAACATGCATAATGAGTGATGAATAATAAGATAATGCAAATGTTGAGTTTATAAAAGCATACATATAAAAGACAGTGAATATTAAATTGTATCGTATGACATGGTACATCAATATGTGTGGGGATAATGACCATGAGCTTACTATTATATAGGTTAATCATATGGTCAAAAATATTTAATTTTATGTTTGGTTTTGGATCCAATGGTTCTTTTATGACAAACGCACCATGTATGGATGGGATCACGGTTACCGCTTTATTAGTAGCGTGAGCCACCCAAGGTCGGACTACTAGTATATGACGGTATGCGTACAATATCTAAGGCTCTAGTGTTGTATTATTGGTCCCTCGAGATAGCACCAACCCTGTCGGGAATGAGTTAATATCCTGTGTGATGACCATTTTTTTTAAAAAAAAAAAAAAAAAAAAACATAAATGGATCATCACAGCGACATGACGATATGTTGCAAAGCCAACATATGGTACATACCCCATAAATGTACTTGATAATTAGAGTCAACATCTATGCCGCAGAACACATAGAAATAAACTGAATAGCGAAAAGCATATCTATAGAACATAATTGTTAATTACAACAAAAGAGCCATTACAATAGTCTATTAGTTTAAGGCTTATCAAAATATTAGTTACATACAAAAGAATGGCTCTATAATACAAGTGTCACAGGCGACACGAGCCATAAACAAAAGATTACAAAATGAGGACTACCCTCGAGTTCGTGACATATGACTGTCGCGATGTGCTTCAATCATAGCATCCCATACACCAGGCAACTGGGTTAGCTCCTACATCTGAGATACCTGCAGCCAAAGCAATAACATCTATACAATTGTGGTGTTAGCCACATTCGTACAGGTGAAGGTATGAGTTCATCACCTCAGCAATATAAAACTCACTAAGTTTTTGCATAGAACCAACCTTTCATTTTATCATTCGTTTACAATAACAGCTACCATTTTTAGTTATGAAAATTCTTCCCTTGAAAACATATCGTAGCTAATAAGGTAAACACCAATATTTCATAAACACATGAAAGTATACTATGTAGCTGTAAACATATATAAGCATTCCAATCTACCGCTTGGAATTGCATATATACAAGCCCATCTATAACATATTACTTTTTATTCTTGGTGGCTCAACCATACTTGTATACGAGCATTCCTATTTGGGAAGTACTAGCATACAAGCATGTCTACGCAGGAAAACATAAGGCATTAAACATAACTATATAGAGATACAAGCATTTCCAACCTTTGGGCAATACCGGTATCTAAGAACATTCAAGCTTAAGTGCCTTTAAAACCTTTATGCAAACTAGCCGAATAGAAATATGTATATGTTCTTCTCCATTAAAACTCATATGCATATTAATACGGCAAGCATGAAAACTACTACATATAGTCATGAAAAATGTCTTAAACATTACAAAACAATGCTATGATGCTCATGTATATTTTTATTTCACTTTTTGGGACTTGTGTAACGCCTCAGATTTTAAACCCTGGAGTATAGCGTCTTAAATTAGAATTTAAGACTAAATAAAATAACTAGTCTAGAATTGGCAATCGATCCACAGCTTCTGACAATCGATCCAGATGGAGATTGATCCCCGAGTTAGCACTCGATCCTTAATACCTGGCGCTCGATCCACTTAATATTGTAAGGAACAGTATTCATGTCCAGCAACTATTAAGGCTAATTGTTTTCAGACATTAAAATTAGATTAACACTTATATATTTATATAATATTAATTCTTGATAAATTTGTGAGATTACATGGATATTTATGAAAATAAATATTAATTGCTTTTATTATTTTATAAACCCTGATTTTCTAAATAAAAAAGATTATTATTAGGCTATAATAATATTGCGAAATGATTTAAATAGACAGACTTAAATATTTAGTGAATTAATTGATATAATTTTATTAGTATAATAATATTATTAATTCAATTAGTATTATTATAATATTGATATTATAATATTATTAGTGTATAATATTATTGTGTAATTGTGTATAATATTATTTGGTACATAATATTAATAAGTGTAATATATATTTGATATATATTATTTATTTGCGTAATAATATTATTTGGTATAATATATATTTGGTATATGTTATAATATTTGTTGTGTTATAATATTATCAGTATTATAACATTATTGATATAATAATATTATTGGTGTACTAATATTATTAATGAAATAATATTAACCATGAGACAAACTAGACTTAAAACGGGTCCAAGTTATAACTTTAATGGGTGAGATTAAAATGGTAAAGACCCAATGTTTAAAATATCCATGAAAACATAATCTACAAGGTTTGTAAAAAATATCTCTTCCCTGCCTATAGAACAAACACTCCTCCTTCAGTTTTCACACATTTCTTCTTCTTTCTTCTTTACCTTTTTCTCTTCTTTTTCTGGTTCCTCTTTTCTTCTTTCTTTCCTTCCTTCTCCCTTCCTCTTCCTTGATTCTTCTTTCTTCTTCCTTGTTCTTCATGTTCTCCTCTCACAAAGAACAAAGAGAGAGAGAGAGAGAGAGAGAGAGAGAGATCAGGAGACAGAGAGAGCGAGAGACCGGGAGAGATTTAGAGAGACTGAACAGAGAGAGAGAGAGAGATCAAGAGAGACAGGGAGATTCAGAGACCGAGGGAGGGAGATCGGAGGCCCGATCTTCCATGGGTCATCGTCAGTGGAGCCAGGGGCAATTTTTGGTGGCTTTTCTCAAGCTTTAAACAGAAATTACTAAGGTAAATTCTAATGATTTTATTTGGTTTATTGTTATTGAAATATAACTTGGGTGTTGATGTTCTACTGTTCTTTACTGAATTAGAGTGGATTTTGAAAACTCCCGTGTACCCCCCCTTTCGGCCGGTTGTGTGTATGTTACGGCTAAGTTGTGTTTTAGTTTATTGATGGTTCTTGGCTGATTGTGTGTGTTTGGGTGTATGGAAGCAGTAACCATAAGGGTGGTTGACCCCCTGTTTCGGTGATGTAAGGGTCGTGTAGTGTTGGCCGAGTATTTTCTGGGTTGATTGGTCCATGTTTTGGAAATTGGGTATGGGTTTTGGATCGTGTTCAATTGTTAATGGTTATGGTGTAGTGTGTTTGCCGGTTGTGTGGTGTTTGTAGGTTGAATAGATGCTTTATTTATTGACATATGAAATGGGTTTTTCCATTGGGTTTTCCCCGATTTGGCCGAATATTATTTGATGTTGGTTGAATTGGTTTAATAGCATAAGTGCTGTTGATTTGGGTTTCAATTAGTGTGTAATTTTTAGGTTTCGATTCACGGCTGAACCATGGTTTAATTGCTGATTTTCAGCCAAAACCGTGTGTCTTGAAAAATTGATTATCTCCTGTTTTGATTGGTTTTTGTTTAACTGTATAAATGCTATTTGAGTTAAGTAAAGTATTTTGAGACTTGCTGATTTTGACCAAATTTGGGTGTTCTAGTTTGCTTGTGATGTTCTGGGGTTGAGGTTGTGTTTTCAAAATTAATTAAATATGATATTTTGGGTATTGGTATTTGTTCTGTGTAACTGAATCGGTTTGGGAGTTTTATTGTTTGTTGGTTTTTTTTTTTTAAAAAAAAAATTGAGGATTAATAGGTTTTTAAATGGAGTTTTGTTGACTAATTTTTGTAACCAAATAGTTGGAGATTTTAAAATAATCAAGTGTTAATTTTATGATATTGGCCAAGGATGAGAATATTTGATGCTAAGTTGATATTTTTAAAAATGACTATTCTGAGAGAAAAATGTTTGAGGATTATTGGATAGGTTTTGGTGTTTTTATAGTGAAAACATTTATTGACTTCTAATTTAAACCAAGTGTGTGTGTTTGTGTGCAAACAAATATCTTAAATGTGGAATTTCAATAAGACAAGATATTTGTTACGAAGTAGAAAGTTTGTGAAGAGAAAAACTACTCTGGGGCAGCCAAACCCAGGAAATCTACTATCCAAAAACAAAGTTAATTACAAGACACTCGTACTCACATAACCCTATGCAGTAGTCATACCTTTAACTCTGACGTGTAGCCCAACACGAACGCTTCCCAACCAGATCTTCCACCTGAAGGGTTTTTTTTATGGATTCCTTTAACCTAAGGCCGACCCCTAAGATAGACTTCCCACAAACAACAGAGCATACACTGGCAACGGCTAGAGAGCTAGCAGATCTTCAATATCTCCCTAAACACCCTCTCTAAGCACCATGGAATTCACTGTCGAATTTTGTACAAAATACTAGCCTAGAGCCCCCTATTTATAGGCTTCAAGAGACCTCAAAAACTGCTGAGATTGGGACTCTGGCTGGCGAGCGTCTGGACGGAAGTTAGCCACGTCCAGACGGATTTCTGCAATATCCTTAAAAAACAGCGCAATTCTATCCTTATCAGATTCACGTCCGGATGGCTTGACCGAGCATCTGGACGGTCTTCGCTAAAATCCTTTCCGCGTTCGAACGGAATTTTGGAATATTCTAAACTACTGGATATTGTCCGGACGTGTTGCCATGTCGTCCGGACGTCTTACAGAAACTTCCCAAACAGTGTCGATTGCTAAAATCCAACTCCGTGTAGAAATTGGAGAAGCTTGACCTAGCGTCTGAACGGTATTGCTCTTACGTCCGGACGTCTTCAACGCTGAAGTTTTTAGACACTACGGGGCATCTGGACGCCTTCAAAGGCTCGTCTGGATGGTTGCACAGGAACCGGTTGTTCTGACTTGGAAATTTTTATGGAATCTTCATAGACCTTTTCTTAGAAACTTGTGACCATACACATGGCATGAAATGAGACGTTGTCCATATTACTTGAAGACTCTGAATAGAACTGATAATCCTGTTAAGAGCAACAGTTTCATAAAGTGTTTTTGTCAACCAGAATGTTGCCAATATAAAATACTAACATATAGAAAAGGTTTTGAGCATTTATTGTTAGAAATTTATACAAGAGATTTAAAGTTATTTTGGTTATGGGTTTCTCTTAGGTTGATTTGATGGAGTGAGGAAATGATAAGGGAAAAAGACACTTTGCCTCATGATTTATCCACGGCCTAGCAATATACCCCCCAATGTACTAAAATTTAGATATGACCCTCTCGAACTTGCCAACAAGTGGCGAAAAATACAATTCGTCCTGTCGCCCGTCTGTTTGGACGGAAAGTCGGTCACATGCGTTGCACGTGACCTTTTAATGTAATTTTACTTCCGAAAATGCCCCCCTTCATGAAGCTTTATAACTGCACTTGTCTGGGGAAAAAGACACGTGTTGAGCATCCAGGAGCTAGTAGCCCGCCCGGTGAACATCGATCACAGCTTCTTCCACAAGAATGGCGGGACCCAAGAAGAATCGATGCCCTCCGCCTCTGACTCATCGGTGTTGATGATTAGGATCTTCTCCCGTGCTTCGAATGCAACCTCCTCATTGTCTGACACCCATGCGTGCTGGACTACAACAACCAGCCCGGTGGAAGGTTTTTGGACCCACCTCCGATGACAAACCAATAAGGCCACTAGAAGCGGAGAAAGAGAACCGTGTGATGGACCCGACCACTCCCAGTTGTTGATGCCCTGAAACTCCATCCACCTCTTGCCGAGGTTGGTACACTGATCAGCGACGCTGCATTTTAAGGAGTCATGCTTGCCAAGCGAGCTGCATGAGACCTCAAAGCTTCTCAATGCGAAGCTTTTAGTGTTGGGCTTTAGTAGAGTGGTGGAGGCGGCACAGTAGTGCATGCCCACCGAAGCTTTTGGAACAGGTGGAGTACTACTACTGCATGGGCAAAAAGCTCCAAAAATAAGCCTCATTTTCTTGTTTTAGCTCCTTTTGCATGGATGAATATATACCTTTGGAAAATAACACAAATTAAAGTACAAGACCCAAACACAAATTTATCAAAGAAAATGAGAAAAGAGAAAAGAAACAGCGCAACAATTGGAAAATGGGAACAGACCTTTGTGAAGGGAAACAAGGCATTCTTCTTGCAGAGCCCACGTATTCTACTATTCCAACTACTATTGCCACGCGTTAGACAGCCTTCCATGTATCTCTTTTCACTTCTCTTTGTTTCTAGATAATTCTTCCTGAACCTTCTTCTTTCGTCTTCTTCTATTTTCTTTTTCCATTTTCTTCAAGCTCCTACCTTTTCTAGTTCACCCATAACATCGTGATAGCTTATTTTGGTGTAACTTGGAGCTTGTGTATCGTTGGAACTTACACTAGTTGTTGTTCTAATTCTACTATGCCTCTTGCAGTAGCTTGGGTGCTCTGTTTTCTTCAGAGTCTCGGGTGTTGCTTAGTTGCTGTTTTGGTTGTTGTTTAAGGCCTGCATGGCTTTGTTGACAATCTTATTTTCTGCTTCCTTTTGTGGTCGTAGCTTTTGTTTTTGCTTGTTGGTGTTTAAGGCTTGCAGTTGTTATGCATGGAAAAATGGATGATTAAGTAGCTCGTTATTTATGCTTGGTGTATCGGTGTAAAAGAAAAGCAGCACGCGTGTGGAAGAAAAGGGGAGTGCTTCCGGGTTCGAGCAAGTTTTGTACGAGTTCTTCGAGGCGAAGATGATGATTTTCGATTCAGGCCGAATTGACCGCCGATTTTCCCAATTTCACCTTGGTTGAGTCCTGCCGGCTTACTCGACTCGCCGAGATTGTTCTCGCCTGGCCAGGTAATTCTCAGTATATCTAGCTATCTTACTTTGTTTGGGTTTTCTAGGATCGCTTGTGATTTTCTTACTATTATGTTTGATTGCCGAGAGAAACACTTATTAGAATACTAGTGAAGAAGACATGCACAGAGGGAAGAAAACGACTTCTCAAAACGACGCGTTTCCATCTAAACTATATGCACATGAACACTAGTGAAACACTGCATTTTTCAAAGAGGCAATTTTGGAATGATTTTTACTTAAATGGTTATGTGAGTTGCACATGACCAAATTTCCGTTCAAACAGACGGGCGAATGGATAGATAGTATTTTTTGCCACGCATTGGCAAGTTTTGGGGGCTCATATCTAAATTTTGGTACATTGGAGGGTATATTGGCAGGCCGTGGACAAATCATGGGGGCAAAGTGTCTTTTTCCCAAATGATAATCACTTTATAATATGCATGATTTACAGATGGATGTAAAAGTGACAAATCTAATGTTTGGAAAAGAGAACTGACAATGATATCCTATGTATGTATATATTTATTGCAGATGATGAGCTAAAAGGTTGCACTGAAAATAGAGTAAGTATAAATTACTTACTGAGCATGATACTGATTTCCATAACATAATGATTGAAGATTTGTTTAACTGTATGTGTGTGAATGGAACATTGTATATTAATATATTATACTATTGTGACTAATGAATTTGTTAATAATAAAATTGGGAGTAACGGTTGCCAATGGAACAGGTTTGTTACGACTACCTGTGCCAAAAATAATAATAAATAAAAGGTTGTTAAGTACGCTTACCAATGTGCTAAGAGGTACAGCTACTAGTACGAGAAAGCTAATAAAAAATGGTGAAGGAGGAACGGTTCCGAGGACAACCGATAGCTGAGTAATGGGTCTAAACGGGTGGAGTGAAAGAAAGAAAATAAATAAAGCTTTGCATATAAAACTGTCATCATATCATTGCTTATATATAGACATAAAGTTACATCATTGCATTATGTGCTTCTAAATAAATCAGTAATCTTTATATTATTAAAACAATTGACTCACACAATTATAGTATGGGATTATGGTAATGTCCACAATCAAATAATTATGGATGTAGGTTCAGAAGATGAAGGCTTGGATTTCCTTTTGCTAACTATAATGATTTTAAGCTAACATTTGTTTACCTAATTGTATTTATTTGTAATCATTTGTGTTTACAGTAATGGTTGTATGTAACATGTTTAGATAAATGTTTGTATTTGGTAGGCTTTACCTTGTATGTTTATGTGTCGTTTGTGGCATTTGTTTTTAGTGTACTTATCACATGTAAAGAAAATCTAAATAACTTCTAATTAATATATTGAGGTAATTTAGTCATCTCTTATGTGACTTGTCCTTCATAACATTATGTGGCTTGCCCCGAGGTAGTGAGAGCTTGCAATTCACTCCTACTAAGGACTTGTCCTTCATAATGCTATTAAGATTTTATTTACATCATTGAGGGCTTGCCCTCACGGACTTGTCCTCACGGACTTGTTCGTTTGTGTAATGTTAGAGACTTGTCTCGATTCTTATAGTGTCTTGTGCATTTCTCTCACATCTTTGCTCATGCTTTATGCTCAAATCAATATACATTTGAATTTCATGATCATGCCTTTAATACACAATATTCTCATAAAACACAAGTATTTCAACGGGTCATTTCGCAACCACAAATCACACAATTTATATCTCAAATCCAATATACAATAAAACTTAATGGAAATATATATCAATTCATATTTTCCATTTCAAAACTTATAAAACTACATCAAAGCACACTTCAAAACATGCTTTCATATTCTAATCTTGAAAATTATTGGACTTCTAATTAACTGTGTGTGTGAATAATGTGCAACAAAATATTGAATGTGGAATTTAAAGGAGACAAATATTTTGTTGACGAAGTGGAAATTCAATTAAGAGAAAAACCACTCTGGTGCAGCCAAACCCAGGATATCCACTATTTAGAAGATAAAGCTAGTTACAAAGCAGTATCACTCACATACCCCTGATGCAGTGGTCGTACCTTGAACTCTGACGTGTAACTCAACACGAACGCCACCCAACCAGGTCTTCTACTTGAAGGGGTCTTCAATAGAATCCTTTAACTTAGGGCCAACTCCTAAGATAGACTTCACAGTTGATCAAATCACACATTGGCAAAAGCTAGAGAGCTAGCAAATCTTCAATATCTCCCTAAACACCCTCTCTAAGCTATAAGGAATTCACTACCGAATTTTATACATAATGCATGCCTAGAGCCCCTTATTTATAGGCTTTACAAGTCCTAAATCAATTCAGAATCTGAGTCTCTGGCACGCGTGTCCGGACGGCAGACTTGGGCGTCCGGACTGTCAACTGTTTCCATGTCTGAAAAGCAATTTTGAAACTTCTCGAATTTTGGTGGGTCATCCGGACACTTGATCTTTCCTTCCGGACGGAGGGTCGTCTAGACGTTTCTGCCATCTGGACCATCAATTTGCATCATTTTTCATTATCTTTCTAATGACACCAATTTCGTCCCAATCCGATATTTGAGCAGAAAGTTATGATTAAAATACTAGAGGGTGTCCGGATGATGTTGTCCTAGCATCTAGACGGTTGCACTTCTGCTGCACACAATTTCCATAATAAGGCCTAAGCGTCCGGACCATGGAGTCTGACGTCCAGACGGTTGAACTTTTTTTGCACGACTTGCCTTATTAAGTGAAAATTGAAATTTGACTTCAAAGATAAAGTGTGTGCATAAGTGTCAACAAAAATTAAGGCACAGCGGAAAGTAAATGACACAAAGATTTTTGTTGACGAAGTGGAAACTCAGTTAAGAGAAAAACCACTCCGGGGCAGCCAAACCCAGGAATTCCACTATTCAGAAGACAAAGCTAGATACAAGATAGTAACACTCACATGTACCGATGCAGTGGTCGTACCTTGATCTCTGACGTGTAACCCAACACGAACGCTTCCCAACCAGGTTCACCTACTTGAAGGGGTCTTCAATGGAACTCCTTACCTTAGAGCCGATCTCTAAGATAGACTTCAATTTATAGCGCAGTACACTTGAAAAACGGCTCTAGAGGAAATAACACGTCTCTAAGCTCTAATGGAATTCACACCGAATTCTTGCAGCTCTAAGTGCCCAAGGACCTCTATTTATAGTCTGGGGGTCAGAATGAGCATCAGGCAAAATAAGCTTGTGAGCCGTCCGGACGGTGGACCATGACCGTCCGGACCGACAACTGTGCGACAGGGTTTTCAGAAAATTTCGCGGAGAAATCTTTCCTGTATAAGAACATCATTCGGACGGGATGGCTCGATCGTCCAGACGGTCGCACATCCGCCGCAAGTTATTTCCATATCAGGCTTCGCACGTCCGGACCATGGGGCAGGAGCGTCCGGACGGCTAAACTTCAGCACGCAATTTCCATATCTGATGTGTGTGCGTCCGGACCATAAGGAGGAGACATCCGGACGGTTGAAGTCGAATTGTCAGTTACCATATACGATGCACCATCGTCCAAACCACAGTTGTCAGATGTCCGGACGGTTCATTTTGAACTGCGATTCTTGCCTTACGGAGACACGCGTCTGGACGGTATACCACATCGTCCGGACGGTTGATTGATCTTCCCTTTCTTGGAACTTGGAAAGAATCAGTGAACCGTTCGAGAACTGATAGGCGTCCGGACGTGCTGCTGAAACGTCCAGATGGAGCAAGCTGGCACAGAAGCTTCTCGATACAGTGAAGTGTCCGGACAAAAGAAGCACGTCGTCCGGACGGATGATGCTGGACTGTCTAGCATCCAGACGGGATGACACATCGTCCGGACGGATGGAGCAGTAGACAGATGGGCGTCCGGACGGTATGACACATCGTCCGGACGGCTGACAGGGAACTTTGAAATTCTTCTGACTTCACTCTGAACAGTGGAATCCCTGTTTGCAGCATCCTTACATATAAGTGATTTTGTCCAAACACAGAATGAGGCCAAAATACTAACATTAAGGATAGCGTCTGGATAGGAATACCACATTGTCCGGACGATTACAACTGTCTTCCCATATCTGTGTCTGATACAGAAACCCTATTACTTATCGAACATTGAAAGGCATCCGGACGGTATTGCCACGTTCATCCAAACGGATGCACTTGGACACTAGATTCTTCTCGAACTCTGAATAGCAACGGGACGATTTGCCATTACGTCCGGACGGATGCAAGCTGGAATAGTTTGAAGTTTCTAGACACTGATGGGCATCCGGACGGAAAGTTCTCATCGTCCGGACGAATGTTGCTGACTGATGAGCGTCCGGACATTATACTGAGTTGTCCGGACGGAAGCTTGGGATCCGACTTCTCTGAGTTGGAATTTGCACAGAATCTTCCTTGAACATTGAAACAGCCTTCTTGAAACTTGTGACACTTGCAACTTGTCATAATGAGGCTTTTTCCATATTAGAGAAATAAACTCTGAATATCTGAAATAAACGGCATCCCTGTGAAAGCAGCAACATTACATAGAAGTGATTTTATTCAATAGAATGCAGCCAACACAAAAAGTAACAAACTCTCCCTTTGGCCATTCTAGGACAAAAATCACTTGACCGGATTAAAAATACATTCCCGTTCCAAAACTAACATATATACTCCCAATTTTTGTCTCAAAGGGACAAAGGGTAAACAGAGTATAGAAAGACCGCAGTAATAAAATACTCCCCCTTGATGTCTCAACATGACAAGGGTAAACAGAGTATATAAAATCTACAGACAAAAAACGTTCTAAAATCCTAAACAATAGGAAAATAGAGAGGAGTCTGCAAGTGGACCAAAAGAGAGGAACAAAAATCCTCTAAGTACCAAATCCTGCTGATCCACTAAAATCAGGTAACAGAGAGAAAATCGTATAAAAAGCTAGATTTGAACTACTTCAGCTTTTAGCTCCGGAAGCCGGGAACCATGAACTGAAAAACCTTCAGTCGCTTGATTTTGCAAAGCCTGAACCTGGTTATCCACAGATTGACATCCTCTAAGCAACTAGTCTTCAAGATAAAAGAGGAGATTCACCACTGAATCTCTAACTGATACAGATCTGAGGGAGATGCTATGAAAGGCTCTGCATGAGCTAAGGGAAAAAGCTCATCTTAGTCCTGAGACCTTTGGAATTTGAACATCCGACTTCAACAACAGTCAGTTTTCCAAAAAATCCATCTGTTAGATATTGTGCTGGGAGCTACTGGACGACATATTCCTGAAAAGATTTAAGCAAAAATATTTCCAAAAATAACACCACAAAGAAATATTAGATCATGTTAGTCCCTAAAAGAAAGTGGTATTATGACAGCTGTCAATTGGATGCCTAAGTATTACAAAAGCAAAGATCGCAATCCAAATGACCCAGATATACCAATATCAACCCAACACACAAACATAATAGGATTTTCATGCACAATATCTCAAGAAAAAATTCCAATCACCAAATATTCCAATATTCTAAAAAGCACAAAAACTTAAAAGAACAAAGGAAGATACAACAAATACCATGGAATGAGAAGAAATGTGCAGGGAATGCCAAAATCTTGGGAGAAATCCGCGAGAAAAACACGCAACATGACATGATAAATCAATAAAAATGCAGAGATGTGTGTATGGCAGAGAAAAAGATGCAAGTCTTAAACCTATAGAGATCCCGTCCGAACGTGTCACTTAACTGTCCAAATGGCTACTACTAGGACAACGTATAGTAAGACTGCTCTCGTCCGGACGTAAGAATAGGTCCGTTCGGACATTTCACACTGAGGATCTAAAATTGGAAAAAAAAAGTAGAAAAATATTTTTCCCTAAAGTTAGCTTCAGAACACGCATATTTAATCAACTGATAAAGCAGTAAAATAGCATTGCAAAAACATGCAAAGATATAAATGAGAGTTAAGTATTCAATAAGCACAAATTTCCCTGCAGATATAAATTTTAAATAGATTACTCAACTCATGCAATGCGTGTGTGTGTGAAAGCTTTCTCAATAAGGTATGAAGTTCACTGATATGACTTAAAGCAACCAGATTTTCTAAACAAGAGAGAAAATCAATGATAGACCAGTCAAAAGTCAAACCTTATTGTTTACTAGGGCCTAGCAACCCTCATCTGATACACTCCCCCTAAGATGCAGCACCTAATAGTTTTTACTCGTACCATGAAGGACAAGGTAAAATTTTACTTGCACCATGAAGGACTAGATATAAAGCTACTTCAGCATAGAAGCAATGAATATAAGCATATAACATAGAATTCAGAAGAATAACTGCTTGGTTCTTGTTGGTGCTGCAACCTAGAGAGAATGCTAGAATTTTTAGGCTCTAGGTTCAACTAGCATATTGGTCAATTTAACCATCTTATCATAGACATCTCTCTCATTTGAATTTCCAGAAGCAAGAAATCAGAGAGGAAAATGATGTACCTTAGGGGAGCCTTGGATAGTGCACAATATTTCATTGCATGAGAAAATCAACTATCTATTATAAAGTTGCAACAGGAAAACTTAGCAAATATCAGACATAAACTCTCAATCATATATAAGCATATTCAATTAGTGCACAATGAACTGAGATATCAGGCAAAAATACATGCAATATCTGAAAAGCTATCAAAAGAAAAATAAAATAAAATTCTGCATCTTCTCCCTTCATTTTTTTTTTTTTTTTTTTTTTTTTTTTTTTTTTTATGTTGAAAACAATAAAACAGAAAAACAACAAGGACATGTTTACGGAAAAGGATATAACATCTAGTCCTAGCATGTAAGGTAAAAACAAACCTGTCCTCAGGGAGAGAGGTTTAGAAATACCAAGACAGAAAATTAGCCGCTTGACATGCTTTTAACTGTCATCCCAAAAAAAAATATATCTGCAGAAGATTCTTAAGATAACAAGAGAAAAATATAGGGAAAGAATAAATGGTTCCTCAAACAGAATGCAAGGCATGAATAAGATATGGCATGATAAACAATGCAATGCAAACATACCTGACATGCTCTAAGATTTAGGAACCAAAATCCTAGGCATGGTGAGACTTCACCTTTACTAGGTGAGTCCACTCCCCCTCAAAGGGTGAATGGTCTCATCATTCTTGACCCATACCTGCTTAACCTGTGGAGATGGTTTGTTTGTCATGTCCATGGTTGCCATACTTCTTAGCATACCTTGTATTAGGCTTAGCAATCATTCATAGCCATGGCTGCCATTGGGCTTTTGCGGCTTTCTCTTGTAGTGCCTTGATTTGTTCTTCTTTGGTTTGTCACTCTGATTGGTAGGAACAAACTTTTGCTGATGCCGTGGAGCTTGAAAATCCATCCGAGGTATAGTGCCTGATGTAGCTCTTGTTGGCAGTTTCCTCTGAACCTTCGACTTTTGGAGCTGTGGACATTGGGATCGGATGTGACCGGTGATGCTAGGTAGGTAGGCTTCTTTTGGTTGAATGTTTCTTGACATTCTCTGCAGAATTATGATTAGCATTCTTACAAATAACATTGCCCTTACCTTTTATATGTCTCCTATGAGGAGGGACATATTTAGATGAGGAAGAATCTTCAATTTCACTTTTTCTCAGAGCATCCTGCTTAATCCAAGGCTTGTGGGATTTCAACAAATAACAATTTGGCCTAATATGACCAATCTTCCCACAATTATGACAAGTAGGGACAAACTTACCATGAGCTTGTGTACTTGTATCTTTGTATTTGGCTTCACACAATTATTCAAGCAAGAATTTTCAGACTTATCCAAACAAGCAGTGTCTTCTAAAACAGGCTTAATAACAATAGAATCTAATTCAGAATCAGAAGCATGTGAAGTAGAAGCACTCAAATTATCTACAATTAAATCAAGCTTGTTAGAAATATTTGAATGAATACAAAGCATGCTCTTTAAATTATCACTAGAGAAGTTTTTCAAGAGATCTTCAGATTCTTTTAATTTATTCTCAAGTGTATCAATAATGTCGAATACCATGGTATTCTCAGATTTCAAAGAGTCAATCAAAGCATGTGATTTAGATAATTGAACAATCAAAGACTCTTTCTCTTGCTTCACCTTTTTGAGCTCTTTTGGAGAAACAATCTTATCCAATTTAGCAAAAACTTTAGATAGCTCAATATCATAATTTTCTTCAGATAAATGAGAGAAATCCATGATAAAAGGTGTAATAAAAAAGTAGAAGTTACAAAGAGATAAGGATCACACTCAGGAATTAAATTATTTAAACGGAGTGTACCCGTTTTGATACCAATTGAAAATTATTGGACTTCTAATTAACTGTGTGTGTGAACAATGTGCAACAAAATATTGAATGCGGAATTTAAAGGAGACAAATATTTTGTTGATGAAGTGGAAACTAAATTAAGAGAAAAACCACTTTGGGATAGCCAAACCTAGGATATCCACTACTTAGAAGACAAAGCTAGTTACAAAGTAGTAGCACTCACATACCCCTGATGCAGTGGTCCTACCTTGATCTCTGGCGCATAACCCAACACGAACGCCTCTCAACCAGGTCTCCTACCTGAAGGGGTCTTCAATGGAATCCTTTACCTTATGGCCAACCCCTAAGATAGACTTCACAGTTGATCAAATCACACACTGGCAAAAGCTAGAGAGCTAGCAGATCTTCAATATCTCCCTAAACACCCTCTCTAAGCAATAAGGAATTCACTACCAAATTATGTACATAATGCATGCCTAGAGCCCCTTATTTATAGGCTTTACAAGTCCTAAATCAAGTCAGAATAGGAGTCTCTGGCACGCGCATCCGGACGGTAGACTTGGGCGTCTAGATGGTCAACTGTTTCCGTGTCTAAAAAGCAATTCTGAAACTTCTCAAATTTTGGCGGGCCGTCCAGACGCTTGATCTTTTCATCTGGGTGGAGGGTCTTCTGGATGTTTCTATTTGCTGTATGGACAATCAATTTGTATCATTTTTTGTTAGCTTTCCAATGATGCTAATTTTGTCCCAATCCGATATTTGAGCAGAAAGTTATGATCCAAATACTGGAGGGTGTCCAGACGGTGTTGCCCTAGCGTCCGGACGGTTGCACTTCTGCTGCACGCAATTTTCATAATAAGGTTTGAGCGTCCGGACCATGGAGTCTGACGTTCGTACGGTTGAACTTCTTCTGGATGACTTGCCTTATTAAGGATAGCGTCCAGACGGGAATACCACATCGTCTGGATGATTGCAGCTGTCTTCCCATATCTGTGTCTAAGACAGAAACCCTATTACTTGTCGAACACTAAATGGCATCCGGACGGTATTGACACGTTTGTCTGGACGGATGCACTTGAACGCTGGATTCTTCTTGAACTCTGAATAGCAGCCGGACGATTTGCCATTACGTTCGGACGAATGCAAGCTGGAACAATTCGAAGTTTCTAGACACTGATGGGCGTTCGGACGAAAAGTTCTCGTCGTCTGGACGGATGTTGCTGACTGATGAGCGTTCGGACATTATACTGAGTCGTCCGGACGAAAGCTTGGGATCCGACTTCTCTGAGTTGGAATTTGCACAAAATTTTCCTTGAACACTGAAATAGCCTTCTTGAAGCTTATGACACTTGCAACTTGTTATAATGAGGCTCTTTCCATATCAGAGAAATAAACTCTGAATATCTGAAGACTCTGAAATAAACAGTATCCCTTTGAAAGTAGCAACATTACATAGAAGTGATTTTTTCCAACAGAATGCAGCCAACACAAAAACTAACAAATCTCAACATAATTGAAAGTAATTAAAAACACTCAAACACAATTGCTCAACATATTGTCGGTTCGAATGAAACAAGCATATCATTTGCATTTTTATAAAATACTTAAAAAATAGTTTCTTTTTCTCAGTGAGTAGAATACTCATAATGGCTGCGCGGGTATTGGGGTCAACTTATGAATTCCTAGGCGACAACTTGCAATGCACCACCGTAATTCAACACATTGCACACATTTTAGCAATTTGAACTCTAAACGTCTCAAATAGCATTTGAATCGCTCAAGGGCTATACCCATAGAATTTCTAGGGTTTCAATCAAGTACCCAACAAAAAATAGCACTAACCCATAAGATAATCTTAGGATTAGACACTTAAAATCACAACTAAAACAAATACCCAAAAGCTAGGGTTTTGGAAAACTTACCAAAATTTACACACTCAACCCGGAGATTGGAGAACGTTTAGGAAGCTCCAAAATGTGCAAAACCTAAAGAACAACGAAGATTAAACTCAAATTGGTGTGCTGTCGCAGGAGACCAAAAATAAAACCCTTACTTCTGAAAATATATGTAGTAGTGCAAGTAAGGGTCGATCCCACAGAGAATTAAGGAACAATTCAAATTAAAGTATAAATAAAAAAAACAAAAAAAAAAAAACAAACATTGGTCTAAGTCAACATCCACCATCGAAATTTTACAACTGATCATCGATGCAAGTATATATCAATTCATGTTTTGAATATTCACCGTTGGAACTATTTTCCTATCTCTCCTTAGTCGTAGTTAATTAGAAGACAAACGCTCTAATTAACCCTAACTACTAAACAACCCAAGACAAGTGCTAAAGGTTTAATTTAGTAGCAGCCTTAAGAATTAGAGAGATCGATGAAGCGAAACAACACAAGCACAAGCGGTTGCATTTAATTTCATTGGGCGTTCTTCCTAAGATTTAATAATTTCTGACGCAGTAAATCATTAAATCTTAGTTGCTTCATAAATTAGAGGAATCAAACAATTATGGATTTGATTTCTAACCCAGCAGTAAATTGCAACGAATAATAAACTAGTAGGCCTCTTAGTAATTAAACAAGACAATCATGAAAATAGACACAGAAAAACATCCAATACACAAAGCATAAATTAAACATTAAAAACAAATTAGATATCACAGTTTTATTGATTCCGAGGATTCTGTTTCCTTCGACCAATTATGAAAGTTTAGCCTCGCAGGGCCATGATTAAAACTAAAAGGAGAAGTTAGAGAAGAAGGAAGAGAATGATTATTTTCTAATCTAATGATTCTTCCACTTTATACACATTCATCCCCCATATTAGAAGCCTACAAAATCTCCTAAAAATATGCTAAAGGTTATTACTTATCTTTTAAAGATTTTATAAAGCTTATCTCTTATCTTCTAAAGATATTCTAAAGCTTATCCTAAAATAATAATATCCAAATTTGACTAATTCAAGAAAATATTAAAAATAAAATAAAGTCCATATATAATTAGGAAGGTGGTATTTTCAACTGGACTTACGTGCACAAGATTTGAAAACTTCCGCAAATAGACTGCTTATTAGAACGTCAACTTCAAGCCCAATTTCGACCTTGATTCAGTTCGTATCTCTCAAAACTAAAAACATGAAAGTTGTATATCTTTTTCTTGGTATTCTATAGCATCTTGAAAAAATCATTTCAATCGGAGCTCGGATGAGAGAGTTATGCCCAGATTACGAAATAATGTCGAAACTGTCCGAAACTGCCCAATTAGCTTTGTTTTGCATTTAACACCTCCATTTGCATCCTAAATCAAAATAAAATAATAATGAGTACATTTAGGCACCAAATATGGATAAAAGACTAAACATTAAGGGAGAA
Organism: Alnus glutinosa; assembly: GCF_958979055.1. NCBI lineage: Eukaryota > Viridiplantae > Streptophyta > Magnoliopsida > Fagales > Betulaceae > Alnus > Alnus glutinosa. The sequence goes on along the minus strand of NC_084897.1, from coordinate 8,512,300 downwards.
AAATATGACATTTTGCATTCTCATCACAAATATTTCAAGATTTAACCCAAAACCTCGAAAGACAAGAGTTTACGAAACCTCAAACCAATTGGTCAAAACGTAAATCTCTTCGCGTAGATCACGTTTTCGAAGATAGAATTTAGGTATGGGGCTTGAATCTTCATGAAATGAGGGTTTTCTATCAAAACCCTAAGAGAAATAGTGAGAAAATGGGAGAGAACTGGAAGAAATGAGTCTAGAAAAACCTATTTTCAATTTGATCCTGCGCAGTGTTCAGACACAGTAAGTGGATGTCTGGACACGCGAACAGAAGGAAAGTTATTGCCAAGCGTGTCCCAAGCATGTCCGGACACGGTGCGGACATAGAATTTCTGCCAAGTGTGTTCGAACACAAATATGGCGCGCCCGGACACGCCAACCAGAATGTCAATTTGGACATTCAGCTTCTCCTGAAACTCGATTTTACGCATTTCTAAGTGTTTTCTAAGCGTTTTCAATGTATTTTCTTGCCATTGTAACTCTAATAATTTATTTAGTCTAATTTATATTTTAAACATTTAATTAAAATCTTAGACATTACATCCTGGGTAGACCAGATGGAGTTGAACTATAACATGATTATCTTATTATAGCATACACTATATCTATATTGCATTCATGATTGGTTTGTCAAATGAGAAACTATAACCTTACATTATTGCATGTGTTTTATATCTTAAACATTTGAGTTCACCATATGATAACATACACATCATGCAAATTTATGCTCACTAAGTCGTGGACTTACGCTTGTGTCTTTTCTACCTGTAAAACATGTGTTGTTTAATAGTTAGTTTTGGTGAGGATGTATCTGATGCGATGTTATGTCCACCTGGGGGACATAGTTCAGATTATCTTTGAGGAACTAGATCCGGTCTGGTTAAAGAGCATGTGGGATGGTGATGAGGACACTCGTAATATGCTAGAAATTCTTCACTAAGCTTTATCTCCTTAAGACTAGACACTGAAACTTTATGTTATTTTGTGATATTTTAGACTTGGTTTGTAATATTTATGCTATGTTGGAGATGGTTTGTGACTGTAACATTTGGACGTTTATCTATGTTATGATTTTTAGTTGCTTTGGTGTTATGTTATTGTGGATTTTAAATTAGTAAGCTATCTCTGTATGTAAGTAAAAAGTCCTCTGCAGTCCCTGTAATGCCCCAAAAGTTAAATAAATATATTTACTTGATTTGGAGTGTTACTCGCAGTGTCATCAACCAATTAATTGGTGTAACGCCTCACCTTTTATAAAAGTCGTAAGTGGTAATATCTTATCGACCACGTAACATTACTACATCAGAGACAATAAAATCTCACACATAATATTTACGTATATTTTCCTTCTTTAAAATAATAGGTAACCCTCACATAACACTTCAGAGCTACTATATAAACCTCAAGTAAATAAATATAAAATGTTGTTCTTACAGAATAAATACACACTAGAGCATTAATTACACATAAGTGCTAGAGGCGGCACAATAACAAATACAAATAAAGCATTCGCACACAACATAGTAAACAAATACCTACTAAGGAAAAGTAGATACATAGCAAAAGATAGACTAGATATAGTAGTCTTTCATGAAAAGGCAACATATATCCTCCTCCATAGATATTAGGATCGGCACATGAATCCTGGCCAACCTGATCTTCCTCTTTCATACTTGCACATCCATCTATGCGATTGTGGACATTACCACAATAACACATGCAATTAAGTGCGTAAACCGTTTTCATAATATATAGTCACTGATTTCATTAGGTATCTTATCAAGAAAATATCATTTTTATGTGATTATAATGTCAGCTAAAGAGATTTTCAATCGGAAACCATTAACGCAGCTGAAAAAATCAACATATGAAGAGTTAATAAATAATATAAATTCAGCTATACACGTATATATGCATTCCACATCCCATAAAAATTAAACACATACATACATATGTCTTAAGCAATAAAATAATAAAGAGATGAAATGACAGTTTTTGAATCCAAAGTCTTATTACTTTTTCATCACTCACTTGTATTAGGACCAATAAATCCATATTCGTCTTAACGGCTATTTATTTGAACCACAACTCCCATACCATATGTTATTAGATTTTTCAGTACTAGTAGCCACAACTTATCTAGTACATTGGCAGCAACAACTTACCAACTTTTACTTATTATTGTTTTTGGCACAGGCTGCAATAACTTATCTACTTTTATTTAACCCTGTTTTTGGCACGACAATATGCATCATTCATACACATACATTTAAAGAAATTGATAAATAAATTTGCAATCATTATATTATGAAAATCAATGTCATTTGTCAATAAGTAATTTATACTTACTCTTCACAGCTTTAAGAGAATATCCGCACAAGTAATTATTGCAACACAATTTTGTACATGAGATAATGAATTAGTATAAAATTGCTATAAGCTTATTTTGATACTTTTGTCACTTTTGGCTTTTAAAACACTTACCATAGCCTCCTTGAAAATAATTATAGACTCCAAACCAACTACAACCAAATAGATAACCAAATATGTAAAGCAGTAAAATAGTTAATATATATATTTGGTTATGAAGTGGAAACTCTTTGAACCCAAAGAGAAAAACCACTACGGGGCAGCCAAACCCAAGAAATCAACTATAATGAAGAAACAACAAATTATAAGAAGTTTGTACTCACAACCTTTTGCAGAAGTCACTCTCTTGAATTATAATAAGCAACCCACTTATCTACTTCTCTCCCAGACCCTTTGAGAGAGTTCTTCTTCTTGATCTTTCTTAGCTGGAACTCCACTCCAGTTGGCTTCAATGGTTGACGATTGAACAAACATAAGCAACACTCTAAGAGAGATACATAATTTTGTTTAAGCCTAAAAACCTTATCTTAGCACAAGGAATTCTCTATACGATTTCTTAAACAAAGACTTCCTAGAAGCCCCTTTAAATAGGCTTTAGAAATCCTAAAACAAGTCAAGAACGGATTTCTAGGCAGCGACGTCAGGACAGGCTAACGCATGACCAGACACTAATAAAAAAGAAACACTTTCTGTGAAGCTTGTCCGGATAGGTGGCCCTAGTGTCTGGACACTTGCATGAAAAATACTTCTTGGGAAGTTGTGTTCGCTAGGGTGTCCGGACACCTTAGAGAATAGGCACTCTCGGGAAGTCGCTTCCGTTGACCTGTCTGAAAACTATGTAGAACAGGAGCTCTTTGGAAGTTGCATCCGCTGGCTGTTCGGACATCTTTAAGATAGGAGCTCTCTGTGGGTTGTTTCCGAACACTAGTTCTGGCTGTCTAGACATTGAAGAAGAAACTTGAATTCTGAATGCTCAGAATGCCATTTTCTTCAACAAATAACTAACCTTTTGTCACATGAATGTAGCCAATATAAAAAACTAACAAACTCCCGCTTTTGCCATTCTGGGACAAAATTGTTACCACAAAAATGAAAAATACTCCCCATTTTTGTCACAAAAGGACAAAGGGTAAGTAATTGTCCACAAATCCCAGTTACAAAAACATAAGCTAGAAAATAACAAGAAAAATAATTTAACAAAAACAGCAACAACAACAACAGGCATCATGGCACTTGATCCCCTTAATCTTCTAGGAGAATGTTGCGGAGAGCGGTCTGAACATTAAGCTTGATCTGCGCAACATCTATCTCAATGAGCCGCATATGCTGATCCATAGACTAAAGCGTGTCATTCATTTGAGTCATGAGACTCAATAGCTCAGCATTTGATGGTGAAAAATAAAGAGACTTCTAATTTAACCGTGTGTGTGTGAACAACATGCAACAAAATATCTAAATGCAGAATTTAAACTAGACATATAATCTGTTAACGAAGTAAAACTTAATTAAGGGAAAAACCCATTTCGGGGCAGCCAAACCCAAGAATTCAACTATTCAGAAGACAAAGTTAGTAACAAGATAGTAATTCTCACATACCCTTATGCAGCAATCGTATTTTGCACTCTGACACGTAACCTAACGTGAATGCCTCCCAACCAAGTCACCTACTTGAAGGGGTCCGCAATGGATTCTTTTACCTTAGGGCTCCTCCCTAAGATAGATTTCAACACAAATAAATCACACACTGGACAACCCTTAGAGAGCTAGCAGATCTTCACAATTTCTACCTAAACACCCTCTCTAAGTACAAAAGAATTCAATATTGAATTCATAATTTTTACATGCCTAGAGGCCTCTATTTATAGGCTTAAGAAAACCTAAGTCGAGTCTGAATCGGACTTTTCTAGGTCGCGTCCAGACAGAAGCTAGCGTCCGGACGGAGAACTACAACTACCTTCCATACCGTGCTTCACACCTAAATTTTAGTCTCAGCGTCCGGACAGAGTTGCCCTTGCGTCCGGACGATTGCTAGTTGTTTAGTGTTTGAAAATGAATTCTGAAATTTCTCAAACTTTGGATAGTGTCCAGACCCACTCATCTTCCGCTCGGATGCTGTGCCATCCTGATGTTTTTCTTAGTCATCTTGATAGCTAAGTTGTATCATTTTTTATTAGGTTTCCAATGACACCAATTTCATCTCAATCTGAGACCTGAGCATAAAGTTATGATAAAACTACTGAGACGTATGCAGAATCTTCCTGGGAACCAGAAATTGCCTTCTTGATGCTTATGACATTGATACTTGTCATATTAAGGCCCTTTCCATATTGGAGAAATAATCTCTAAATATTTTGAAGGCTCTAAAGAATACAGCAACCCTGTATAAAATAGTAACCTTACATGGTAGTGATTTTGTCAATAGAATGTAGCCAATAAAACTAACAAACTCCCCCTTTAGCCATTCTGGGACAAAAATCACTTGACCGGTTAAAATTACAAACCCGGTTAAAAAACAATACTCCCCTTTTTTGTCTCAAAAAGACAAAGGTTAAACAGAGTAGTAAAAACCACAGACAAAAAGTACTAAAATCCAAAACAACAAGGATAATAGTAAATTGTCTCAACAGAAGCTCAAAAACCATAGGAGGAAAGTAAAAACCTTAAGGCTCCAAATCTCACTGGTCCTCTGGCATCAAGTGACAGAGAGTGTTCCGCACATTGATTTGAATTTGAGCCACTTCAGCTTCTTGCTCCTGAAGCCAAAAATCCATAGACTGAAAACCTTCAGTCACTTGAGTCTGCAAAGCCTGAAACTGATCCCACATATTGAAATCCTCTAGTCAGCTGGTCTACAAGACTAGTGCAGATCTGAAGAAGAATGCTACGGAAAGCTCTGCATGAGCTGGGGGAAAAGCCCATCCAAATCCTGAAACCTTTGGATTTTGAATATGACTTCAACAATAGTCTGTTTTCCAAAGGATCCATTTGTCTGATACTTTGCTGGGAGCCGTTGGATGACATATTCCTGAAAAGATTTAAACAAAAATATATCCAAAAATAACACCACCAATAAAGATTAGATCCTATTAGTTCCAAAAAAAAAGAAAAAGGTATGGTATTATGACGGCTGTCAATTGGATGCCCCAAAAATTACAAAAGCAAACATAGCAATCCAAATGGCACAGATATATAAATATCAACCCAACATATAGACAGAATATAATTTTCATGCACAATATCTCAAGAAAGTATTCCAATCAACAAAAACTCCAATATTCTGAAAAGCACAAAAGCTTAAAAGAACAGAGGAAGACAGAGATTACCATGGAATAAGAAAAGATGTGTAGAGAATGCCAAAATCTCGGGAGAAATCCGTGAGAGAAACACATAACATGACAAAAATAAGAAAAAAAAATGCAGTGCTGTGTGAACGGAAGAGAAAGCAAGTGACAGATAAAAACCTGTAAGGATCGCGTCCGAACGTGTTACCAACTCGTCCAGACGATCCACTGCCAGATTAGCAATCGGTAGGGCCGCATGCATCCGGACTGTAAGCCAAGTCCATCCAAACACTTCACACTGAAAAGCTGAAAATTAGGAAAAAAATTTGCAGAAAAATATTTTCTCTAAAGTTAGCTTCAAAACACACATGTATAAATAACTGATAAGACAGTCAAATAGCAATTCAAAAATATGCAAAGATATAATTGAGAGTTAAGTATTCAATAAGCATAAATTTCCCTGCAGATAGAAATTTTAAATAGATTACTCAAATCATGCAATGCGTGTGTGTGTGAAAGCTTTCACAAAAAGGTATGATGTTTGCTAATATGATTTAAAGCAACTAAATTTTCTAACAAGAGAGAAAATCAATGATAGATCAGTCAAAAGTTAAACCTTATTTTACTGGGGCCTAGCCACTCTCATCTGATACACTCCCCCTAAGATGCAGTACTTTTCATTTACTTAGTCCTTTAGTGACCGTCTATTTCCGTAATGAATTGGTCACTGACTGTTTCTATAAGGACAAGTTTAAGAATAGATTTATAGCACAATAAGCAGTGGATCTTTTTATTTATCCATATATATTGAAATTTAAATATTTTTTTATCACTTGGTGCTGTAACCTAGAAAGAATGCCAGAATTTATGGGTTATAGGTTCAACTAGCGAGTTGGTCAATTTGACCATCTTAGCAAAAAAAAATCTCTCATTAGAATTTTTAGAAGCTAAAAATCAGAGAGAAAAAATATACCTTAGGGGAGCTTTGGATAGTACCCAATTTTTTCATCGTATAAGAAAAAACAACTATCTAGCATTAAGATGCAACAGGAAAACTTAGCAAATATCAGGCATAAACTCTCAATCATATATAAGCATATTCAATCAATGCATAATGAACTGAGATATCAGGCAAAAAGAAATGTAATATCTGAAAAGTTATCAAAAGAAAGAAAAAAAAATGCATCTTCTCCCCTAATTTTTTATTTATTTATTTTATGTTGAAAAAATAAGACCAAAAAAAAAAAAAAAAACAAAACAAAAACATGCTTATGGAGAAAGCAAATAATATCTAGTCCTAGCATGTAAGGTAAGACCAAATCTGTTATCAGGGAGAGAGGTTTGGAGTTACCAAAACAGAAAAGTAGCCGCCCAACGTGCTTTTTCTGTCAACCCCATTAAATATCTACAGAAATTTTTCTCAAAGAAAACAAGAGAAAATATGGGAATAGAAAATATATTATTCCTCAAACAGAATGCAAGGCATGAAAAAGATATGACATGATAGACAGTGTAATGCAAATGTACCTGACATGCACTAGGATTTAGGAAGCAAAATCCTAGGCAATGTGAGACTGCACCTCTACTAGGTGACTCCACTCCCCCTCAAGGAGTGAATGGTCTCATCCTTCCTTACCCATACCTTCTTTACCTAAGAGGTAGGGTTATAAGCCATGTCCAATTTGTCCAAATTGACTAGGACATTCTTCATCATGTAGACAAGCCCTTCATAGATCTAAATTGCATTGGGCTTGTGAGGCTTCTGTCTAAAGTATTTGGCCTTGGTGTGGCCATTCTTGCCATTGTGACGGCATGAGGGAGAACCCCTTTGAGGGTATTGCCGCTTTTGCTGAGAAGTATGATGAGGCTTGGAAGGTTTAGAGCTAGACTTACCTGTCTTTGGCTCTTGTTTTTTGATCCGAGGCTTTTGATGCTGGATCTGATGACAGTGTGGCCTAATGTGTCTTGTGATACCACAATGATGGTAGGTAAGCCGACTTTGTTTGCTGAAATGCTTATTGACATGCTCTGCAATTTGAGGGTTAGCATTCTTACACAAAACAAAGTTCTTACCTTCTTGAGATAAATGTCTCCTATATAGCGGAATATATTTATCAGAAGAAGTATTCTCAATTTTGCCATTTTTAGGAGCAACCTGCTTAGTCCAAGGCCTGTGGGATTTCAATAAATAACAATTTGGTCTAATATGACCAATCTTCCCACAATTATGACAAGTAGGAACAAACTTACATTGTGATCCTGATTCCTTGGACTTAGGCTTCACACAGTTATTCAAGCAAGAATTTTCAACAATATCTAAACAAGTTGTAGCTACTATCACAGGCTTAACAACAATAGAATCTAATTCAGAATCAGAAGCATGTGAAGTAGAAGCACTTAAATCATTAACAATTAAGTCAGGCTTGTTTGAAATATCTGTATGAATACTAAACATGCTTTTTAAATTATCACTAGAGAATTTTTTGAAGAGATCTTCAGATTCTTTTAATTTATTCTCAAGTGTATCAATAGTGTTTAATAACATGGCATTCTCAGATTTCAAAGAGTCAATCAAAGCATGTGATTCAGACAGTTTAATGATTAAAGACCTTTTTCTTGCTTAACCTTTTTGAGCTATTTATTGAAATTTTTAGAAATTTTACTCAATTTAAGAAAATCCTCAAGAAGCTCATTATCAAAATTCTCTTCAGATAACATAGAAGAATTCATGATAAAAGAAGTCAGCAAAAATATGAATCATACTCAGGAAATTAATCCAAACACGAGTGTATCCACTTTGATACCAATTGAAAAATAAATAGACTTCTAATTTAACCATTTGTGTGTGAACAACGTATAACAAAATATCTAAATGCGGAATTTAAATGAGACAGGTATTTTGTTAACAAAGTGGAAACTCAATTAAGAGAAAAACCATTCCGGGGCAGTCAAACCTAGGAATTTCACTATTCAGAAGACAAAGCTAGTAATAAGACAATAACACTCATAGACCCTTATGCAGCGATCGTATCTTGCACTTTGACACGTAAATCAACGTGAACACCTCCCAACCAAGTCACCTACTTGAAGGGGTCTTCAATGGATTCCTTTGCCTTAGGGCTCCTCCTTAAGATAAACTTCAACACGAACAAGTCACATACTAGACAACCCTTAGAGAGCTAGCAGATCTTCACAATTTCTACCTAAATACCCTCTCTAAGTATAGAAGAATTTAATACTGAATTCATAATTTTTACATGCCTAGAAGCCTTTATTTATAGGCTTAAGAAAACCCAAGTCGAGTCTGAATCGAACTTCTCTAGGCCATGTCCGGATGGAAGCTAAGTGCGTTCAGATGGAGAATTGCAACCGCCTTCCATACCGCACTTCAAGCATAAATTTCAGTCTCAGTGTCCAGACGGAGTTGCCCTTGCATCTAGACGATTGCTAGCTGTTTCCATGTCTGAAAATGAATTCTGAAATTTCTCAAACTCTAGATAGCGTTCGGACCCACTCATCTTCCGTCCGGACATTTCTCTTGCCCATCTAGATTGTTAAGTTGTAGCATTTTTTATTAGCTTTCCAACGACATCAATTTCATCTCAATCCGATACTTGAGCAGAAAGTTATGATAAAAATACTTAGACGTGTGCATAATCTTCCTAGAAACCGGAAATTGCTTTCTTGATGTTTGTGACACTGATACTTGTCATATTAAGGTCCTTTCCAAACTGGAGAAATAATCTCTTAATATTTTGAAGACTCTGAAGAGTACGGCAAATAAAACTAACATGGCAGTGATTTTGTCAACAAAATGTAGCTAATAAAACTAATAGATGGACCAGAAACAAAAGAAGATGCCGGAGGAACAGAAACCAGGTTCATCAGGCACTTAAAACTGTTGGAGTTGAGCATTGGACTTCATCACTGTGCCCTTCCCAAAATATCCTTCAGGAATTTCAACCGGCTCAGAGGGAGGAATTAAGGGCAACGTCTTCTTGAGAATCTTAGTGATTAGACCTCTAAACGGCAATGCAATGTTGTTATTGGACTGAAGCTCTATCATGATCATTAGCATGTGCTTGCACATACAAAATGGAACTCGATTGATGATGGCAAATATTAGTCGAGCTCGATCAAGTATAACATCACTGTTTCGAGAGATGGGATAGAGATTCTGCATGACAATTTGGGCCAACAGTCATATTGGAGCTCTCAGATAACTAATAGGAATCTTGTTCCTATATTCCTCCCATTCAAACTCCCCACTGGAATTAAAACATTTCATAAGCTCTTCCATGGAAGGAGGAGGATTGGAATTTGGGTAAGGCATGCTGAGACCTGAAGTAAGTGGAATGCCAGTGACCTCACTAATGACCTTAGGAGTGATGCGCAATTTGCTGCCGCACACCTTGGTGTCCAATTACGGCATATCATAGCGTGCATAGGGCTTCAAGTTCATGTAGAACTCATGAACAAGCCACGAATAGATGTTAACCGTATAAAAAAGACTCAGCCACCCATTCTCCTGAAAAATCTGAAAAAAAATAAATAAATAAATAAACTGGAATGGTGGAGCCTTGATGTCAGACCGTAAAACTCCACACTCAATCACAATCTTTTGATGACAAATGCGTTCAATAGTCGCATCAATCTCAGCCGTAGATCTCTTACAACCAGACATGGCTTGAAACACATACAAAAAAAAAAAAAAAAAAAAAAAAAAAAAAAAAAAATTTACCAAACACAGCCACGACCATGATGAAATCAAGAGTGAGTCATATGAAGAGGCAATAGGGCAATAAGAACCCAAAATAATGCTAAACATAGTAGGACATTTGATGAAGGCATTTTATAGAACATTTGGTGTGCCTAAACATTTTGAGAAGAACAAGAGAGTGTGATACTCCAGAAAATGCCAAAAAAAATACACTAGAAAAGCAAGAAAACCAACTGTAACACACAAGCATAGAGAGGAAATTGAATCAACTAGCAATAATAACTAGTTGAGAGAAACCCAAAAAAGCAAATCTTAGCCCTAAAAAGAAAAAAAAAAATCATATCTACAAACCAATCTAAAATCAACAAACATAGGAGGAAAGATGCACATACCTTGATGATGAGGGGATGAGGCTGCACAGATTAGAGCAAGATCACAGAAAAACGTGGCAAGTAGCAGTAAAACAAGTTGAGGGCAAAACACACCGGTGAGGGAAAAACAAAAGAAGAAGCAGATTTTAAATAAAAACCTGACTCGTGTCCAAACACAAGGAAACCGTGTCTGGACAGGAGTTCCCAAGAGCCACTTATGGCATGCGTGTCAGGACACAAGGGAGGGCTGTCCGGACACTCCACATACAAACACAATTTTTAAGACAAAAACATAGTAAATTTTTCAGTGAAAGCACCAAAACACACATGTATTTAAAATTGAGGCAACAGTCAAATGGCAAGGCAAAATATCCAAAAATATATATGAGAAGTAGGATAATATGAGCAATGTCACTCTGCAGAAAAATGAAACCAAAAGATTCACTAAACTCATGCCATTCATGTAGTGTGAGAAAGCCATCAAAAAATGCAAAAAGAACACTGATAAGGTGTTAGCAACTGAACAACCTGTCAAGAAAAGGTATAAAGTATGACAAGTTAAAAGTCAAACCTTATTTTACTAGGGCCTAGTCACCCTCATCCGATACACTAACCTAAGATACATCACTTATCTTTTACGTAATTCGTTAGTGACCGTTTATTTCCGCAATGATTTGGTCACTGACTATTTCTTTAGGGACAAGTGTGAGAATCTTTTAAGAGCATATTCAACAATGGACTTTTCGTATCCATATTTTTCTGAGAATTAATTGCTTTCATTCTTGGTGTTGTAACCTAGAGAGAATGCCAGAATATTTAGGTTCTAGATTCAACTAGCTAGTTGGTCATTTTGACTAACACACTAAAACAATTCTCTAGAAAATGATATCTATAGTAAAACCAAAGAAAAAAAAAATTCTTAAGGGAGCTTTGATAGTGCACAAAAGAGGTAGCATGAGAGGAATGAACTATCAAGCTTCAGATGCAGCAGAAAAACAAAGCAGATATCAAACTAAATAATCTCAAGTATATGTAAGGATATATCACAAAGCACAGAGACTGAGATATCAGTTCAAATGACATGAGATATCTGATAAGCTATCTAAGAAAAAAATATTCTGCATCCCCCCCCCCCCCCCCCCCCCCCCCCCCCCCGTGGCTTTTTTTTAGTTCAATAAAAGAAACTTCACACAAAAATAAGGACAGCAAATAACAACAACAACAACAACAAAAGAAGAAGAAGAAGAAGAAAAGATATGCTTAGAAAATAAGACTAAAGAACACAATAGAGTCTATTCCTAGCATGTGAAAAGTCATGTTTAAGACATGTCACAAACAACAATATTTTCCTAAGAAATTCAAACCTGCCTCCATCGAGAGGTTTGATATCACCTAGAACTTAACCAGAATAGAAAAGCAGCTGCTCAACGTACTTTTTCTATCATTTGTATTACTAACCCAGTCAGCATTAGAATAACTTTGAAAGCAATATTAGACCTGCTAGTTGTTTTCTTAAACAAGATCAAACCATTAAATGGATAGAGATTTGAAGATAGAAAAACTCAGTTCAAAACCAAGTCCAACTTATCTAACCTAGTCAAGACATCCCTCATCATGTTGCATATCCCCTCATAGCTTTTCATAGAATATGAACTATCATACTTATGCTCATGGGGTCTTAACTTGAAGCAGCTAGACTGGGTATTACCAATTTTGCCACAATGATGGCAAGTAGGGACAGAATTTTGAGTAGGTTGTCTCCTTCGCAAAGGAGAATATTTAGGCATGGAAAGCTCTACACCAGCTTTTTCCTTCCTAGGAGCATTCTCCTTAGTCCAAGATCTTTGAGAGCGAATCTTAGAGCAATATGGCCGAGTATGACCAATGATACTACAATGATGACAAGTAGGAATGAATCTAGACTTAGATTACTTCTTAACAGGTATTGTAGATTCAACTTTTACATGATCAGGTAAGCTGACACTTTTTTCCTTTATCCAAACAAGCAACATGAGATTTATCATAAGATATTTCAAGCTTAACAAACACAGTTCTAGAAGTAGAAGCAACATGTGAAGAAGAAGTAGCAAATTTATCAAAGCCTAATCCAGATTTGTCAGAAGAGCATTTTTTATCATTTAGCATTTGAACAAGCTTATCATTAGAGAATTTTACAAATGACTCTATGATTTACTCAATTAATCTTCTAGACACTTAACTTTTTCAATCAATTTTCTTCTTTCAATTTCAAAATCATTAACCTTTTCACATTGTAACTCCCCAAATTTGAACCAGCAAATTTGTAAGCAGAAACCTCCAGTTTTCACGTGATATTAATACATCAGAGATAGAACTAATGCAATGGAATATATTTTTTTTCTTCTAAAGACTTAGGAATTGATAACATAATACATCAGAATTGATTGAATTACCTCAATACATTAATTAGATATGTAGTTTTCTTTACATGTGATAAGTACACCAGGTGCATCAAAATAAGTGCCACAAATGGCATGTACATAAGCATACATAAAAGCCTACCAAAAACAAACATCATTCTAAACATGTAAATACCATACTATACTTAACCAAGTTACATACAATAATGAATGTACACAAATGATTACAAATAAATACAACCAACTATACAAATGTTAGCTTAAAATCATTAAAGCTAGCAAAAGAAATCCATGCCTTCAGCTTCTTCACCTGTATCAATAATTATGTAAATATAAGGTCATCATATTTACATAGACACAAACAAGTATGTCAATCGTTTCAATAATATAAGGCTCACTGATCTATTCAGAAGCACATAATAAGAAAATATATGATATAACCTCATGTCTATATATATATAAACAATTCATGGTCCATAGTCATGAAGTGACTATATATATATATATATATCTACTATAAAGCAATGATACGATGACAGTTTTGTGTACATAATCTTATTTATTTTCTTTCACTCGCTCATTTTAGGGCCATTAAATCTCTATTCGTCTTAGCTACTATTTATTGGAGCCATAACTCTCACACCATATTTTATAAATTTTTCAGCACAGGCAGCAACAACACACCGGGTCCATTGGCAACCACAACACATCCAACTTTCACCTATTATTGTTTTTGGCACGGGTAGCAACAATACATCCCAGTCCATTGGCAGCCACAATACATCTAACTTTGTTATTAACATATTCATTAGTCACAACAGTATGCACAAAATACATTATCCATTCACACACGAACATTTAAACAAATCTGCAATCATTATATTATGAAAATCTGTATCATATCTTAGTAAATAATTTAGACTTCCTTTTCAGTGCATCCTTTTGCTCATCATCTGCAATAAATACATATATATATATACAAGAGATAGTATATTCATCAGTTCTCTTTTCCTAAACATAAGAAATGTCACTTTCACATTCATTTTCGATAAAAGAGAATCTCAACATAATCAACCTATTATCATGATTTCAATTAAAAGAAACTTAACATATGAACATGATCTTAATTAAACTTCACTCACTCACCACAAGAGGAACCTATAACCAAAATGGTTTTAATTTGACATAAAAACCTCTAACAACAAACACTCAAATCATTTTTCCATAAAAACACCAAAACTCATCCAACAACACCCAAATCATATCTTCTCAACCCAATGACAAAGAATCACTTCAAAACAAAAACCTAGCATTAGACTTTCCATCTTTGGCCAACACTATAAAATCAACATTTAATTATTTTAGAACTCCAAACTCAACCAATATAATTCAATTAGAAAATCATCAATTAAAACCTGTTAATCCACCATAATAAATCATTTAAAACAACACTATAGAATCCTCAACCCAATCAGCCAAGGTCCATAATTACAGAAATTACAACTCACCAGCCAAAACAACCTAAATCCATCATCAAGGCTAAGCATCAGTACTAACAATTCATCTTATTACTATAAATCAAAAGACACACCTCACTTTAGAAACTTAGCAACCGAAATAACTCCAAGAATTGCAAAACAGGACACCAAAATTCCATGATAATTCGGTCATCAATCAACCTAGACAGTAAACAACAATATCCAATTCCTATGCCCAACTCTATAAATCAGCAATCACAAGAAAGACAATCAAAAACAGGGGCTACTCGACCAAAATAGGGAAATCCAGCTTTAAAATCATCTCTGATTTGGTTAGCAAAAACACAAATACACCCAAATATCCATTCAGCCCTTCAACCACCGAAACAAAGGACAACCAATTAGGGAATTCAAACTTCGAAACCACACGGGTTCAACAAAAAATCATCAACCCAAAATACCAAATCAAATATCAACAATAACCCAAAATAAATCAAGTGGAATCACAAGAAATACTTATTTTGAGGATTTTCGTTTAACACAAAAAAATCCACGGAAAAATGATAAAATCGGCAAGGTATCGATTCTCCACAAAAATCGCCGGGAGTCAGCCTTTGACCCACTAAAAATCGCGTCCTCTGGCTCCACTGGCGTCACCTGCTTTGACCCACTGGAAATCGGGTCTCAAATCTCCCTCTCTCGGTCTCTGGATCTTTCCCTCTCTCTGTGCCCTCTCTCTCTCTCTCTCTCTCTCTCAGAAAGGAAAGAAGGATCGGGAAAGAAGAAGAAAGAAAGGAGAAAAGAAGAGGAAAGAACAGAAAAGAGGGAGAAGCCGTGCGGAAAAAAATAAAAAAAATAATAAAAAAAAAAAAAGAGAAAAGAAGAGAAAGGTGCGGGGTGAAATAAACTGAAGGGGAGGGGTCGTTTTTATAAGCATATGAAGATATTTTTACAAAACTTACAAATTAAGTTTTGTAGATATTTTTCCTTTGTAGATATTTTCCACATCAAGTCTTATTGCATTTTAATCTTTTTTTTTTTTTTTTTTGAAGAATATTGCATTTTAATCTACCCATTATTATTATTCTCATTTACATTTATACTTGGACCCGTTGTTATTTTAATTCTAGTTTATCTCATGATTAATATTATCTCTGTAATAATATTATTACACTAATAACATTATTATTTCATTAATGTTACAACTCCAATAATATTATAACACAATAAATATTATACCAATTGAATTAATAATATTACTATACTAATTATATTATACCAATTGATTCATTGAATATTTAAGTCTGTTTATTCATTATTTAAATCACTCGGCAGTATTATTAGAGCCTAATAATAATTTCTTCTATTAATAAAATCAGTTATAAAATAATAAAACCAATGAATATTTATTAATAAATTTTCATATATCTCATAATTGATCAAGAATTAATATTATATCAATATGTAAGTGTTAATCTAATTTTAATGTCTGAAGACAATTAACCTTAACAACTGCTGGACGTGAATATTGTTCCCTGCAATATTAAGTGGATCGAGCGCCATATCCCGTGGATCAATCGCCAAAAGCTGTGGATTGAGTGTCAACTCTAGTACATGTTTGGTCGCAATATGACTTTAAATAATTATTTTCTTGGGTGTTACACACATGCTGTTTGTTTAGATCTTTCAACTCAGAATATTTCACAAACAACTTATTTTAGGTTCTTGAAAGCTCATTTTTTTTCATCTTTTGACTCACTATTCTCAAAATAGTAATTATTAGACTCATGAGGACTATCATATGAAGCAGCAAAAGCTAAGTAATTTGAGTCTTTTCTAGAAGTCTCATCAATTTTATCACTGTTAGAATCATCACTCAAAGTAACATTAAGAACTTTACCTTTGGATTGTTTTAAATTACCACAATTAACACGAATATGACCATACCCTGAGCATTCATAACATCTAGAACCAAGATGATCCTTTTTGTTAGATTCAAAATTTTCTTGACCAGTTCCTTTCGAATCACCTTTAGGATTTTCAGAATATTTAGTTTTCTTGTTCCTAAGAAGAAAGTGGAAGAAATACTATTAGGCAATCAGAAAAGAACACAAGATTTATGTGGTTTACCGCTAGGGGCTACATCCACAGAGTTGCAGCAGATTTCTCTATGATGAAGAAAATAATACAAGAGACTTTTACAATACAGAGACATTGATTAAACTATTCAACTTTTAAACTCAAAACATCTGAAGAACCTCTATAGAAAACCTATAAAATACCTTTCTGTGTTTCCACAATTTTCCCGTACTTCCAAATTCCCAAAATAGGTCTTTAAATAGAAAATCTGAGTTTTTAGGTATCGGCGTTCGGACACCCTCCTTGGCCGTTTGAACACCCCTTAGGGTTCTGTAGTCCTGTTGCCTCGCCTGTCTGGACGTAACATTGCACCGTCCAGACACACTATTGTGCCATTGATACATGTTGAAAATTAGTCACTCCATGGAGTCTAGACAACCCTTGAAAAAGTGATTCCTTGAATCTCTTGTCCGGACAGGGTTTGCTACCCATTTGGACAGTCTTCACAACACAACAAGCTTTACCCAAATATCTAGGGTTATAAATTCATAAAGATATTTTTAATATTTTTTTAATTACAATGTTTCATAATTAACTTATTTTTAGTGCTAAGCTTATCATAAATTCCATTATGCCTTTTTTTTTTTTAATTCACTTTTTTCTTTTTTAATTCACCGGGAAGTGAAGGAGGATGATGTTAAAGAATTAAATGTCATTGGCAAAAAAAAGTTCAATATGAGTTGGAAGATGGGGTTGTTGTAGTATAGCAATTTAATCATTTTGTGTTACCCTATATTTGGCTCTTGAATCTAAGATGAGCATAGTTTGGATTTTAAGGGAATAACCATATTGTAATGATTTTTGGATTACAGTTTTTGCTTAAGATATAAAATTCACGAAGTTTCACGGTATTGGCGTCAGATATGTACTTTGGTTCAAATATGTAATTAATTAAGATATAAAACTCATGATGTGTTGATCACCAAGTCCACTAGAAGACAATGACTCACTCACGGAACATGAAGATCAGATATTGGTTTCTAACCCAATAGATATTTTAATTATTTTTAATTATAACATTTTCTTTTTGTAATTGTTCATAAATACAAAATATAAACTTTGTTCTTGATCTTTCACATAAGGCTATTTTGTCAATTCAGTCTTTTACAACCAAACAAAACAATTGCAACAAATACCTAATAAAAAATGGATCACAATTGTTAACCAACAACTTCACAAACATCTACCAACAAAAGTCAATAATACCATAAACATTTACCACTCAAAAACAAAGACCAGCTTCTAAAAAAATAACAAAACATATACAAACAAAACTAAAAACTACTTCAAGACCCACTATCTCCTAAAATACATCATTAAATGAGAGTTATTAGCAAATTCCAAGAGTAAAGAAGTCCACATTTTCTCTACACAACCCAAAATTGACTTTACTCGTGATCTTTGTCATGTCTTCCTGTTAAACCATCTACTGATACAGCCACAACTATTGTTAGTATACATAATCTAGCTTTGTAGCTGGCCAACATCAATCCACACACTGATTGTGGAGTAGTAGCAAATTGGGCAAGAGTGAATCCTTTAATCAGTAATCGTTAATCATCAACAAATTGGGTGGAAAAGATATGTTGTTGCAATTTATAAAAGCAAACTATAAAAACTAAATGAAAGGAAAGCTACAATAAAAATATAATAATTTCACCTTCCATGCTGTCATGACAGAAACAAGATCTCTAATCTAAAAGGAAACAACAAATTCAAATCTAACAAATGTAAATCATTTTCACACAAGGAAATCACGTGTCATCATGATCCTTTGTCATCCTTTGATAAAGTAATACAAAACAGAGTTTCAGCCACTAGAGATAAATCAACAAAATAAAATATAGAGTTCAAGATAGCACAGAACTCTTATCATAATCTTCTTGTTGTAAGATTTGTGAAAATATAAAACATACTCCAAACTATACCTAGAAAGAAGGGGGGGATGAATAGGTGTATGCCAATATAATGAGGAATTTAAAATTTAGCAACCACATAAACATTCACCAAATATAATGAAAGCAATAAAACAATCAACACAGAATTTGGTGACGAAGTAGAAACTCTTTGAACCTCAAAGAAAAAAACTATTTTGGGGTAGCTAACCCAGAAATCAATCCACTATAGAAGAATAAGAACTACAATAAGTTCACACTTACAAAACCTTTGAAGTTGACACTCTCTTACATAAGGCAAGTGACCCACTTGACTTCTACCATAGTAGTCCCTTTAGAACCTCTAAACAATTCTTCTATTTTGATTTCCTTCAACGGAATTGGCTTCAATAATTAACAATACTTTGTATGGTTTACAAAGAACAAACTCTAAGAGATAAATCACGATAGCTCTAAGAACCAAAGTTCTCTCTTAGCACATGGAATTCTAGGCTTAGAAATCCTTTAAAAAAAAAAAAGTGCCAAAGAAGTCCCTCTAAACAAACTTTAGAAACCTAGTCAAAACCAAACTTGGAGAAAAGTCATTTTTTTGCAAGAACTAAGGCGGCATACAAACAAGCTCTTATCTTGTTCATACAAGAATAGGTTTACTTGTGAAACATGGATTTCTGGTGTGGCGCGTCCGTATGCGTTGCGGACGAGATTACAGACGAGCGATTCTGTGGCTTTTCTAAAGACATGCTCGTACATACGCTCTGCAGTCGAGATTGTCGACGAGTGTCTCAGTGATTCTTCAAATGTTCAGCTTGTATGTACGCTCTACAGATGAGGTTGGAGACGAGCTTCTCTGTCGATCTTTTAAGAACTGGCTTGTTCGGATGAGCTGCATATGATATTGCAAACTAGCAATCTGTGGCTTTGAGAATTAGCTCGTTCGGACGAGTTGCAAACGAGATTGCAGATGAGGCAAATTGTCCCTCTTCAAAATACTTAGTTTCAAGAGCAAAATGCACCAAGCAATGATGGGTCTCGGTGGGTTCAACCAGATCTGACTGGGTGGCGTTTAGTGGCTAAGTGTGGTGTCTTTGCCGGTGTTGATGGGTCTTAGTGGTTTCTGATAAGTGCTGAATGTTGCACATTCAAGCCCTTTAACTTATATATGTTAATTCTTTAGCATTGTTATTTGTTTGATTTTGTGTTGTTTTAATGTTTTCAGGTTTTAAATAAAGATGCAATTAATTCCATTAATTTTGGGCTTAAAGCACACTTTGAGAAGACCTAGAAGATATGTTTAAGCTTAACCAATCATAATAGAAGACCTATATGATGTGATTAACTTTAATCAAATCAAGAGAAGGATTAAATCGAAATTTCTCCATTAAGAGTCAAAATCGGAATGGGTTCAAATTTGGATTTTGCACATATCTCAGTGTTTTGATCATAACTTTTGACTCAGATATCGTATTGTGATGAAATTAGTGGGGTTGGAAAGCTAAGAAAGAATTAAACAAATATGTCAGAAATAGCTTTTCCCAAATTCGGAATTTTACTATGCCAAAATAGCCCCGAAATAAAAGACCGCAATTCATGCCGAATTTGGAATCCTTTTCCTACTTGGATTGAAGTTTCAATCTCCTACTTGGACAAGAAGACTCAAGAGACGATTTTTCTGGAATTCCAAGGGCTTCTAGGACTTGTGTGCTCCCTATAAATAGACCCATAAGCTTCAAGAGCAGGTGTGCTTGGTGCTTGGTGCTTGGGCTTGTGCTTAGCTTTAGACAGAAATTCTTCTTGGAGGCCTAACAAGTTGAAGAGGAGAATACCATGGCAGGAGGCCATCTCAGCACCACGATGAGCGGTTAAATTCCTAATAGGGTGTTGATGTAGCCCTTTCCAAGTAACAATGGTTTAATTGTATTTTAGTTTGAGATTTTCTCTATGCATGATGGTTGTATAACTGTGAGAATTGATTTTAATGTTTATATTCAATCATTATGAATTTCTTATCTTGTCTTAGAAAGTCTTTTATATTGATTGAACTCAATCCTTCATATTTTCTGTGATTATGTGAATGATTGTTATACAACGGTTTTAATTGATATATGATCAAGAGGATTAGATAGACCATGCTTAGGAAAGACAGATTATACTACACCCTAGTTTAGTGTAATTTAGGTAGACAGTCCGTACCAACCGAAGATGGGTTATACTATTCCATTGATTGTGTGTATATCCTATTAAAGACGTAGATAGTCCATGCCTAGGGAAGATGGGTCATACCGCATCTTAGTGGTTAGGTGGACGGTCCGTGCCAACCGAAGATGGATTATACTTATTCTTTAGAGGTAATTTCTTGACTACTCGAGTGAGACGAGCCCTTTATCATGCATAGTATGAATTTTCCTTATTAATTTATTATTGACCAATGTTATGCGGTGAGTGGTGAAATCAATCCCCTATTCTTGATCTTGTCCCTACTATCTTTAAATTTATGTCTTTTACTTTTATGCATTTATTTTAAGAAAACAAATATCAAATATCTTTTTAATTAAGTTATTTTTAATCTTGAAAAACTTGATAGCAATACCCCTGCAGTCCTTGAGTTTCGACACCCTCTCTATAGCCTTATCCTACAAGGATTCGTCCTATTGTGAGTGGTTATTTATTATTGATATATTTTGGTAAACAAAAGACCACATCAATTTTTGGCGCCGTTGCCGGGGACTGCAAACGGTTATGTTATTAAGTTTTAAAGATTGAATTTAACTTGATTATTTTTTTTATTTTTATTTTATTTTTTTATTTTTTGGTTTCTTTAATTTTATTTTTTATTTTTTCTCAATTTTTGTTTTTATTTTATTTTTGTTAATTTTGTTCATGTGGGGAGGCATTCCAACACCCAATGGACCATGTTCACATTGTTGTAGCCCTTATCATCATGTTAAAGATTGTCCTACTGTAGGACAAGTTTCTAACTATTCTTATGAGCATATGAACACACAGTTCTCTAGACCGAGGAATGAGCCTTACTGTGATTCCTATGACCCGGCATAGAGTAACCAGTCTAATATCCCATGGCAAGCTCAAGCTCCTGAAAGTTATGCTCCACAATTTCATGAACTATACCATCAAACATATCCGCAGTTCAATGATCAAGCGACCTATCCACCATCTAACTTCCATCCTCCCCACCAGCAATGGCAATCATCTCCATATTGTGCTAACTTTGAGGATAACTGGCAACCTTCTTCTCAGGCCACACCACCGCCTCGGTTTAATTCAGATTTTCGAGATCAGCTGTTGAAATTTATGAACAAGATGGATCAGATAGTGACCTATGTCAGTCAAACATGGAACTCTCGCTCTGAATCCATTGCTAAGATAGATACTGACGAAGAGGAGCCATCCCCCATTGACTGGTCTCCACAACAGCAGTACCATGGATGCTCACGAAGAGGAGCCATCTCCCATCTACTGGCCTCCACAACAGCAGTCTCAGGCTACACCATTTACTCAGTCAGATTCTGACTTTCAAGTTCAGATGTTGAAACTTATGGGTGAGATCAATCAGAATTTGAAATCTCGGGGTCAGACATTGAACTCTCACTCCCAAGCCATTGCCAAGTTAGAGCTTCAGATGGAGCAGATGGCAAAGCAAATAGAAGAAGAAGAGTTTCAAAGACAATCAGAGGCTGATCTTGATAGATACTATGTGATGGATGAGAGTACTTTTTATCATGAGCAAACCATCACCACAATGAATAATGGAGAAGTGGTCGAAATTCAAGGGGAAGTGAAGAAGGAGGAGCAGATTGAGGCCCCACAAGCTCTACATCGGGCAAAAGGCGAGGAAGTGAGCACTGAGGCTCATATATCATCCACTCTTATTCTCGATACGCCATATGAACCCCGAGCCCCTATTGCTTGTGATTTAACAAGAGGTCAGGAGAGTAGTTTGTTGGGGATATTAGAAGAGCAAAAAGAGACCATCAAGGTAGAAAACTTCCTTGTGTATTCTCCTCATTCTATTCCAGTTCATGATTCCCTTCCGGATGAGAAACTACTTAAGAATAGTCAGAAGGATCTACCTCGATATGCGGGCATTCGAAATTACCTTTTTGTAGGTAAAATTTATTCTCTTTGGTCCAAGAGAAGAAAAGATTGGTGCTTCAAATTTAAACTTAAAGGTTAGGGAGCACTGAGCGCATCAAGGATGTGGATTCCGTTGGCTTGGCAGATCTCACATATTTTGACTAAATGAGTCAGCATCATTGGTTCGAGCACAGGCCTTGTACGCTCGAGTCCTCCATCAGGCCAAGGTTCACGATCTCCTTCCAGGTTTATCTTCTCCATTGTTGTTTCATTCTTAGTTTATATTTTTACAACAATGTGTTGCACTTGACTGTTATTTGGTTGGAGTATCACTCTCTTTTTCAGGATATGTATTTTTACAATCAAGTTTGGGGGTATTGTGACGACCCATTTTTTTTTTTTTTTTGAAAACATATAATGAGTCATCACAGTGGCACGACAACATGTCGCTCAGCCAACATACGATACACATTCCATAATATGTACCTGATAATCAGAGTTACATCTACGCAGCGGATAACACATAATAATATTATCAACATAGCGGAAGGTACATCTATAGACAATAGTTAATCACAACAAAAGAGTTATTAATATATCTATCTGTTTAAGGCTTTTACATAGCTATTAAATACATACTAAAAGACTGGCTCATGAATACAAGTGTCACAGGCGACACGAGCCATAAACAAAGTCTACCAAAAGGCGAACAACACATGGTCCAACCATTATAATTGTCGCGTCGGGCGTTGGTCATAACGTCCCAAGTACTATGCTACGAAGTCATTCATTAGATCCACTGAACCTGTAGTCAAAGAGTCAAAGTCTGTACGGTTGTAGGGTTAACCACATCCGTACAGGTGAAAGTATGAGTTCACCACCTCAGTAGTATAAGACTCACTACGGAGTAAACAATGCACGCAAACATACATACATACAAGTTTCAACAATATTATTCACAAATCATTAAGTCCACACAACACCACCTCATTAAGTACAAGTCACACCATTCACCACACACATATGTCATTACGGTTTCCACTAACAATATTCCCAGCATACCATAAACAATATTCCACACATCACACCAGTGCTAGCACTTCAATGCTAGGCTTACATCAACACCGCCCATAAAGTTACGACCCGCAGGGTACACATCTCACGTGAACTAGCACTTCAATGCTAGGCTTACCACATATCTCACTAATGCTAGCACTTCAATGCTAGGCTTACCATCAACACCGCCCGTAAAGCTACGACCCGCAGGGCACACATCTCACGTGAACTAGCACTTCAATGCTAGGCTTACCACATATCTCACTAGTGCTAGCACTTCAATGCTAGGCTTACCACACATTTCAGCCAAGAGCTGCTACCCTCTGGCCTACCACTCATCTCAGCCAAGAGCTGCTACACTATGGCCTACCACTGTGCCAGATACTACAACACTGGACTTACCATCTATCAACTACCGGGTTCTCATAATACCAAAGCATCCACACTATATACATATCATCACATGTGTATTCCCAAACATATTTCTTTCAACACATACCACATTCATTTTTATCAACAATTCCATAACCATCAATAAATTCCAATTTCAATAACATCCATTTTTCATCACAATTCTCAATCCAAATATATCATAACTCATTCACATATAATTTTACCAACGATTCCATAACCATCAATACATTCCAATTTCAACAACATCCATTTATCATCACAATTCTTAATCCAAATATATCATAACTCATTCACATATATTTTTACTAACACTTCCATAACTATAAATACATTCCAATTTCAACATCATCCATTTATCATCACAATTCTTAATCCAAATATATCATAACACTTCACATATATTTTTACCAACACTTTCATAACCATAACTATAAATACATTACAATTTCAACATCCATTTATCATCACAACTCATTCACATATATTTTCACCAACAAATTCCATAACAATAAATACAACCAAATATTATCAAAATGTAAATCTAAATTCCTAGGATTCCTCAGTGAGTAGAATACTCACCTTGGCTGCATTGGACTCTTGACTCGAACATTTGCTCGTGTACTAGGTACTTGAACTCTACAATGGAGAGCCAATGAAAGTCTCCAATAATGATACATTCCTTGGCTGCATTGGACTCTTGACTCGAACATTTGCTCGTGTACTAGGTACTTGAACTCTACATTGGAGAGCCAATGGAAGTCTCCAATAATGATACATTCCTGCAAACATTTATGATGTTAGACTAGACTATTGAACCCCATAATCTTTGACACATAAACTACCCGCTTCTAGACTAGCTAGGTTTCCTTAGCTACTATTAGGTTAAGCCTTGATTTTAGATTCGTATTTATTTCGTTGTTAACAACAAGATGTATTTACTATTTTCATTGGTTTATATATCATTGTTGCATCACATTATCATTGTTAATCCATAAATGACTAGTTGTTTATTTACTAAGTTAGCAAGGTATATCGAACTCATATACATGTATATACATATTTATATATACAACATAAGTTGAGTTTAAACCTAGCTTAATAGTACATTTAACTATTCCAAATGGATTCAAAACCTAATTAGGTATTCCCAAAATATTGCTAATTTATTAATTGTTCTTTAATACCATAAGGCTATTTTGGGACATATCACAATCTTATGACTCTTTCACCTTAAATCATCTCACTTATCGATTTACTATATTATTAGGTCGTAGGACCTTAATGAATCAATTGGTTAATAACTACATCGGGCTAGGTATAATTTCATGCACTAATGTATTCTATTTGCTTGTTTATCATTATTACCCATTATCTTGATCTTAATTGAACCCTTATACATATATTGATTCACCTTTTCCATTTACATAAAAGGAATCTAAACATATTAACTTCAACATCAAAACATCAAATCTTTTCTATTAACCACCTAAGCAAGCAAATCACCCATTCTAAAATCAAACATTTACACACCAAGAATCCATAACGATTCACCACAACAAAAACTACATACCCATCAATATCAACAATAATATCCTTAAACCAATGGTCTTACAAATAGGCCAACATTAATACCAAATTTACAAATCCAAAACCACTAAAATCATCTAACCACATACCTACAAATCCAACTCCCAATTTATGATTCAACCAAAATACACTCATCAAGGCCCTAAAATTGTATTCTAACTTACCACATTCGGCCAACCATTTTGGAAGCTTACTAAAAATCACCAAAACTAAACTCAAGCAATGTCCTAACCATACCCAATTTTCAGCCACCCAAAATCAATCCAAAGACCCATTCGGTCAACAACAAATCCAGAATTTCTCAACTAAGTTAACCCATAAAAATACACCCACCAACAATCCATTTGGTTTTGCCCAAAAATCCTAACCAAAACTCATCAATCAAAACCCAAAATAACCTAAACAAGAGATAATCTAACCCAAGAGGACCCATCCGGTTCTACCAAAAATCAAAGGAAATATCTTCACAAAATCAGAAACAAGGGGAAGAGGAACTCATCGAAACAGGGCCAGAATTCGGTGCTCAGCCGCTGCCTCCATGCTCCGACGGTGGCCCAGCCACCATAGCCCCAAAATCGCTCCACCACCGGCCAAGAGCTGCTCTCCACACTCTCGGGTTTCACCCTTTCTCTCTCTCTCTCTCGGGCTGCTGGTGCTTGAGTGACCGAAGGAAGAAGAGAAGAGAAAGGAGGTGCTATCGGATGGGGGAGAGAGAGAGGAAGAAAAAGAGAGGAGAAGAGAAGAGAGTGCGAGAGAGGGGAAGAGGAGAGCGTCGGTGCTGCCGTGGCGGAAGAAGAAGAGAAGAGGGAAAGAGAGGGGTTCGAGCGAGGGGAGAAGCCGAGAGAGGGGGGGTGTGGGTCTGCTGCGGATCTGAGAGAAGAGGGAAGGAAGAAGAAGGAAAAGAAAGGGGAGAGAGAATGGGGAGATGTCTGCTACGGATCTGAGAGAAGAGGGAAGGAAGAAGAAGGAAAAGAAAGGGAGAGAATGGGGAGATGTGCGGTCCACCGAGAGAAAAAGGGGAGAAAAGAGAAAGAAGAAAGGAAAGAGAAAAGGGAAGAGAGAGGAGATAAGTGGGACACGTGGCAAACTGCTAGTGGGTGGGAAGGGATAATGAAATGTCCACTATCCTATCATGTAATGCCACATGGCCAAGATTAAATTTTCTTTTATTTCAAACCCCGAACTTATATGAATTGCGGTGGGATCCCATTTTATTAAAATCTTATCATTTAGTAATTAACATTTAGTCCCCCATATATTTAAGTTTACACTTAAATCAATGAAATTAATTATTTATTCAAATAGGACCTACTGTCATAGTTATCCATCTAACTCCGTTGTACTTTATTTTCATAACATAAATATTATTACCTAAAATCTAATTATTAGTCTCATCTACTTAATAAATATAATTTATTAAATGCTAAACTCCTTATTTATTTTCTTGGTCATTACAGGTATGATATGCCCCACATCTACTCATTCAGGTATTCCTATCCTCTTACTGTTATGTTCAGTTCTATATACACATTGGGGACAAAGTGTGATTCAAGTTTGGGGGTATGGAAGAACGAAACACTGTCGAATATTTTGCTATGTTATTCTTGAGCATGCTGTTGATTTTGAATTCTGATTCATATTTCATTGGTGAGCTTAACATGATGAACACATGATCGATTGACTAGGGAATTTAGAGTTTTGTTATTCTCTTTGGCAGCATGAGATATTACTTGTTTCAATTTGATTCTCACAAGCACATTAGCACGTATTTTGTGGGGTATGAAATTTGAATCGGTTATGTCTGTTATCAATATCTTTGATGCAGCTGAGTAACTTATTGGAGGAATAACCTTGGCATTATAAAAAATAAAAATAAATAAAAAAAAAAGAGAAAGAAAGAAAGAAAGAAAAAAGAAAAAAAAAAGAAAAAAGGAAAGAATAATATTGATCACTTTGAGCTTTTCACTGAGTAACCGGATCTCTTGCCTCATTAAGCATTGAGTGTTCGCGTCAAAAGGTGAAAGTTTGTTTTGATTGATAAAATGGCTAAGTTTAGTTTCGTAGCCTTTTTGACTCAAGTTAGTAAGTCTTTAGGGTGTTTTACACTTAATGCCTTAAAACCATCTGGTTTGGGAGTCATTGACCTAACACTCGTTACATAGGTCAATTAGAAAGCTTAAAGGAGCTAAGCATTGCACAGCCTGCATATAATAATAATAATAATAATAATAATAAATATATATGCCTTGGTTGTTTTATCTAATGGGGAGTCTAACGAATTTTGAGTGTTGAACCATTCATGATTGAGATTAGTTTTTGAAACCCCATGACTATGTGTTAAGTTCAATTTACACTAATTGAATCTTGTGATGTCTCATAATGCCATGTTAGTAGCTTAATTTTTAGTTCCTTGAAATTGTAAAGATGGAGTTGATTTTGTTAAGCTTGCTAATGAATGAGAACCATTATTTTTATGATGCTGCATTCTTGAGGATAACATGGTAGGAAGAATGTTTGTGGGTATCATTCATGGCAAACCCTCACGAGACTTCACTCGTCCACTAGGGAGTCCTAGGGGTTTAAAAGGCTTGTTGCATACGCTAAATGCAATCGTACATCCCACGAAAGAAGGATTTATCTTGTTGTTTTTCAGTTTTATTTCTGGTTTTGTATTGCTAAGGGACTAACAATATGTAAGTTTGGGGGTGTGATAAGCGCTGAATATTGCACATTCAAGCCCCTTAACTTATATATGTTAATTCTTTAGCATTATTATTTGTTTGATTTTGTGTTGTTTTAATGTTTTCAGGTTTTAAATAATGATGCAATTAATTCCATTAATTTTGGGCTTAAAGCACACTTTGAGAAGACCTAGAAGATATGTTTAAGCTTAACCAATCATAATAGAAGACCTATATGATGTGATTAACTTTAATCAAATCAAGAGAAGGATTAAATCGGAATTTCTCCATTAAGAGTCAAAATCGGATTGGGTTCAAATTTGGATTTTGCACATATCTCAGTGTTTTGATCATAACTTTTGACTCAGATATTGGATTGTGATGAAATTAGTGGGGTTGGAAAGCTAAGAAAGAATTAAACAAATATGTCAGAAATAGCTTTTCCCAAATTCGGAATTTTACTATGCCAAAATAGCCCCGAAATAAAAGACCACAATTCTTGCCGAATTTGGAATCCTTTTCCTACTTGGATTGAAGTTTCAATCTCCTACTTGGACAAGAAGACTCAAGAGACGATTTTTCTAGAATTCCAAGGGCTTCTAGGACTTGTGTGCTCCTTATAAATAGACCCATAAGCTTCAAGAGCAGGTGTGTTTGGTGCTTGGTGCTTGGGCTTGTGCTTAACTTTAGACAGAAATTCTTCTTGGAGGCCTAACAAGTTGAAGAGGAGAATACCATGGCAGGAGGCCATCCCAGTACCACGATGAGCGATTAAATTCCTAATAGGGTGTTGATGTAACCCTTTCGAAGTAACAATGGTTTAATTGTATTTTAATTTGGGATTTTCTCTATGCATGATGGTTGTATAACTGTGAGAATTGATTTTAATGCTTCAAGAGCAGGTGTGCTTGGTGCTTGGTGCTTGGGCTTGTGCTTAACTTTAAACAGAAATTCTTCTTGGAGGCCTAACAAGTTGAAGAGGAGAATACCATGGCAGGAGGCCATCCCAGCACCACGATGAGCGGTTAAATTCCTAATAGGGTGTTGATGTAACCCTTTCGAAGTAACAATGGTTTAATTGTATTTTAATTTGGGATTTTCTCTATGCATGATGGTTGTATAACTGTGAGAATTGATTTTAATGTTTATATTCAATCATTATGAATTTCTTATCTTGTCTTAGAAAGTCTTTTATATTGATTGAACTCAATCCTTCATATTTTCTGTGATTATGTGAATGATTGTTATACAACGGTTTTAATTGATATATGATCAAGAGGATTAGATAGACCATGCTTAGGAAAGACAGATTATACTAACCCTAGTTTAGTGTAGTTTAGGTAGACAATCTGTGCCAACTGAAGATGGGTTATACTATTCCATTGATTGTGTGTATATCCTATTAAAGACGTAGCTAGTCCATGCCTAGGGAAGACGGGTCGTACCGCATCTTAGTGGTTAGGTGGACGGTCCGTGCCAACCGAAGATGGATTATACTTATTCTTTAGAGGTAATTTCTTGACTACTCGAGTAAGACGAGCCCTTTATCATGCATAGTATGAATTTTCCTTATTAATTTATTATTGACCAATGTTATGCGGTGAGTAGTGAAATCAATCCCCTATTCTTTATCTCATCCCTACTATCTTTAAATTTATGTCTTTTACTTTTATGTATTTATTTTAAGAAAACAAAAATCAAATATCTTTTTAATTAATTTATTTTTAATCTTGAAAAACTTGATAGCAATACCCCTGTAGTCCTTGAGGTTCGACACCCTCTCTATAGCCTTATCCTACAAGGATTTGTCCTATTGCGAGTGGTTATTTATTATTGATATATTTTGGTAAACAAAAGACCACATCAGTTTCAACCAAATATAGTTGGGTGGGGGTCAATGGCTACCTTGATCCTCTTTGCTGGTGCTAATGAATTTCGAAGGTTTCACTGATTATGACTTCATCATAGATATTGATGTGCCCTTTGTACCATTTTTTTTTTAAGTCAGTCTAAAATGGTGTGTTTCAATTCAACCTAGGGGTAAATTTGTGCTGAAAAAATGCTTTTGTGTAACTTGCCATTCACGTGTGATAGTTTCCATCAATAGTAACGATGAAATCTAATTCAAGGAGCAACTCAGAACAAAATGATAATTTGTAAGCCCCAATTGGAGTGAGTTATACTTAAACAGTCCAAGATATCGTAGTGTGATATGAGATTAAATAAAAAATAAATATTCTTCTCTAGTGAGGGAAACTCCACCTTCTCTCTTAAACCAGTGTTTGGTTCATCAACCTTCTTTCTTACATCTTCCATCTTTGGAAACTTTCTGACCCTTTCGGTACCTACAATTTCCCTTCTTCCCTTTCAAGCTTCTTTCCACAATCACCCTTTTTCTGTTTTTCCAAGTTGCGATGACCACACCACCCGTTAATCTGCAAGACCTTATCTCTGGGACTGAGGCTCTTAACTGTGATGATCCTTCAACTCCGCAGACGTTACCGCTAGCTACACCAATTTCGGCTCTCCACCGTTTAATTGGTAAGCTTTTATCTTCCAAGCCACCCTCTGCTTATTGGTTGCGAGAAACTTTAGTCAATTCATGGAAATTTGCTCACCCCTTTGAGATTACGAACCTCCGTGAAAACAAGTACCTCATTACGGTCTTTCATTAAGCTCATGTTGACAAAATTATGGAGTTAAGACCATGGAACATTAAAGGTTCTCTACTTGTTTTAACACCCTGGACTCCTGATCTTACTTTTAAGGAAGTGGAGCTTTTTACTTGTGCTTTTTGGGTTCAAATTCATAGTTTGCCTCTTCAAAATATGACTGCACGGAATGCTGCAAGTATATGCCTCTCTCTTGGTAAAGTTTTGGACTTTGAAAATTGTTCTACTAAAGGTATTATTGGCACTCACCATCTTCGGATTCGTGTTGCTATTGATACTTGCAAGCCTCTTGTTCTCGGGTTTTCTCTTCCACGCCCAGGTCGTTCTGCTTCATGGGTTCGGTTTCTCTATGAACATTTGGTGGACTATTGCACCATCTATGGGTTAATTGGCCATAGGAAGAACTTTTGCCCTGCTCCACTACCTCAAGGACCCCAAGATAAGTATGGGATATCTCTCTGTGCCTTTGTTCTTTCAGGTCCTTAGTCTTTTTCTTCTCCAAGTTTGAAGGTTCAGGCACTTCCTTCTGCTCCAGCAACGACTGTATTTGCTTCTCCTATGATGGAATTTTCTTATGCTCTTATTTGTGCTCCTTCCTTTGCGGCAGTCTTCTCAGCGCTTCCCCAGCAAACCAGCACTGTGTCAATTCACCACCCAACACAACTTGCTGAACACGTTCTGCAAGATTTGGCATCTCCTCAGGCTGTGCTTCTCCCGCACGTGACCCCCTACAACCCATACTTGCATATACTTGGACATGAAGCTGCCACGTCTCTTGCTGCAGGTACTCTTTCTTCGGTCAAACCTGCATTGCCGACTAAACGTGGTAAGGGAGTTTTAATTGCATCTGATATTTCTTCTGTTGCTTTGGGAAACTCCCCATTAGCCAGGCTCATGTTTGGGCTTTCCCCACCTATTTTATCTCCCTCTCTTGGCCCACCCGTTCACCCATCTCTCACTTCCAGCCCATCACTTAATCCTTCAAGCCTATCTTCTCTATCTCAACCCAATATCATTTTACCTCCTTCCTCTTTCCAGCTTGCATCTGAGATGTCCCCCTCTAGCCATTCCCACCATATTCGGCCTTCTTCCTTTAACCCGCCTTTTTTTGAACCTTCAGAATCCTCTCCCAGAAAAATCACCCTTTCAGGTTCAGGTTACCGCCCTTACCTTCCAAAAACCCCCACTGGTCCCCTCTATGGCCTTGCTCCAGTACATTCCCCACCCTCTCTTGGTCGTTCTAGTCACCCTATTGGAAGAAAAAGACCCACTGCATTCGGACATTTGGATTTATCTTCTCCTCCTTTGAAGCGTAGGTCTTCCCCACCTTACTATCCAAGGAATTTACAGGATCGCATAGATATGGTTGCATATTCTTTGTCATCTTTGAAGCATGTTGTTGTCTCTCCAGTGGCTTTAACTACAGCTTTTAGCTCTCAGCCTTTGTGATAAGAGTTAAATGTTGCACATTCAAGCCACTTAACTTATATATGTTAATTCCTTAGCATTGTTATTTGATTGATTTTGTGTTGTTTTATTGTTTTCAGGTTGTAAATAAAGATGCAATTAATTCTATTGATTTTGGGCTTAAAACACACTTTGAGAAGACCTAGAAGATATTGGTAAGACCTAGAAGATATTGGTAAGCTTAACCAATCATAATAGAAGACCTATATGATGTGGTTAAGTTTAATCAAATCAAGTGAAAGGACTAAATCGAAATTTCTCCAATAAAAGTCAAAATCGGATTTGATTCAAATTTGGATTCTGCACATGTCTCGGTGTTTGGATTATAATTTTTGCGTTAGATATCGGATTGCAATGAAATTTATAGCGTTCGAAAGATAATAAAAAATTCAACAAATATGTCATAAATAGCTTTTTCCCAATTCGGACATTTACTATGTCAAAATTGCCCTGCAATAAAAGACCGCAATTCTGGACGAATTTGGAATCCTTTGCCTACTTGGATTGAAGTTTCAATCTCTTACTTGGACTAAGAAGACTCAAGAGACGATTTTTCTAGAATTCCAAAGGCTTCTAGGACTTGTATACTCCCTATAAATAAACCCCTAAGCTTCAAAAGAATGTGTGTTTGTGCTTGTACTTAGCTTTAGACAGAAAGTTCATCTTGAAGGCTTGACAAGTTGAAGAGGAGAAGAACATGGCAGGAGGCCATCCCAGCACCACGATGAGCTGCCAAATTCTTACAAGGGTGCTGATGTAGCTCTTTCCAAGTAACAATGGTTTAATTGTATTTTAATTTGGTATTTTATATATGCATGATGGTTGTATAACTATGAGAATTGATCTTAATGTTTATATTCAATCATTATGAATTTCTTATCTTGTCTTAGAAAGTCTTTTATATTGATTGAACTCAATACTTCATATTTTTTGTGATTATGTGAATGATTGTTATATAATGGTTTTAATTGACATATGATCAAGAGGGTTAGATAGACCATGCCTAGGGAAGCCAGATTGTACTACACCCTAGTTTAGTGTAATTTAGGTAAACAGTTTGTACCAACTAAAGATGGGTTATACTTTGCCATTGATTGTGTGTATCCTATTAAAGGCGTAGCTAATCCATACCTAGGGAAGACGGGTCGTACCACATCTTAGTGGTTAGGTGGACGGTCCGTGCCAACCGAAGATGGATTATACTTATTCTTTAGAGGTAACTTCTTGACTACTCAAGTGAGACGAGCCCTATATCATGCACAGTATGAATTTTTCTTGTTAATTTATAATTGACCATTGTTATGCGGTGAGTGGTGAAATCAATCCCCTATTCTTTATATCATCACTTTTCTCTTTACATTTATGTCTTTTTACTTTTATATTTATTTTTAGAAAAATCAAATCAAACATCTTTTAATTAAGTTATATTTAATCTAAAAAAGCTTGATAACAACACATATGCAGTCCTTGAGGTTCGACACCTTCTCTATAGCCTTATCCTACAAGGATTCGTTCTATTGTGAGTGGTTAATTTTATTATTGATATATTTTGGTAAACAAAAGACCACATCACTTTGCCTTCAACTCCTTTCCCGGTTGAGATGGTAGTTCCACCAGATTCTCCCTCTGCTGCAAAGATTGTTTACAAAGCTGCTCGTAAGGCTCGCAGTGTTACCCAGCTTGTTTTGGTGGATGCCCAAGACATTGCTGTTACTAGTTCAGATTCTGCTCCAACTTTAGAGGCGGTTGGTTCAACCATGCCCCCTCCAGTTCCATGAAGTTTCTATCTTGGAATTGTAGAGGTCTAGCCAACATCTCTACAATTCGCAGTCTCAGGGCCATCGTTAGGCTAAATAACCATGATGTTATTTTTTTGTCTGAAACTAAAACAGCTGCTAATGTTGCTACTTCTATTATGCTACAGCTTAGGTTTAATCACTTAGTTCAAGCCCTTCCCTCTTCCTCTAGAGGTGGTCTTTTGCTAGCTTGGAAACATGATGTTAACCTTACAAGCTTCTTTGTTTCTCATGATATTATCTGTGCTTGGTGTTTATTTGTTGATACTAATGTGAAATGGATGGTTTCTATGGTGTATAGCCCCCCTTATAAGAAATCTTGTTCGGAATTCTGGTCAAAACTTGCTAATTTTGGAGTTACTTTTAGTGAACCTTGGCTTTGCATTAGGGATTTTAATGCATTACTGCTTCTGTTGATAAATTGGGTGGTCGGCCGTTTTATAGCAGTCTTGATAACTATTTCTCTCAGTTTCTTAATACTATGGGTTTGATTGATTTAGGCTTCTCTGGCAACCCTTATACTTGGTCTAATCATGGACAAGGTCTTGCTCTTATTAAAGAACACCTTGATAGGGGCATTGCTTCTTTTTCTTGGATTTAATCATTTCCACATTTCTCTGTCACTCATTTACCAGCTTATTTTTCTGATCATAATCCTCTTATTTTAAACACTTCTCTCTCCATCCCTTCCCTTCCCCACCCTTTTCGTTTTGAGGAATTCTGGTCTTGGGATCCACCTTGTGGTGTGGTTATTGATGAAGCTTGGTCTCTTGACATTATTGGATCCCCTTCCTTTTGTTTAACCAAAAAACTTAAAAATACTAAGAAGGCTCTAAAGTATTGGAATAAACATTATTTTGGTGATATTCGTACCAAGCTTGATTCTACCCTTAAATTGCTTGATAGCACTCAACAGGCGCCCTCCATTGATTCTACTTTAGCCTTTGAACTTCATCTAAAGTCTTTGATTTTAGAGTATCTACAATAGGAGGAATCTCTGTAGAAGAATAAATCTAGATAACTGTGGTTGACTTGCAAGGATCTTAATACTAAATTTTTTCACACTAGTACTCTTATTCGTCGCAGGAGAAATGCTATTGACCGTTTATTTACTCCTATTAGTTGGATTACAGATAGGAATGCTATTGGTAGAAGCTTTGTCTCTCATTTCAAATCTACTTACACTTCTACTAATATATCTCCTGCTCCTAAGCTTCTGGATCTTTTTCAATGCTCTATTTTCATATGATGATAATCTTTTTCTATGTGCTATTCCTTCAGAACCTGAGATTTTTGAGGCTTTGGCTAGTTTGGGACGTTTAAAGGCTCCGGGTCCTGATGGTTTCATTGCTTTATTCTATATGAAATATTGGGATACTATTAAGCATATTGTTCTACATGCTGTTTGGAATTTCTTTCAGAATAATCAGCTTCTTCAAGAACAGACCATACTTAGCTTTGATTCCAAAAAAGATTGGTGCCTTTACTGTTCAGAATTTTCAACCTATTAGTCTTTGCAATATTATTTATAAGATTATCTCCAAATTGCTTGCTAATAGGCTCAAGCTTCTACTCATCAAGTTTATTTCTCCTTTCCAAACAGCTTTTGTACCTAATCATCATATACATGATAACTCTATTTTGGCACATGAAATGCTTCACACTCTCAAGGCCAAGAGAGGACATGGTGGTCTGATGGCAATTAACCTTGATATGGAAAAAGCTTTTGATAAGATGGAATGGTCTTTTTTACTGGCTACTCTTCACAAGCTTGGTTTTCACTTCCGTTGGATCAACTGGATTCGTCTATGTATCTCCACATCTTCATTCTTAGTTCTTTTAAATGGCAGTCCCTTTGGTTTATTTTCTCCCTCACGGGGACTTAGACAAGGTGACCCTCTCTCTCTATTTCTCTTTATAATTGGATCTGAGGTTATTTCCAGGCTCCTATTTAGTTCTCTTTGTGGTTTTAAAATTGCTAGAGCTTGTTCTCCTTTAAATCATTTGCTTTTTGCTGATGACTTGATTATTTTCTCTACGGCTACTTCCACTGAGGCTACTACTATTAAAGAATGTCTTGATAAATATTGTCTTTGGTCTGGTCAATCTGTGAATCATGTTAAGTCTAATATTCTGTTTAGTAAAAACACAGCTTCTTCTACTATTACTGCTATCCATAGCATTCTACCTTATGATGTCACTCCTGCTATCGCTCAACATCTTGGTCTTCCTCTCTTATTTGGCAAATCCAAAGCGGCTGCTTTCTCTGATATTTTGGATAGAGTTCAGGGGAAAATTGATGGATGGCGTTCAAAAACCTTGTCACAAGCAGGTAAAACGATTTTGGTTAAAGTGGTGGCTTCTGCTATCCCATCTTATGCTGTGAGTTCATTTCTACTTCCTGATGGTTTCTGTCATAAATTGGACCTTGCTTTTAAGAACTTCTAGTGGGTTTTCCAAATGACAAGTCTCGCAATTTATCTCTTAAATCTTGGAGTTCTCTTTGCCTTCCAAAGGACCAAGGTGGTTTGGGTTTCAGGCTCATGAAAGATGTTGATTTATCTCTTATTTCCAAACTTGGATGGAAGCTCCTCACTAATCATGACAGCATTTGGGTTCCTTTATTCACGAACAAATATATTAAGTATGCTAATCTTTTCTCTTGTCCTCTCAGTCCTGGCTCTTGGATTTGGCATGGTATCAAATCTACTATCCCTCTTCTTACTCGAGGTACGTGCTTTGTGCCTCATTATAACTCTAGTTTGCCTATTTGGTCTTCCCCCTGGATTCCCACCATGGATAATTTTTTACCTATCCCTCGTTTACCCCAACTCCCTCCTTCTTATCCTTTACATATTGATGATCTTATTTCCTATCCCTCTTTGACTTGGAGACTAAATTTACTTAACTTTTTGTTTCATTCTACTACTGTGGCTGAGATTTTGAAAATACCTATTAGGTCAAACAATGATACTTGTTTATGGACACCTTCTTCCAATGGTACATTCTTGACTAAATCCGCTCATCATCTTCTTTCTTCTACCTCCCATCATTTCCCTTCTCCCCTCCCACCATCTAGTTGGAAATCTTTATGGAAGCTCAATATTAATCATCGTTTAAAGTTATTTCTTTGGAAGATGATTTGGAATATCATTCCTACTAAGTATAGGATTTCTCACTCTCTGCCCTCCTCTCAAATGGACACTTCATGTTCTTTATGTGTTGGTCCTATTGATTCTATTTTTCATCTCTTTTTCTCTTGCCCTATTGCTCGAGTGGTTTGGCACCAATCTTTTTGGCCTATAGATATTCTTGCTTTACACATTGCAGATATGACATAATGACTTTCTATTATCCTTAACCCAACAAGGATTGGCATTCCTGCAGAAGACTCTCATTTGTTTTCGATTTTTGCTGTGGTTGCTTGTGATCATATTTGGTTTTTCAGAAATAAGGCTGATTATGAAGATTTGGTTCCCAATGCTCTTACTATTTCCGCTCATATTAATAGATTGGTTTTAGAACATTCTTCGGCTTGGAAATCTTCTCTGTCCAGAAGCCATGAGGTTTGGCAGAGGCCCAGCTTTCCTTTCATCAAAATTAAGTATGATACTGCTATTCGGGGTTCTTTTTCAATTCATCAGCCCTCCCTGCACGGCAGTTTATGGAGAAGCGCTTGCTGCCCTTCTAGCTACAAAACTAGCTCTTTCTCTTCATGCGTCTTCTTTTATTTTAGAAGGGGATTCCACTACTATCACTTTGGCTCTACAGAATCCTTTGATTACACAAGACTGGCGTATTGCATCTATTATTTCTCACATTCACTTTCTCATTTCCACCACAACTAACTGGTCTGCTAGTTCTGTCAATTGAAGTGCAGATTTCTGTGCTCATCATATGGCAAATTGAGCCACAGCTAGACTTTATTCTGGTTGCATTTCCATTTCTTATGTTTCTGGATCCTTTTCCCCTTGTTTAGGAAAAGCTGTTTCCTCTTATTTTCTAGTTCCTTAATGTTTATACTCTTTTTATCTTGTACTTTTATATATATATATATATATATATATATATATATATATATATATATAAACTATGTTTTTTTATTTTGAGAAGCTATACCCAAACATCTATGAAATTTTAGAAGGCTACGGTTCTCTCGTATCCAAACGACGGGAATAGCTCGCCAGGTCAGCACCACATTCGGACAAATAATAGAAAAAGCTAAGAAAGGTAAGCACCACGTCAGATACAAATCCCAATGAGGTGTCTCCGCTCTCCTTCCGCTCAACTCCACCAAGACGACACCAAAAGCCAATCACAACACGCCACGGCACACAAAATACTTTCCCGATGTACAACATTACCCCTATCCATCACATTCAATTTACCAAAACACCCACCCCCTCATGCTTATCTTCATTTCCTCTGCCACGCAGTCACTGACCGAGCTCCGAAATATGGCGTCCATGGCCTACCTCCTCCGTCGAAGGCTCCCTCACAAACCCTTCCTCCTCCAAATACGCTTATTCTCTTACTCTTCCTCAGAGAACCAAACCACGCAGCGCATAGAGAAGATTCTCGTAGCGAACAGAGGCGAGATTGCGTGCAGAATCATGAGGACCGCGAAGCGGCTCGGGATTAGGACCGTGGCCGTTTACAGCGACGCCGACAGAGACGCGCTTCACGTGAAATCTGCCGACGAGGCTGTCCGTATCGGTCCGCCCCCGGCTCGGTTGAGTTACTTGAACGCGTCGTCGATTGTCGAGGCTGCAATGCGTACCGGTGCGCAGGTGAGAGAGGAATTCTTGTTTGGCTGGGAAGAAAGTGTCGGAAAATGAAAGAAAATATTTTCTTTTTTGGTGGCTGCTTGTTAGAGTATAAGATTAACTGGTTATGTTGTTGATTGTTGAAGTTAATTCTATTGCATTTGTAAAGTTTGTACTGTTTATCATTAGTGATGTAATCATGACATAGTAGTTAAGCTAGAATAATATTTGAATTCAACCAGTTCCATTTTGTTGAGATTGCTGAAATCTAAACCATCCATGTATGTTGGTCCAGCGTAAGACTTATGTGGGTCCACATATTGGCCAGTTTAGATCTTTGCGGGGAGTACGGTGAATGAGTAATGCTACATATCACCCTTATGTCCTTCTAAAATTGATGTGATTCTTAAAATCACCATTGAATTTATGATATATCACTATTGGATTTTGATTCAATTGTAATTTTAAGAGCCACATTAATTTTGGGGGACAAAAGGGGGACATAAGGGTGATATGTAGCATTACTCATGGTGAATTGCTTCTTTGATGAACATGGTCAACTTGTGTACACGACAGGTGCAAGTAGCAATATGTAGAGGTGTCTAGCATAACTAAGCAGCATTTCTTTTGAAATTTCCTTTTAACGGTAATGCTCATTTTGGTTTCTGTCACTGTTGCATCAAACAGTACCATCAGTTCTGTATCTCCATGGATTCAGTGCT
Source organism: Alnus glutinosa (assembly GCF_958979055.1). NCBI lineage: Eukaryota > Viridiplantae > Streptophyta > Magnoliopsida > Fagales > Betulaceae > Alnus > Alnus glutinosa. Next base: position 8,472,355 of record NC_084897.1, on the reverse strand, counting down.
GTTAACTGTTTACCATGTAAAGTCAGCTTTTTTTTTTTTTTTTTACACTGGTAAATGGCTGTTGCTTAGCATATTGGCTCTTATGGCATATGTAATTGTTTTGTTGTTATATTCTCATTGTTCGATTGGCTCATTGATGTTTAATATTTGTTAGGCACGGCTTTGTTTCACTGGTAGAGATTGATTGCTTAGTATTTTGGACATTGCAAGGACATGCTTTCAGAGTGGATATCTTCTTTTGATAATTAGGCTATACATCCTGGCTATGGTTTCTTATCGGAGAGTGCTGATTTTGCTCAAATTTGTGAAGATAAGGGTCTTACATTTATTGGCCCTCCAGCATCTGCAATCCGTGACATGGGCGATAAAAGGTACAACTCCCTGCCTTTCTTCTTCTTGTTCATCATCCTGATCCCTGTTTCGACTTTGTTCTCAACTTCTCCTGTAAATGTTGCTGTTGCTTAATATGGTTTAGGATTGGGGATATGGGAAGTTCTTTTCTATTAAAACATCTCTGTCTGCAAAACCTTTTATTTTTGATAGGTAAGAGATCAATTTTATTAGAAAAGTGTAAGGCGCCCTTTGGTATACTGGAAATATATAAGGAAAACACCTAACTAGAAATAGAAAAACGAGTGAGAAAGTCAGAAAAAGAAATAAACAAAGGATGGACATAAGCCGAAGTCCAACAATACAAAGAATGATAGAACAAAGAAAGAAACTCTTCCATGGTTTTTTCCAAGTCTTCAAAACTCCTATTGTTTATTTCCCACCAAAGGCACCAGAAGATACAAATATGTGCTATTTTCCAAACAACAACACTCCTTGATCTGCCAGATGACCACCAACATGTAAGCAAGTCAATAACCCAAGACACATCGAAACGACTGAAGAGAGAATTCCACACAATAGAAGCCACGTCGCAGTGGAGAAGGAGATGATCCACAGTTTCCTCGGTCTTCTTATACATGCAGCAACGGTTGATCACAATAACATGCCGTTTTCTAAAGTTGTCCTGGGTGAGGATCTTACCGAGAGCCTCAATCCACACAAGGAAAGCAGCCCTAGGAGGAGCTTGAGTACACCAAACACTTTTCCAGGGAAAGCATCTGTCACCAACGCTAGTTAAGGAGTAAAAGGACTTGACTTTGAAAACTCCTTTTTTAGGGCCCCTTACGCTTTTTATAAAATTTTCTTACTTATAAAAAAAAAAAAAAAAACTCCTTTTTTGGAGGGGACTTACCACAACCTTTCTTTATTGTCTATGTTTAGTTTAACTGAATGTAGCAATTGGAAGAAAGAAGCAAAGACATCCACCTCCCAATCGTGAACCTCCCTGATGAAGCTCACATTCCACAGGAATGAGTCACCCAACCGCTCCAGATTATCCGCAACAACGGCGTCCTTAAGACGAGCAATGCCAAATAAAGCTGGAAAGGCTACTTTGAGGGTTATCACCGCACCACAAATCATGCCAAAAACTAATCTTAGAGCCATCCCCCACGACGGATCTAGTGAAACGAGAGAACGAATCCCAACCTTTCTTAATGTTTTTCCATACCCCCACACCAAAGGCTCCTGTCGGCTTGAGAGAGCACCAACCACCCCTTAGGTTGCCATATTTAGAATCCACCACGACTTTCCACCATGCATCTTGCTTAGACCCATAACGCCATAGCCATTTGGCTATAAGAGCACGATTGAAAGTCCTCAAGTTTCTGAAACCCAAACCTCCCTCAGAGATTGGAGAGCAAACCTCGTCCCATCTGATCAAGTGATAATTGAATTATTCGCCTATCCCACCCTAAAGAAAGTCTCTTTGAAGCTTCTCAATGCGGTTAGCTACATGAATAGGAATGGGAAAAATAGACAAGAAATATGTAGGGAGGTTGGAGAGTGTACTCTTGATGAGGGTAACCCTAGCACCCTTGGACAAATACAACTTTTGCCAACTGGCCAAACGGCGCTCCATCTTAACCACAATATCATCCCAGATGGACGTAACCTTGTGGCCATTCCTTCCATATCTCTGTAAAACCTAATTTACAACTGTCAGATTTCTTTTATTCTTTTACAAGCATGTGGGTTTTTGTGTGGGTGCACACGCCCATGCATGTGGCCATTCCTTCCATATCTCTGTACAATACTATTAATTTATCTATAAAAGAACAGATTCTCATGGATTGATGCTTAATTGGCTTACAGTGCATCGAAGAGAATAATGGGTGCAGCAGGGGTGCCATTGGTTCCTGGATATCATGGTAATGAACAAGATATAGATATAATGACTTCAGAAGCAGACAAGATTGGGTATCCAATCTTAATAAAGCCAACTCATGGAGGCGGAGGAAAGGTGTGTGATTCCCTTGTGTATCTTCTAATCTATAATGATGTTATCATAATTGTGATATATGTCCTAACATTGTAAATGGTGCTAGTGTTATGGATATGGTGTTGAAAAGTACATGTGCTAAAACATAGATTGGCAAAATGTCTTCCCTAATTTATGTGCCTTCATGAGCCTGTATTTTTGAATGGGTTCTTTTGGACCCTTTTCTGATAATTATCCTCCTACATTAATGAGGCTTTATTCAAGTAATGGTTTCTTCAGCATAGTCCATTTGCCATTTTTCGGAGTGAAAAACACTAGGGACCAGATGTATTAATTTAGGGTTCTTTGGAACGCAAGATAGGTTGTTCTAGAAAACTCTTGACCTGGGTATCTATTTCTCACCAGCTGCACGTCAATCTTCTTTCAAGGGTCACAAATTCAATGGTGACATCCCTAAAAAAAAATTGATGCAACTTTCCAAAATTTAAATATAGTGTACATATTTTAGCCATGATACAACTTATAATATGTATTAGTAATCATCATGTCAAGTACAGGCCTTTGCCATTTCCACTGGTTTAACAGACTAAAACATAGATTTATTCATATTAATAAAAATGTTTGTATCGCCTTTGCAACAGGGCAAGAGAAAAGGGCTTCTTTAATTAGGATTACCCTTGTCATGCCTGATGTTTGTTTTGGTTGTGCCCCTCTGCGCTTATTTTGATTAAATTGCAATTACTTATCAAAAAAACAAAAATGTTCGTATTTTTTTTTCAGATGAAGTTCTTACAATGTGCATTTTCTAGGGTATGAGGATTGTGCAGAGTCCAAATGAATTTGTTGAATCTTTCTTGGGAGCACAACGTGAGGCTGCTGCTTCTTTTGGCATAAACACAATATTGCTGGAGAAATATATCACACAGCCAAGGCACATAGAAGTGCAGGTTCTGCCGTTCTTTGTAACATTTGTCTTTTTTTTTTCTTTCTTTTTTTTTTTTTTTTAAAAAGTAGTTGATTACGATTAACTGATTGTAATGTATTGTAAGCATTTATTTTCCAAAATATCCTGATGGTGCTCAATGTGGATTTTAATTTGAGAAAAATTAGCCTTAGACTTCTCCACAATTTAGTGGAAACTAATATGTTTAACTTTTTGGTTGGCACATAAAGTGCATTCAATCTGATACTCATCATATGCTTGGATTGCCTATCAGGTTTACATATTGATTAATAGATGATTCCCTTCTGTTTGATATTATAGATATTTGGGGACAAATATGGGAATGTTCTTCATTTATATGAGAGGGACTGCAGTGTGCAGAGAAGACACCAGAAGATAATTGAAGAAGCTCCAGCTGTAATGATAGTTTTCTAGATTTTTTTGTTCTGGTTTGTGATTATAATTCTTCTAAAGTTGTAATGGGAAACTCATTAATGCAGCCAAACATTTCCAGTTCTTTCCGCTCCCACTTGGGCCAAGCTGCTGTGTCTGCAGCCAAGGTGAGGTTTCTTAATCTGTTGAACTATCTAATGTTTGTGCTTGTCATCTGACATTTGTAGGATGTTTGCAAATCACATGATTAGTTTATGATGTAATATGCATGCATGCACGCATCCATGTTGATAGGTACATGCCTATTATGGGGAAATGCTTTGGGGCAAGGATGGTTAATGTCCCCTCTGAAACTTAAAACTTATTTACTCTGAGCTAACAACCTTGGAGTAACTCTATTGATATCATGTAACTGTAATAATAACAACCTTTGAGTAATTCTATTGATAACTCATTGTAGTAGTAATCTTGAGGAACTTACCATGGGGTTCCATTGATAGGTTTATCATACTACTCATTTATACATTCCCCCCACGGACGACCACTTGTTACACTCAACCCTCTTAAACTAAAAAAGCCCTCTGGTTAGGCAAGATCATTAAAACGGACGGACTCTCAATCATATGCTATACACGTGCATTTTTTAGACATGAAATGAAAAAAATACCCATAGTTTAGAAACTAAATTTACTTAAATACCCTCAAAGTTAAAGAAATTCAAAATAAATAAATAAATAGAAAATAAGCTGTAAATTAAAAAAAAAATGAAAAAAGAAAAAGCAAAAGGGCCACCCTTGGGCGTGGTGGTTGGACCACCCCTAGGTGATTACCGGTGGTTGACCCAACCCCAAGCGTGTTTCGGGGGTGGCCGTTCCAGCTAGTGGCAGAGCCAGTTGATCTTGATCGTAGCGGCTAAACTAAAAATATGATAAAACACACACTACAAAAAAAAGAAGACATTTGATGTCATTTTATAAATGACGCTATTTATGGAAAAAAAGGGCGCCAATTGTTTTACGTCATTTCTTCTGCGTCGTTTCAGTTTGGGCGTGATACCAATGGTCCAGAATTTTTTTTTTGTGACGTTTTAGCCTCAAGAGACGTTTATTTACGTTGTTTTAGTATGGTGCGATGTAAATAGGTTGACGTCGTTTACACTATAAACAAAATTATTTTTTATGTTGTTTCATGTGTAAACTACGTTAATTTTTATGTCTTTGAAACAGTAAACAACATAAAATAATGTCATTTACTGTGTAAACGACGTGAATTTTTAGTATTTGTTGGATGCATCAAGAAAGAAGAAAGCTTTCTATGCGTATAAAGAAAAAAAAGAAAAAAAAGAAAAAAACTTTTTCTCCATCAGCTATCTCAAAACTTTTTCATTTCATTTTCCCATGTTTGCACTTGCACCACACGTAAGCCTTGACTCCATTGGTTATTGTGAGAGGGTGTTTAATTTTCTACTTTATTCCTGACTCTATAACATCCTACTGAGCCTGGAAGTGGGCTCTTTGTTTAAGAGTATTAGTTAAGAAAAAAGTGTGCCATTAGAAATAACGTATTCTTTCACTCAAATTTTCAACTTTCCAATAAAAGAGTGTGGGACCATTTAAAAAGCCAACAATTTAGGTAGCGGCCAGTGGCTCTTGAAGGGCATGACTTCCTTTGTAATACAATTTTCTTTTGGACATCAGCAGGGGCCATGACCCCTTCTGGCCTGTGAATAGCTCTGCCACTAGTCCCACCCCTCTTATGTTCTTCTTCTTCTTCTTCTTCTTCTTCTTCTTCTTCTTCTTTTTTTTTTTTTTTTTTTTTTTTTTTTTTTTTTTTTTTTTTTTTTTTTTTTTTAACAACATGAGGCCATTTTTGTGATGTCACAGAAAAATGAACACATGCCTGTCATGTGTGCTTTTCTCTATTAGATTTAACGACTTTGACTAACAAAAGGGGTTTTTGGCCAACGATTAGTAGTTGAAGTTGTAACATCCCGATTCCATACTGGGAAGAGATGAATAACTCACATAGAGTGAGTGGTTTATAAAGATACTTATAGGTGTTAAGTCTCACATTGCTTAGTTATTAGGTGAAATTAGACTTTATAAGGGATTCTACGAAAGCTTTAAATTGACTAGTCTTTTTAGGGTGATAGCGCAGATGTGGCTAGCGCTTTTCTTTGGGTCGTTACAAATAGTATCAGAATCACCTAGTAACGCTAGGCTATGTGGTACTAGAGCATTGCATAACGTGGCCTTGACGAGGATGTCATGAGTTTAAGAGAGTTTGTAGCACCTCGGTTCCATATTGGGAAGAGATGAATAGCTCACATAGAGTGAGTGGTTTATAAAGATACTCATGGGTGCTAAGTCCCACATTGCCTAGTTACTAGGTGAAACTAGGCTTTTATAAGGGATTCTAGGAAAGTTCCAAATTGACTAGTTTTTTTGGGGTGATAACGTAAATGTGGCTAGCGCTTTTCCTTGGGTCGTTACAGAAGTGGTTTGAGATTTTGACAAATAGCTCTCTGAGTTTTAAAAAGTGATTAAACATTTCCTGGGGCAAGTAATAAAAAACAAATAGGTCTATGCTGTTAGAAAAGTTGACAGAATCCGTTAATGTGCCACATAAGCACCCTAAACATTATGACACGTGTCACTTAGAATAAAAAAAAAAAAAGCGTACTAAATATAAAATAAGGAAAAGTATACATACCCCCGCTCAAACTACTATTTCATTGTCAATATCCTCCAAAAGTATCAAAATTTGTCAATGTACCCCCGATGATAAAAACACCCTTCATAAAATTATATATATATATATATATATATATATAAAAGAAAAAAAAATGAAAAACCAAGGAGGTGGAGCCACCCTCTTGACCAAATGGGGGTGGTTTGGCTAAACCCTCTTTTTTTTTAAAAAAAAAAAAAATTCGGGTTCTTTTTTTTTGAATTTATGAAGATATTTTTGTCTTGTTGAAACTTTTTTTAGGTCATTTTTGTCTTTTTATTGGCCTTGGGAGGACATTAACAAATTTTGGTTGTTTGGGGGGATATTGACAATGGGGTGGTAGTTTGAGAAGTGGAGGTATGTGTACTTTTCTCTATATAAAATAGAGGGGGTTGTCATGGCAGTGAGCCGGTAACAGCCTTGGCTCGAACCCATCTATCCCCCAGATTGAGATCACCAAAAAATCACAACATTGAATCGAAGAAGAATGAGATTAGGGTGAGAATGCTGGTGTAGGTGGATGTGGGTCCTGGACCTGCTTTGTTGAATAGTTTTTTCAGTTTAATTTTAGTTGTTTGCATTTGGGTTTTGGGGTTTGAAACCTTTGACAGAGGTTTTGCCGTTTTGGTTATTTTTCTAAGTTTTATTTGAGAGCTTAACTTTATAGTAGTGACGATAGAAAGAGGGGGTGGTTCGGCCACCCCCTCTAAGCATATCCATCCACCCTCAATGGCTATGGGATGATTTGGCTACACAAATTTGGCCAAAGGGGTGGCCCGATGACCCCTGGGTTTTTTTCAATATATATTTCATGTTTAGTTTTTTAATATATTTTATTTATTTTTATTTTTTGTTGTAAGTGACACGTGTTACATTGTGATTGGTGGTGATGTGGCACATTAACTGATTCTGTTAACTTTTCCAATGGCAGGGATATATATATTTTATTATTATTATTTTTTTGCTTACCGTAGGGAGTGTTTAATCACTTTAAAACCCTGGAAGATATTTGTCAAAATCCCCCAAACCACAATTATGCATTTATCCCCATAATTTAATCTATCTAATTAATGTTTAGATTGAGAATTGATAGATTACCAATTATTTCAAAAGCTTGTGCCGATGGAAATGGTGATTTTAATTACTTAATTATTATTTTGACACTTCCCCTTACTTATGAGCCTAGACTTCTTACTAAGTAGTGCCTAACAAATAAGAATTTTTAATTTTGTTTGGGAGATAAGGGACGAATTAATGTTCAAACTTAGGACTATTATTGTGATACTGTGATTAATAATCCCAAATGTTAAAGTTGATAAGAAATAGTTAATTTAATTACTTAATTAATATTCTACATTCACCCCTCACATGTGGGCCTCAAATATCTCTCAATAAGTTGGGCTAGTACGTGAAATATTTAAATAAAACATTTAAGCTTTTGAGGCAACCAATGATTTATTGAGTAGTCTTGGCCTGCAAGGGACATTTAGTTGTGGAATATTAATTAAATGATTAAAATCACAATTTTCTCTCAACTTAAATGTATTTTTAACACAACTTAACACAATTGATGATTTGACAAGAATCTTTAGATTGGAGTGTCATCTACTAGAGTTTGTTATGGTTAAGATATTCACGAGTATTAATAACAACTAAGAATTAGATAAGATGAGGGCAGTGAGATATGATTAGGCACTTGGAAGCTTTAAAAGTAGCTGAGAGTTTTTTGACAGCACCACATGTTGTTTGGGGTTCCGAATTTTGGCCAAGGAAGTGTTTCTTTGGCTAGCTTTAAAACTTGATTTGCAGCATGAGCATTTTTTGAGTCTCTGCCCTACCCTCCATCCTCTTTTATTCTTCTTCTTATTGGGCTTTCTCATTATTTTTTACTAGCGTATCCATTTTATGCAATGGCTCCTTATGCTATTTAAACTTGATTATATTGGCATCCCTCTAGATTATTTAAACTTTTTTTTTCCTCACATGCAGCTGTTGTATCTCCAATACATAGCACCTTCCTATTCAGTGATAAACTTCATTATCTGCAAAAACCATATTGATACCATAAATTTCTCTCTGGGGAGAAGTCCAATGAACTTGTTCTATTTCTAGCCGTTTTTGCATTTGTTTCCTTTTGCATACTTGTCTTTTGAGTACTTTCATTTTGCCTTTTTTCATTTTGTATTTTCCACTAATGTGGAAAAGTCTATTGATACATAAAGGCAGTTGGGTATCACAATGCTGGCACTGTGGAGTTTATAGTTGATACAGTCTCAGGCCAATTTTATTTTATGGAGATGAACACCCGTCTTCAGGTACTTTTGTTGATATATTCTCTCTCACTATTTTAAATCCACATGCTTTACAGGGCCCTAATGGGGAGCATATACATGCAGGTTGAGCATCCTGTGACCGAGATGATTGTTGGTCAAGATCTCGTAGAGTGGCAAATCTGTGTTGCAAGTGGAGAACCTCTTCCCATGAGCCAGTCACAGGTGCCCTTGTCAGGTGAATATAACCTTTGGCAAAGGCCATTTGTAAGAGTTGATCTTAGGTGCTTCCTGTCACCTATCTTTTCTTCTTCTTCTTTTTCTTCTCTCTTTCCTCTCTCTCTCTCTCTCTCTCTCTCTCTCTCTCTCTCTCTCTCTCTCTCTTTTTGTTACTTTGTTTTTTGTTTTTTGTTTTGTTTTGTTTTGTTTTTTTGTATATTAGGAAAAAGAAGGGTACTTAAAAAATATGAGGATCTTATGTTTATGCTTTGTGTTGCCTTACCAAATGTTGGTAGAGGCTGTTTGTATATATAGAGAAACTAGAACATAGTTACATGAGTTTAGGAGACTACAGTTCTGATAGGAATGAAACACTACAATCTGATCTGAGTATTTGAATTCAAAATATTATCTTATCACTAGTTCCTATAATCTAGGTTTTATTTTCATCTTGAGAGCGCATAGAATTAGGAACTTTATCTCGAGAAGACATATCTAGCTGAGGGGTAGATATGTCTTTAACATGCCCCTGCAATCTCAATGGTATAGGGAGAACGTTGAGATTGGTACGAAGGAAAGCAAAACGGGCAGAGGAGAGAGGCTTGGTGAGAACATCCGCTAGTTGATCCTTGCTGGAGATGAATTGAATGCGGATGGTCTTCTTAGCAACCATGTCTCGAACAAAATGAAAGTCAATTTCGACATGTTTTGTTCGTGCATGGAAAACTGGATTTGAAGATAGGTAAGTAGCTCCGATGTTGTCACACCATAGTGTAGGAGGACGTGTAAAGCTGAGCCCAAGTTCAGAACAGAGAGACATAATCCAGGAGAGTTCAGTTGCAGTGTTTGCTAGGGATTTGTATTCGGCCTCGGTGCTGGAGCGTGCAACAGTGTGTTGCTTTCGACAGCTCCATGAAATAAGATTTTTTCCAAGGAAAATACAATATCCACCCATAGAGCGACGATCATCTTGGTCTCCAGCCCAATCTGCGTCGGAGTAGGCCTCAATGGAGGCTGTTGGTGCACGGTAGAAGTGAAGACCATACTGAACCGTTTCCTTGAGATACCTTAAGAGTCTCTTTACAGCCTGCCAGTGTAGATCTGTGGGATTATGCATGAATTGAGCAAGTTTGTTCACACAGAATGAGATGTCCGGTCTTGTGATGCAGAGGTACTGCAATGCACCTACTGTGCTGCGGAATAAAGTTGGATCAGAGAATAAATCACCTTCAAAAGCCGAGAGGTGAGTGGAAGATGCCATTGGACAGTTGATCGGTTTGGCCTCAATCATTTTGGTCCTTTTGAGAATGTCCAAAATGTACCGATGCTGAGACAGGATAAAACCAGTGGAGCTTGGAAGAACTTCAATTCCTAGGAAAAAATGGAGTTTCCCGAGGTCTTTGACAGCAAATTCCTGTTTCAATGTCTGTAAAAGTGTAGAAACTGCAGATGGTTTAGATGATGTGATTAGAATGTCATCTACATAAATGAGTACTAGAGTAGTGTAAGCAACCGACTTATAGATGAAGAGAGATGTGTCTGATTTGGATCCATGAAAACCAAGCTCCAATAATTTACCACTAAGTCTGGAGAACCAAGCTCTTGGGGCTTGTTTGAGGCCATATAAAGCCTTTTTGAGTTTACAAATATGATCTGGAAACTGAGGATGAGGAAAACCGGGAGGCTGAGACATGTATACCACTTCAGAAATATTTCCATGAAGGAAGGCATTTTGTATGTCAATTTGATGAATCGGCCAGCCATTGGACAGAGCAATTGATAGAACAATGCGTACCATAGTAGGTTTGATCACAGGGCTGTAGGTTTCACCATAGTCAATGCCCGGTTGTTGATGAAATCCCTTAGCAACTAGCCTTGCTTTGTACCTTTCAATCGAGCCATTAGCCTTCCGTTTGATCCAAAAAACCCATTTGCAGCCAATTATATTAGAAGCTGATTCAGGAGGAACCAGGGTCCAAGTCTGGTTCTGTAGTAAAGCATCAAATTCGGTGTTCATGGCAGCTCTCCAACGTTTATCCTTCACGGCTGTAAAGTGACAAGTAGGCTCTCTCTCAACAGCTGAGGACTCGGCAAGCAGGGCTCTCGGGAGGGGGTACCAAACTCGACCATCTGTAAACTCTCTAGGCTTGTAGATGTTATTTCTAGCACGAGTAATCATGGGATGTGAAGAAGCAGGTGGAACTAAAGGATGAGTTGAAGAAGCTGAAAAATCAGCTAGAAGTGGGGACTTGGCAGAGCTGGAAGATGCTGAAGAGAGGGACTGCAGTGATGGAGAGTGCAGAAAGTGAGAGGAATTTGGAGAGGAGGGCTCTAGGGCAGGTTGTGGGAGCTGTGCTGCTGACTGTGGTAGGAGAATGGGCAGGGAGAGCTGTTGCCGAGTATTGCAAGAGTTAGACTCAAGGGACGATGAGGGAGGAGTATATGAAAAAGTAGATTCATTGAAAATAACATCTCTTGAGATGTAAAGGCGATTTGTGGGCAAGTGGAGGCATTTGTAGCCTTTGTGAAGAGGACTATAGCCGAGAAATAAACAAGGGACAGAACGTGGCTGAAACTTGTTTGAATTATATGGACATAAGTTGGGCCAACATAGACAACCAAAAGTGCGTAAGAAGGTATAATCCGGAGAACATTTGAAAAGTGTTTCAAATGGAGAATGATTTTGTAGAACTGTGGTAGGCATGCGATTGATTAGATAGCATGCAGTAGAAAAAGCATCATCCCAAAATTTTAAGGGTAAATGAGCATGAGAGAGTAGTGCTAGACCGGTTTCGACAATGTGTCGATGTTTCCGTTCGATAGCACCATTTTGTTGGTGAGTATGTGGGCAAGACACACGATGCTGAATGCCAAGATGCTTGAGGAGGTTGTTGACAGGGCGGTATTCACCACCCCAATCGGATTGAATTGCTTTAATTGTGGTATTAAAAAACCGTTCAACATAAGATTTAAAGGTGCAGAAAACTGAAAGAACATCACTCTTTAAGGAAATTGGATAAAGCCAAGTGTATTTGCTATAAGCATCAAGAAAAGAAACATAATACTTAGCACCAGACCTAAAGCTAATAGGGGCTGGTCCCCATACATCAGTATAGATTAAATCAAGAGGACAATTGGTAGATCCGAAAGCTGAAGAAAAAGGGAGTTGCTTGCTCTTTGCACTAAGGCAGGCAGTGCAAACAGTGGAGTCTTTTGGAGAAGCAACTAGAAGCTGAAAACGAGAAAGCACACGGCGGACAATCTTCAAGGTGGGATTGCCCAACCGTGAGTGCCATTGAAAAGTAGAAACACGTTCACCCACCATGGCATGACGGGGATGTTTATTTGTGGAAGAAAAAAATTGATAGAGTCCATGTTTATTCGGCCCGTGGAGGAGTTTCCCCGTGCGACGGTCCTTTAAGGAAAAATGGGATGGATGGAATTCAAAAAACGTATTAGTATCTTTGGTGAATTTCTGAACAGAGATGAGATTCTTGGATATTTGAGGAACATGCAGAATATCAAGGAGATCAAAATGAGAATTAGGAGTAGAGAGTCGAGTTGTACCAATGTGTTTGATTGAGAGCCCCTTACCGTTGCCAATACGGATTTGATCCGAGCCCAAGTAGTCTTCAGCCTTGATATTTAAATTGGCCAGATCAGATGTCAGATGGTGTGTAGCTCCAGAATCCGGGTACTAGTTCTGATCAGTGCTGCTGGATGGGGTAGAGAGATAGGCCTGAGCCTGAGAAGGCTGTTCTTGAGTGTAGGCCTCATTGAACCTATTGTAACAGTCTAGGGCAACGTGACCATAGCGGTTGCATACCTGGCATACTGGGCGGTTGGAGGAGGAACCACAACCAGATGAGGGTCCTCGGCCTCTGCCACAAAATGGCCTGGAAGTGCCAGAGAAGCCACAGCCAGAAGAGTGATTATCGCGGGAACCACACATGCCACGGTTTGAGTGTGGAGAAGAGTTGCCTCGGGAAGCAAAGTTTGCACCAGCAATAGAGAGATCAAGAGAGGCTTGATGCTGCTCTAAGCGCATCTCGTGAGAGAGGAGATGACCGTAGATTTCGTCCACAGAGAGTGGTTCGGCTCTGGTTGTAACAGAAGTTACAAATGGATCAAAGTCAGAGCCTAGGCCAGCTAGAAGGAAGGACACCTTCTCAAAGCCATTGAGAGGTTGGCCTACGACAGCAAGGGCATCACACAACGTCTGAAATGTGTGGTAGTAGTCGGCGATGGAGGAAGATCCTTTCTTGAGAGTCGCCAATTGATAATGCACCTGCATGGTGCGCGCCTTCGTCTGAGACGTGAAAAGGGTCTCCAAGGTTGTCCACGCATCTCGGGAGGTGGCACAGCGAGTGACATGGGTCAGCATCTTTTCGGAAAGAGCTGAGTTAATAGCTCCGAGCAGCAGTTGATCTTGCATGCTCCAATGGAGGAAGGCCGGATTGGGAGACGTGGTGGAAATACCATCTTTGGTGGATGTCACAGTGGGAGGAGGGCGGGTGTGGAACCATCAACATAACCAAATATGGCCTATTTGAAGTAAGGTCCTGTTATGAAGTGCTTAGTAGGAAAGAAGGCCCTTCATTTCCGTGGAAGAATATTTGGTGTGCTAAGGCTCCGACAAGGGTGGCGTTCTTTGTATGGTCTGCAGCTTTAGGAAAAATACTTTTTTTTGATAAGTAAGAGAATTTTATTAAAAAACGCAGAGCGCAATCAAGTATACAGGGGGTATACAAGAGAGACAATTAAGAAGAAGAAGAAAGCAATACAAGGAAATCGTTATAACTAATCCCTAGAGGTGCGAGATACGCAGTCGTCCAGGAGTACAAAGAATGAATAAAAAAGGAAATGAGCTCCTCTATGGTTCTTTCTTTGTCCTCAAACTGTCTATCGTTGCGTTTCGTCCACAAGCACCACATAAGACAACAAGGAACCATTTTCCACACGACCGCGCTTCGGGAGCGTCCCCCCGGCCACCAACAGGCAAATAAGTCTATCACCCGAAAATGCATCGCCCAAGACAGACCGAAGCGACTGAGGATGACATACCAAAGAGCGCGTGCAACCTCGCAATGAAGAAGAAGGTGATCCACAGTCTCCCCGGTCATTTTACACATGCAACATCTATCAATCACAATGACACGCTTCTTTCTGAGATTGTCCAAGGTGAGGATTTTCCCTAGCGCTGCAGTCCAAGCGAAGAAGGCCACTTTCAATGGAGCCTTGGTCCGCCAAATGCTTTTCCAGGGAAATAAAATAGCATCTTTGCAAGCAAGAAAGAACTAACATCAAAAGACCCTTTGTGAGAAAGGGACCACCAGAGCCGGTCTCCCCCATCATGAGCAACCTTGGAGGATTACAGTAAGGAGAAAAAGGAAGCCATGACGTCCACCTCCCAGTCGTGTACGTCTCGAAAAAATCTGACATCCCACTGATAGGATCCACTTACTACTACCAAGTGGTCTGCCACCAGAGTATCCTTGACACAAGCTATTTCATACAGAACTGGAAAAGCTTCCTTGAGGGACATCTCCCCACACCATACATCATCCCAAAAACGGATCCTGGACCCATTACCCAAGATAAGTCTGGTATAGCTACAAAACAAGCTCCACCCCTTCCTAATGTACTTCCAAGTCCCCACACCGTGAGACCCAGGGGGGTCTAAGGAACACGAACCAGCCCTAGTAGAACCATACTTTGCATCCACCACAAATTTCCACAAAGCCTCTCTCTCATAAGCATAACGCCACAACCACTTCCCTAAAAGCGCCTTATTGAAAATCCTCAAGTTCCGGATGCCCAAACCACCTTCAGAAATAGGATAACAAACCTTGGACCAACTAACCAAGTGATATTTGAATTCATTGCCTATGCCACCCTACAAGAAATCTCGATGCAACTTCTCAATACGACTAGCAACACTGGATGGAATAGGGAAAAGAGAGAGGAAATACATAGGAAGGTTGGAGAGAGTACTCTTTATAAGGGTAACCCTGCCCCCCTTCGACAGATACAACCGCTTCCAGCTAGCCAGCCGCCTCTCAATCTTACCTACAACTTCATCCCAACAAGACTTAGCCTTGAAAGGAGCTCCCAACGGAAGACCAAGATACTTTATAGGAAGAGAGGAAACTCCACAACCCAAGATGCTAGCCAAACCGTCCATATTATCCACATCACCCACAGGAACCATAACAGATTTAGCCAGATTAATCTTCAATCCTGAAACAGCTTCAAAAGACAGAAATAGCATACGAAGATAATGAAGATGATCAGAATTAGCCCCGCAAAAGACTAAAGTATCGTCTGCGAACAATAGATGAGAAATGTTAATCGCTTCACTGTTGCCAGAACTCACAGAAAACCCTGATAGGAAGCCCCTTTGGGCAGTAGCGTAGAATAACTTACTAAGAGCCTCCATCACAATAACAAACAAGAGGGGTGACAGTGGATCACCCTGTCTAAGGCCACGAGAGCTGCTGAAAAAACCAGTTGGGGAGCCATTCACCAACACAGAGAACCGCGCCGTAGAAATACAATGCGCTATCCAGGAACACCATCTCTCCCCAAAGCCACATCTTCTCAACATATACAATAAGAAATCCCAGTTGACATGATCATAGGCCTTCTCAATATCCAACTTACAAAGTAACCCTGGTTCACCGGATTTGATGCGACTATCCAAGCACTCATTGGCTATAAGAACTGAATCAAGAATTTGCCTACCTTTCACAAAAGCATTTTGAGGGACGAGATAATCTTCTCCACAACCTTTTTAAGTCTATTTGCAAGGACTTTTGCAATGATCTTGTACACACCACTTACAAGACTGATAGATCCACATCCCCAGATTTCTTCGGAATTAAGGCAATAAAAGTGGCGTTAACACTTTTGACAAACTTGCTTTGAGAGTGAAAGTCCCAGAATACCCTCATAAGATTTGACTTGATCACATCCCAGCAGTCTTGGAAAAACGCAAGAGAAAACCCATCAGGACCAGGTGCCTTGTCTCGATTCATGCATTTCACCACTTCTAAGACCTCCAATTCCTCGAAAGGAAGTTCTAAGGAAGAGGCCTCAGCTGTATCCAAAGTGTCGAAAGCAATATTATCCATTCTAGGTCTCCATGGGAGAGGTTCTACAAAGAGAGACTCATAGAATTGAGCAACATGTTCCCTGATAACCTGCTGGTCGGAAGAAATAGAGCCATTGATAGAGAGCGACTCTATGAAATTAGACCTCCTGTTCGAGTTAGCAATTTGATGAAAAAATTTAGTGCATTTATCACCCTCTTTCAGCCAAAGAACCCTAGACTTCTGTCTCCAACTAATCTCTTCATGTAAGATAGAGTTCTCCAGGTCTCTGATGACCACACATTTCCTCTCCTTTTCTTCGGAAGATAAACCTTGTTGTTCCTCCAACCTATCAAGAGTACATAATTCTTCCATGTGCATTTTTTTGCGAAACTCCACATTACCAAACTCCTGTTCGTTCCATCTCTTGAGATCAGCCTTTAAAGCCTTAAGCTTTTGAGTGAAGATGAAGCTAGGAGAGCCCTGAAAGCGGTAAGATGCCCACCAAAGCCGAACCCTATCCACAAACCCTTCAGCCTTCAACCACATATTCTCAAACTTGAACGGTCTGGAACCCCATTGAATGCCACCGCAATCCAGGAGGATAGGAAAATGATCAGAACACAATCTAGGAAGCCTTTTCTGAATAGACCCTGGAAACTTGACCTCCCAGTCCGGAGAAACAAGAAATCTGTCAAGACGAGACCAAGAGGGATTCTCCTGATTATTGGACCACGTAAAGGTCCCTCCAGCAAGAGGAAAGTCCATGAGGCCCTGCTCGAAAATAAAGTCTGAGAACTCCATCATAGCAGCGTTAAGAAGAGCTTCCCTAGATCTTTCAACAGGAAAACGAGTGACATTGAAATCACCCTCAATACACCAAGGCAACTCCCACCAAGAAGAAAGGCCAGCTAGCTCGTCCCAGAGCGAGCTTCTTAAAAAGTCAAAGTTAGGACCGTATACCCCAGGCCCAAGTAAAGTCATCGGCAACGCTCCTGAAAGAACAAGCAACAACAACTCCCCCACATACACATCTAACTTCTCAACAACCCTTCTATCCCACATGATTAGGATACCACCAGAGGCCCCGCAAGAGGGTAAGTAGCACCAATCAACAAAGTGACATCCCCAAAGGCTCCTCACTAAGCTGTTGGAGATAAACTCCAATTTGGTTTCTTGCAAGCAAATAATGTCTGCCTTCCATTGCCTAATTAAGTTTCTGACTTTCAACCGCTTACCACCCTCATTTAATCCTCTGACATTCCACGTAAGAATTTTTGGCTTCATAAAAAACCTCCAAGCGCCCTCCCTTTGCACCTACTCTGAGAGGTGCTTCCGCTTCGCATATCATAATTAATAGAACATGATAATCTGTTTAGTTCCCTAGTGTACTTATTGCCCACTTTCAAACAAGAACCCGTTTCCTTCTTGTCATTCTCAGCAAGGATAGCCTCAAACACGGCTGAAAGCTGACCTTCATAGCCATCACACGTAACCCCCACCGAGTGGCTGTACTGCAGAATCACCTTCAAAAAGTCCTTTGAAGATTTTTTACCGGAAAAACCCCTGAGATTATCACTAGGACAGCAACACAAAGGAGACGGCACTTCCTCCGGGAGCACAACAAGCTCCAATCCATTCGTGGGCCCCAAACCGGAGGGGGGAAAGAGAGTAATAGGGGCATTCTCAAACATAGAAACAGAGGGAGAAATGCCCGAAGGAACCGGAGAGTCTGACGGACTCCGACCAGCCCAAACAACCAGCACGTTTTCTGAGTCCATCAGGGCTCTGACAGGAACAAACGGGACTTTGGGTAATACCTCCAAAATAGAGACGGATAGCTCAGACCCATCACTAGAATCCGGTTGGGAAGTTACACTTTCCGGGGCAGGGACTACAGGCGATCCTCCGGCGAAGAGGAGAGGTGGGCTAAAGACAGTGTCCACTGCGTTGATGACCGACCCAGTACCTAATTCCATAAGAGTGGTGTTGCTTACCGATGCTTGGATTTCGAGAGGAGAAGATACACCACCGTCAGCCACTGTGCTTCCCACAATCGGACCCATACTCCTGGCTAAACCCATTTCTTCCCTTTCTTCCCTCACAGCCACTGCTGTGATTTCTGGTCGAGACCCCCACTCGGTTCTGGAAACAGACTCATCGAGCAAGTTCTCCGAAAATGTGATCGTCGGAGGTGGGTGACCAGTCCCGTCGGAACTCACTACACTTTCCGGAACTTTCTCTTGTCCACCGGAACCCAACGCCGACGTCGGTCCTACTGCTGGGAGCGCTACCAGATCGACCGTTGGACCACTTGGATTGGGCATAGGAGTTTTCGGAACCCATCGGGTCCTCCGATTTTTTTTATTAAAAAAAAAAATAGAAAAAATACTGACCCATGACAATCTGCGAAAGAGGAATATTGTGGTTATTGAGTGGTGTTGTATGTGTAAAAAGAAGGGGGAGGCTATTGATCATCTGTTACTTCACTGCGACACCGCCCGTGAGCTTTGGAGCTTTATGTTTTCTTTATTTGGAGTTGAGTGGGTCATGCCACAAACGGTGCTGGATTTGTTGACTACTTGGGGTGCGTCTTTTGGGCATGGCCTAACTAAAAAAGCTTGGCGGTTAGTTCCTCACTGTGTTTTGTGGAGCATTTGGCGGGAGCGGAATGCGAGGCTTTTTGAAGATGTAGAGACTGTAATGGTAGTGTTAAGGAAGCGTGTGCTTAACACGCTATTTCTTTGGTTAGCGTCCAGTCTTTGCCACCTAGGTGTTTTTACTTTTGTAGACTTTCTAAATTTATTACTTGTTCCTCCCTTTTAGGGGCGCTCTTGTATACTTCTCGTGTATTAGGGTTGTACCCCTCTGCGCTTTATTGATGAATTTGAAATTACTTATAAAAAAAAAAATGATCTGAACGTTGGTGAGTTTGGTAGGATTAAAATTCGTGAAGGTCACCAACGGAGGTGTTTGGTAGAGGGTGGAGACAACAACAGGAGGAGAGTTGGTGTCAAGTAGTGGTTGTGAGGCTGGGTTTGAGGCAGACATGACTGAAACGTGGGAGGGAAAAAAAAAAAGGAGGACGTGAGTCACTGTTGTGGCTCTGATACCATATAAAATATGAGGATCTTGTGTTTATGCTTTGTGCTGCCTTACCAAATGTTGGTAGAGGTTGTTTGTATATATAGAGAAACTAGAACATAGTTACATGAGTTTAGGAGACTACAGTTCTGATAGGAATGAAACACTACAATCTGATCTGAGTATTTGAATTCAAAATATTATCTTATCACTAGTTCCTATAATCTAGGTTTTATCTTCATCTTGAGAGCGCATAGAATTTGGAACTTTATCTCGAGAAGACATATCTAGCTGAGGGGTAGATATGTCTTTAACAGTACTCAACATTGTGTAGATACTATCACTATTAGATCCCACAAAAATGAAGAAAAGGTCAAGTGCTGGATGGAACTGTGGCTAAATAGATCATTTTTTTCTTTTGCTTTATTTGGTTGCTTAGTAGATGGAATAAGGAACTGTAAGATCCTTGATTCTCTTTGTTCCTCTATCAGCTTGGTGGCCTACACATTGAAATGCCTACTTCTATGTTTGGAATACAAGCTTTTGCTGCTAATGAACTCAATTGATGATAGCAGATTAGAGTTATTAGTTATAGGCAACTGATAACTGTCTTATGACTTGGGCTCTATAATTAAGTTGGAGTCCATTGTCATCTTTGAATTTTTAACAATTAGAAGATGAAAAAATGACTTGTGTTATTTCAGTTGTCTTGAAGGGCCATTCTCATGACATTCTTGAAATTATTGCTAGGATTTTAAAGTATTACCATTTTTCATTAGGCAAATATGACATAGGTCTACGTCATAAACTAGCACTTCCTAATTAATTATTATTATTATTATTTTTTTTAAAAATGATTTCTTATTGGGTGAACTAGGCGAAGAGTTCAAATATCACCTGGTTAGTTGGCCCAAGGGTTGTTCGCCACTCTCGAAGGGAGGGTTGGAAATTCAAAACTTGCGGTTGTTCAATCGTGCTCTCTTCGGTAAATGGCTTTAGTGCTATGTGCTTGCGAGAGTGGCAGTGGACCTTATATTTGGCAGTTCTTGGAGTGGGTGGTGTTCTATTGAGCCTTTTGGTGCGTTTGGGGTGGGGTTATGGAAAAATATTAGGGGTTGGGGGAATTTTTCATGTCACACCAGATTTGAGGTGGGAGATGACTCCAAGATTAGATTCTGGCATGATCAATGGTGTGAGGATATGGCCCTTAAGAAAGCCTTTTCAGATTTATTTGGTATTGCCTATGCAAAGGATGCCTATGTAGCGGCTCACTTAGAGTTTTTGGGTGATTCCAGTTAGTAGAACGTAAGCTTTGCTAGAGCAGCCCATGATTGGGAGGTGAATATCATAGCCTCTCATTCTTTTGGGTGTTGTATTCAGTTAGAGTGAGACAAGGTAGTGAAGATAAGTTGTGTTGCGTCCTCTCCAAAACATGGTTAAAGGTTAGATCATTTTATTGTTCCTTGGTCTGTAGTGAAGGCTACGATTTCACCTGGAAGAGTATTTAGTGGACTAAGGCTCCCTCAAGAGCGGCCTTTTTTGCTTGGTCGGTGGTTCTAGATAAGATCATTATCATGGATAACCTCAAGAAGCAACTTGACATTGTGGTGGACAGATCTTCGATGTGTCAGAGGGATGGGTAGTCCGTGGATCTTCTTTTTCGTTGTGACGTGGCTTATGCCATTTGGATTGCCTTTTCAGTTGTTTTGGTTTGTCTTGGATTATGCCTAAACGTGTAGTTGACCTGTATGCTTGTTGGTGAACTACCGGCAGTGCGCGAAGTGCTACTGTGTGAAAGATAGTGCCTACGTGCATAATATAGCGTTTATGGAGGGAAAGGAATTACATTTGTTTTGAGGACTGTGAGAAGACTTTGGAGGAGATTAAGTCATTTTTTTTCAAAATTTTGTGTCTTTGGATAGTTGCTTATGTTTCTCCTTTAACAATTAGTTATAGTGATTTCCTTATTCTTTTTACTCATTCTAGTTAGGTGCTTCCTCTTGTATACTTCCTGTGTATTTAAAGGCTCCTTTACACTTTTAATGATATTTGCCGATTACTTATAAAATGAAAATTAAAAATACACAATTTGTTATGAATAAAATTTTTAATTGTTTGGATTTTTTCACCAATACTGTGTTACATTGGTATAGAACAATAGTTGAGTTTGCACATCCTACATGCACTATATGTTCACACATACAGATCCGGGATTTGTATAATTTCTCGTTATCATGACAGGTCATGCTTTTGAAGCCCGAATATATGCTGAAAATGTACTGAAAGGATTTCTTCCAGCAACTGGAGTTCTTCATCATTATCATCCTGTTCCAGTGTCGTCAACAGGTCAATTGCATCACATGTCCACATTACTTATATAGTAAAAAGAGATGCTCCAGCCCACACTTTGTGCTGCTGAAAATAACTTCCCCGATTTTTTAATGCCATTTTTCCTTCCCACTATACTGTTGCATATAAGATATACAATTTATTAAGGTTTCCTTGTCCTTTTGGTGTATATCTGTCTGTTGCTCATGTGGAATCTTTCTTTTAGCAGTTCGGGTTGAGACAGGGGTTGGACAAGCTGACACTGTTAGCATGCATTATGATCCTATGATTGCTAAGCTTGTAGTATGG
Source organism: Alnus glutinosa (assembly GCF_958979055.1). Classification (NCBI taxonomy): domain Eukaryota; kingdom Viridiplantae; phylum Streptophyta; class Magnoliopsida; order Fagales; family Betulaceae; genus Alnus; species Alnus glutinosa. The sequence goes on along the minus strand of NC_084897.1, from coordinate 8,450,656 downwards.
GGAGAAAATCGTGCTGCAGCATTAGTAAAATTAAAGGATTGCTTGTCGAAGTTTCAGGTATACTTGATTTCAGAGTTACATCACAGCAGTGTGACAAGAGTATATTATAAACATTGTTACTGTTAAAGTATGATTAAATGATTAAATTTATTTATTCCTATTAGCTTAAGCTTTTGGGATAAGTGATGATTTAACATAATATCAGGGCAGAGGTTTTGAATTCGAATCATGTTTCTTTCATTTACATCTCATTTTAATTAAATATTTTACATGATAAGCCCACTCGTGAGGGGAAGTGTTAAAGTAATGATTAAATGATTAAATTTAACTCTTCATATCAGCTTAAGCTTCAGGGATAAGTAGTAATTTAACAGTTACAACTACTGCATATTTATCCATTTATTTCCAAGGTATAACAAATGTTAGATAATTCTGTTTATTGGATATCTCCTGGGCCTTTGGGCCATATAGTAGAATGATGTCCCAATATTGCTTCTGGTCTGGATAAATAGGAAATGTGTATGATAAATTAGAAGAAAAAAAATGGATGGTTTTAATATCATATTTTGGAAAGGGAGATCCCTTAAATGGCCAAAATAATATAATGCTACATTTGTGCAAAGACTGCTATTTCAGTGCATCTTTTGGTTTTGTGGACCATTCCTAGGATCTTACCAGTTGTGTATTCCTCGTAAAAAATAGGTTCTACAACTTTGTGGAAGTTTCAAGTATTTTTGAACAGTTTATTTCTTCTTGAGACATATTCCATCTTTTAGACAGTTAATCCTTGATTGAATCACTAATGTTATTGTTCTTTCATAGGTTGCAGGCTTACCGACCAATATCAATTTTCTCCAAAAACTTGCGAACCATTGGGCGTTTGAGAATGGCAATGTAGAAACAAATTTTATTGAACGTTTTAAAGATGATCTCTTTGTTTCTCCCACCAATTCAAAATCAGCAAAAGAAGCATATGATGCTGCTAGACTTAGTGCAACCCTGGTAGCTGCATGCGTAATCTCAAGGGAACATTCTCTATTGAAAGAAAATCCCCTTGGTAATTGAAGGTCCCAATCAGTCAATTCTGTCTTGGGATGTAATAGTTATTAAAAGCACTCGTAATTTTTACAAATGGCAATGTATTCAGGGGGCAACAGGTCACTCTCCATATGGTATTCTTCTCCCCCTTTTAGAGTCCATCATTGTGCCACTCGTACAATGGAACTTGAATGGGTGAATGAATATGACAGCAGCGCATCAAATCTCTTCACACTTTCAATTACTTATGAGCCAGATGGAAATTATCTGGTTAAGGTATGCATCCACTTGTAATGTGTTTAAGAGGATGGTTTTTATTGGCCAGTTGTACTTGAATTTTGAATTTATTCATGTTAAGAGAGCGATTTCTCTTTTCTTTTATTTTTCTTGTTATTCTCCCACAAGTTATCCTAATCTTGGGTTATTCTTTTTGGCTTTATTCATGCTGCATATGTAATTATAGACAGGAGAAAACTGTTCCCATTGTATGGAAGTCAAAGCAGCAGACCTAGGTAACCATGATTTCAGAGTTGAAACTGATGCTGTAAGCATGGATGTCAGTTTAGCTGTTTACTCTAAGGTAAATAACTCTCTCTGCATGCATCTTTAGGAGTGTAGATAAATTAATTTATAGGCACTTTTTCTGCAGTTTCCTTTATTCTTGCTTATTTATGAAGAATTATAGTCTAGCATAGCTAATTATTGATTGCCAATTTTTGCTGGCAGGATCAGACTAAGCACATTCATATATGGCATGGGTCACATCATCATCATTTCAGACAGAAAATAGGGCTTGAGTTATCTGATAATGATGAAGTTCAACATAAGCCCAGCTTTCATACAGCATCCCAGCCTCAAGGGACTGTTGTGGCACCCATGGCTGGTTTAGTGGTCAAACTTTTGGTGAAGGATGGGACAAAAGTGGAGGAAGGACAGCCTATACTAGTCTTAGAAGCAATGAAAATGGAGGTTTGTACTCATGCTTCTTGCATTTTGCATCTAATATTACTTTTCTGATAATTTCCTATGCTAAACCTGTAAATTTTTATCCTCCCTCTAAAAGCATGTTGTAAAGGCACCATGTGCCGGATGTGTCCATGGGCTTCTAGTTACGGCTGGTCAGCAAGTTTCTGATGGCAGTGTTCTCTTCAGCATCAAGGTCAGTCATTTCACTTTGATACACCTAGACAGTTGAAATGGGTACAATAGAAATGACCGTACGTACCATTGGTACTTGCATGTAATTAGGACAGAAAGGCAGCATATGATGGATGCTGTCTCATACTGGTTCTCCTATTGTGATTTCTAATATTAGAGTCAAAATGGAGGGAAGCACCCATATAATTATGGAGGAGTGCTACACATATACTTTTAAGTGTTCACTCTCTAATGTGATAGTGAAAATCACTATTGGACTTTCACTGCCACATCAGGGAGTGGACACTTGAGAGTATGTGTAACATTTTTCATAATTCTGTAGACCCTTTCTAAGCTTGCACACCACATGCAAGCTCCTGCGACGCTTTTGCTCAACCCACAGCTGCAGTTCACCAGGCGTGGCATTTAGGGTTTAGGGTAGGCGATTACGCAAATGCAGTCTACATGTGCTTAAAGATATCGGAAGTGTGTGTTTTATTTATTCATTGAGGAAGCAAAAGAAGGAAATGATAAATAATAATAATAATAATAATAATAATAAATCATTCTAGAACAAGTCATTATTCAAAAACTAGTCCTGGATAGTTTACCATTATTATCCTTGACGCTGCTCTGTGTTAAAAATCAACAGAGATCTGGATGCATTAGATCCCTGAATTTTATAAATTGGTAGACAATATTCCTTCTGTTGGATTGAAAAATTGTTGCGTTGTCAGCTCTTGTATGTGATTTTTTGAAATGTTATGCAGCCGATCAATTGATGACACATTTTAATGCGTAGTAATTATGGTCAGTATTACTTCCTACAATGTTTACATGTTTAGCTAAGCATGTGATGACTAGAGATTTTGTACCTGTGCAGGATTAGTAGAATCATCATGGTTTTATGTTTTCCGGACAAATCATAGCAAGGCAGAGCTCATCTTTAATTGTGCTCAGAGGGGACTTGGCTGTCTGCATTTCTGCTGTAAGAAAATTGACATTTATCCCTTGTTTACATTGGTAAAATAAAATCTTCAAGATGTAATAAAATAAAAAAATAAAAAAAAACTCTTATACCTTTCAATACGGAAAAGTAAAAGTTAATGGTTCCCCCCCGCCCTGCAGTTGGTGGCCGGCGAGCTTGTTTCTTTACCAGTCACTTTTTAGCTTCTCATTATAAAGAATTCTTAATTCATTTCATAAGTTGCTGGATTGACTGGTAAATCAGCCCTAGATGTTTCTTAGGAGAATCTTCTTAATGAGACTCATCTGAGATTACAAACAGGATGATGGATTTTCTAAGTGACTGGGCTTTGAGCTCACACTTAATTCATCTTTGGAATTTGGGAGGTTGCTAACATTCTTGGCCTACATGCGTGCAATTGTATTTATTTTAGCATTTTTAGGAAACATTATTAAATTGATTTCAGGGGCATGCTTGTATCAAATAAATCTCTAGAGTGGCGGTGAGAGGTGGTCCCTTTTTCTAAAATTTTGTTTTTTTATTTTACTTTTTGTTTTGATTTGTTTTGTTTTTTAGATACTTTGAAATGAAATTACATCAACAAGGGCTGCTGGGCAACCCAATTAAAATACAAATAAAGACTAGGAAATACAAGTAAAAGACTAAGAAAGTAAGTACGCTTGGACAATGCTTCTGAAGATGCAGGCCCATTAATTATGGATACAGATGCGAAGAATCGAAGCTACTGATAAAGGTGGTAAATGGTGTATAAGGAATTCAAAGGACCCAAACACCATGGGTAACCAATAAAGAGAATACAAAGAGAATATATACAACAAAAACAAGAAATACAGAAAGTCTAAAAATACAAACAGAGAAATAAAATCAACAGAGTATTGGGGAAGAAGGATGGGAGACTCCATGACTTGCACGTGTGAACCACGCGCCAGCTTTTGGAGACCTCTCCCCACCCGTGAGAGCGGCACGCAACCAAAATTCACCAACAACAAAGGCAGTGGGGGCGGAGAGGAGAGTTGGCCTTGCACGCGACGGTGAAAGAGTAAATCTTTCTGGCGCGTGCAACACACGCTCTGGGCAGTAGGTATCAGAATGAGAAGCGGTTGGTGTCGGTGAAAGCGAAGGATGACGGCGGTCATGGTGGAGAGGCGTGTGGCATGTGAAAACTAGTGGAGATGCGTAGATTTAGTTTCTAAATTGTCGATCCAAAAACCTTGCCAAAATTCGCAATAAACACAGGGGGTGTAGGAGATGGCCGGTGATTTCTTTGATGATGTACAAGAAAAGAAATTAAAAACAGTAAATCTCTAGCCAGATAAATGCTAGAGCAAGCTCCAGTCAAATAAAGGCTAGAGCAAGCTCTAGCTCGAAAGAAGCCTCATCAGAGGTAAGAAGGGGGAGGGAGGGAAGCACAGAGCGTCCCTCCTCCCAAGGTGGTTCGGTCGAAAGGCTGATCAGAGAAGGGAAGGGGTTTGGGAGAAGAGAGTGTTTTCGCCCTTTGCAATTGGCATTTTACTTTTTGTTTTCTTAATTAAGGAGTAAAACTATGTTTTTACGAAAGTAGCAAGCGGTAAGTCATCAGCTAGGCAACCTTTTTTTTTTTTAAGTAATCTTTTGTCCCCAAGGGGAGGGACTAGGGAGAAAGGGAGGATTGAATTAATAATCTCCATTTCATGAGATATGGTCTTGGTCAAATTGAGCTAGCTCATAGAAATCCTTTAGCATAATACCTATAAAATGTTAATGATATCTTCAAGAAAAAATGTCAAATTTTATATTAAGGGTGGTAGAGCTTGAGCCATAAACATGGGGACCAACTTCCATGGATGTGGGGGTTGAACTATGGAGTCGAACCTCCATAGCCTCGCTAAAGTTAGTCTAGGAGCTATTAAGAAGTTGGCCACTTCTCTCTTAAAAACAACAGAAAGAAGCTCTGAACCTTTTTTTATATTGGTTAAAACTGTCTCTTTCGAGATTCTCACCGCCTCCTTTTGAGAAGAGGTATGGCTCTTGCATCCATCCTTCTCCCCTCCCTCCCTTTTTTTTCTTTAGTCTTCCCATGTGTTTCTCTCTCTCTCTCTCTTTAGTTTTCCTTTCCTTCATTCTTTCTCTCCATTTTTCCTACAATTTGAAATTAAGATCTACCACTTTTTGTAAGTATGCTCCACCCACGCACCAACCCTCCACAACAACCGGTCTCCGCTGCTTCATTCAACATCTTCCACTACCATGCGTGCACACCACGCACCTCCAGAGCGTGCATGTTGCATGCCTGCCGCCGTTATCACCTCCTTTTGATCCACGCATAAAATCCACGGCTCACCCACTTCTCCTGCAGCGGATCTCCATAGTTGAAACTTTCTTTTGACATATGGAGATTTCCATATATGGTTGCAGCGTTTGTTTTGGTGTTCACCAAACATGCTTTTACCAGACATTGTGGTGAAGCTTCTCTTCAGAGGCTCTGATCCAATTATTTATTGTGTAATGTGCTTTGCAATGTTGCGTCTTTTATCTTTCTGCAATCGTTATTGTGAAAATTGTTCTGTTTCTGGAATATTGCATCTGTAAACCACCCTTTGCGGCTGCCCCGGTTTGCCTCATGGGCTGGGTCATTTATTTTGTCCATTCCCATTAGTTTTAGGTTTTTTTTTTTTTTTTTTTTTTTTTTTTTTTTTTTTTTTTTTTTTTTTTTAACACTGTTTTCTGATTGTTTTGGAGCTTTTATTTGGGTTGCCCACCTTTTATTTGTTTTGGGTACGTTGTAATCTCTCTTTTCTCCTCCAAATTGAATTAAAAAACATAACCTTCATAGCCTCATGGTAAGCAATTTCTTGTTTTATTGATATTTTTTGAAGGTATAATTAGCATTTTACGAATATTCTATTAGAATGAATCATCCGTCCTCACGTCGCTGTTGATGAACAGCGATCCATAAGGTCTATGGAGTGTTTTTTGTGCAATGAATTAGCTTTATGTATTCCAATTGGGGACTGATCCCTGCACAACTGGTTGTGCAGGGAGCTTTTCCCATTCCAATTTCCAATCGTGTCTGAAAATTATATATATATATATAGAGAGAGAGAGAGAGAGAGAGAGAGAGAGAGAGAAGCTACAACCACTAATCACTCAAGAAATTTGCGTACTAATCACTCAAGTAATTTGCGTGGAAGTCATTCTGTTTTCCTTTTCTTTACAATAAAAACAAGTGTGCCGTACAAGACCAGGCGTACAAAATTGGATGGTTTGTTCAGGACAGCTGCAGCCCCCCAAATTGCGCCCCACTAGCTTAAAAGGCACGTCAATGGGGTTTGAATTAGGGAGGGCCAATTTTTGACGCTAACAATTCGACTTCGATACGGGAATATGGATTGTCACCTTTAGTTTGAACGTATTATTTTAGAAAAATAAATGTTATATATCACATCTTTTATCTCACAATTATCTTATAATGTTAATGTAATAGTCACAACCAATCATTAGATTTTCATTCTAATTGAAGACTATCAAGTTGCTAATATGTGCCAAAGTTTCCTAAATATGAAAAACATAAATATAGAGAAACTGCTGATAGTGCTATATAATATGTTACATTGAGGCCCGTAATAGTCAAAATAGCTATTGAAAAAGTACAACTCTTTATTTTAGCTACTGGTTTTTTTTTTTTTATATACTTTCTCCTACATATTCTCTATTCTACTCTTTATTTCCTTTAAGATTATTTTGTGTGGAAGAGAGTAAAAGAAAGAGGGAGAGAGAGTGTGAAAGAAGGAAATGAAAGAAAGAAAAAACAATAAAAAACTGTTTTTAGTGTGAATAGTGAATAGGCTCTTCTGCCTATTTACTATTCACATTAAAGGGAAAAATTATATTATGCCTTTTTGGCTGGAGACAAAAAAAATAGCTCATAATAATTAAATTGGACAATTACGAGTCATTTTCTTATTTGTCGGAGATGCTGTAACCTTGTTTGCCAGATGTGCAAGATTTTTTATATTTCCCATGTAAACAAAAGTGAGCTGGAGAAGAAGGTAGGCCAGAAAACAGAAAAGGTTGTTCCATATATATTCCAATGCCAGAGAAGATGGGCTACGGATGGGGTGCTTCACGAGGAAAATATAGAGGAATATGCTCTAGCTGCCCAATTGCTCACCGGTGGGATATCTATGGAATATTATTGTGTCATTGTTGAAGAATACAAAGAATATATATATACACTATATATGCTCCCATTCTTCATTCTTGTTCGCCTTTCCGTTTTGTGGTTCGGGCTTTGATTTCTCAGTCAATTGCTCAAAAGTATATTGGAATAATCTATAATAATAATAAATAAATAAAAAAAAAATTGCTAGCCTTCTAGTAAGTTGTTTGTGGAATATAAGCAATCACCCATTCTATGACATTCCCAAGTATCTGAGATATCACTGGCAAGAAGAAAAAATAAAATTAGAAACTAAAAGATTGATTAAAACATATATATATATATATATATATATATATATATATATATATATATATATATATAGAGAGAGAGAGAGAGAGAGAGAGAGAGAGAGAGATATCAAATTAAGATGAGATTGTAATTAAGATTTATTCGGTAGGGACCTGGCCTCCTCCCCAATACGAATATAGAGTCCCGCCCCTGGTAGCTTGTCTCCCGGGTTAATATACCCCTGTTTGAACTTGCTTGCATAAGTGAAGGTGGCACTCCATCATTTGCTTCCGCGGAGACTAACACCCTCGGAGAAAAAGCTAAAGACTACTCCATGGAAAACAAAGGAGTTGGCCAGAAGAAGAAGAAGAAGAACAGCAAGGGTAATTAAGCTGACTTTGGCATCGGCTCTCTCTTGTTAGGTTATTATTGAGGCGAAAACAGTTCTTTCAGTACTCTGTTTCCTCGCCATTTTCCCATTTTCAAGAAGATCCTGAGCTCGATCTGGTTTAGTATCAAGGTGATTCTGTTTCTGTTATATATATATATGCCATTACTATTATGCCCAAAATATCCTTTGTTATTATATATATATATATATATATATATATATATATATATATATTTTATGAATTAAAAGCTTTATAAACCAAATACAACAATACACACACTCCAGTCAACTGAATACAAGAATTTCAAACTAAAACTACAACCGAGCTGCAAAACCAGCTACAATCAAAACATAAAATCACAAAAGCTTAATTGAACTAAACAACCCAAAAATTACAAGGGAAATCTCGGACGGAACTTAGCCAAGACCCAGAATATCCTCTATTATATTATTAACTAGAGCATGTTAAACGGTACATTGTTATACAGATGACCGATTCTTCTTCAATTCCTCTCAACTAAATAGGATCCTAACCTGATTGTTACGCACCTGTCATTCAATTTGATGATATAAAAGTGCAAAATAAGTGTATTAAATATGCACAAAAAGGCATGAAGAGATGAAGAATCCAATTATATTTTATGTTTTGAAAGAGGAAAACTAGTCACAATCCTCTACTCTAAAAATGAGCTGACTCAAGATTTGCATGTTTCATGCACAAGGTGGGTCCCAATCTTGGGCGTGCCTCATTACTTGTAAAGCAGAGCATGTATGGCCGTATGGGAGTACGGTCAATCTTCTTATCATTGCCCACCAAGAAATGGGGTTGTTAGGTCATTTTACAAATGTATATGTACATAAATAAAATAAAATAAAGAGAGAGAAAAGGATCTCAAATTACCGGTAAATCCGTTAAACAGGGTGTTGAAGTACAAGTAGAAGAGATTATATTTGATTTGATTTTGAAACAGTCACACGGCTATTCTAGGCCACAACCGCGTTTTTCCCTCTCTCTCTGCTCAATTTTCTTTTCTTTTCTTTTCTTTTTCCTTTCTTTTTCTACTTGGGTACTTTCTTTTTATCGTTTTCCCTCATCTTTCATTCTTAAATCTCGTCCACAGACATCTTCTCGCCTGTCGAATCCACAGATTCAGCACACCCACTTTCTTTCGCTTTGGGGTATATAATTCTCTCTCCTTTTTGGTTTGTGAGGTGGGTTTTTTTGGGGGGAGTTTATTAACTGTTGAAGGTGTTTACTTGATTTTATTAGTTTTTATTTAGTATATTTATTGTAGGGGATTGTATTTCTACGATTTGCTTCTTCCTGAGAAACCCAAATTGGTTATTTGGTGATGAAGATTGGGTTTTGAGCTCCTACTTTTGTGGAGTTGGTTTCATTTTTTTTCCTTTGTGAAATTTTATATTTTTAAGTCTATTATTGTGAGCTGAGAAAGAGAAAGTGAAACTTTTTGTGCTTTTCATTGCCCCTTTTGAGTATTTCAATGATTTTGGTGGTTTTGCTTTGAATTGGTAATCAATCAAATGTTTTGTATTGAATATAAGCCGGTTTTTCGCTTCATTTCCTCTTGGTTTTGAATAAAAACTTGCTGGGTAGTTTTGGGTTTCCTTTGTTTTTGCTGTTTTGAACTTTGATTCTTGAATTGAAGTTCAGAAAAATGGATTTGAGCAATGGTGAGGGAGTTGGAGCTGTAAAGGCAGCTGGGAAATCCAATGACCATGAAGGAGACAGTGCTTTAAAAAAGTCTAATTCTAAAGAGAATGCCTTGGGGTTCAAGGTGAATGATTTTGGTAGCAAGGATATGTTTTTCAGAGCAGATACGATTGATTTCAAGAGCTTGGATATCCAGCTGGAGGAGCACTTGAGCCGGGTTTGGCCGAGGGAGACGGAAGTGCAGACGTACAAGGAAGAGTGGGAAATTGATTTGTCTAAGCTGGAACTAAGATATCTTATAGCTCATGGGACTTATGGGACTGTATATCGAGGTATTTATGGTGGCCAAGATGTTGCAGGTAATTTTGGATTCTTCCAGCTTTCCTTGTACTTGAATTGATAATATATTTTTTGGTTTAATGATATAGTATTTTGTTAGATTCTTTTTATTGGTTATGTAAGTGTATTAGTGTGAAAATTGAGTGTATGGTTTGCAATGAATTCAAACGAGAAATTGGATCGAAGTAAAGAAAAAAAAGGACACCCCCTTGCGAGCCATGCTGTAAGGAAAAATGCTTTAGGATTCACAGCCTAATACTTGATGTAGCATGGTGTAGTGGATGACAGAATTAACAATCACAAAACTCACAACTCTTCCCAAAATTAAGAAGAAAATCAAGGATTTGAGGTAAAATAGGAGAAAACTCAAGCTTTGAGTGTTTCTTATTGAAAATTGAAGAAAATATATCATAAGCTGTAGCCTAAGCCGTCCTAAATGAATGGATACAGAGAAATAAGTACAAACCCGAGGAAAGCAAAATAAAACGAAACTTCCGAGTCGCGTTTGAACGGACAAGAGTCTCGTTCGAACGGAACCTTGCGATGGAAGTCCGTGGTCGAACGAGCTTCCACCAACTATCGACCGAACTCTTCAGGTTGTTGTTCGATCAGCACTCGATCGAACTGGCATCGGCACGTTCAACCAAGCCTCTCGGGAAGTAACCTCGGTTGAATGGGTATTGATTGGCCATCGATTGAGACTCCCTGGAAGTCCATTCCAAACTCATCTGAAGGCTCGTTCGAATGGGCCTTTGCTCTCGTTCGAAAGCGCACGTCTTCTCTTGTTTTCTTCATGAAGTCAAACGCGGTCTGATCTACATCAATACTTCATTTGTCATGAAGTTTTAGTATGTTTGATGACAAGGCAATGATAAATCGTTATGTTCTGGCTCCACTGTTGAGCTGACAATCTATAGTATCTGTCAAAATTAATAGTGCACAAGTGAAAGATGATGTGTGTTACAGGGAATGTCTTTTGATATGTATACTTTGTAGGTTTCCAGTTATTTTGAGACATGATTCTTTGGATGTTTGTATTAAAGGGCTGAATCTTGAAGCTGCCAAATAGCAGTTGAAGGCCAAGCCCAAAATGCCTTAATGGTATCTTGTACATCATTTCAGTTGTGTTTAAAAAGATCCTTTGCTAAAGGGATAGAATAGGCAGCATGTGCGGCTCTGATATGCAGTGTATCTCATTAGGATTGGTTACCATGTACAGAAGAACCATAGATAGTACGAAAACAAGAGGTGAAATACATTTTTAAGTTCTGCACATTCTTAGGTTAGTGAAGAGAAAGTTTTTGGAAGGTATTGTAGTGTCAAGTGTAGGTTCCGTGCACTCGAGTGTCTAACATGCCCATTTTTAAATAGAGAAGTGTCCTGCAGTTCTTGTCTGTAACTTGGTGTGTACTTACAAAAAGTATTACTGTACTTGGGAGAAATCGGTTGGTTAAATTCTGTTTTTTTAAGGAAACCGTAAAGCCATTCCTCTCCTGGGAGATTTTTGGTTTAAGTATGGTTCAGATTTTGCTTTTCATTTTCCAAGATCTGAAATATACTCAGAGTCTCCTGTTGGAGAAATTGCCTCCTTAGAAAAATATTTCTCTTACTGATCGAAATCTGTTTAAAGCTTTAGAGAATTTGGTTTCCTATGAGAGTTTCCCAACATTGAAAATCCTTGTAGGATGTAATGTCTCCCCAAGCTTTTCAAAATTTCTTGACAAAATGGAATTTTGTTCATTACATATAGGCTACAGTTATTAATAGAAACGTTCATATTTTAGATAACCTTCTTGCAAATTAGGATTTTTATGTCTTCATAAGCTGTTACCTTGGATCAAGTTTTTTGTGCCCTGTCCACTTCATTTTTCTAGGTTATCTCCATCCCTGCCCTGGGTTTGCCACTAAGGACTGCTAAGTCACAATCTTACCATTAAGGTATTGTCCTTGCAAAGGCTTATTTTTATTGGTAACATGGCATAGGGCATTGCAGTACTAGAAGCTAAGTATCGGCTTAGGAATCAATACATTTGTGCGTGTCCACATACATATACATATACATTGAATACATGTAAACCATCTCCACGTCTGTTGGTGTTTTCCAACTCTGATTATGTGCCAATTGTTAAGTGAGCGGTGAACTTTTTCAGTTCTGTGCAATATAGCCTTTAAAACATTGATGATTTGTTAATGGCATAAGTTATGTCATTTCTGTGTTTGTGTGTGCTTTTATTTATAAAGACTCGCTGCCCACTGTTATTCTTTATATTATAGTGAAGATAAAGACTCGCTGCCCACTGTTATTCTTTATATTATAGTGAAGATATTGGACTGGGGGGAGGATGGTATTGCCACAGCTGCTGAAACTGCTACTCTTCGGGCATCGTTCCAGCAAGAAGTTGCCGTTTGGCATAAGCTTGACCATCCAAATGTTACAAAGGTGAAAACTGACTTTTGCTGCTTTACATAATGTGATGTTGTCATGCATCCTTGACGCGACCTGCCAGATACTATGATGCCGTGCATTTCTACAGTCGGTCCAAGCATGCAAATACATGGACAAACACACACAAGGAGATTAGACAATCATTCATGACTGGTTATATGTGATAATAATTGAAACGATTTAGCCGATCCCAATGTGTCAGAAATAAGGCTCAACTGAGCTTAGTTATATTCATTTTTCAAACTTGCATGAAGATGTCTTTCTCCAGTTTTGTGGTTTCTCATTGTTTCAAATAATAATCCAGTATATCTTTAACAGTTTATTGGAGCTTCCATGGGAACTTCAAATCTTAAAATACCTTCGAATAGTGCATCAAATGAAGGTCATAATTCTCTTCCATCCAGAGCTTGTTGTGTAGTTGTTGAGTACCTTCAAGGGGGGACTTTAAAGAAATTTTTAATAAGGAATGTGAGAAAGAAACTTGCCCTTAAGGTTGTGATTCAAATTGCTTTGGATCTCTCTAGAGGGTAAGTATATTATTTTGTCAGGCTAGAATTTATTACGGTATGCTGTGGGTTCAAATTAATTGGATCATGGTTATGTATTCTTTAATCCAACTTTGCAGGTTAAGTTATCTTCATTCCAAAAAGATTGTTCATCGTGATGTTAAAACAGAAAATATGCTGCTAGATGCTCAAAGAACTGTGAAAATTGCTGATTTTGGCGTTGCTCGAGTTGAAGCCCAGAACCCAAGGGACATGACTGGGGAAACTGGAACCCTTGGATACATGGCCCCAGAGGTACCCACCCCTTGTTTTCAGACACTTATAAGCATGTAGAATTGCCTGGTTAATGAAAAATAGTCTTGTCATCGAAGTCCAAAAAATAATTTGAATGATCTGTTCATTTTGAGATACTTTGAAGAAAAAGTTGTTGTTCATTTTGAGATACTTAGAAGAAAAAGTTGTTTCTTTTTGCAGGTTCTCGATGGTAAGCCTTACAATAGGAAATGTGATGTCTACAGTTTTGGTATATGCTTGTGGGAGATCTATTGCTGCGACATGCCTTATCCTAATCTTAGTTTTGCAGAAGTTTCATCTGCAGTTGTGCGACAGGTTTGTATGTTTTCGGTTCTTAAGCAAGTTTTATTGCACATTTGTATTGAAAGTAGTGAAATTCAACTACAATTATTGAGTAACCCACCTGCTGAAACGCTCTGGCCTTGCTTATTAATAAAGAATACCTTTATCTGTTTACAATCAAATCTTTTAACTCATGTTTGAAATTTATATTCTCACTTAATAGTCTTAGAATTATTGATCTCGAGTCTTTAAATCATTTTCATCACAAAAAATTCACTGTAATCTGCTTAGTTCTCATGTGAAAGGTCTGTAGTTCTGATTGGCCTTCAATAATTTTTTACTACATCATTTAATTACCTTCAACTTTTAGTTCACTTATGTCCACAACTTGGAACACTACATCCATGCTTTTTTGCTCAGTATACAAAAAGAACCTTATTCATTGCATTATGTAGAAAATGTATATCTCTATGTGCGTGCTTATGGCCCAGGGGCTATTGGTTAGGATTGGAATATATTCCACCATAGTCCCTGGATATGTTATAACTTTAAATGTTTAATTTGGGTGCTCCAGGCCAGAGAAACTAACTTGTTGCCAACTATAAAAAGTGATGTTATGTTGATGACTGAACTTGTTTCGTTCAGAACCTTCGACCAGAAATCCCAAGATGTTGTCCAAGTTCATTGGCGAGCATTATGCGAAAATGCTGGGATGCAAACCCAGAGAAGCGTCCTGACATGGATGAGGTGGTGAAGCTGTTAGAAGCAATAGACACGAGCAAGGGAGGTGGCATGATTCCTGAAGATCAGGTTCATGGTTGTTTCTGTTTCAGCACAGCTCGTGGCCCCTAGTATCATAAATGTGCAAATGAAGTTAGTTTTGCAGCACTTTTTTAAAACAAGTAGTTCACAGTTTTCTGCATAAACAGAAAACAAAAGAGCCAATTAGGAATTTGTGGTCCATATGAGATCTTACTCATTTAATGCTTGGATATTGGAGGGGCAACAATACATTGTTGTAATTATTTTATTGCATATCGAGTCACTTGCCTCTCAACAGGAAAAGAAGCAGGATCAAGCTTCTTCTTGTTGCTTATTTTTGCTAATAAAATGATTAAAGCGGTAGGATATTAAGAGGATCCTTGGCCTCTTTCAAACACCCGGTTTGGAGATTCAAACTAGCTTGAACATGCATTTTTATTCATCAAGCGTGGCTTAAATAGGCTTACATCTTTGGAAGATAATAAATTGATAGGAATGATAGATACACACGTAAAGAGAGTGATAAAACATATCAGCTAAGGGTGATAAAACATATAAGCTAAGAGAATAACTTTGTGTAGGGATTTTGCACAAAACCTCTTTTGTACCCTCCAATGAGAGGATGACACATTAGCTTTGGACAAAAAAGGTGAATGATGTTAAAACACTGGATCTCTACCTTCTTGTCACTCGTTGACTTTAAAAATAATAATAAAAAGACTCATCGTTAACTTATTCTCTGTAACAGGCTTATTTCCTGTTTAGTGTTTAGAGTAGATTTAGAGTGGGAAATGGATTGAACAATTCAATGGAATTCATAGAATATACTGGAAAATATAGATATGGCAAGTTCGAGGCTGCCTTCCCTCCACAGACAATTCATCAACTTCAAAAGATACCCACCTAAACCAGGTTGAGGGCTTATATCCTGACTTTACAACAGAAATGACTTAAACGCATAACCTAAAGCATTAAACGGCGCACACTTAAAACGACACCTGTGAATGCACAAAAGGCATTAGGCCCTTTAGTCCAACGCACCGTTTTGATCACCCTAGGTGGATCCCAGTTGTGTCGCACTTATTCTCCTACTCCCGCTCCTTTTGCCACGTGGCACGACAGAACTCACCTTATCTACCTTTCTTCTAGACTTCTCTTTAGTTTCCCTACCACTCTCTTCTTCCTCGTGACTCCAAAGCACTCTGCCCACAAGGTGTGGGTAGGCGTTTTTCAAACCATAAAACTCTTCCTAAGTGGCATCATCGGCCAATTGGCCGTCCTAGCGAACCAGAAGCTCGATGTTGGGCCGATTGTCTTTCGGCTGAGCACGGCGGTCAAGGACTTCCACCAGTTTGGGCCTGAGGACCCCATTGGCATCCACTGGAGGAAGTTTTGGCAAAGTCGAAAAGGCAGAGCCTAGTTTGGGCTTGAGCTAGGATACATGGAAGACACGATGGATACGAGCCTCAAGTGAAAGATTCAACTCGTATGCAACTTCACCAACCTTGTGGATGATGGAAAATGGCTCGTAGAAGCTGGGAACAAGCTTGAGGGACCACCGGTAGGCCATTAAGGACTAGTGATAGGCCTGGAGCCGCAGGTAAACTTGTTGACCGATCTCAAACTTTCTCTCGGTTCTTCGTAAATCTGCATACTTTTTCATTCTGTTTTAAGCTTGATGCATGTTGTGTCGGAGGAGGTCGAGGATTTGCTCGCGGTTACACAGCACTTCGTCCACGGCCTCAACTCGAGTAGTGCCGGGTATGTTGATGTGAATTTTAAATGAACCCGTAAGTGCACGAATCGTTTGCAGTTAATGGATTGCAAGTGCGAGGTCGATCCCACAGGGAATTGTGTTTTTTAAAAACAATTTTATTTCTAAACTAATTAAATCTTAACCTAGTTCCAAATTTATTTTTTTGATTTTGATAAATAAAAGAAAAAAAAAACATAAATAAAATAAAACCAAAAGGAAACAAAAGAAAAATACTAAGGTTTTGGAATCCACACCCACCAAATCATAGCAACATATTCTCATGTTCATCAATACACATCCGAAGTTCTCTCCATACAAATCTTATGTATGTTCTACTATGCTTCAAAAAATTATTAAATCATTCAATGAATCCTTTCTTTATACAAATCACAAAAGATATCCGGTTTACACCAAATCATCAACTGTATTCGTAGAACGAAATACAATAAATATCCAACGTTTTGATAAATAAAAACCCAAGCAATTAATTAAATAAAACTATCTTAAATCATCATATGTATCCGTAAATCACAATAGATACCCAAGAATCATCTCAATAACTAAGTTGAAGTAGAACAATTAGAAATAAAAAAACTCATAAAATCGGATAGTCTAAACTTACATGAAAATATTGTTGCTCTTCAATGGTGAAGCGTCATCCTCAACCTTAATTGAAAAATTAGCTACACATGACTATAAAAAATAAATTCTAAACTAAAAAGAGAAAAATATGATGTTTGGTTTATGCTCTCTTGCTTCCCCTCCTTTCTTCTTAAGGTTTAGATGTCTATTTATAGGGGAAAAACAAGCCCTAGAAGTCCTGCATATTCTAGAAAAATCGGAGGTTAGTCTTCTAGTTTGAGTAGGAGACTTAAAACTCAATCCAAGAAGGAAAATAATTTTAAATTCGTCTAGATTTACTGTCTTTTATTGCGGAGCACTTTTGGCATATCAGACGTTCGAATTAGGAAAATCGTATTTCACAATAATTTGTAGTATTTTGAGTTAGCTTTCTAATTCCGCTAATTTCACTTTAATCTGATACTTGAGTGGAAAGTTATAACCAAAATATTATGACGTGCAAAATCTGAATTCTAAACCAATTTTGACTCTAATTAGAGAAATTCCAATTTAATCATTTTATTGATTTGGTTAAACATAACCACATCATCTAGTTCTTCTCAAAGTGTGCTTTCTTCCAAGCTTTGCATTTTCCACCTTAAAGCTGTCGTTTTCTTTTAACAACCTACAAAACACTAAAAATACAAATCTAACACAAAATATTAGATTAAGACATAGCTAAAGAATTAACTAATGTAAATTAAGGGGTTTAAATATTCAATATTTGGCACTCATCATATTTAGCTCAGCAGTCTAGATGGGGGTACCTCGTATACGGCCTCGAAAGGGGTCATGTGGGTAGAGGAGTGCCAGGTCGTGTTGTACCAGTACTTTGCCTATGGAAGCCATGTTGTCCAATGCTTAGGGCTATCTTGGGTGAAGCACCTCAGGTAGTTCTCAAGGCATTTATTGACTATCTCATTCTGCCCATCAGTCTGCGGGGTGGTAGCTGGTGCTGAGTTTTATGGTAGTGCCTTGTAGCTGGAAAAGTCCACTCCAGAACAGGCTAGTGAAAGTCGAATCCCTATCTGAGATGATGGATTCAGGCATTCCATGTAACTTGAAGATATTGGAGATGAATAGTTAAGCCACAGTGGCGGCAGAGTAGAGGTGAGACAGTCTATCAACTACCACAAAGATGACTGAGTGACCCCTAGAAATAGGGAGCCCTTCCACAAAATTCATGGATATGTCAGTCCAAATTCGGTGAGGGATGGGTAGAGGCTGCAGCAGCCCTGCTGGAGAGGTGTTTTCGTGCTTGTTTTGCTGGCACACTTCGAATAAATCTTTTGATGTTTGCCCTCCTGCCCTTCTAGTAGAAGTCTTGTTTGGCCCTATGTAAGGTTTTCTCATAACCCGAGTGTCCAACCATAAGATCACTATGTGCGAAGAGTAGGACTTGAGCCTTGATTTGGGATGACTGTCCTAAAAGGATCTTGTGTTTATACAAGAGAAGATTGTCCCTAAGAGAGTACTTCCGGGCATCCAATTCATTCTTATGCCATTTACTCAATAGTTGCTTAAGCTCTTCATCCTCCTAGCACTGATTCTTTAAGTCTTCCACCCAATTGGCAATGGGGATAGATAATAAGGACAATGAGATTTCTTCCTTCTCTCCTACCTTCCTAGAGAGTGCATCCGCTACTCTATTCTCTACCCCCTTCTTATACTCCATAGCAAAGTCATAACCAATGAGTTTGGTTAGCCATTTTTGCTAGAATGGGGTGCCAACTGTTGTGAGCTTTAAATTACTTGCAAGCGCACGAATCATTTGCAATATAGTGTATGTGCAAGTGCAAGGTCGAATCCACAGGGAATTGCGTTATAAAAATTAATTTCTATTTAAACTAATCTCATTTTAACTTAGTTCTGAATTTTGGGATTTTCTCATGCAAAATAAATAACTAAATAAAACTGAATTAAAAACAATAGATAAAATGCACTAAAGTTTTAGAATTCACACTCACCAAATCAAAGCACATATTCTCATGTTTGCAATAAAATCCTATGCATGTTCTAATTTTCATAAAATTACTTACTGAAAAATTCAATGAATCCAGCATTTCCACAAATCACAATGAATATCCAATTTAATTCAAAACCATCAAATGTATCTGTTTTGACAAACAAATCACAATGGATATTCAAATTAAATCAAAAGATTCAATGTATCTGTTGGATGAAACATATTGAATATCCAACGTTTACATATATATTAATCGAAACAATCAATTAAAAGAGTTTTAATCCTTTAATTGAATTGAAATGAACACACATTCGGATTATACGAACAAAACATGAAAATACGAAATCTAAATCTATTTAGTAGCGAGGCTTCATCTTCAACCTTAGTTGAAGATTTTAGCCTCTCATGACTAAAAACAAAATACTAACTTTTATTAAAAATATAAACATGAGAGAGTTACAAAAAGAAAAACTTTACAGGAGGAAAGATGCACCAAACGGCAACAGTTCTGACTTGCACCTCTTGTCCCACACGCTCACTCACATTTTTCCCCCTTTTTACAAAAGAAAAGCTTTTTTTATATTAGGTGTTGCTAGGGTTAGAAAAAGAAACCAAAATGATGCCTCTACTCTTGTGTAAAAAAAATCTTCTTTGCTTTCTTTGCTCAGTTCACGTACACAAAACTTCATTTTTTTTTTCTTGTAGGTCCCACATAATAGCAAGCTTGGCTTTCCTCAATTTTTTTCTTCTTCTTTCATTTTTATTTATTTTTCTTTTTGGTCTTACACTTAACAGCAAGCTTCTTGGCTTTCTTCAATTTTCCTCTCTTTTTGGTCTTCTACAAAATATCCCCTTCTTTTTTTTTTATTTCCCCTTTCTATTTTTTTTTTTTTTTTTTTTTTTTTTGCAATTCCACATAAAATACCGTCATTCTCTCTCAATGACCTACAAATACTAAAACACTAAAACTAACAAAAAAAATTAGAAAATAACAAAGCTAAAGATTTAACAAATGCAAATTAAGGGGTCCAAATATACAATATTTGGCACTTATCACCAAACTTCTATTTCAGCAAGAATTTGAGACTCTGCTGGTCTGTTCGAACTACAAATGAATGTCTCAAAAGGTAGGGTGTAACGACCCAGTGAAAATCGCTATCACCCCAAAAGGACTAGTCAATTTGAAGCTTTCCCTAGAATTACTTATAAAACCTAGTTTCACCTAGTAACTATGCAATATGGGACTTAGCACTCATCTATCTCTTATAAACCACTCACTCTATGTGAGTTATTTATCTCTTCCCAATATGGGTCCGGAGTGTTACAAATTCCCCCCCTTAAGCCTCTGATGTCCTCGTCAGGGCCACGCCATTTAGTACTCCAGTACCACATAACCTGGCGTTACTAGGTGGCTCTGATACCATTTGAAACGATCCAGAAAAAAGCGCTAGCCAGATCTACGCTATCACCCCAAAAGGACTAGTCAATTTGGAGCTTTTTTAGAATCCCTTATAAAGCCCAGTTTCACCTAGTAACTAGGCAATGTGAAACTTAGCATCCATAAGTATCTTTATAAACCACTCACTTTATGTGAGCTATTCATCTCTTCCCAATATAGGACCAGGGTGTTACAAACTCCTCCCCTTAAACCCCTGACGTCCTCGTTATTAGGTGAAACTGGGCTTTATAAATGATTCTAAAAAAAGATTCAAATAGACTAATCCTTTTGGTGTGATAGCGCAAATCTAGCTAGGGCTTTTTCCTGGGTCGTTACAAATGGTATCAAAGCCACCTAATAACGCTAGGTCATGTGGTACTGGAGCATCGCATGATGTGGCTCTGACAAGGACATCAGGGGTTTAAAGAGGGGATTTTGTAACACCCCGGCCCCATATTGGGAAGAGATGAATAGCTCACATAATGTGAGTGGTTTATAAAGATACTCATAGGTGCTAAGTTCCACATTACCTAGTTACTAGGTGAAACTGGGCTTTATAAGAGATTCTAGGAAAGCTCCAAATTGACTAGTCCTTTTGGGGTGATAGTGCGGATCTGGCTAGCGCTTTTCCCTGGGTCGTTACATAGGGCCTCCATTTCTGTATTACCGTGACCAAAGCAAATAGTTCATTTTCGTACGTAGACATGTGCAGTGCCTTGCCTTTAAGAGCTTGACTAAGGAAGGCAATCGATCTGTGTTCCTGCATAAGGACAACCCCAATGCTGAGACCACTTGCATCACATTCGATGATAAAGGGTTAAGAGAAATTGGGTAGGGCTAGGACTGGTGCTTGAGTGACAGCTAACTTTAAAGCTTCATAGCTGCTTGTGCTTCTGTATTCCAGCCAAAAGAGTTCTTTTTCAGCATGTTGATCAATGGTAAACTTCCTGTAGTATCCTGTTAGCCCCAAAAAACCTCTCAAGGCCTTAATAGATTTAGGGAAAGGCCAATCCACCATGACCTGAATCTTCCCTAGGTCAACACAAACCCCTTGGGCAGAAATGATATGACCCAAATACTCCACTTCCAAGCAACCGAACTTACACTTAGATAATTTGGCAAACAATTTTGATTATGCCGTAAAATATCTAGTGTCAAAGTCAAGTGGGTAATGTGTGACTGCATGTCCCTACTATAGATCAAGATATCATCAAAGAAAACCAATATAAATTTTCGGAGGTAGGGTCTAAAAATACTGTTCATAAGGCTTTGGAATGTTGAGGGGGCATTAGTTAGCCCAAATGGCATAACCAGGAACTCATAATACCCTTCAGGAGTCCGAAAAGCCATCTTAGGAATGTCAGCCTCATTCATCCTAATCTGATGGTAGCTAGACCTTAGATCCAACTTAGAAAAAACCTATGCCCCCCAAAGTTCATCTACAACTGGTATAGGAAACTTGTCCTTAATGGTTACCTGATTAAGAGCCCTATTGTCCATGCACATCCTCCATGTGCCATCCGCCTTGTAAACCAGCAATACTGGGGAAGAAAATGGGTTATGGCTGTGTCGAATGACCCCTGAGTTTAGGAGTTCCTGGACTATCTTTTCAATCTCCTCCTTATGAGAAAAAAGGTATCGATAAGGGCTAACCGAGACTAGTTGAACCCCTGGTTGTAAGGTGATAGAGTGGTCATTTTAATTGACTCGGGCAGCACACGTAATTGACTCAGGGATCCGGTTGTTCTAGCCAGATGGTCGGGGATCTGGCGACGGTGGCCGAACCTCGCCGGATTCTGGCATAAATTTTCAAATTCCGACCTGTGCCGGAATCTGGCTTGTAAGAAGCCGGCGATGGTTGCCAGATTTCGGCGATGGTCAACTACTTGAATGTGAAGGTCGACTGCGTCTGCCGTCTGAGGAAAATAATTTACGCTTTTAAAAAGCATAAATCATTTTTCGAAATTTACTAACCATTTTTTGTCAAACGAAAATCATTTTCTGGTTGACTATTATTTTCACCCCCACCAAACACCGAAAAATGCTGAAATCATTTTCTAAAAACCATTTTATGCCGAAATAAACAGAGTGTAAGAGTAATGGAAAGGAGCTGATAATCACAATGCCCAGGAATTTCATTTCAGTTGTTTTGTCTAATGTTCGTGTCTCCTGAAATCATCTACAATTGTTTCGTATACAGTTGTTTCATTTCAATATTAAACCAATCCTTTAGTAATCATTTACTGTTCACGTTAGTTGAAATGAAATTTCTGCATTTGCTTTGCTTTTCATGTATAATTTGTACTTTTGTTGCTTCATTTTCTTTCTTATGTCCATGATTTTCTTTGATGGGTTACCATGAATTTAAAGGCTTTTCTTACTAATTAAAAATTTGAAAAATGTTTTAGTTGAAATTGAGGTTGAAAACATACAAGAATTACAATTACCTTTTAAGGGGATATGGTTCCAATGGGCTAAATGCTGATTGACATAAATGCATGCCCTTATTATTGTAGCAATGAAAATTTCAATTGCATGGAGAATTCACTACTTTGTAAACTTCATCCACCATATGATTATGTCAATAATTTCTTGACAAAGCTTCATTTCATGTCTACATTTTTGTTTGAAAGTTTAAATCTTCATGCAAAAAGTAATGTCAGTTGTCAAATTGTTTAACTCGCATAATTTTATTTTTTGTTTGTTAATGACAAAAATAAAGTTTTATATATATATAAAAAAATGGATAGCATTACTTGCGATTCCTTTCAAAATATGAATACCCAGACATGTTGGACACCTTAAGTTGATATAGAATTTAATACCTTAGTGGTGGATGCATGGAAGCATTGGGAAAACTATGGAAAGCAAATTGGTTCTGGTGCGAGAAAGAAATTTATGAACAAAAGTAAGTTGGATGGAAAAGTAACAACGAAAGGATTTGCTTATTGCGAGGAAGGTGTTCGAGGAGTAGATAAGGGGGATAATCTTTACCCTCATTGCCAAGTTGAAATAAAGACTAATTGTCATGCACGGTTGTTTGTTTCATTAGTATGAGAGACTGAGATGTACAATGTCTATGATTTTGTAGCTGAACATAATCATATTCTGCATCTTTAAATTTTTCTTGTAAAATCATAACTCTAATTTTTTTTCTTTGGTCAAAATGCCCATTAGACCTTAATGTCCACAAGTTACCGAAACTCTAAGCCTTTTAGATAGAAACTTAATCAACCAATCCTAAGTTCATTAAATAACTTTATCAAGCCCTCAAAATTCCATTCTTATACATGTGCAAGTTGGCTCAAATCCATTCATTTCCAAGATGGATTTTTAATGTGGTCTATTGATCAATCAATCTCATGTAATATTGTTTTAATCTTTAAAATATCAAATGTTCATACTTCTACACCTTTTTTTTTTTTTTTTTTTTTTTTTTCTAATTGAATATGGAAAAGGGCTATAAGGGAGGATTATTCTCACTCTTGATCTGAAAGGAAGAGAGATTGGGCAATCTTAAAATCGAAAAAGGGGTAGACTCCTCAACAATAGATCCAAAACGAAATAAAACAGCACAGAAATACAAACAAAAAGTAGGAAATGGGTCAAAATAGTGACCTGATCTTCTCAAGGGGTCGTAGAAGGCGGTTATAGAAGCAAAATGGGCACATATTAAGGCAAACTAATTTGAACCTCCACATAGAAATAGCAACAACCACCCAAAGGTGACTGAAGCAGTAAATGCATTGTCTAAGTCCAAATTAGGGACAAAAGAAGAGAGAGAGACTAACACACAGATCAGATCAAAAGCCTCTACCATTGGATCAGACCAAGTAAACACAGGGAGGCATAAACCCAAAACAAAAAACACAAGAAACACAAAAGAAGAAAAAACATAAACACAACAAAACAACCAACAAATAATAGCAACGGCTGGATCACGGGTGGTGGGGTTGTACTGGGACACACGTCCAGCAAGTGGATCTCACACATAAGCATGTGAGATCCACGCGCTGGTGCGTGGTGTTTGGAGAGGAGTGTGACAGGTAGCATTGGGAAGCTAAGGAGCCAAGGACCACGGTCGGGTGGCATGTAGGGGAAGGAGATTGATATAAGAGAGTAGATATAGCTTTGACAAAACTAAATCTAAAAATTCATTAGCTCCGGGGAAGAAATGCACGGCATGGCACGGTGGAGATATGGTGGAGACAGAACGGTGAAGGACGGGCGGTGGGTATGGAGGAGGTCGGAGCTCCTAGTTTGGTCGAAATAACAAAAAAGATAGCAAAAAAACTAAGACCGGGAAAGAGAGAAGATAAGGAAGGGAAGGGAGGAGGAAAGGAAAAGAGTCCATTCCTCCTAAGGAGGTTGAAAATTTTTCTAGAGAGAGGTTATGACGACCTTTTTTTTTTTTTTTTTTTTTAATATACAAAATAGATCATCACAATGACATGACGTTTAGTCACAAAGCCAACACACAGTACACATCCCATAACATGTACCTGATATTCAGAATCAACATCTATGCAACGAGACACTATGCAATAAAAAACATAAATCTTATAAACTGTCAAGTATTAATTACAACAATAGAGCCAATTAAATCGTCTATCTATTTAATGCTTAATCATAAAGTTATTTATACAACAAAAGAATGACTAACAAAAATACGTGTCACATGAAACACAAGCCATGTACAAAAATAACTACAAAATAATGGACCATCTAAGTCCGACACAACTACGACCCAAGTGAGGAGCTTCAATCGTAGTATCTCAAATACCTAGTCACTGGGTCATTGTCGACATCAGCGGTACCTGCAACCAAAACATCAGCATCACACAGTTGTGGTGTTAGCCACGTCCGCATAGGTGAAAGTATGAGTTCACTAACTTAGAGCATCCCTAGTGAGCTCTCTAAATTTTCTCCAAATTTTTGCTAAAAAATCTACTTTTGTTATTTTATCCATCAGTTTTAAAAAGATTCCTACTTCAAACTCTTTAAATATTTCTCTATTTTAAATATATAAAGACATTAGCATTTCCAAATATAGGTAACACCGTATCTAAGTACATTAAAGCTTAGTGCCTTTGATGCGTTGGCTCAGTCATACATACACACGAGCGGTGCTCTAGCATGCAAGTACGTCTAGGTTGAAAAACAAATGGCAAAATGCTTATCTATACAAAGTGCAGCGCCCCAGATTTTAAGACATAAAATATAACGTCTTAAAATAGAATTTGAAGACCTAGTAATAGTAATAAAATAATATGAATATTTATTCAATAAATATTCATAAGTTTTTAAATTGGATTTTATGAGATTAAAATATTTATGTTACGAAAATTCATAAACAACATGATTGATTAATGGGTCTCTGATTTTTATCAAAAATCATTATTACTCATTGATGATTTTTAGTTCAAATAAACCCAGCGTGTCTTTTAAATATTATGAAAGCTAAAAAAAAATCATAAATAATAAGTTAGAAAATTAATCTTTGTTTAATTAGAATTAAAGTATAATTGTATGGGTTAAAATGATTACCAATGGCCCTTTTTACATGAACCCAGCAGCTTAAACACGAAATTTACTCGGCCCAGCTTTCACATATGTAACACAGCAGCTTAAACATGAAAAACTTAGTTAGAGAGAATTAAGTTAAAACTCAATTGTTAGTTAATTAGAGATAGGAGATATTTATCAAGTTGCCACCTGCGTGTATACTTCCAGAACAACTCACCCTCCTAGCGCATCAACTAGCTGCTCAAGAAGGAGTACCAGCTGTTGGATCAAACACACCCAAAAAGACCCAAGACGTTCGAGTGTTCTATAAAAGGAGAAGCTCCCCATTTGTTCCTACGTAAAACTTCTTCTTCTCTTGCTTTCTTTGATTTTCTCTTTAGTTTTCTTCTTCTCTTCTTCTGGACGGTGGCAGTAACTCTGGGCAATTTCATCCCTGTAGTTTCTTCTTCCTTAAATAGAAAAGAAAAGAAAAGAAGAACATAAAATCGTCTCTCTTGTTTTCTCTTCTTCTCTTTTGCTCTCTCTGTTCTTCTGGCAGAAAACAGAGGAGAAAACCCACTCTCATACCTCTCGGGTAATAACAAAAACAGAACAATTTGTTGTGTGTGTGTGTGTGCTCTTGGTAAGTAAATTGTAAAACACAAGAACCAAGTTTCAGAAAAATTACATGTCCCTTTGCCATACACGAACAGCCCCCTCTTACTCACGGACAATAGCTCCAGAAAAAGAAAACTAGAAAATCCTCTCCAAAGCTCTCTTCTTCTCCCTCTCACGATAAGTCTCTCCCTCAACTCTCTGTTTTTCTCTATGTGTATGTGTGTGTGACCGGTTGTCCAAGAAAAGAAAAGGGAAAATAGAAAAGAAACAGAAAGAAGAACGGCTGTCCAGGAAAAGAAAAGAGAAAAAAAAATATATATAAAAAGAAGAAAGAAAATAAAGAGAAGAGAGGAGGACTTTCCAGAAGTCTCCTCCCTTCTCTTTTTCGGTCAACACATATAAAAGAGGAAAATAAAAATAAAGTATAAAAAGGAAAGAGATAAGACAAAAAGAAAAGAAAAGATAAGGACAAAAAGAAGTACCTAAAAAAGAAAAGATAAAAGAAAAGTTAAATCTGAACTTAGTCCCTTTTAATATCTAAAAATGCTATTTTGAGATATTTGGTAAGTTTCTAATTAAAGGCTTTGATTTATTTTACATAATTTCTAAGTAATATTTTGTGATTTGACAATTTTTATTATTTTAAGTATCTAACATTTTAAGTTGTGTTTTAACAGGGTATTTCAAGTAGCATATTGCGATAATAAATCACGCCGCTGTGATGCCCGAGTAAAAAGTAAACGTTTTACAAAAGCGCCGTTAGGCCGCCCAGAATTTTAAAAAGTATTTTTAGACATTATTTATATTAAAGAAGTTATAAAATTTATTTGATATAAAAATAAGCCATATGTACCTTAAATCTATTTTGGTATCTCACTGTTTCAGTTAGAATAACTGAAACAATGCCTGCTTTGATATTATAAAATTTTAGTTATTTTGAGTTGCAAAACTCTGTTGTAAAAATAGTGAGTTTTAACTATTATACCTATTTGTATAAAAAGGGTATTATGAGATCTATTTTGATAAATAGATATTTAAAGGTCTTAATAAGTACTGTGGTAAAGTCCACATAAAAGATTAGTAATAAAACGTAATTGAATTAATTTTATATGCCGAAATAATGTTTAAGCAAAAATAGATATTATAATAAGGTTTAAAGGTTAGAAATGAGAATAGAGTTAAAATGTATTTTTGGTGAATTATGTTAATTCACTGTTATTATTAAATATAAATTATAGTGAACGAATTGTTTGTGAACACTTTTTGAAGGAAGAAAGAACTGTGAGTATTTCTTACTCACTAAGGATGATACGTGGTTGATTTCTTTAGCGTAATGATTTTTGTTTTATTTAATTGTATACGAGTTGTTTGGCATTCGACATGAGTTGTGTGTAACATGTTTTGTTTGGAGCATTGTGTAACAAGTCCCCCGAAAAGATATAATAATAACAAATCTAGCAGGCACAAGGCCCCCGTAAAGATGTAATAATAACAAAGCTAGCAGGCACAAGGCCCACAGTGGGAGCACAAGGCCCCCGTAAGTAATAATAGACTAGCAATACAAGGCTCATAGTCAAGGCACAAGGCCTTAAAGACCAATAAACTTTATAATTAAAGGAGCACAAAGCTCAACAGTTAAAGGAGCACAAGGCTCATAGATAAACAATAACCAAGCACAAGGCTTTAGTAAGAATGAATGCAAGAAGAAAATATATGAGACTATGTTTATGAACTGTCATTGCGTTATGGATATATGACTGTCATCATTTGATTGTATAGTGTACTTTTAAATAGAGCAGTATTTCTTATGTTATTGAGAGCTGTTGACTCACACAAATACAATATGAGATTGTGGTGTTAACCACAGTTACAAGCAAGTTTATGCAGGTCCGGACGAAGGATGGAACATCTAGAATTATTATGTTAATTTTATTTGAGACTTGTTATGTTGATATGTAATATTTAATAGGTTGGATAAAACAATGACTTATTATTAGTGCCGCATGTGGCACATATGTTATTGTTTTGAGTGTATTTATTATATTACAACACATGGTTCGTATTTTAATATAATGAGGTAATTCAGTCAGCTGTGTTGTGTTATGTTCCCTAATTGTTAATATATATATATATATATATATATATATATATGTTCTTCAATTCTTTTAACCTTAATCTCCTCTTGTAAAAACCCTATCTGTTGGGTCTTAGACTTGATTAGGTTAACAGACTTAGAGATTGAATTGCTTTTGAAAGCATTCAATTGACTTAATTCTGGTTTGGCCAGAAATCACGGGATGCCAGCATGCTTAGGCTTGTCAGGCGTGCACCGAAAGCAGATTCTTTCTGCTTTTACTAAAGGTAACTCGCACCGAAAGCAGGGTAAAACTTTTGATGAATAGTGAAAAAGTCACTATTCATGAATAGTACTTTGTCGGGTGGCCGACCGAGTACTGTTCACTTTTGTCTTCTTGTGCCGACGGGTGAAGGCACAGCTTAAATCTTGTCCTTTGTGCCGACGGGGCGACTTAGAAATCCAAGTCCAAATCAGTGATGCTATTTGGATCCAAGGCATCTTGGAAGAGATCAAAATTATAATGATGCTGAACAGAAGATTCTGCAGTAGAGGCTTCTTCGTTTTCATCATTATTTTCAGCTTCTAAGAGCTGCTGCATAAGGAGAGCCATTTGCTTAATCTTAGATGACTTATTTTCTTTTGAAAGAATAGAAGATTCAGACTTAGGGATATCAGGGGCAGGCTCAACTTGAGTCTCTGAAACGTGAGTTACAGAGTCTTGAATAGCTGGAGGTCTTTCAGGGAACTCCTTCATAAGGCGGGATTGAACCAAAGAGAAATTGAACTTATCCCACCACTTAACCGAGAACTGTCGGGCAACGCAGTTTTGGGTGATAAACACATATTGCCACTTAAGAATCCACGAAACTTTGAAATGAGCAAAGAAGTGGACTGTCATAGGCAAGTCTTCTTCCTGAGGAGACAACTTCTTGACGGTAGAGAAATACCGTACAGCATCTTTGACTTCTTCAGGGAGGATTTGGTGAACTGGTCCATGAACTTGCCACCATCTGTGAAACCAGACGGGGATAGGACCCTTAAAATTCCTGTCAAAATTTATAAACCAGGAATGGGAAAAATCTTCATTTTGATACAAAAGAACTTTGTACCAAGCCTCAATATAATCATGGTAACTATATCCAACTTTTCTGTTGGAAAGGTTTCTGGAGACAAAAGGAGGTGCTCCCCAATCCTTTTGTGCAACAAATCTCATTATGAACAGAGAATGAAAGGCAATTCGCCCAGGGATCCTCTGACATTGAATAGGTCTTACTTGGATGGACTTAGTGACAAGGAGTATGTCCCTGTAGAACTCAATGGACTTTTCAGGGTGGATAGCCGGAAAATGCCAACGGGGAGGGTAATAGGCTTTGGCAATTTCATCAGGAGATTTTATGTGATTAAAATCAGGCTCAACCAAGAACAGATTGTGGGGAGGTTCTTTGGTATGGTAAGGGGAAGACTTAGGGTATCTTATGAAGGGCTTTTGAGGGGGGAGATCATCAAAAGGACTTGAAGAGCTTATCAAGGCAGACTGGAAGGACGGCCTTGGACTTATGGTACTACCTAGGGTAGTATATCGATTCACCATTTGGGTAGGTGAATTCCTTAGGATGAGATCATGGGAACTTAGTTGGCTTGGGGTGACAAGGTTGAAAGGCTTAGCATTAGAACTTAAATTGGGCTTAGAGGCCGAAGCTTTTTCTTTCTTCTTATCAGCCATTTTTTCCCTGCAAAAATTCACGGGTTAAGAAATCAGGGATAGAATTCTGACTTCCCTTAATGTACTCAATGTCAAAATCAAATATGCTTAAAATTGCTTGCCATCTGGCAAAAATCTGTTTAGATGCAATGTTTAGAAAATGAAACTTAGAAATGCATAGTACTATAGATAAAATCTCTTTCTTAATAGTACTATAATTCTTTTGGGCTGAATTCCAAACACCTGAATGGAAACGAACAATTTGTTCAGGTTGGTTGGAATGAATTTGCTGTTTAAGAATACCACCGTACCCAATGTCGGAGGCATCAGTCTCAACAATTTTAAAAGACTCATTGGTGGGAATGCCAAGACAAGGTAATGTCTGGACATAGGACTTAATATCTTTGACAACTGAAGTATGTTCAGTAGTCCATGGAGGAGGATTTTTTTGAAGTCTATCAAACAATGGCTTGCATTTTTTGCGAAGATTTTGATAGAAATCAGCAACATAGTTGAGGGATCCTAAGAACCGCTGAAGTTGGGATTTCTCAAGGATTTCATCAGGAAACTTATCAGCAAATTGGATTACTCTGCTAATTGGGCTTATTTTTGATTGATGGATGTTGTATCCAAGAAATCGAATGTGGCCTTCTCTTCTATGTCGCTTAATGGCTTCTGGGCTAAAAAGCTGGCATAACTCATGTTCCTTATTGAGAGCATAGACTTGCTCTACGGTCTTGACATGCTGTTCAGTTTTGAATGATGCCACAAACCACTTCTTCCTGTAAATTTCTTTACTGGGAACCTTAGGTATATTCCAATCATTGACATCAATGAAGGAATCCTCATCGTGATACTCAACGTGTTCTTCGTTGACAACCTCTGGAATCTCAGGGATCCTAGTGGATCTAGAGCTTACTGATGAGTTAGATCTGAACAATCTATTCATCTTGGCAAGTTTAGGGTTACCTGGCTTAGACTTTTACTGTTTCGGTCTCTGCACAGCGAGACATCTCTCTACCACACTTCATCTCTGTTTTCCATCTAGGTCTCCTAGGTCATACATCTGTGTCCTATCCGTGTGTCCTTCCGACTTACCTAGCCCTTCTCTCGGCTCTCGACTGCGCTGACGGCACGTTGACAGCAGTGTCCTTTTCCTATTTGTTTTTGACAGCATCAGAATCTAGCAGTTATGTTATGGTTCATAACATAACTGCTAGAGACCATGGTCATATGGGTCAACTTATCTAGAATTTGCTGCTCTGGTAAACCGTCGATATTCCACTCGTAAAGTTTATCAGCAGAAACTGCAAATTGGCTTTGGAAGTTTCTTTCCTCAAATTGGATATCCGGAGGGGTAGGTCTGGGATACCAATTCTTAGTGAAACTTGTTGGTGAAAACTTAGGCTTATGGATCCTATTCAGTTCTAAGGCTGAAAGGGCTTTTTCAACTTTTCTGATGTTTTCATCAGATTCAGACTCCGAAGAGGATTCTGTTTCAGATGAATTCTCAGAGGACTCAAGGATCTTAGTAACAGACAGAGTATGGGAACTACTGGGCTGTTCTTGTTTGGTTTTTACCAAATCCTTAAGCATATCCTCTATTTTATCAATAAAGGGCTTTTCCTTATTAACCTTTAAACTAGTTCCTGATTTTAGATCTGGAAACTTGATTATTGGTTTCTCTTGCTTAAAAGGCTTATGTTTCTCTTTTGGGAGAGGCTTACTATCGAGCTTTTCCTCAATTTTATCCAACTGGTTTCCTATGGAGTTTAGGTACTGGTTGGTGTAATTGGCTTGCTCAATGACTTTCTTAACATCTGTGTTCTCAGATGCAACCTTAAAGGGTGAGGCTTTAACTGTAGTGGTTCTATGTTGGAACACTATGGTTTCTTGGGGAGGGTGACTTGAAGAAACAACTGTGTTATCTTCTTTTACCCATTTTTCCTTAGAGATGGTTTGGACCTGATTTTCTACAGGGTAAAACTCATCAACAAAATCGAAATAAGAGATATGCATCTCTATATCACTTATGTGTTTCTTAAAGTGACTTAAGATTTCTTTCTTCTGCTCAAGATTGAATCTTTCCTTATAGGCTTTTCTTCTTTCGAGATTTGCCTCTAACTCAAAATCCTTGTTGAGCAAATCAAAATCTATCTCAAAAGGTTTCCTCATGGTGCATAGTTGGGGGTCTACAGCTGTTTCAACTATGAAATCAGATTCCGTGGGAGAGGCATTTCCTTCCTGGGATTCCTCATCTTCTAGATGTGTGTCAGCTGTATAGCATGGATGACTCACTTGGGAGGTCGTTTGGACTCCTTTTAACTTAAGCTTCCTTAGTTCTTTTTCCAATTCTAGATCTCGTCGCTTTAGTTCTTCCGTAGAGGTAGAACCAGCAAACGAATGCCTAGCTGGAGTCTTATCCTTAGGTTGTCTAGATGATCTAGACCTTGGCACTTCAGATCTAGATGCACTAGATCTTGCAACTTCTTCTATGAGAAGATTTGACTTAGGGGTCGACTGAGAACCTCGGTCGAAACTTATCTTGACAGTACCATCCAAGTACTGCTGGATATAATCTAGATCTCCTAGATTATGTTTTACGGGATCAGGCTTAAAACTCTCATTGGTCAAACTCCATTCTTTGGGTAACTCAATGTCAGTCCAATGAATAGTTCGAGGAACGTGAATATTTGCGTTACTCTGGCTACTTTGGATCAACATGGTTTGACCATTTGGGCTTCTCTTAATTGCCTGGAAGTTCATGTTAGTTCCAATGCACTTATAGTAGATCCTGTAAATCAAGGCTAGAGGCTGGACACCTTCTAGAATCTTATATCCTTGGGTTCTAATACTCAGGGTCAAAACCTTCAGGATGTGAGGATCACTTAAACTTACGGTGAAATCAGGGAAACAGTCAAAATAGACTGGCCCTTTTGATCCTATCTTCAAAGAGTTGGATTTTTTGTTGAAGGGTCTTTTGACTTAATTGTTCTTCAATTCTTTTAACCTTAATCTCCTCTTGTAAAAACCCTATCTGTTGGGTCTTAGACTTGATTAGGTTAACAGACTTAGAGATTGAATTGCTTTTGAAAGCATTCAATTGACTTAATTCTGGTTTGGCCAGAAATTTAAACTTAACCTTTTCATCCATGGGGTAGGTAATTAACCCATCCTGGTCTGTTGTAAAAGGATACAACAGAGTAATGAAAGGTAGACTTAATATGACTTTGTCAGTCATATTCTTAACCAAGACAAATGATGTTTTGAAGCAAACATTGTCTTGGCACACATGGGCTTTGCTTATCTCAAAAGTAATTTGCTTCTTGCTGCCATTAGCAGAACGCAAATTCTCTTTTGACTTACTGTAATACTTCGTAGGAACAAGTCCTTCTTGTATACAGTTCAGATCTGCACCTGTATCAATTAATACAACTACAGATAACTCAAAATCTTGGATCTTAATTTTAACCTTGGAATACCATTTTTTAATATGGATTCGGTTGATTAGGCTTATACAATTTTCTTCAAATTGTGGAGGCGTGTCTTCAAGCTTTGGTTCGGACTTGGCTTCACTATTATTAGAACTGCTAGCGGCTGTCTTAAGCTTGTGCTCAATTTTCAAGAGATTAAAATCCTGTTTTAACTCTTGATTTTCTTCCTTAAGTATTTTAATCTCAGACTTAATTTGATTAACTTCAAGTTGCAAATCTTTTATTGTGATTTGTTCCTTTGGTTTATCAAATCTTTTAAGCGTGTTGCTTAAACTTATATCAAGACCTTTAGACTTATTAACTTCTCTTTTTGTTAGAAGTTTTCTTAACTTTTCTAAATATTGTCTCTTTAACTCAGAATTCTCGATTTTACTTATAAGATCAAGAAGCAATTCTTCTTGCTCTTCTTCTTTGATCATAACACCAATTGTCTTGCAACAAGTGTCGTTACAACCGAAACTTATGTTTGGACTAGACTCAGACTCATTGCTACTGCATGAGCGGTAGCTGTTATCGCTTGAACTAATATTTAGTTCAGACTCATAGTTACTGGGTTCAGTGTCTTTTATCTCTAACATTTTTATTAAATATTATATATATATATATATATATATATATATATATATAATATTTAAAACAAAGTATTGACAGCATCAGAATCTCCGAATCCAATTTTCTCATTGAATATGGGGATTCCTTCCTCATTGGTTTTGACAGCACTTCTAATGCTGGCTCTTGACTCATCGGTGAGATGCTTTTCATATATATATATATATATATATATATATATATATATATATATTTCGCTACCAATTCTTAGCTCTGATGATGTCGTAATGTCACATGAAAATCGAAATTTTTCACCTACACCTTTTTGTAAAAGGCAGAGCGTTACATAAAGGCACATGCATTTCCAAATCTAGTAGTGTAAATATTTAAGTACATTAAAGCTCAATGCTTTTAAAACAATAGCTCAGCCATACATGTACACGAGCGGAGCTCTAGTATATAAGTAAGTCTAAGCAGGAAACTACTACATATAATCATGAAAACATCTCAAATATCATAAAACAATGCTATGCTCATGTACACAACACAATATTGTGCTGTAGGGAACGCAGGACCACAGGTCTTTATCACTACAATGTTGTGACAGAGGGAACGCAGACCCAAAGGTCTTCATAAGACAGTGCCAAAGGGAACTCCGGCCCAGAGGTATTCCACAGCACAATCGCCAATGGGAACACCGGCTCAAAGGTCTTTAACACAATTGCCAATGGAAACATCGGCCCAAGGGTCTTCAACACAATTCTCATGTTTCATGCTCAAATCAATATATCATTTAAATTTCATGCTCATGCTTTTAACACACAATATTCTCATAAAGTACAAACATTTCAATGGGTCATTTCTCAATCACAATTTACATAATTTAAATTTCAACTCTAGTATACAATAAAACTCAATTAAAACAAATATTAATTCATACTTGTCTTTTAAACACAAGAATGCTTCATCAAAACACACTTCAAATCATGCTATCAAATTCATATCTCTAGTCACTTAAACACAATTATCATATCTCAACATAATTGAAGATAATTAAAACATCCTGAAACATATACTCAATATATATTGTCAGTTCGATATGAAAACAACATATTATTTCATTTCTATAAAATATTTAAAGTAGAGTAAAATTTTCTCAATGAGGAGGATACTCACTTTGGTTGCACAGATATTAAGTTCAAATATGAGTTCCTAGGCAATGACGTGCAATGTACCACTGCAATTCAACACACGCACAATACTTTATCAATTTTTAACACTAAACTTGCATTTAGCTCTTAAATTGCTTAAGAGTTAAACCCATGAAAAACCCTTAGATTTTCTAGGGTTCCAATCAACTACCCAATTATGATAAACACTAACCCAACAATAACAATACTAACACATAAGATTTACTTAGGTTAAACACTAGAAATTTACAACTTAAACACATAACCCAAAAACTAGGGTTTTGGAAAACTTACTAAAATTCACCCGAATGTAACCTAACACTTGGAGAATGTTTAGGATGCTCCAAAACACACAAAACCTAAAGAATAACAAAAATTAAACTCATATATCTCAAGATTTAATTCAAAATCTCAAAAGATAATAGTTTACGAAATTACCTTAAACCAATATGTAGAAATGTAGATCGAGCTTCATAGATCATGTTTCCGGGCTTAGATTTGAGGTTAAGGGCTTGGATTTTCGTGGATCAAGGGTTTTCATGGAAAACCCTAAGAGAAATTGTGAAGAAGGGGGAAGAAAGACTCATTCTCGCATTTATCTCAGGTGCCATTCTGATGGGTTAAGTGGGCGTCCGGACGCACGCATTTTAAATTGCATTCTGTAACACGAATCCTCAAGGGTTTCCGGACCGTGTTGCAAACGGAACCTCTCGGACTTGAGTGTCCCCAAGAGCGCCCGGACGGATTGCGGACGGGAGCTCTCGAACTTTTGCATTCGCAAAGGCGTTCGAACGGCTTTGCGAACGTGGACTTTCTGCCAAGGCCGCCCAGAGAGCTATTCTACCCGTCCAGATGCTTATACCAGAACTCCACTCTTAGATTTTCTAAGTGTTTCCTAGACGTTTTCTTGGCATTTTACTAACATCTTACTAACTCTAATCATTTATTTAATCAAATCTTTATTTTAAATATCTAATTAATATTAGCGATATTACAATATCGGTAAAAAGGAATTAGATCCCCAGAAATTTCCTGCCCAATTTTCCTAAAATTCGGGCAAGTAGTGAGAGAAGGAGCATAAGACTCGAGGTGTCTAGGTAGCCTGTGGTGCAGCGTCCACCTGCCTAGGAACCCTGGGCCCTGAACCATGCACCCTCCTTTCTCATTCCCTGCCTGACTTCTCTGAAATTCAATCATTGAATCTAGTGGATTAGGATTCTGGTGGTAAAAATGCCATCATAATGTTTGTTTGGATGGATACAGTGGTGTTGTTGGTCTTTTTTCTTAGAATAATCATTAAATAATTAATTCAATTATTTCCTATCAACTTAACTATTTGGGATAATTGGTGAGTCAACATAGTATTAGAGTGGTGGCCTTCAGTTTTAAACTTGAGTTCATAATTTTTCTCTAACTTTAGTTAAATGTTTCACGTGTTCGATTTCACTTATGGGATGTATCGTAATTTAATAATTTACTCTCATTTCAATTAAAAAATTGGGT
Organism: Alnus glutinosa; assembly: GCF_958979055.1. Classification (NCBI taxonomy): domain Eukaryota; kingdom Viridiplantae; phylum Streptophyta; class Magnoliopsida; order Fagales; family Betulaceae; genus Alnus; species Alnus glutinosa. The sequence goes on along the minus strand of NC_084897.1, from coordinate 8,413,953 downwards.
TGAGTATGTTTATTCCCCTCAAACTACTTTCTTTCTTCTTCTTTCTTTTTTTTTTTTTTTTTTTTTTTTTTTTTTTTGCAATGTCCCCTCTTCTAATCTACCATTAGGGTTGCAATTTCTTTCACTACACAAAATGATAAAAATACTATACATAAGATTGAAAATGACTAACCTTTTTCTGATTTTATTTTATATATATATATATATATATATCTCTTATGAAGGATATTTTTGTTATTTTGGATTGCAAAAGGAGGACATACAACCCTAATGATAGATTGTGAGGACATTGCAAAAATTAAAATTTTAGGAGACATTAAAAAAAGAAAGATGGTAGTTAGAGAGGGGTAAACAAAGTTTTTCTTAAAATATTTCACTTGTGATTTGGTCTCATACATGATGAGAAGTATTATAATACTAACTAATTAAATGATTAAATTTATAATTTTTTATTAACTTAAACTTTTAAGACAACTTGTAATTTAAAAAGGTGTAAATACTATTAAATTCAAACTATTTAAATTTATAATTTAACTTTTATTTTAATTAAATATTTTAGGTGTTAGACTCGTAATATTCGACGTTGTAGAAAGTTAGAAACATGATAAACCAAGGCTAACATGGTCTCAGTGGACACGACAAACTGGGGAGGAACATCGTGGTCGTGGATGATGCCATAAAAATGGGCGGGTATGGCAAGAAATTTAAAGTGCATGACACATGTTCCACTAGAGCCGACCAATTAGAAGCTCTATGGATCTCAAATCTCCGAGGTGCAACGTGACGCTGCGTTGGGTTTGGCATGTCAGGAGACATATTCCCGGTGCGATTCTATCTGCTTGTGTCGCACTAAGGAATTGTATGTGCTTATCTTCTTTCTCTATTTTTTTTCCCTACACTCATTTCTCACAACAACTCCACAACAAGCTGATGTGGTTGGTAATATTTTATTACTTTTTTTGTTTTGTTTTCTTTCTTTTTGTAAAAAAATAATAAAATACTACCAGCCACGTCAGCTTGTTGTGAGACTGTTGTGAGAAATGAGTGTAGGGATCATTTCTCTTTTTTTAATATATTCACACGAGAGGAGGAAGAGAATTTAAACTAGTAACTTCTACTTTATAAGATATGATCTCCGATCGATTAAACTACCCTTTCAAAACTTTAACATGCTTATCGCAGTACAAAACTTGTCTCTCAGTTTTCTTAACTTTCTACGGTAACAAATTTTCATTTTTCAAGCGTTTATTACAAAAAGAAGTGTCATATATATATATATATATATATATATATATATATATATATATATAGCAGAGAAAATTAACAGTCCTTTTTCTTTTCTTAGGAATGAATGAATCCGGACATATTTGGTACTTGTCGTACCAGTGACTCGTATAAATAAAGTTGCGGAACTCGAGTCTCATTCACTCAGCTCTCATTCAAAACCCAACGAACTGGGTGTGTACGCGATGGGACTGGGCAGCACCAGCGCCAGCGCCGAAACGTCGTCGTTGATGAGCGAGTTCCTCCGGCAGGCCGGTGGATCCGCCGTGGTGGACGGAGGGCTAGCGACGGAGCTGGAGCGCCACGGCGCCGACCTCAACGATCCCCTCTGGAGTGCCAAGTGCCTCCTCACTTCCCCTCACCTTATTCGCAAGGTCCTCTCTCTGCGTGTGCGTGTGTGTGTGTGAAAATGTATGTATTTATGGATATAGAGTTTTATCTGCCAGACTTTGCGATTGTGCATTCATTGATTTTGGGTTTCTGTTTGTTTATTTTCGTCATTCACTTCCTTTTTTGTGTGGTTTGGTTGCTGAGAAAGTGCGAGAAAGTAATGCAATTGGAAATGTTTTTTTTTTTTGGATGAATAAATTGGAAATGTTGGGTTTCAGATATTCGTTAGTTGGAGTTCCAAAAGAGAGAGTGGAAAAATTGAGGGAAAAAAAAGGACCTTCATTAATTTGAGACAAATAGAAAAGGATATGGTTTGTGTAAAGTTTTATAAATCATTGAGATTTTTACTTTTCCCCGTTTCTTGAATGCTTGCATGTGTTCATTTTGGTGGTTTTTAGTGTTATGAGTCTCTGATTAGTGTGGTAAAGTTGCTCGGATCTTGGTTTTTGCTGTGATTAACAAATAATAAGGGTGTGCAATAATTGTATGAATTTGGGAGACCATGTGGACATCATGGCTTCTGACTCTTTGAGATTACTTGTTTGAAAATCACTTTATATGTCTGACCGGTATAAGATTTGAGGTGAAAGAAGACAGTTGTTCCCTAATTATGATGGTTGCCCAGGGCTCCTTTCCTCCTCCCTTATGAAATCTTGGATTTTTTGCTTCAAAGTCTAGCTTGCATCTGTCGCATGGCCCGGTCCCCCCTCATTGGGACCTTGCGGACTATAGTTTTACGTTTTTTATTTATTTATTTATTTTTATAAGTAATCGAGATGTTATTAAAAGCGTAAGGTGCCTCAGGTATACAAGAAGTATACAAGAGAAAACACCTAGCTAGAAGAATAAAAGAGAACAAAGAACAAAGAACTCCTGATAAATAATCACCAAAGAACAAACAAAAGCAGCTGTCTAAAGATATATACTAAAAAATAAAGCTTTAATCTCATCCAACGTCCTCTCATGATCCTTAAAACTTGTATTATTTCTTTCCCTCAACATAGACACCACAATAGACACGAAGGTACCATCTTCCACACAACAGCACTGTGAGGGCCACCAGCAGTCCACCAACACGTATATAAGTTGACCATTCATCTAGGCATGACCTAAGATTACCCAAAACGACATAAGAAAACATCCCACGAGGCCCCGACAACCTCACAATTGAGAAGATGGTCCACAGACTCCCTATACTCCTATCAACAACAATGACATGCAATTCCTCAAATTGTACATGATAAGGATCTTACCTAGTGCCGCTAACCAAGTAAAAAAGGCCAACCTCAAAGGATCCTTAGTCTGCCAAACACTTTTCCAAGGGAACTGAGAGCCATCATGGCGGTCCAAGACATTATAGAAGGATCTAACAGCGAACAACCCTCTTTTGGAGGGAACCCACCAAAGCTTGTCTTCACCTTCCCGACAACACTCTAAAGAACGAGGCAAACACATCCACCTCCTAGTTGTGAGCCACTCTAGCAAAGCTTACATTCCATTGAATGGAGCCACCTGAAATCTCCAAGAATTCCTCGACAGAAGTGTCCTTTGCACAAGCAATGCCGTATAACATTGGAAAGGCTTCCTTAAGGGCCAAATTCCCACACCACATATCATTGCCAGAAACTAACCCTGGAGCCATCTCCCACCTCACATATGGTATGGCTAGAGAAATTCCTCCAACCCATTCTAATATTCTTCCATAACCCCTCCACATATGTCCCAAGAGGCTCATAAGAACACCACTCACCCTGCAAACTACCGTACTTAGAATCCACCACAACTCTCCACCAACCCTCTCTCTTATGCACATAACGCCAAAGTCGTTTCCTTAAGAGAGCACAACTGAACATCAACAAGTTTCAAACCCCCAAACCCCCCCCCCCCCCCCCCCCCCCTCAGAGATCGGAGTTTATGAACTGGGACCACCAAACCAAATACATAGGGCTTTTAACACTTGAGTTTGTTTGGGATTACATTGGGAAATTGAGTTTTTGTCTTTAGAAAAAGCTTAAAAGAACTTTTTAGAAAACCCTGATTTTTTTCATCTAAAAAAAAAAAATAGTGTTTTTTAAGTTTTTTACCAAATGGACCAATTTTTGTCTGGTGCAGTTTTTTATGTACTAAAAGTGTTTTTTTTTAAGTTTTTAACCAAATTGACCAATTTTTGTTTGGTGCAGTTTTTTATGTACTAAAAGTACTTTTTAAGTTCCTTAACGCAATTCCAAATAGGCTCTTAGACCTTCTATGCATGGAATCAGCTTTTCAGGTTTGTTTGCTATAGATGTATCATTGAATAGAGATGATAGAACCACTACTTGGGAATAGTTTCTTATTCGACATTTTTTTTTTTTTAAAGAAGTATAAATTTTATGTTTTTTGACTGTTTTGGGAGCTTTACTGTTACTTTGTTGTAAAATCTGTTTCAAGAAAAATGCTTCAATTTTCTCTTTAAGTTTGGTTTGTGACTTTTATGAACCAATAGTAGCTTTCCATGTAAATATCAAATAATATTCAGGGACATGGAGCTGCCATCTGATAAATTCCCATGTTTAAGCTAATTGATGAGTTTTCAGTTTTGGTAAAAAAATTTAGAAGGGTGTAAAAATGGCTGAAAGTTAAAACTCAAACAAATGCATTGTGCATCTTGTCCCTTTTTTATTTTTTTTTTTATTTTTTATTTTTTATTTTTTTTTTATTTCTCCTGATCAACTAATCGGACCCATCTACCCATTGTTATATGGTGAAAAATGAGTGTTTTAATAAACTTTTTTTGGATGAATATGAAGAAACTATTGATTGTTTTAGTAAACTTAATAGTGGTAGAATGCTAAAAATTTGTTAATAGTAGAGTATTTACTGAATAACATTTTTACGGGTAAAGGATTAATGTGGAAAAGTTAATTCAAATGGAAAATATTTTACATTTGTATTAAAGATATTAGTTGGTATATAATATCACTTACCAAAAAAAAAATATTCACAATTGGAAAAATTGTTATGAACTCGGCATTTGGAGACATTGACACTATATAATGTATGATACGAAGTAAGGAAGGACCTTAGGAAATATATCTTGAGTGGAAATTGATTATGTTTAACTGAAACAATGGGATTATAATTTCTCGTTTCCCTTATTCGCGGAGTTTATTGAGTTGCTTGATGGTGCAGGTACACCTTGATTACCTTGAAGCTGGTGCAGATATTATAATCTCAGCATCTTATCAAGTAAGTTCCCTTAACTAATGATCTTCTCTTAGTTCTCTATATGCAAAATAGAATTCAAGTTTATTTGTATGTGCACAGGCCACAATTCAGGGCTTTGAGGCTAAAGGATTTTCTAGAGAAGAAGGTGAAACCTTGCTTAGAAGAAGTGTTGAAATCGCCTGTGAGGCACGAGATAATTATTATGAAAGATGTGTTGAATGTTCATCGAATGACACTGGAGATGGTAGAATTCTCAAACATCGTCCCATCTTAGTTGCAGCATCTGTGGGGAGCTATGGGGCTTACTTGGCTGATGGGTCTGAGTACAGGTGAGTCAGCACTTGCTCCTTAAAGTAATTGCATGAGCTGCAATTATCTTTTGCTTTGATATGACCTAGATCTAGCAGTTCATGAGTAAACTATCACAATTCCCTACGTGTAATACTGGCATAACATTACACATTTTGGTTACCTGCCTTACATGCATGTGTATCATATATTTTAGCCATAAATATGGAATCACAAGCTAAAAATGACGAAGGTTTGTTTGTTTTTTTTTTTTTTTTGTTTCCTTTGTTGGGGGGAGGGGACAAGGGTTTAAAGAACAAAGTTTTGGCAGACTGCTGTTCTTCCTGCAAATAGAGAATTGATGTCCATATTGACAATTCAATGATCATGTGTCTTTTTTCTTGTTGTGTGCCTTAACAGTGGCAATTATGGTGATGCAATTACCTCAGAAACATTGAAAGATTTTCATCGGAGAAGGGTTCAAGTCCTAGCAGAGTCAGGTGCTGACCTAATTGCATTTGAAACAGTTCCTAATAAACTAGAAGCTCAGGTATTGGTCAAAGCTTAAAGATTTTCAGTAATGTTATAACCTCTTCATCAAGATATTTAATAAGGGCCAATGTTATTTTTTTGTTGGCTTCATATAGTCATGGCCGACAGATCTCTCTAATTTTCAGTTAGGTGCCCCCCAATATTTGGATTGGGTCATAAATAAAAAATTTTAAGAGTCATTGTAAAAGAGTTGGAAGGGGGGGGGGGGGGGGGGGGATAATGGATTTTGGCGTAATTATGGTGTTTCACTTCTTGATTTTGTGTTGAAAGCTTAGGCTTATGCAGATATTTTGGAGGAGGAAGATATAAAGATTCCTGCATGGTTTTCTTTCAATTCTAAAGATGGTGTAAATGTGGTTAGTGGTGATTCCATTCTTAAATGTGCATCCATTGCCGAATCATGCAAGAAAGTTGTTGCAGTGGGAATCAACTGTACCCCACCTAGATTCATTCGTGGACTGATATTATCTATTAAGAAGGTATCATCTTTAGGATTCTGTCCATTTTCCGGTTTTCATTTTCTCTTTGAATTTTATTCCTAATGTGTTTAGTTGAGCATTAGTCTGAGTTTTCTGTTGTTTAGAGCCATTTCACATCTTGACATTTCTAGTCTTTCTTTTATTAACAAAATGTTGCATAAAATGCTGTAGAACAAGCAAAAACTTGTTCATTCTACTATCTTCTAACGTTAGATAATTTGGCTGTCCTTGTTGACGTAAGATATTGTCAGCATCTTCTAAGCTATTGTAATTTTTTCTGGAGATGACATTAATGCTATGTTTATTAACCTATTTCTAGAGATGGAGGTTAATGTATGCATTCGAGTTGGCAAATACTTGAATAAATTTTAGATGGTTTAATTCAGACCTGTGAACAATCACGTTATGGGATCATTATCCAAATTGTGCTACAGTTGAGTTTCAATTTGCTAATTTTTGCAATCCAAATTTTTTTTTTTTTTTCCTTCCATTGTTATAGATTTTCTGGAAAAAGTATGCTATAGTATAAAGATTTAGATTAGAAGACTATGTTATTATAATTTAATTTCTACCATCTACAAAAATTGTATCTAAGTCTACCCCCATCATTCCAAATTCCTGGGTTGGTGGTGTACCACGTTTCCACACCTGTTCTGCATATTTCACTTACCTGCATTCTAGGTAATTTTCTGTGGAACTATACTTTCTGGTCCGTTCATTTTGTTGCAGTGGAATAACTTATTGTATTGTGAAAAATATAGGACCTATGTGCCTACTTTATTTTCTTTCCAACATATGAATTTTTTTTTCTCTGAATTGTTACATTCCTATGCTGCACTTTGCCTAATGGAATTCTTAACCTGATTATTGTGAGCAATTCCTTCAGGTGTCAACTAAACCTATAGTCATATATCCTAACAGTGGCGAAAGTTATGATGCTGAGAAAAAGGAGTGGGTGGTAAGTCCATTTTCTTTGGTTGCAGATTCCACGTCAGCAATTACAAATTGTCTTGTTTAGTACGAAATTTGAGTATGGAATCCTTTATCTAAGAGATATATTCTACCTTGACCAGAGGGTTAGAGTTCTGTTTACTGTTTTACTTTTTTCAGAAACCTGGGTTATGTGCCCTATAGTTGAGGCAACCCTGCATTTTTTCCCAGACGGAAATTTCCTACAAACTGAGTTCTAGGAACTCCTACAACCCATCCTTTAAAAATTGACGTGTCTTACTGGGTTGTAGGAAATTTTTGTCCCATGGCAAAAGACTTTCAATGGTGTACAGGTTTTGTGTACAAAAGCCATGCTTTGGAAAGTGTTTTTTTCTTTTTAAAAAAAAAAACAATAATTTAAAATATGTTCTCCATTTGTTTGTATTCAGAAACCTCTGGTCTCAGTTTATTTATTTCTGTATTGTAATGGAGGAGAACCCAAATCCTCTAGATAGAAGCGTCTTTTTGGCTTTTATCAATTATAGTCTGATTGATCACATCATGATCTAATTCCTCTTTCTCTCTCCCACACCCCCCCCCCCCCCCACCCCCCCTTCCTTTTCCTTCTCTTTCAGCCATATCTCACGTCATGATCTGCTTCCTGTTTTTCTTTCTGATTTTTTCAAACCAAATGCAATGAAAATTTGGAAATACATTCTAGATCTCATTCTTGTCTAATCCATAACAACACTGCCTTCGGCCTTGATTTTGTTGCAGCAACATACTGGGGTTTCAGATGATGATTTTGTGTCATATGTAGACAGATGGTGTGAGGTAGGGGCTTCCCTTGTGGGAGGCTGTTGCCGAACAACTCCAAATACCATTAAAGCCATATACAGGACTCTTTCCAATAGATCTGCTGCTGCTCTACTCCCATAGTAACTGTTATGACACGCAGAGAAGAAAACTAATGCTGATGGTGAAAAGGCTTGCTCTGTCTGAAGAAAATTCTTCTGGTTGTCATGTGGGAGGAGGGCTTCTTTGAAGCTGATGGGATGAGGCAGTTTCCTCATGAAGTTGCATATGTGAATCTTAGATCCAAGGGGAATTCCACTTGTCTTGAATTTTCACCTGTTTAATATAAATTTATGTTCCAATTTTATTTTGAGCATTTCTTTGCTTGTCTATTAATTACAAAATGAATTGTCTAAGAAAGCCTTTGATGTTGGAATTAGATCAAATTTCTGAGTGGTAGCTGCAGTTATAAGTAATTATAAGGGTGAAATCATAGAAGCTTCTTCTCTTCTGCTTGATTCCACAGATATTACGCATTGCTGGAACGGAGGTGGCCGAACCACCCTGGCCATTTCTTCCAATTGGGATTTACAGCTAAGGATTTCTTGTTGAATCTCCTGTCCGACTATAATTGTTCTTAACACTACTGAAGAATGAAGATGACAGCCAATTATTTGCTCAACGAAAATTAGTTGTCATGCATTAAGTACCTTTAAGAGTTGAGAATCGGTACTCGCTGGGCTGCTTCACAGGACAATTTTAGGCCGTGTTTTCAAAATTTTCAAAGCCAAAACAATAACAAACAAACTACAATTAAGAAATTATGTTAAATGTTTGGTATATTTTCTTTTACTTATTCTAGGGATGTATAGGGCTGGGCAAATAAATGCACGAGAGAGTTGGGTTATGGAAAGTGGAGAAGAGGTCTTACCGGGAGATACATGAGGATTTTAGGGTGAAAGAGAAAGAATGAAAACCTAGATAAAAGAAGTAAAGGGGGCTGCGTCTGTAATTTGAAAATAGAGAAGAAGAAAGGGTATTCTTTAACATGTTATTGAATTGGGTATTTAAGATGGAATTGTAAGAAACAGAGACTGCAAATGAGTGAATTGTATAATAGAAAGACTGATTACACCTTTACCAGTGGAGATGCATTCCTAGTCCAGCAGGGGCCACTGCCTCTGCTGAAAAAAAAGAAGAAAAAAAGTAATTTTTCTAATGGCCCCTACCCTACGGCTCACCTCTTTTCAGACTTTTCTAATGTCTTGGCCCCACCACATTTTCCTTGTTTTTCTTTCTGGCTATTAGTGTAAGATCAAGTCGGTCAGACTTTGCGTACGTAGGAAAAAAAAAAAATTCACAGTATTCACTCCATACTTCTATGCTCAGCCTACTACTTGTGTCGGGAACTTTGAATGGGAAATGAAGAAAAAAAAAGGTCTCAATCGTGTGGTGGAAGTGGAAGCAAGAAGTGCTTGGAAAAATGAAACAGAGAAGATATAGTCTTTGACTCTTTGTAGAACCAACTACCAAGAAGACTCAAGAAGTGCACGCCATGGAGAGGCATCGACAACTATTATGGTAATTGCTTTTGGGTTTTTGGTTGTTTCATAATTTGTCAAGCTATTTAGAGCTCGATATTAGGGTTTTTCTTGCCAATTTTTGTTGTTGTAGCATGCTTTCCAGTCACTGTACAGTAAAACTAAAATAGAATTAGAGATAGTCATAGAAAGCTTTCTCTACATTCTTCTTAGTTCTCAGTTTTTATAACTAACTTTCTCTTCATTCTTCTTAATTCTCTGTTCTTATAAGATAAAGAAGTTCAAGAATCAAGGCCCATCGTCACTGGTATGAAGTATATGAATCTCTAGCAAAATTTATTTTTTAATTACTCTAAAGGTAATTTGACTCCCTTTATAATCTTATTTAAATTGTTTTCAGGTGGTAATTCATAATATTAGATTACCTAATTGTCAAACAAAGCATTTGTGGGAGATGTGATTAATGTGTTAAAAACAAAGGTAAGTTTTTGTCATTCCTGATTATTAATCTCATTTTCATGTGAGTTTCATCTTTTAAGTTTGCTTTTTAATATATATATATATATATATATATATATATATATATATATATATATATATATATATATATATATATATATATATATATATATATATATATATTGTTGTGCAAATTATAATACTCGCAAGTGCACGAATCGTTTGCAATATAGCATTTTGCAAGTGCGAAGTCGATCCCACAGGGAATTGTGTTGCAAAAATTAATCTCTATTCAAACTAATCCTATTTTAACCTAGTTCCAAATTTAGGGATTTTTAAAAAAAGAAAACATAGACAAAATTAATGAAAATAAAGGGGTCTAGGGTTTTGAAATCCACACTCACCAAATCATAGCAACCAATTCTCATGCTCATCACACATATTTGAAGTTTTCACATGCAAAACTTAGGTATGCTCTACTTTGCTTCAAAAGTTGTTTAAATCATTCGATGAATCCATACTTGCACAAATCACAAAAGATATCTAGTTTTGACTAAATCATCAAATGTATCCATGGAATGAAACACAACGAATATCCAACATTTTGATAAATGAAAACCCAAGCCATCAATTTAATGAAACTATATCAAATCATCACTTGTATCCGGAAATCACAAGAGATATCCAACAATAATCTGAATAATTGAAGTAGAACAATGAGAAATCAAAACCCATAAACTCAAATAGCATAAACAAGCATGGAAACTCAGTTTCTCTTCAATGGTGAGGTTTTATCCTTAATCCTAGACGAAATTTCAGCTACACATAACTAAAGAAAGCATAAATAAACAACAAGAATGCATTAAAATCAAAGAAACTTACAAAGGATTGAAGTTTTAGGTCAAAATCAAACCAAAAACCCTAAACTACAATGAGAACGGCGCCTAGGGCGCTCCCAAGCGGCCTCCTTTCTCTAAAAAATGAGAAAAGAATGGTATTTATAGAGTTAGCTAGGGTTTCTGAAATTCCAGCTCCGCAAAAATTCGATCGATCGATTTTATAATCGATCGATCGACTTGAGATTCGATCGATCGACTTCCCAGCAATTCTGAATTTCCAGCTTTTTATGTATTTTCACTTGAAAATTACCATTTTTCTCTTAATGTCCTGCAAAAACGCAAAAACACCAAAACTAACCAAAACATCAGAAAATAACAAAGTTAAAGGTTTAACTAATGTAAATTAAGGGGTCCAAATATACATTTTTTGGCACTCATCATATATATATATATATATATATTATTGTTCATAAGTGCCTAATATTGACTTTTAAAGTTGTAGACTTGTAGTAAATTTCTTCTTATTTGCTTGTTTAAGTTTTGTTCCTATGAAAATCAATAAAATTGTGTAAATAAATATATCTACTTATAGACAATAGAATGATGAAAATAAAATTTTTATGTGGAAAGAGTAAAAGTCTAAGAGACAATGATATGTGTTTTGTATAGCACACATCTAGTAAATTTCTTCAAACAAAATGATAAATTGCTAGTGCAAATGATCAATTGATCATTATATAATTTATATTAGATTGCCTAAGCTGAGCAATGCATAGTTGGAAATGTCAATGTGATTAATGTGATAATGTGTTAAAAACAAAATTTAGCTTTTGTCATTTCAAGTTAGATAGATAGAGCATATATATTACTCAATCAAATTTTTGCTTGTGATCCCACTCTACACAGGTTGCATTGTAGTTCCTCTTCTTCTTAAGATTTGGACAGAGCTTCACACGGAGGCGGTATTAGGCGTCATTTACATTGGTAGTTTTTTCTCCACTTTATCTTATTTATGTTATTCCTATAATCCTATTTCTCTTGTGATCATGACTCTTTCATGATAAACAAAAAAAGACAATAATTTTATGATTGTTTATATTGTTGTTTTATTAATTTTGATTGTCTCTTATGAGGTTGTAATTTAACTTGAAAAATTTAGGTTCATGAAGCATGTCAAAGTTTAAAACTATCGAGTCATTCTTCAAAAGAAAAGAAGTTGTTCCATTAAGTAATACACTGTTGGATTTTAATGCTGAAACTTCAAATCTCAAAGAACGTCTTCTTAAATCTCAAAGGGTTGAAGCTGAAGAATATCCTTCTGAATCTCTAATTGTTGAAACCCAAGAGATTCTTACGAAGTTGATGCTTTTTCTATTGAACGGGATCCAGGGTCATGTCCTCCGATGTGGGCTATCCAGTGAATCGACGTGATGAAATAAAAATGGCTTATTTGAAAGCTTGTCCATATCAATTTCTTCGTTCAAAATATCCACTTTCTGGACCAGAAAATCATCCCCGTCACTTTCAAGCTTCTTGGTTCAAACAATTTTCATCTTGGCTTGAGTATTCTCTTACTACGGATGCTGCATATTGTTTGTCGTGTTATCATTTTACAATGAAACCAGTTGGACGTCTTGGATGTGATTTATTTACTACCAAGGGATTTAAAAATTTGAAAAAGGTTCATGATGAATATAAATGTGCATTTTTGACTCATATTGGAGAGGATCCTTGTTCACTCCATAATAATGTTGTGAAATCTTGTGAGGATTTAAAACAACAATCACAGCATATCGATAAATTATTGAATGCACAAAGTATCGAACAAATTTAAAATAATCGACTACGTGTGAAAACTTTTATTAATGTTGTTCGGTGGCTTGCATTTCAAGGATGTGCTTTTAGAGGTCATGATGAGACTCTTAATTCAAAAAAATCGAGGTAATGATTAAAAGTTTTCTTGAGATGATTAAAATTTTGGCATCATATAAAGAAAAAGTTGCAAAGGTTGTTTTGAAAAATTGCTCATAAATCTGCGAAGTATACTTCACATATAATTCCAAATGAGATTTTGCAAGTCATGACAAGTAAAGTGTGAGATAAAATTCGTGAAGATATTAGAGACTCTAAATTTTGCATTATTGTTGATAAAGCACGAGATGAGTCTAAAAGAGAACAAATGGCTATTGTTTTTGATTTGTTGACAAAGATGGTTTTATACAAGAATGCTTCTTTGATCTTGTTCATGTTGAAGATACATCAGAATTGACCGTAAAGAATAAAATATCTAATGTTCTTTCTCATCATGGACTTGATATTCAAAATATTTGTGGACAGGAAAGTGATGGTGCTAGCAATATGCGTGGTGAATGGAAAGAATTGCAGACATTATTTCTTAATAATTGTCCTTATGCATACTATGTTCATTGTTTCGCTCATCGATTACAATTAGCATTAGTTGTTGTATCTAGAGAAGTGGTTTCTGTTCATTAGTTATTCACAAATTTGAATTTCATTATCAATATGGTTGGTACTTCATGTAAACATCACGATCTACTACAAGCTGCTCAAGCAGAACAAATTGCAATATGCGAGCTATTGGTGAACTTGAAACTGGAAAAGCAGCTAACCAAATTGGCATTTTGAAACGAGCCGGTGATTCTCGTTGGGGTTCTCATTTTAATTCTCTTTCTAGCCTAATAAGGATGTTTGATGCTACTTGTTCAGTGCTTGAAAAAATTAGAAGAGAAGGAGCCACTTACTCTCAATGTGGAGATGCTAATGCTGCTTATAAAATGGTTACATCCTTCAAATTCATATTTATTTTACATTTAATGAAAGAAATTATGGGTATTACTGATGTTCTTTGTCAAGCTTTGCAGTAAAAATCTAAAGACATTTTGAATGCTATTCATTCAATTTCTGTTGCAAAAACATTATCCAAAACCATTGGGAGAAATTGCTTGAGAATGTTGTCTCTTTCTCCAAAAAATCTGAAATTGACATCCTAGACTCGAGTGCCCGTTATATTGAAGGTCGAAGTCATAATCAACAGAATCACATTACAGTGGGACATCATTATCATTTTGACATATTCAATGCTACTATAGACTTTCAATTACAATAGCTCAATAGTATGGTTGATGAAAGGGCAATGAAACTTTTGACACTTAGCTCAGCTTTGGATCCAAATGATGGTTATAAATCCTTTAAAATTGATGATATATGTTATAACACCCCAGAAAAATATTTAATAATTAGAATTTTTTTTAAGAATATTATTATTTTCTTTTGGTATATTAAAAATGGATTAAATCTATATATATTTTTTAGGATTAAATAATATATATTAGTGAATTGTAGTTTTCGCATTGAAGATTTGGAGGCACTATCTTTATGGAGAAAAATGTGAAATTTATACCGACCACAAGAGTCTCAAGTATTTATTCACGCAGAAAGAGTTAAATTTGAGGCAAAGGCGATGGTTAGAATTAATAAAAGATTATGATTGCGTAATCAATTATCACCCTGGGAAGGCCAACGTTGTCGCAGATGCATTGAGCAGGAAGTCTAGAGGAGGAGTCGCATGTCTAAACACCTTACCATGTGAATTACAAGCTGATCTTCAAAGATTTGATTTAGAAATTGTTCAAGGTGAAGCACTAGCACTATTGGCAAAGTTGGAGATTCGACCTACTCTTCTGGAAAGAATTCACACAGCACAAGAACAAGATGACGAGACTACTCGCTTAAAGGAGAAGATCAACAAAGGGTTGGGTTTTTATATCACGTCTGATGGGCTGCTTAGATACCAAAATAGAATCTGCGTTCCGAACGTCGTGGAGATAAAGAAACTGATTCTAGAAAGAGGCACATTTCTCACCATATTTGGTGCATCCTGGAGGAACGAAAATGTATCGTGACCTTAAGGGTTATTTTTGGTGGAATGGAATGAAACGAGACGTTGCTGAATTTGTAGAACGATGCTCAATGTGTCAACAAGTTAAAGCAGAACATCAAAGGCCTGCGGGACTGCTGCAACCTTTGGAGATACCGGTATGGAAATGGGAGGCAATAGCTATGGACTTTCTGGTGGGATTACCACGAACTCAGGCTGGGCACGATGCAATATGGGTGATCGTGGATAGATTAACTAAAGCCGCTCATTTTATACCAATAAGAGTAATATATTCTCTAGAGAAACTGATAGAACTGTATATACAGGAGATAGTCCAATTGCACGGAGTACCTGAATCAATAGTGTCAGACAGAGATCCTCATTTCACGTCAAGATTTTGGAAGAGTTTACAAGAAGCAATGGGTACCGAATTGCGATTTAGTACCGCCTATCATCCTCAGACTGATGGACAATCAGAGAGGACCATTCAGACCCTAGAAGATATGTTACGAGCTTGCATGTTGGATTTCAGTGGTAGTTGGGCGCGCTATCTTCCATTGGTGGAATTCTCCTACAACAACAGTTTCCAAGGTAATATTGGGATGGCGCCTTACGAAGCATTGTATGGGCGGAAGTGTCATTTCTCGCTTTATTGGGATGAGTTAGGTGAACGGAGAATTTTAGGACTGGATATTGTGCAAGACACTTAGGATAAGGTGGCGTTAATCCGGAGAAGATTGTCAGCTGCTCAAGATCGACAAAAGAGCTATGCAGATGTACGTCGAAGAACTTTGGAATTTTCAGAAGGCAACAATGTGTTTCTTAGAGTGTCACCTATGAAGGGAGTCACTAGATTCGGCAAGAAAAAGAAATTGAATCCCCGCTATGTGGGACTGTTTGAAATCTTGGAAAGAGTAGGCCCAGTAGCGTACCGATTGGCGTTACCACCAAGTCTAGCTGGAGTACACGATGTTTTTCATGTCTCTATGTTGAGGAAATACTTTCCTGATCCATCGCATGTCATCAAGTACGAGTCCTTACAGTTACAAGAAGATTTAGCCTATGAGGAAATTCCAGTAAAGCTGTTGGATCGCAAAGTTCAAGAATTGCGCACTAAAAGTATACCATTGGTGAAAGTTCTATGGAGAAATCATGAAATTGAAGAAACATCGTGGGAATTAGAAGATGAGATACGCAAGAAATACCCATCATTGTTTATTGAGAATTTTTAAAATATAAGATAATAATAAGATAATTATTATTGGAAATAATGCAGCACGTTTAATTAGAATAAACAAATTTTGAGGACGAAATTTTTATAAGGAGGGAATGTTATAACACCCCAGAAAAATATTTAATAATTAGAATGTTTTTTAAGAATATTATTATTTTCTTTGGTATATTAAAAAGGGATTAAATCTATAAATATTTTTTAGGATTAAATAATATGTATTAGTGAATTGTAGAAGCGGAACGTGGCTTAGTTATAACCCTTTGAAAAAAAAGAAAGATAATAGACTAAATCATCAGCAAGTATCTTCTTCCTTGCCTTCTTAAAATTTGTATACCCTCTTTAGTCTAAAATTACCTCTGCTGAAATATATATATATATATATATATATATATATATATATATATGTTTGTAATTTGGGTTAGAACACCTCAGATACGCACCTGCTGTTGTAAATTAGAAATTGATTTGTTTTATATCTACTCCTCTCCTCTCTTTTCTTCTAATTTGTTTATTTAATTACTTCCTATCTTCTTTCCTTCCACATCTTTCTTTCTCCTTCCTTTTGTTTTACCTTTTCTGAGAGAAAAACAAAAGAGTCAGATGAGAAAACGTAAGAGAGGAAAATAGGAGAAGGAAGAGAGAAGGGGAAGGGAGGGGAGATTTCCGGCGGATCTTCCGCCGCTAGGAAGGTCGCCGACGCCGGTGGGTCACGGCCAGCGCCGGAGACGTTGTAAATGGTCTTTTCCGATGATTTTTCTTCATACCCATAGTATAGAACACTCATTTTCTTTATGGGTAAGTGAAAATCTTAGTCCTTTTCCATGTTTAGTTAATTTTTTGAGAAGGATTTAGACCAGGAATTGAGGGTAGACCGAATGGGTTGTTGAGCAGAATTGTTTTTTTGTTCGGATGGGTATAAACCTATGAAAACTCTTCCCTGATTTTTTTTAATTGGTTCAGATTTAGGTGAAATTGTTGATTAATGTTTTTTTTAGAGCTTTTGGATGATTTGTAGAGATAATTGAGTGGCCAGATGTCACTGGAAAGGGATGATGATGTTGTTCTCTTTAAATAAAATAAACAATTAAATTACTATTAAATAGGATTATGTTTGACGTTAAAATTTCTTAGTTTCTGAAATTTATAGAAGTAATTTTTATTATTTTTTTTGAACATTCTCTAAATGTACTTTTATGATTTAATTTAGGTAGAGGTAACTAGGATCTCACTGAAGACTACCCAGGTAAGGGGATACAATACCGAAAAACCCCAACAAGATTTTATTACAAATCTTTTGAGAAAAGTGTTGGGGAATTTTACGAGGCATTTACTCATGTGAATTTAATTATATCAATGTTAAGCTTTATTTACTTATGTGTTATTATTCATGCAATTTTGTGCATAAATTTATAGTTATGATTAAGAGCATTTTAAAAGTTATGGATTATGCATATTTACAGTCATGAATAAGAGCATTTCAAAGATTTGATTATAGAGTGTTCTAAAGTTTATGATTTACATAGTTTTGAATGAAAAGAGGATCTAAAGTTTAAAGTCTGCACATGACTATAGTTATAAAAACAGCTCTTACAGTTTTAAAGCAAAGTATACAGTTATAGCAGAGCCTACAGTATTACAAAATAAAACATTCATGTACAGTAATTGTTTAACCCTGAGGCACTATTACAGTTAGGATCGGTACCCATAGGGTAGCAAGGCAAGCATACCGAAAAACGGTGTGTGCTACAGGCCGGGGTTGGCCTTCACCTACGGAAGATCCCCAACCCGGCGACTCTCCTCTGTGACGACAGACTGAGTCCATAGGTCCTTGGGACAAAAGCCAACGTGCTTCTCTCACGGGTAATAGCAGTGTAGAGTTTATAAAGGGTTAAACCACAACTACAGTTTTAATAAAAAAAATAGATAAGAAGAATTTACTTGATTATTTTCAAATTTCTCATGCTATTATTCATGTTTCTTGTTCATTTATTTTAAGTTCTGTTAATTATACTTATAAATTCAGTTTAAATTGTTCATTTTGTTATTTTTGTATAAACTATCATTATGCATGACTAAAAAATTTATAGCATGTTTTATTTCCCTGTTGTTGATATTTCCTTACTGAGTTGTCGAACTCACCCCTTTTCCTTATAACATTTTTCAGATGAAGGTATACATTATTGTAATGAGAGGGGGAGTTCCAGTGGGACTTCTTGTCGTTAGCGATCCTCAGATTTGGCTTGATCAGTGGGATACCTGGACCCATTGTTCAGTGGATTAGTAAGAGATGTAGATATCTGTAAGTAGTAGCAGTTTAGCATCTGGGGACTCCTTCGTGGACATGGACTGTAGAGCTAGAAGATCACGATAGTACAGTTTTATTTTGTTATGGAAACTGTACACATTACGGTCCTTTAACTTAGGTGGTTATCTAGCGATGTTGATTGCTAGCTTTTGTATTACCACTTTACTTTTGAGTTGTAAATAACTTTTAACCCAGTGTAACATTTTTGATACTGCTATTGTAAATAGTATAATTAGTTCTATTACTCGTGTCTTGGGACTCTCCGTCTTTACTTTTTTTTACATAAACTCACTTAGTTTGCGTTTCCCTTATTTCCCAAAACGGGGGCGTGACATATGTAGTCTTCCAGAGGTGTATTATCCTCATGATTTTTTTGAGCAGGAGCAAATTAATTTGGAATTTTAGTTGAAGTATTTTGAACTTGATGTGCATAGTGATTTGAAATTATAAAATTTGTCTTCCAATGCAGAATTATTTCAAGGATTGGCAGAGATAGAAAAATCAAAGACATACCATCTTATTGATAGATTAATTCGTCTTGTTTTAACTCTTCCAATGTCTACAGCGACTATCGAACGAACCTTTTTAACTATGAAAGTTGTTAAAACAAAACTTTGCAACAAAATTGAGGATAAATTTCTTCCAAATAGTTTAGTTGTATATATTGAAAGGAAAATTGCTAAGAGCTTCAAATTTCTGCCTTTTGTACTAGTGCCAACATGTTTTCGTTGCTAATAACTTAATTTTGGCACATATTTATGAACTTTTATAATATACTTTTGTGATACACATTGTGTGACAAATTACTCAATTTCTATTTAAATTGTGTTTATCATATTTTTGGTTTAGCCTCTCCAATCACAATCATCTGTCTCTGCCACTGACCTTTACAAATCAATTCGAGCTTGATCTAAACTCCTTTGGAATTATAATTGCTAAGCTATTTGTACTAATGAAAATACAATTGACTGAATGAATGAAAATACAAAATAGATTTGGCCTTTTATTCTATAGCCCACTTGTATGCCAGCTTAGCCCAAGTGGTTAGTCCAATAGCTTTGACAGCTCATTCAGTTATGACAAACTAACAAAGCCTGTTTAGTTATAACAAACTGACAAAGCCCACGTGACTGAATTATCCATTTGCCCTTTTAGATAAATTTGCCAACAGTGAATTGTTTGGCCTTCTAGAATAATCTACCAGCTGCGAATTGCTTGGCTCAAGACTGTATTCTCCTCGTTACACGAAAAGGCTGATGCACTTTCCTAAGCTCACGCAGGCTGATGAGCTTCCCAAGCTCACGGATGATGCTTTACCTCCAGATCTGATTCTCTTAATTAAACCTGTGACAATACCTCTCCCATTCACAACACCTTGCCTACAAGGTGTGGGTAAGATGATTTCAAATGATGGAAAGGCTCCCATGCCTCCTCCTCTATGAGTTGTCCTTGCCAACAAACCAAAAGTTCCACCATAGTGACGGTCTAAACTCTCTTTAGGCTTAGGTTGAATGACATTGTGATCATTGACAAGAGGAAGTTGGGAAATCACTTCAACAGACCTACCCAACTTGAGCTTCAATTGAGAAACATGAAAAACAAGGTGGATGAGTGATCCCACTGGTGGTACCCACCTTCTGAAGAATCTAGGAAGGACCATAGAAGCAATGAGACAACTTGAGGTTGCGACGCCAAGCTACCGAGAGTTGTCGGTAGGGTTGCAAACGTAAGTAAACCCACTCTTCTTCTTTAAAATGGCATCCTATACGTTTTAGATCTTCATATTTCTTCATCTTATTCTGAATCTTTTGAATGTTTTCTTGTAAAAGCTTCAAGATTACATCATGGGAGCGAAGTTGAGTCTTGATAGTAGCGAACTGCGTAGTCCCCGGCATATAGGTAAGCAGCCGGGGAGGTAAGTAGCCGTAGATAGCTTCAAATGGAGTTATTCTGGCAAAATGATGATAGGAAGTGTTATAACAATATTTTGCTAATGGTAGCCACTGCACCCATTCACTTGGTTTGTCACAAATAATGCATCGCAAATAATTCTCCATATATTTATTGACTGCTTCTGACTAACCGTCAAACTGAGGTGATAAGCCGTACTGAAAGCTAAAAATACCCCTTTTGCTTTAAAAATTACAGTCCCAAATTTACTTGTGAAAGTAGTATCCCGGTCTAAAATGGTAGAATGAGGCATACCATGGAGTTTGAACAACTAGTTGATAAAAAGTTGTGCTAACTTGTCAGCTGTGTAAGGGTGTTTAAGAGCTAGAAAATGAGCATACTTACTTAGCCTATCAACCACTACCCAAATCAAACTGTAACCCCCTGAAGTGGCAACCCTTCAATGAAATCCATCGAAATGCTGAGCCAAGGTCTTTCAGGGATTTGCAAAGGCTACAATAACCCTGCAGGAGAAACATTTTCTGCCTTAACCCTTTGGCATGTATCATATTCTCTAATAAACTTCTTAACATCAAACTTCAATCCTAGCGAAAAAAAAATAAAATAAAATAAAATAAAATTGGCTCGATGTATAGTCTTATCATATCCTGCATGACTTGCTAAAGGACTAGCATGCACAAATAGTAAAATCTTGCCTCAAAGGTTTTCTCTTATGTACATACGCTTCTTGTACAATAGGACACCATCTCTGAGGGAAAATTTTGTGTTAGATAGCTTACCCTCCTGGAATTACTGAACAAAGCTCTGCATTAGAGGATTGGAACAATAGCTTTCCTTTAATTCGGCTAGCCATTTAAAAGTGGGTTAAGAAATCACTGGCAAAGTGATTTCTTGCTCAGCATCTTCATCCCTCCTAGAAAGAGCATCGGCTATTGGATTGTCTTGGCCTTTTTTTTGTATTCAACAACAAAATCATAGCCTAACAACTTAGTAATCCACTTTTCTTTTGTTGCATAGGAGTTCCTATTTTCTGTTCCAATAGAAACTTTAAACTTTGGTGGTCTATTTTGATGGTAAAGGGATGGCCCAACAAATAAGGCCTCCACTTCTTTATTGCTGAAACCAGAGCTACCAATTCCTTCTCATAGGTAGAGATTGACAAAAATCTCCCCTTGAGAGCTTGGCTGAAAAAGGCTATCGGTCTTTATTGTTGCATCAAAACTGCTCCGATACGCATCACATTCAATCAGAAAAGGTTGACCAAAATCTGGTAGAATGAGTACTGGAGGATTAGTCACAGCCTTTTTAAGCTCTATAAAAGCTTCTTTAGCCCTTTCACTCCAACAAAAATCATTCTTCTTTAATATATCTGTTAAGGGAGCTACAATGGAACCATATCCCTTGACAAATTTGCGGTAGTACCTTGTAAGACCTAGGAAACCCCGCAAAGCCTTTAAGGACTTAGGTCTAGGCCATTCCACCATAGCAATCAACTTCTTTCCATCAGCTTTGACTCCTTTGGCTGAAATGAGATGCCCCAAGTAATCGATCTCAGCACAACCAAACTTGCATTTACTCTTCTTGGCAAATAGTTGATGTGCCTTCGACATGTTTAAAGTGAGCTTGAGATGTTGTAAGTGTTCTTGCATATTATGACTATACAGCAAAATATCATCAAAGAAGACCAAATAAATTTTTGTAAGTAGGGCCGAAATATGTCATTCATCAAACTCTGGGAAGTTGACAGAGCATTAGTTAAGCCAATTGGCATAACTAAAAACTCGTAGTGTCTCTCATGTGTCCTAAATGTTGTCTAAGGAATATCTTCTAGTTTGACACGTATTTGATGATAACTGGATCGTAAATCAAGCTTAGAAAACACTCTAGAACCATGTAACTCATCTAGGAGTTCATCAATTACCGGAATAGGAAATTTATCCTTTATTGTCTCCTTATTCAAGCACGGTAATCCATACACATACGCCACGATCCATCAGCTTTCCGGACCAGCAAAATGGGAGAGGAAAATGGGCTTTGAGATGGTTTAATAACCCTTGATTCAAGTAACTCCCGAAAAATTATCTCAATTTCCTCCTTCTAAAAATAGGGGTAACAGTAGGGTCGAACACATACTAGTTGTGCATTGGATTTTAACACAATAGCATGGTCATGTGACCTACAATGAGGAAGACCCATAGGTTCAGCAAAAATGTCCGCGAAATTCCCCAAAATTTGTATTAATTCTATGTCAACAAAGACCTCTGTAGAATCTCCTACATTCTCCAAAAGCTGTAACAATAACCCCTTTTTCCCATCTAGTTTAGAAGTAAAAGATTCAATTTCCTCCCACAAGCATGGGGCAACCAGCCCTTGTAATAGAAAGTTTTCTTTGGCAATGGTAAACTTCATGATTAAAGCTTTAAAATTCTACTCAATCGAACCAAGAGTTACTAACCATTGAATACCTAGAACCATATCACATCCAGCTAATATGATTATATAAGCATCCACTCTAAAAGACATCTCTGAGTTGTATTTGAACTTCACTACACTTGCCTTCACTTAATACTTCCTCCCCATTAGCTACCTTTACATGGATTTGACACTTTTTGTTAAGGAACAATCTAGTTTTCTTTACCACTGAAGAATCCAAAAAAATATGAGTACTCCCACTGTCAATGAGTATAAACATATTCTGATTTTTAACCCTCCGCACTATCCTCATAGTCTTAGGATGGACACTGCCAGTAATGGCTTGCAATGAAATTTCTGGTTTGGCCTCACTTTAAATAAACTCCATGAACTTTAAACCCTGCCCTTCTAACTCCGATTGAGATGACAATTCAAGTTCCTCAATAATCTCTTCACTATCCAGTAAAAATAGCTTAGGACTTTAACACTTAGTACCAAAATGCCATTTAGAATCACAATTATAACAAAGACCTTTCTTCCTTCTCTCATCCATCAGTGATTGAGAAATTTTCTGAATTGGAATGGTAGCTTTCAAATGAGTTACAAACTATGGATTAGTGGCAGTAGTTCAAGATTTAGGGAAACCTGAATTAGAAAAATTCCTATAACTTCTCCTCCCCAACAAAACATGTTCTTCCTAAACCATGGCTAAACCATAAGCAGCCAATAAATTTGGGGGATTAAACATGCACACAGGCAACCTAATTTCATCTTTTAAACCACTTAAGAAACAACTCAGTTTGTTATGGTCACTAATGCCCCTCAACCGGTATGAAATATCCTCAAAATTCTCTTTATATTCCTCCACACTAGATACTTGTTTAAGCCTAGTAAGAGACTCCATTGGATCATAATAACAAGAATGACCAAACCTATCCAACAGAGCATGAGTAAAGATCTCCAAATTCGGTAAGACCCCTGCCATATTTATATCCTGATACCAAACTAAGGCTTTGCCTTCCATATGAATAGAAGCTAACATCAACATTTGATTATAAGGAGTTCTATGAAAATAGAAAAACTTGTTTGCCTTATATATCCAGCCAACATGATCACTACCATCAAACTTAGGAAAGTCTATACGCACTGACCTTGTTATAATACCACCATGATCCTCACATTGTTGATCAAACATTGCATTTCTGTCTTCATGATAACACATTCTTGCATGCCTTTCATCTTGCTGTGGATGACAATGATGTCTTGGACCGTTAGGAAAAAACTGACTTCCATTAAACCAATCCTTTACAAATCCAGTGAATCTGTCCTCCACAAATTGTGGCTGCTGGAAATCCTTCCCATTTTGAGGCTGTGGCTCCTGGATCTGCGTAACTGGTGAAGCTCTCAACATGTGATCACCAGAAACCCTGGTAACTAGATTTTCCCCATTCATTCTAAATTTAGCAGGTTGCTTAACTTCTTTGATTTGGCCAAATTGGAGCTTCACAGGATGAAATTGCTCGCCACTTCCTCCTGCTTGACCAGATGTTTCGCCAAGCATAAACTTGGAATTGTTAGGCTATTTGATTGACTCCATAGCCTGAGTAAGATAAGTAAAATTCTACATAATTTGGTCAAATTTTTTATCACCATCACTACTGGTTTATATCCCTTCCATCTTCTTTTGTATTTCCTCCATGTTCTTCAACAAATTTGTGTACTTCTTTTTTGCCTGCACCTCATTTTTCTCCACTGTTTTCCTTAGTGCAGCAAAACTCTCTGTTAATTGATTCATCATTGTATTGTTGGCCATAGAAGCTCCAAGAACCAGTTGATCCACCAGGAATTTGTTGCTTTGATACTAATTTGTAACAAGTATGTTGCTGAATTAGGCATTTAAGACGGAATTGTAAGAAATAGAGACTGGAAATGAGTGAATTGTATAACAGAAAGACTGATTACACCTTTACAGATCAATTCGAGCTTGATCTAAACTCCTCTAGAATTATAACTGCTAAGCTATTTGTACTAATGAGAATACAATTGACTGAATGAATGAAAATACAAAATAGTTAGGGTGTTTTATTCTATAGCCCACTTGTATGAGAGCTCATCCCAAGTGGTTAGCCCAATAGCTTTGACAGCTCATTCCGTTATAACAAACTAACAAAGCCAATTCAGTTATAACAAACTGACAAAGACGATGTGACTGAATTACCCATGCACCCTTCTAGATAAGTCTGCTAGCAGTGAATTGTTTGGTCTTCTAGAATAATCTGCCAGCTGTGAATTGTTAGGCTCAAGACTGCATTCTCCTCGTTACACAAAACGGCTGATGAACTTCCCCAAGCTCACCCAAGCTGATGATCTTCCCCAAGCTTACGCATGATGCTCTACATCCAGATCTGATTCTCTTAATCTCTTACTCAGACCTGTGACATATTCTTAAAGGTGAACAGTTCCAATTCATGAAAAGAAACAATACATCATCATTCGGTGACAAAACAACCACATGGAGACCTTGAAGCAGAAGTGAAGTTCGGGTTTTGTTTTGTTTTTTTATTTTCTTTTCCCTTTTTTATTTCAAATTTATTGGGCTACAAATTTTTAGGGACATTTTTGTTTTTTGCTAGCCTTGGGGTAGACATTGACAATTTCCTTCACGACTTTCCTTGCCATTAGACCATGTCCAGTCTTCATTCTTGTCTTCCCATTCTCTTGGTGGGGGCACACGCAAAACTGAGGGTCCACCTTTATAACCATGTTGTTTCAATTCTTCAAAGTCCACAACTCCAGTCTTTTGCTTTCCAAATTTAACTGTACACATGTAGAGATAAAACTATAAGAGCTTCATTTTGAAGATAGGGTTTAGGGCTTCTGATCCAACGGAAAACAACAATCCACTCGTATATATCACATTCAAGAGTCTTTTTGATCCAACATCAATGTGGTTAAATACAAGAAGGATGCATAAATGATTTGTGAAGGTTTAATCGTTTATAATTTAACACAAGCTGTACGCCTTTGATGTTTTCAATTTAAGAATATGCAAACATAGCTAGATTCTACTAAAAGGGGACTTTCTCCGAAGATAAATGGCCTTACTATAAAAGTTAATGTGACCTTTGCTAACAGGTAATAACAAAATTATCAGACTAATTAAAAAAGTATACGAAATATAATTGGACAAAAAATAAAACCTTTCTTTTTCAGGTTTTCTTATGCCAACTGTTACTATTATTGGAAGCCAAAAAACTTTAGTTTTGAGATTCTTTGTAACGTCCCGCCTTTTACAAAAATGCGTAAGTGAAAATTTCGATTTTCACGTAACATTACGACATCATCAGAGTTAAATATTGGCAGCGGAATATATTTTTTTTCTTTACAATGACACATCAGAGCTGACTGAATAACCTTAATATATAAAATAATAACATTTATTCTAATAATATAAATACATCTCAAATAATAACATACGTGCCACAAACGGCACTTAATAAAGTATTAGTAATACCAAAATATTATAGCATCAAAGAGACATATAAAAAGAGTTTGAAATATGTACGTGAAATGATAGACTAAGCAGGGTAGTCCATCACATCCAAGAGATCACAACACAGGAGGCAACCTAGCCTCAAAAGACTGCTACTCATATCCATCTAAGCATCTGGATAGTCCTGATACTTTTCATCCTCAAATCCTGTATTAATAAATAATACAGATAGAAACAATAATACAAAAATACCTAAGTGAGACAGTTGTTTTCAATAATATAATGAATGCTGATTTACTTATGAAATGCAACATAATGAAATAAAAATAAAATAAAGATTATATATAAATATATATCTACAATTTATGGCCTATGGCTGCAAGTCATAGTCATAGATTGAATATGTTTATGTATATGTATATATAAATAAATAAAGAAATGGCGTGACAGTTTTATATGCAGAGTTTTAATTATATCTTTAAAGCACTCTGCTCGTGATGGATCCTACGGTTCGAATTAGCGTGTTGATTGGGATCCTACGGTCCCCCTTTTACGAGTCATCTCACCAAGTTTTATTAATCTTTTACTGGAATCCTACGGGGTTTCAGTGGCTTGTTTATTATTTATTCACGGGAGCTTAAGGTCCCACTGACAGCCATCACCCCCCCGCTGCATACCAGCTTTGTTATTAACCAGATTAGTTAAAACAAGAAAATATGCAAATTCACATGCACAACCAAATAAATAAAACAGTAAACACAATATTAAAGAAAAGGTCCACCAGCATCACCCTCAGTAAGTATAAAGATACTTACCATCTTCTGGTTCCAAAAGGATTTCCCTACAATTGTTGACAAAGGCTTCTAGAAAAAGGGCTAAAATTGCACCCTTGTAGCATACAAGAGAGGGGACTTTTCTGTTTTCCTTTTAAAAGGAGTGCAACCCGTGAGAGAAATAGAGAGTTCCTTCTTTTTGTTTTCTCCCTTCTTTCTCTCCTCTTTTCTTTTCCCTTCCATTAGTACCATAAACTAGACACACAAAAAGAGAAGAGAAGGGAGTTTACTTCCCTTTTCTACTGCTAGCCGTGAGAAAGAAATAGGAAGAGGAAGGAGATTTTTGCTGCAGCTTTGATGTTTTTCTTTTTCTGTACAGAGGGGAATTGTTTGCTGTTTATGAGAGAAACAGAGAGGGAAGTAAGTGAGAGTTTCTGCTCTTGTTTCATTGCTGTTTAAGAGAGGGAACAAGGGGAGTTTTGCTGCACCCTAGCTGTTGTCCAAAACATGGAAGAGTGGGTGTTCTTCTTCCACTACTCTGATAAAATTTGAAACAGAGAAAGAAATGGATTGTGGGTTTTGTTTGCTGCAATATACAACAATAATGATCTGTATAAAAGCAGAGAAAGTGCTGCTGAAAGTGAGAGAGAGCTTTTGCTGCACTATTTTTCTGCAGAAGAGGGAGAGTTTTCTGTGGCTTTTCAAAGAGAAAGCCACAGAAAACTCTCCTCCCGGAGTTTGTGAATATACCAGTGCTTGGGCTCCACTTCCTTGGGGTTGTTGTCGTCTTCCAATAGTAAAATTCTTAGGACAGTTCCTTGAAACATGACCAAGCTTACCACATTTAAAACAATTCGGGCTTCCATTTCTGCACTTTCCTGAGTGAGCCTTTCCACATTCATTGCAGGAAGATCTCTGACTTCCAACTGCTGGTGGACGACTCTTTCCTACGGATGGTTTGGAACCACTTCCTATGGCTGTCCTCTTCGCTGGATATGACGTCTGTTGCTTTGTTCGTCTCTCCAAGTCGTAAGCTGCTGCTAACTCATGAATTCCTCTTTCAGTGAGTGAGGCCACTTCTACCAATCTAGCGTAGTCTTTTATCTCCAAGCAAATTACTCTCTCCTTGATACGAGGATTGAGGCCATTTTCAAATCGTTCCGCTTTCGATTCTTCATCAGGGATAAGGTTGGCTGCAAATCTGGCTAATTCCATAAATCTAGCAGAATATTGTTCTACAGTCATATTACCTTGAACGAGGTTCTGAAATTCTATTGCATGCAACTGCCTCTAGGCTGTGGGGAAAAAGCATCTGTTGTATTCAACCTTGAATAACTCCCATGTGATCACTGCATCGTGCCCTAGCAGCACCTTTCTTGAATTCCACCATTGCCCAGCTTCTCCAATTAGCTTTAGTCTAACATATCAAACCTTCTGTTCATCCGTGCAATCGAGAGTATCAAACAATACCTCTATATCCTTAAGCCAAGCTTCTGCTGCGTTTGGCCCTTCAATGCCTTCAAAAGAACGGAAATAGTAGGAAGAGAAATCGCGAAGGGAACAGCCTATGCATTCGACTTGATCAACTAGTTGTGGAATTCGTGACAGGACATCAACAAGGTGCCTCGTTGTGTCGACTATAAATTGTATTAAGGCCGGATATATTCCATCATTGAACTGTGGAGGTTGGGGTGGAGGTGATAGTCCTTATCACCATTTTCATGGTGAGGTGCCTCTTGGTTAACAATATGCCTTGGGCGGCGTCTAGTTCTGTTTTCAAAACAATTATTATCCATATACATAATAGGACAGTCATTAAAATATAAACAAAGATCACACTACCAACAATCCTATCACATACATATTCCTCACATAGATGCAACTAAAGAGTTCTATCTAAAAATCATACTCTTAAGGTTTCTTTATGAAGTTGTTCTAAGTAATGAAAACAAATGCATATTTATGTTTTCATCAAAACTTTTTATTAACGAAATACTTAAACATTATTGATGATATTTGAACATACTTGAAACCGTTCAATACTTCCAAAACAAATATATTCAACATATGTTAGATCAGTTTTGTAAAAGCATTATATAAGTTTGCAATTCTATAAATACTTAAAGCATAGTTTTTCTCAGTGAGTAGAATACTTACTAAGTTTTTGCATAGAACTGAAATTTCGTTATTATTATCAGCTACCATTTATTATAGAATCTGTCCCTTGAAAAATCTTTAGTAGCTGATGAATTATTAATAAAACATTTAAAGCATACTATGTAACCGTGATTATATATGGAAGTTCCAATCTACCGCTTGGAAGCTCCTACATATAGTCCCATTTACAATAATACTTATAATCGGTGGCTCAGACATACATGCACGAGATCGCTCTATTACAGAATTTACGCCTACACATAAGTCTTAAGCAAAAAAAAAAAAACAATGGCATATCAAAAATATATGAAAGTATATTATGTAGTTGTGAACGTATATAGGCATTCCAATCTACCACTTGGAATTGCATACATACAAGTCCATCTACAATGTATTATTTCGAGATTGATATCACTTTCATAAAACTTTTATTTTCAAAACATTTTCATTGCTTCTAAATATCATTTCACAAACGAGGTAACAATATTAAAAGATATACTTAAAATATTTTCTTCGGGTCCAAAACTTTGAGAAAAGATTCTTTGCAAACTTGTTATTTAGCATGCAATTATTTAAATATTGATGGCTTAGGCTTATGTATACATGATGACTTCCTTTCGGATTCTCATATACACACAGACTTAGCTGAAAACAATGGCATCTTGCCTACTATGCAGAGACACAAGTGTTCCCTTGCTTAAGTAATATCAGTATCTCACACATTGATGCTCGAAAGCACATATACATAGGTACTAATATTATTAAGCTTTGAATAACACTGGCATCTTGTACAATGAAGCTCAATGCATTTTTTTTTAAAACCGCTAAAACAAGGCATTTTGCTTAGCTATACAAAGACATTTACATTTCCAGAAATAGATAACACCACGCCTAGTGATGAGTACCAAATATTGTATATTTAGACCCCTTGATTTACATTAATTAGACCTTTAGCCTTGTTATTTTCTGATGCTTTGGTTAGTTTTTGTGTTTTTATGTTTTGTAGGTCAATAAGTGAGGAATGGCAAAATTCATGTGGAATTGCTTGGAAAATTCAGAAGTTCTGAAGAACTCGATCGATAGAACTTAAATTCGATCGATCAAATTTTTCCCGAAGTTGATCGATCGAATAAAAGTCGATCGATCAAAATTTCCCAGAACTTACTTTTGCAGAAACGCCCCAGAACACCCAATTAGGAGCGTCTCCATGACAAAAAGCAGTTCTCCCTCTGATTTTCGCAGCAGAACACGCTGGTTTCGTGACCTTGGTTGTCTTTAGCAAGAGAGGAACCCTAGAGGGGTTAGAGGAGTCAATTTACATGGGTTTCTAGCCCTAATTTCCTTCTATAAAGCCATAGCCATGCCTCCTTGTTGGGAGAGTTCAGAGAGCAGTAGATAGGTTTAATTTCGTGCATTCAGTAGTGTATTCCAGTAGCTTTTGTTCTTAGACACTTTCTCTTTGTTAAGCTTTTCTTCTATTTCCATGTTTGTTCTTCATTTTCTTGTGGTGTTCTTAGTCATGGAAGGCTAGTAACCTCAACTAAGGTTGAGGATGAAACCTTTCCAGTGATGACACTCACACCTTGTTATACTACTTGCACATTTAATGATATATCATATTTGTTGTTCAAATTCCATTCATTTAATGCTTCATCTTTTGCAATGAATGTGGTTGGTGGTAGATGTAGGACATTTAATGTGTTTCAACCGATGGATACATTTTTTTATTGGTTTGAATGATGATATCCATTGTGATTTGTTCATGGAATGGATACATTGGATGATTTGATTTCAAATGGGTACTCTTTGTGATTTATTTTTGAGTTGGATTCATTTAATGGTTCTAGAGTTAGTGGTAAAGAAACTTGAATGACACCCTAAGCTTAATGTTCTTTGGGTGTTCAAGTGGGAACCAAGAGTGTGAGTTGTTGAATTTGGTTTGGTAGATTCCTTAACCTTAGTTTCTTTTAATTTGCATATTTCATTTTATCTCTTTTATTTAGTCTTTTGTTCTTGAATCAATCCTCAAACCTTTGGAACTAGGTTAAAATGAGGTTGATTAAACAAGACACCAATATTTGACCATTTCCCTGTGGATTCGACCTTGCACTTGCACATATTATATTGCAAACGATTCGTGCGCTTGCGAGTACTCATTAAAACTCACAACACCTAGATACATTGAAGCTAGTGCCTTTGAATGTCAGTTGATCATGCGAGCACTAGAGTGGAACTCCAATATGCAAGCACGTCTTTGTTGAAGAACAAATAGCAGTCCACCTGACTATACATAGACATTAGCATTTCTTATTCTAGGTAATGTGAACATCTAGGTATTTCTAATCTCAATGCTTTTAAAACATGCAACTATGTTTCTAACCTACAAATTACATAAATATGTTTTTTTTTTTTTTTTTTTAACATGTAAATGCTATCAGTATGTATACTAACATAATTAGCAAAAGATATATACCCTTACCAATCATACAATGCATATATCAACATGATTGGCACAGAAAAATACCATTGTCAGAATCACACAATACAAACATAGATGGTCATATTTAAAAATTCCTAACAGTAGACAACAGTTACTAATTTCATTAGCCATGAAATTTCAAACAAAAGCTTTTATAAAAAGTTGTTTATTTTACCTATAGCTCTTGTGTCATTCTTTGACTTCTAAGGTCAAACCTTAAGGTCTTCAGTTTAGAAATCAGAGTAGTTTACTCTAAAGACCAAACTGTAACTTATTTACTAAGGTCACCTTATGATACTAAAGGTTCACTGTAATTTACTCAAGTTAAACTATGACTCTAAGATGCTTTAACCGGTCCTCAGAGCGTAATACTCTGATACCATACTGTAACGTCCCGCCTTTTACAAAAAGGCGTAAGTAAAAATTTCGATTTTCACGTGACATTGCGACATCATCAGAGTTAAATATTGGCAGTGGAATATTTTTTTTTTTCTTTACAATGACACATCAGAGCTGACTGAATAATCTCAATATATAAAATAATAACCTTTGTTCTGATAATATAAATACATCTCAATAATAACATACGTGCCACAAGCGGCACTTAATAAAGTACTAGTAATACTAAAATATTATAGCATCAAAGAGACATAAAAAGAGTTTGACATATGTATGTGAAAGGATATACTAAGCAGGGTAGTCCATCACATCCAAGAGACCACAACACAGGAGGCAACCTAGCCTCAAAAGACTGCTACTCATATCCATCTAAGCATCAGGATAATCTTGATACTCTTCATCCTCAAATCCTGTATTAATAAATAATACAGATAGAAACAATAATACAAAAATACCTAAGTGAGTAAGCTGTTTTCAATAATATAATGAATGCTGATTTATTTATGAAATGCAACATAATGAAATAAAATAAAATAAAGATTATATATAAATATATATCTACAATTTATGGCCTATGGTTGCAAGTCATAGTCATAGATTGAATATGTATATGTATATATAAATAAATAAAGAAATGGTATGACAGTTTTATATGCAGAGTTTTAATTATATCTTTAAAGCACTCCTCTCGTGATGGATCCTACAGTCCGTATTAGCGTGTTCATTGGGATCCTACGGTCCCCCTTTTACGAGTCATCTCACCAAGTTTTAGTAATCTTTTACTGGAATCCTACGGTTCCAGCATAACTGAAATCTTACAGTTTCAGTGGCTTGTTAATTATTCATTCACAGAAGCCTAAGGTCCCACTGGCAGCCATCACCCCACCCCCCCGCGCTGCATACCAGCTTTGTTATTAACCAGATTAGTTAAAATAGGAAAATATGCAAATCCACATGCGCAACCAAATAAATAAAACAGTAAACACAATATTAAAGAAAAGGTCCACCAGCATCACCCTCAGTAAGTATAAAGATACTTATCGTCTTCTGGTTCCAAAAGGATTTCCACACAATTGTTGATAACGGCTTCTAGAAAAAGGGCTAAAATTGCACCCTTGTAGTATACAAGAGAGGGGACTTTTCTGTTTTCCTTTTAAAAAGAGTGCAGCCCGTGAGAGATATAGAGTTTTCCTTCTTTTTGTTCTCCCTTCTTTCTCTCCTCTTTTCTTTTGTTTTCCCTTCCATTAGTACCATAAACTAGACACACAAAAAGAGAAGAGAATGGAGTTTACTTCTCTTTTCTATTGCTAGCCGTGAGAAAGAAATAGGAAGAGAAAGGAGATTTTGCTGAAGCTTTGATGCTTTTCTTTTTCTGTACAGTGGGGAATTGTTTGCTGTTTATGAGAGAAACAGAGAGGGAAGTAAGAGAGAGTTTCTGCTCTTGTTTCACTGCTGTTTAAGAGAGGGAACAAAGGGAGTTTTGCTACACCCTAGCTGTTGTCCAAAACATGGAAGAGTGGGTGTTCTTCTTCCACTATTCTGATAAAATTCGAAACAGAGAAAGAAATGGATTGTGGGTTTTGTTTGCTGCAATATACAGCAATAATGATTTGCAGAAAAGCAGAGATAGTGCTGCTGAAAGTGAGAGAGCTTTTGCTGCACTATTTTTCTGCAGAAGAGGGAGAGTTTTCTGTGGCTTTTCAAAGAGAAAAGGTTGCTATTTTGAGGGAGAAAAACAGAGAGCTTTACTTGCTGTTTTTGTGCAGTAAAGAAGAGAAGTGCTGCTGGTTTTGCAGCATATATTGGTTGCTGCAATTATACAGAAAATAAAGAAGGAAAAGGGAGAGATTTTCTGCAATGAAGACCGAGAGAGAAGAGGACTTAAGAGATAAGTTCCTGCAGAAAATAGAAACAAAGAAGAGAAGAAAATGACCTTCTCTTGCTGTTCTACGTGAGCCAAAAACCAGAAAAGAGAGAGGGGAAGTTGCTGCAAAAACAGAATAAAACCAAGAGAACAAGAAGAAGAAGTTGGCGTGAAATGAAGGGGTTACTCCTTTCCTTTTATACTAAATTGAGTGGTCAAGATCTCTTGAGCTTAATTCAATCCAGTGGCTGGGAATTAAACTTGGGCAGCCAATTTGGTGAGGGCATGAACATGTGTGAAGAAAGAAAGAGAAGAGAACCATGTGAATAAAGGAGCTGCACCTACATGGTGAGGTGTCCATGTAATCATGAGCTTGATATGAAAAAGATTTGAAGAGATTTTCATTCATGGATGAGGGGCTTCACCTGGGCACATGATTCATCAAAAGAATCTTAAGAAATCATTAATCTTCTCTATAATTAACTATCTTTTATTTCTAACTTAGAGAACATAACTAATACTTAACTTCTAACTAAACAATTAATTTCCTGTAGCCTTCATAACGTCTAAGAGCTGGAAATTGAGGAACTAAGTTCATGGATAGACAAAATCATCAATGGGTAATGATGATTTTGATAAAAATCAAAGGCCTAATAATTAATAATGATATATATGAATTTTCGTCCAAAATAGGGGTACTATGTTTTGTGGGTGTTTTTGTATCCTTAACGAAGTCCAAAAATTATGAAATTTGGAGGGTAGCTAGAGGACTTTGAGACGAGCGTTCTGGCTTTTAAATCGACCATAACGGAGTTTGTTTGACCCTATTTTCGTTATTCCAAAGTTTAAGGTCCGTTTGAACTTTTATTAAATTGAAATTATAAACGCTTCTTAATAAATGAATATTTATTTTCATAAATATTCATATTTATTCTTTTGCCTTATTATTGGATCTTAAATCATGTTTTAAGATATTTAATATCTTAAAATACAGGGTATTACATTCTTCTCCTTTTAGTTGATCAATTTATTCAAACACAGATAGATGATCCAGCTCTTCTGTCATGTAATTTCCTGTGAAGATATTATTTTATTCCAATATTTGATAAGAAACCATTTTAATAGTTTCTTAAAGAATGTAAGAAGTAAATAACTCCTTACACACTCAACATTAAGGATGAGCAAGCCAACCACAAGCCCCAATCCACACACATTCACTTGAGGAAAGAACATAAATCAAAATATGAAGTAACAACTTTGTTAGAACATTACACGACCAAGGTCCATTATAATGCTCTAACAATCTGAAAATTTTGGTGGCAGACCCTTGGCATGTTCATCCTTTGATCCCTTCTGTTTGTTTATGAATAATAATGGAATGATTGATTTAGGATTTTCTGGCAATCCTTTCACTTGGTCTAAATAATAGATAGGGGCTTAGCCTCAGCCCAATGGATTCATCTATTCCCATCCTTTTTTGTACAACATCTCCTTGCCATCACCTCTGACCATAATCCCTTATTACTACATACTGTTACCCCTTCAAATAACCTGCCTAGACCTTTTAGGTTTGAGGAATTCTGGACGAAGGATCCATCTTGCAGGAACATTATCTCCTCTGCTTGGAGCTCACACTTAGCTGGTTCTCCAGCATTTACACTGTCAAAGAAGTTGAAGGCCACGAAATATGCTCTCAAAAATTGGAATAAACTTCACTTTGGCCATATTCAAATGAGGATATCTTCTCTTACTAGGCAACTGGATACTCTACAATAATCCTGTGCCTTTGATCAATCCTATCAAGCAGAAAAATCGCTCAAGCATGTCTTGACTGAACTCTTCCTACAAGTGGAAATGCTCTGGAAAAATAAATATAGGGAGACTTGGCTTACTTGCAAGGACTTAAATACTAGGTTCTTCCATACCTCCACTCTGATTAAGAGAAGGCAAAACTCTATTACCTCTAT
Source organism: Alnus glutinosa (assembly GCF_958979055.1). NCBI lineage: Eukaryota > Viridiplantae > Streptophyta > Magnoliopsida > Fagales > Betulaceae > Alnus > Alnus glutinosa. The sequence continues at coordinate 8,378,297 of NC_084897.1, read as the reverse complement.
TAGGAAATTCATCTGACGACTGGATATTGAATCTTGCTACAATTGGAAGTTGCTTCTCAAATCATTGCAGCTCTCTGTTTGTGTCTTCTTCACCTGTTATTGATGAAGACTTGCTGAATTTATTTGATAGCTCTATCTCGGCTGATGACAACTCAGCTCTATGTCCATCCCATCTGAACAAGAAATTTTCAGAGCTCTCTCAAGTATTGGTTCCACCAAAGCTCCTGGTCCTGATGGCTTCACAGCTCTTTTCTACAAGAAATATTGGGATATTGTAAAGCATGTAGTGCTTCGATGTATTTGGGATTTCTTTTCGTCAAACCATCTACTAAAGGAACAAAATCATACTTTTATTGTACTTGTCCCCAAGCAACTGGGGCCCTTCTCTGTTGGCCATTTTCGCCTTATTAGCCTTTGCAATATCATCTACAAGATCATATCAAAAATTCTGGCTAATCACTTCAAAGGTCTGCTACATCTTTTTATCTCTCCATATCAATCTGCCTTTGTTCCTTCCAGAAATATTCAAGATAATTCTATCATGGCCCATGAATTATTCCATTCAATTAAATCAAAGAAAGGTCGTGGAGGTCTTATGGCTGTTAAGATTGAAATGTAAAAGGCTTTTGATCGTATGGAATGGTCCTTTCTTTTGGCCATCATGGGTAAATTGGGATTTCACCCTAAATGGATTAACTGGATTCGTATTTGTATTACTTCTTCACCCTTCTCCATTTTAATCAATGGCAGCCCATTTGGGTTATTTACCCCAGCTAGGGGACTTCACCAAGGTGACCCGTTATCTCCATTCTTATTTATTTTGGGCAAGGAGGTCATGTCTCGGCTTCTCCATCAACAAGAATCCATTGGACTTCTCAAAGGTATAGATTGCTAGGAATTGTCCTCCAATCATACATCTCCTTTTCTGATGATCTTATTATCTTTGCAAAAGCCACATCTATTGAAGCTTCTGCTATCAAGCCTTTCATGAGGCTATCTCTTTTGATACTATTCAAGTCTCCCAGCATATTAACAAGACTTCTATGGAGCACTACACTGCTTGGCATCAAATCCCAGATCCGAAGGAACACTGGCTGGCCCCTACAAGTCCTGGATTCAAATTAACTTTGATACAGCTATCTGGGATTCTTTCTCTGCACAAGCTACAGTTTTTCGAAATCACCAGGGTCATATCATTAGTACGATCTCCTAGATTAGCCCTTATTGTTCACCAAATTATGGTGAAGCATTAGCTGTGAGGCTAGCAGTTTCTCTTGCTACTTCTCTTAAGCTTGAGAATTTTATATTAGAAGGCGATTCTTAAGTGGTTATTTTATTACTGCAACATCCTCAAAGTCCACTTGACTGGCGCATTACATCTATTATTCAAGATATCATTGACTCCCTTCCAGTCTCTATCTCCTGGACTGCTAGAAAAGTCAATAGAAGTGCAAACTTCTGTGCCCACTCAGTGGCACATTGGGCCGCAACCAGATCCTTTGCTGGCCGCATTCCCATTGCTTCTCCAAATTTCGAACTCAGGACCTTTGGCTCTGATATCATGTTAAATCACAACTTGTCTCAAAAGCTTAAAGGTCCTGAGTTCAAAATTTGACTCCATCATTTACTTCCGATTTCAATTAAATATTCTATGTGTTGGGCCTCACCTATTAAAAGGAAGTCTGAACCCACACGTGAGGCAGAGTGTTAAAGTATTGATTAAGTGATTAAATTTACATCTTCCTATCAGCTTAAGCTTTTGGGACAAGTTGTGATTTAACACTATCCCAATCATTAGGGGAAAAGATCCACCTCTTTTTAGATTTTGTTGTTAGTTACTATAGTTTATTTCTGCTTTAAGCTTGTTAGGTGTTTTTCAGTTCAATGTACTTACAAAAAAAATAAAAAATAAAAACTTTTGCATAATGGGTTGCTATGTAAAATTTAGTTAGAACCCCCCGAAATTACCCGACACCCCATTATGCACCCTTACACTATAACCAAAATAGCCACGGTACCAACACAAATTTGGGTTGGTATTGTAGCTTCTCTAAACATTTTGTTTGTTCAACAAAACACTCTCTCTTTCTCTTGTGACAGCGCCTCTCCTCCTCAAATCTTTGGCCGCCACACTCAATGGATCGGCAAAATTTTTTTATCCCCCACTATCACCGATTCCCCAACAACCACACTCTCTCTTTCCATCCTTTGCTATCTCTCATCGGCCTAGTTCCCTCCCAGGAATCTGGGCAGCCATTTGTGCACATGGGAATGATCCAATTTATGGCTTGAAGGAATTAAATTCCCCAAGGTGCTTCGATTTATGCATTGAATGGGCATTGCAAACAGGGAGAGCTCCTTGAGGATCCTAGAGGAGAGTAGCAAAGTGAAAGAATTTCGTGGACAATGGAGCTTCCGAAGAAGCTATCGTTGTGGAGTGAGCAAGGGCGGAACCATAAATTTTGAGAAGGTGGGAACTATAAAAATACTTTTTTTTTTTGGGGAGGAAACAATTAATTTTATGGAGTCTACCTTATAAAAATATATAGATTTTAAGGAAATTCCTAAACTTTTGGGGGGGCTTCAACTAATACCCCGGGTCCGCCTCTGTGTGAGGTCGTGGAGGTTGGAGTGTGTGTGGCTGGAGTGGTTGGTGAAGGAGACGGTGAAGTGGGTGATGGCCCACAGGTACTTGGTGGCCACCAGGGCGAGGGTTTGGAGTGCCGAGAGCTAGGTGGCCTTGAAGCCCTCCGACTGGCAAATCTGTGAGATTGTAGTTTTGGCTATGGCAAACCATAACTATGTTGGGATTGTTGTTATCAAGGTTTTTGCTTTTGATTTCATGGAAGTTTGGTAGGAAGATGAAGACATCTTGACTAAAGAAAGAATAAAGAAATAATATTTAAATAGTATAGAGAAATAATAGATAATCGGATGTGAAGTGTATTTGAAAAACCTTTAGCTAAAATAGAAAAAGTAACCTTTTTAGCTATAATTTAGTTAGATCTTTACATAATCAGATGTGAATGCTCTTAGAGAGATAATGAGATCTATATTCAGTTCTTGTTAAAGATTAAGAAGAACTATCATGGATACCTTTGGAGGTTTTTTTTTTAGAAAGTCGGCTAGCTTTAGATTGATCATTTGCCTTTCTCTTGCTAACCCCATCTTCAGCTCCAAAGTTTGAAAGTGAAGACGATGACTCATTAGATGAGGAATCTTCCTCCTCATCACTCCACGGCATAACTCTCTTCATAGTAAAAAATGACTCTGAAGCACATTAAGAACACAATTAAAAAAAAAAAAGAGAAAACTGCAATTTACCCCCCTAATGTTTACACCAATTTGCAATTCTAGTACCAATGTTTAGATTGCTTCAATTGCACCGAAGAAAGTTGCAAAAATTTGCAATCCACCCCCTTCCGTCCAATTGCTCCGTTTGATGAGACGGAAATGCACCCACGCGGGTGGCACGTGAGTTTTTTGGGCCAAACTTGACGAAAATGCCCTCATCAAAATGCTGCGTTTTGCTCATCTCCTTCAGCGAATTTTCTCGAAGGCGTTGGTCGCCGGTGGTTCCTCGAGCTCGACTGGGCCAAATCAAATGATCGGCTACACAAGCTAAACACTCTCTACTGATCAAACCCACAAAACACTCATAATCAATCCATCAAACACCACCACCATTCGGCCATCAACACACACACACAAACACCACCGTTCGACCATCAATACACACACACGTCACTAGCTGGAAAACAGAGGTACACGGCCAAGAACAAACGACAACCTAGAAATATCCATCTTAAAAAATCAAACATATAATTGGTCAAAAATCAAGCAATTTCCAAGGTTTAATCACATTAAGGAATTCTCCCAAAATCCACCGGAAAAATGCTACTGAAACGGACGAAATTCGTGCTCTTCGATAGTCCACCGTCGACCTATCGGAAAACCCAGCTTTGTCTTGTTGGAAATCACTCTGGGTTTTGCCGGCGACCCCTGGTTCTGCTCGGGTCCTTTACGATCAACCTCTCTCGGCCCTCACCCGAGCTAGCTTCGATCTCCACCGTTCGCTCGCGCAGGAGCTAGACGAGCCCCAATCCTACGGCTTCAAAGCCCTCATCACTCTCGGCCTTTCCGTCATTGAGTCCCCAAACCCTCTTCCCTCTGGTTCGTCCAATAAAGTCTCAGATTGGGTGACCATCGGAACCCCAATTTTTGCGAAAATTCGTCGAAGGAGATGAGCAAAACGCAACATTTTGATGAGGGCATTTTCGACAAGTTTGGCCCAAAAAACTCACGTGCCGCGAGCGTGGGTGCATTTCCGTCTCGTCAGACAGAGCAATTGGACGGAAGGGGGTGGATTGCAAATTTTTGCAACTTTCTTCGGTGCAATTGAAGCAATCTAAACATACCAGAATTGCAAATTGGTGTAAACATTGGGGAGTAGATTGCAGTTTTCCCAAAAAACAATCAACAACTCCTAATGAAGATGACATGAAGAAGAAAACCACTTGGGTCATGTTCTGTCTTATTATGAAACTATTATTATACAACAACCAATTAAGACAATCGGAATCACATGTCGTAAACACCACAACCAAAAATTTCACATAAACTTGTCACCAAATTAAATAAGGATTCAAGTTGAGCAAAAATTTCCATTCCACATAAAATTTAGAAAAAAAGAGAAAGGATCTTAAGAGTAAAACACAGAAAACACATTTAACTTAAAACAACAGTTAGCTCATAGTGTAACATGCAATTTGGATACACAATGCACTTGCTCATTGGTTATTTCTAAAAGAAATCAATACCCAACTAAACAAACCAACCCTTAAACATTTTTTGATAGAGAGTAACTCATAGTTGTGACTTCTAGCTAGGGTTGTATGCGAGCAAAGCTACTCGTGAACATGTTTGGGCTCGGCTTGGATTAGCTCGGCTCGGGATCGGTTTGTTTATTAAACAAACAGAGCTTGAACAAAAAATTCAGGCTCTTATAACTTCATTTGTATTATTTGTATAATATTATTTTTAACTTTGTAACAAGAACATGTTAAGTATTTAAAAGAAAAATGTTCTTTGTAATGTAATATATATAAGTTCAATTATTGTAATTATTGTAATATATATAAGTGCATTTATGTGTATATGAATGTCTAAATATACTATAAGATAAACATATAAAATTGAGATTAGATTAGTTAAGATTTGAGTTAATTTCTCTAATTACTCAAAACAATAAATCTTAACCGTAATGAAGTAACTAATAAATAGTATTAATTTAAAAAAAAAAATTAAATAATCGTGACATTCACTTTATATATAGAATGACTAAATAAATTGAGTAGCTCGTGAACAAGTTCCTATTCGTTAAAAAAATAAATGAATAGAGTTTGAACATATTATCTGGTTCGGTGATAAGCTTGAGCTCGGCTCATATTCAGAAAAAGAAATGAAATGAACTGAGCTTGAACACACAATACTCGGCTCAGCTCGGTTCAATTATTGCCCTACTTCTAGCAATAGTTATGTTAAATGTAAAATTGAAAACAAGAAATAGAAGGAAAAAAAGAAAAAGAAGAAGAAGAAGTTAATAGTATTTAAATCAAGTCCATGACACACACAGATAAACTCGCAATCAGATCAAACAGCAAGCATAAAAATAGCAAAACATAAGTATGCAATCAATCAAATGTAATCTAATGCTCCGTTTGTTTCGACGTAAAATGGTTTTCATCGTAAAATATTTTCAATGAAATCATTTTCAGAAAAAATAAATTTCTCGAAAATATTTTTCGACGTTTGTTGCGCATGAAAAAATTACAAAAGGCGAAAATGCAACTATCGTTGGAATCCGGCAATGTCCGGTTGCCGTTGCCGAATTCCGGCGAGCATGTTTGGTCGGATCTGGCCAAAACGGTTGGATTCCGGCCGGATACCGGCCATTTTGGCCAGATCAGGCCGTATCAGTGGTCGGATCAATGGCCGAATCCGGTTAGATCCGGCCATTTTAGCTAGATCCGACCGGCTTCTGACCATGGCCGGAATTTGGTTCGCCAGCATCCGACGACGGTGACCAGATGTTGCAGGATTTCGGTGCCGTCAGTATTCCGGTGGCCGGATGTCGCCGGATTCTTGCACCTCCTGGATTCCAACAACCGACCACTACTGGATTCCGGCAATCGGATATCAAATATATGTGCAAGGACCAAGAGTTTAATTTTGGAAAACGATTTACGGTTTTAAAAACCGTAAATCGTTTTCCAAAAATTAAAAAAGCTTTTATCGTCAAACCGAAAATGATTTTCGTTGACCATTATTTTCGCCCCTACCAAACACCTTAAAATACTAAAATCATTTTACGCCGAAACAAACGGAGCATAAATAGAATTTGGAACAAGTGTAGAAAGTGTGTAATTAGTACTCGAAAATTGCTTAACTTCGTCCTTTTAATAACTTCAATTTTTCTTTTTTTTGTGCAATCAAATTGATATGCTTTGCAGCTCGAAACGCAAGCCTAGATTGATTCAGCGGAATTCTAGACAGAGGCGTAAGATGGTAAACATACCTTTGCCAATCGAATAGGACGAGGTCAGTGAGTTCGTGCATGCGTCGACTTAACGGAGGGTTAGGGTTTAAAACCAGAGCGTTGTCGGAGGCTAAACTACTAAAGTAAAGGAAAAGAAAAATTATATATTTATAAAAAAGGTTTTTTTTTTTTAAAAAAAAAAAGAAGAAAAAGTATATATATATATAAAAGAAAAAAGTATATATAAAATTCCTTTAAACTACCATATTATTATTAATGTTTTCTTAAACTACAAATTGTGTCATTGTGCCTCATAAATTATCAAGAAATATCAGTGCTTTCTGTTAACAAAAATATCCATCATAAAATTATTAGAATAAAATAAAAATTAAAAAAATTAAAAAAATAACAAAAAAACGAGTTCGTTTCTGGTGTTAAGGTTCTGGGTTAGATGACCGAAAAAAAGCGACGTCGTGCAGAGGCGTAAAAACGAGGTGGAAGGGTTGTAGCTTCATTCGGGCCGTTTGGAAAATTTGCTGTGTGGCAGCCGACTTTCCGACTCCTTTTCAGAGCAGCGAAAGGTTCTCTCTTTGTTCTTATTTTCACCAAATTATGGTGTGGGATTCTTTGTATTGTATGGCTGTGGGTTAGAGTCTAAGATTCTTCTTCATAACAAGAAAGTGATTGAAATTTTTTTCCGTGGTATTTGGACCGTGAGCTGAAAATAGAACAAAGAGTGATGAGACTCAATTGACGTCAAGGATTAAGGCAAGGCTTACAACAAAGCTCGATCAAAAGTTTGAGTCGTTTAAAGTATTTATTTAAGATTTGATCATCCACCATAAATTATATTTGCTTATTTGGTTAAAATTATATGTTGGGTATGCTTGATTTTGAGCCATTAAGTGTTCTTTGGGGCAGAATTACTCTTTCTCTGTTCTGCATTTCAATGATTGTTTCCTTTAGATGCATCTGACTTTGCAGCATATGCTGGCTTACTTGCCCAGTCAAACTCTTGGCTATTGAACTTCATTTTGAATAGCTCATTTATTGGATTTCTAGTTCAGGTTGCAATGATCTTATCTAGGAGGAGAATATCAGATATGGACTTTCGTGCAATTAGTGTGCTGGTCAATTCTAACAGAGATGCTCAAAAAATTAAAAGAAAAAAGAAGGAAGAAAAAGCTTTAAAACCTTATCGTGAAACATTACACGTCCTATGCCCTTTCCCTTTCTTAGCTTGAGTTTTCAATTTGAAATGTGGATTTATTCTTTGCAGGGTTGCCCAATGGTGCTGAACCCTTATTCACATCTAATGCAAGAAGTTAATAGTTATTATCTCCATGAATTATACATAAAAGTTGCCTGTGTTTTTGCTTAAATTTCATATGTTTGCTGCAGTTTGAGGTCTGTTGCATCTCATTAATGCTGTCCACGTTGCAGATATTGACCTTCAGTACCAGGATCATTGTTAATGTTTGCTGTCTGGACAAGATGCTATCTATAAGAAAAGTTAGCCGTCAGATTACTGCAAATCCCTCTTCTGTTTTGTATATTTTACTGGCTGCCAGCACTAGCAATGTGACTCAGGTATTCAGATGCCAACCTCAGGCTTATTGGGGGAGTTCTGTCTGTCAGTTTGTTAGCTCCTCTTTGACCTGCTTGGACACACAAACTGCTGTCTTGGGATTACAGAATAAATTTACTCTTCAACCAAAGTCTTCATCTACCATGGCTGGAACATTTTTGGCCCAGGCTCGAGACCCAGCTAAACTAAGTATGGAAATACAAAATGCAATTGATGAGGGTAGATATAACGATTCATGGAAGTTATATGAACAACATATGCAGTTGGAAGGCTTTCCTAGGAAATCTGTCGTGAACAAGCTTCTAACAAGTTTTTCAGATAGCCTTGACGTTCAGTGGCTTGAGAAGGCCTATGGGTTAGTAGAACAGGTTTTTGAGGAAGGAAAGCAGACCTTATTAGAAAAGGAGCCACTAATATATCTCTCTTTTTGTCTTTCCAAATCTGGACTACCAGTTCCTGCATCAACTCTCTTACGAAAATTGGTAGAAATGGAAGAATATCCCCCTGTTACTGCTTGGTCTGCAATTTTGGCCCACATGTCACAAACAGCTCCTGGGGCTTACCTTGCTGCTGAGTTGATTCTTGAGATAGGTTACTTGTTTCAAGATGGCAGGGTCGATCCGCGTAAAAAGAGTAATGCGCCTTTGATTGCTATGAAACCTAATACTACTGCTGTCAAAATTGCTTTGGCTGGGTGTCTTTTGTTTGGGACAACTAGGAAAGCAGAGCAGCTACTTGTTATGATGCCTCGAGTTGGTGTCAAAGCAGACACAAACTTGTTGATCATTATGGCACATATATATGAGAGAAATGGGCGAAGAGAAGAGCTAAAGAAGCTTCAAAGATACATTAATGAAGCTCATAATTTAAGTGATGTTCAGTTTCGACAGTTCTATAACTGCTTGTTTACATGCCACTTAAAATTTGGTGATCTAGATTCCGCATCCAACATGGTTTTGGAAATGCTTCGAAAAGCAAAAGAAGCAAGAAATTCTCTTGCTGCAGCTACACTTGTATATGATGCTTCTGCAAGTGGAAATCAGTCCCCACCTTTTGTGGCCTCTGGGCAAAGTTTGAGTCAAAGACAATTACAGGGTTCAGAGAATAATAAATTAATTAGATATGAAGAGTTTTCTAGGGACGGAAATTTCTTAAAGCTTGAGGCTGAATCGAAGCAAATGCTTAATACTTTGTTAGCTAAGTTGCAGATGCAAGTTGAATTGATTACAACTGAACGTGGAGTTCTTCAACCGACTGAAAGAATTTATGTGAAAATAGTTAAGGCTTTTCTAGAAGCTGGCAAGACCAAGGATTTGGCAGAATTCCTTATCAAGGTAGAGAAAGAAAATTCCCCAGTTTCCAATGATAATTCAGCCTTGGTACATGTTATTAATTCATGCATCTCACTCGGGTGGTTAGATGAGGCACATGACCTTCTTGATGAGATGCGTTTGGCTGGGATCAGAACTAGTTCTTCTATATATTCCTCTCTCTTGAAAGCATATTGCCAAGCAAACCGAGCGGGGGAGGTGGCATCACTTTTACGAGATGCTCGGAAGGCTGGAATCCAGCTAGATTCCAGCTCTTATGAGGCATTGATCCAATCCAGGGTGCTTCAAAAAGATACCCAAGGTGCCCTCCATCTATTCAAAGAGATGAAACAGGCTAAAATACCACGAGCAGGCCATCAAGAATTTGAGATATTAGTTAAGGGATGTGAAGAGGGTGGTGAGTCAGGGTTGATGGCAAAGCTCTTGCAGGAAATCAAGGAAGGGCAGATAATCGATAGTGGAGTGCATGATTGGAACAATGTAATCCACTTTTTTTGCAAGAAGAGATTGATGCAAGATGCAGAGAAGGCTCTGAAGAAGATGAGGAGTCTGGGGCATCCCCCAAATGCTCAGACTTTTCATTCCATGGTTACTGGCTATGCTGCTATTGGGGGAAAATATGTGGAGGTGACAGAGTTATGGGGTGAGATGAAGAGTCTTGCTTCTTCTACCTCAATGAGTTTTGATCAAGAACTTCTGGATTCTGTGCTTTATACATTTGTCAGGGGTGGATTTTTTGTTCGAGCAAATGAAGTCTTGGAGATGATGGAAAAAAGGAACATGTTTGTTGATAAGTACAAATACCGAACTCTCTTCTTGAAGTACCATAAAACACTTTATAAGGGCAAGGCTCCTAAATTCCAGACAGAAGCTCAACTGAAAAAGAGAGAAGCAGCATTGGCTTGCAAGAAGTGGGTAGGCTTGTGTTGAGAAAATTCATGGTCTGTTGCATGCCTTTTTGGGCAATATTCCATTGAGACTTGCTGTTACACAAATTTTCAAGAGAATCAAGTTTGGTGTAGCCGTAGCTGGCTGCCTTCAACATATATTGCCTGCAAGTATGTGTTAACAACGGTATTTCCAGCAAAATGACATGTAAATATTATGAGATGGGATTTGCGGGGGTAGGGGGAAAGAAAGAAAGAAAAAGGTGGGGAAGGTAGGACTCCAAATGCAGATGTATGATGTATCTGAAATACGTTATACTTGAGTAGCACTACATCACCTGCGCCAATTATACTACTGTTGGCTTTGTTCGAAAGAAGATTCTCTTCTAGGATTTGTTATGGCGTACCACGTTTCCACACCTGTTCCACATACTTCAGTTATCGACATTCTAGGTAACTTTCTGTGGAACTGTGCTTTCTGGTCCATTCATTTTGTTTCAGTGGAATAAGTTATTGCATTGTGAGAAATCATAGGACCTATGTGCCTACTTTATTTACTTTCCAATCAATATATGAACCTTTTACCTCTGAATTGTTAAATCCCTATGCTGCAATTTGCATAATGGAATTCCTAACCTCAACCTGATTATTGTGAGCAATTCCTTCAGGTGTCAACTAAACCTATAGTCATATATCCGTACTGTGGCGTCCCACATCGCTTGAAAATGAGGATGTGCCTATATGTATATTCGCATCATTCTTGACACAACGCGTTTTAAAGCCCTAATGGCCATGAACCTATCAGAACTCCGCAGTTAAACATGCTTCTGTGAGAGTAGTACCAGGATGAGTAACCTCTTAGGAAGTTTAGTTGGGAGTGAGTCATTACACATACAGTGGCGAAAGTTATGATGATGAGAAAAAGGAGTGAGTGGTAAGTCCATTTTCTTTGGTTGCAGATGTCACGCCAGTTGTTACAATTTGTCTTGTTTTGTACAAAATTTGAGTATGGAATCCTTGATCAAAGAGATATATTCTACCTTGAGCAGAGGGTTAGAGTTCTGTTCACTGTTCAGCTTTTTTTCAGAAACCTGGGCTATGCGCCTATGGTTGATGCAACTAGGCATTTTTTTCCCATGGCAGGAAACTTTCAGCCATATCAATGACTGACTGTTTTTCTTTATGATTTTCAAACCAAATGTAATGAAAATTTAGAAATACATTCTAGAATAAGATCTTGTATAATCCCATAACAACACTGCGTTGGCCTTGTTTTTGTTGCAGCAAAATACTGGGGTTTCAGATGAGGATTTTGTCTCATATGTAGACGGATGGTGTGAGGTAGGGGCTTCCCTTGTGGGAGGGCTAGGAGGCTGTTGCCTAACAACTCCAAATACAATTAAAGCCATATACATGACTCTTTCCAATAGATCTACTGCTGCTCTACTCCCATAGTAACTGTTGTGACTCGCGGAGAGGAAACTCTCTAAAGCTCATGGTGAAAAGGCTTGCTCGCTCTGAAGAAAATTCTTCTAGTTGTCATCTGGGAGGAGGGCTTTTTAGAAGCTGATGGGATGAGGCAGTTTCCTCATGAAGTTGCATATGTGAATCTTTGAGCCAAGGGGAATTCCACTTGTCTTGAATTTTCACCTGTTTAATATAAATTTATGTTCCAATTTTATTTAGAGCATTTCTTTGCTTGGCTATTAAATACCGAATGAATTGTCTAATGATTATCTGGAGTCAAAATCATAATGTATATGAGTATGTTAAATACCGGAAGACAACTTGGATATTGCTCGCCTAAGCATATCATACATTGACGTTGCAGAAACAAGTTATTGCTTATCAGTCCAACCAGCCAAGACATATCTTCTCCTACAGTAAATGGCGTAATGAATGAAAAAATGTTCTATTGGAATCGCAAAACACAAACTCAATTGTAGCCCAAGATGGCTCATACATCAAGCACATAAACACATTTTTATTTAATAACATGTACTCAGTTTTTTAAAAACATAAATAAATAAATAAACATGCATTTTTCACATGTTCAACTCCAATTTATAGGAATTTATATCCAATATTTATTCACCAAACCGACATTTTACCCCATTAGACCGAGTTACAGCCGAAAAACCAAAAAAAATGGCGCGCCCGTCCCTAAGTTGCATACAAAACCAAAAGACTCTAAACAGAGAAAAGCAAAGGCCTGTCTATCAAATATAAATACAATCGTATTTGCACGACACAAACTAGGAACAAAGCCAACAAACAAAGAACGTTGTATAAAATACGGGATAAAACCCAGACACAAGTAAACTCACACACACAAACAGTAAGATATGACATTGAAATTTGTATAGGCTTACAATTCCATCAAGCACCATATAATAATGCTAGAAACATAAACATAAACATTTATAATTTATCTAAAACATTTTACTTAGCTAAATTTAAATTTATGACTTTCTCCAATTCACCCGTCTTCGCGTTTGCTGCATCTTTCAAAAAGTCCTCACAAACCAATCATACTTCCTTGCAATCACAATTTGCCCAATAACAACTCCTATCACAAATCCACATCCATACCCTATAGCAACTACTTTCCAACCAAATTCAAATGGAGACTCTGAGCTTTCATTCTCTTCAAAGTGAGAAGGTGGAGTCTGAGTGTGCTTGAAATCTACATATTTATTTGATAACGGGCTTCCACACAATCCTGGATTACCTCCAAATGAACTATTCTGAAATGTGTCAAATTGATTTGCATGTGGTATAGGTCCTGTGAGACGGTTGTTGGAGACATTAAAGGATTCAAGGAAAAAGAGTTGTGTTAGTTGTGGAGGTATCTCTCCAAACAACTTGATTTGGGAAAGGTCCATTGATTCTATACGTGTCAAGTTCCCTAAAGAGGATGTGATATGAACAGTGAGAGCATTATTTGAAAGATTTAGCAAATGAAGACCTTTAAGACTCCCCACAACTTCTGGAATTTCTCCTTCAAATCTATTGCTCGAGAAATCAATGATCATGAACACATCTTGGATTTTCTCATAGTCCAACCTTATGCCTTTGTTTCTCATTGTAACTGTGTATTGGACAGGATAACCCCACCCGTCTCGGCCGACAAACCATACATTCATGTATATCAACTGATCATTTGCACCAACAACTTTCATGGCATTCCAATTTTGGAAATACTCTACAGGCAATTTTCCAGAGATTTTATTTTGAGAGAGATCAATTATATGCAACTCCGGGAATGCATAATTGGCTTTATGACTCTTTATTCCACCATGAAATCCATTAGAACGGAGGACAAGAACCTTCAACTGAGAAAGAGTTCCCAACCAAAAGGGAAAAGTTTCATTGATCTGATTGTTACCAACATGAAGATACTCTAGCATCATACAGTTTGCCATTGATCTTGGTAGCTGACCTTGGAATTGGTTTTCACTTAAGTCAATCATCTTTAAGCTACTCCCCATTGCCCAAGTTTTTGAGATGTTGCCATGGAAGTTGTTGCCTTGTAGTAGAAGTACAGACAAGGAACTGAAGTTTCCTAAGCATGGATGAATCTTGCCATTGAAGTTGTTATAGGAAAAATCAAGTACTAAAGGTGAACTCAAATTGCAAATCAATGGTGACATTTCTCTTATCAAGTTCCTTTGGACACGATAAATCTTGATAGATGGTTGTGGAATGGGGAGTGATCCTTGTAGCCAGTTATTGCCTAGTTCTAAAATTTCTAGTTTAGACCATGAGAGAACAATTGGAGATTGCTCAAAGCCTATTAGAAAATTTCCAGAAATAATTATAGCCTGAAGAGTTTCTAAACTCGTATTATACAACCATTTGGGGATTAGACCTTGGAGATTGTTGCTTGCCAGCTCAAGCCAACTCAATTTGTTTTGGTTACGCAAGAAATCTGGAAACTTCTGTAAGTTGCAAGAACCCAATGCTAAAGTGTGAAATTGTGCTAGAGTGTCAATTGAATTGGCCTTGGTTAGCAATGTCAAATTGTTGTTTGATAACAGAAGCAGACTTAAACTTTTGATCTTAAGAAACATGTCTAACTCCAACATCCCACTCAATTTATTGCGTAAAAGATCCAGATCAGTGAGTTGGGAGAGATTATTGAGTGAAGGTGGTATAGATCCAGAGAAATGGCAATCCCGAACACCTAAAACCTGTAAAGAACTTAAGTTTCCAATTGAAGTCGGTAGTTGACCAAAAAAACTTGTGCCCCTAAGTGTCAAAACCTCAAGAGAATTAGTAGAGTGAAATTCAGGCAAATGACCAATGAGATTCTGATTCTCTCCTATCCTAAGAACCCGTAGGTTTGGTAGTTGAAAAACTTTTGTTGGAAATTCTCCATGCAATTGACAATTTTTTAAATCTAGAGTTGTCAAAGAAGATAAATTTGCCAAACTTTCAGGTACTGCGGACGAGATATTGACGAAAGAGAGTAAAAGTTGTTCTAGGCTAGTTAAGTTTTGGACTAAACTTCCCAGGTCACTTTGAGTATATAAATCAGAATTAGAAGACAAATCGAGGGAAGACAACTTGGAGAGGTGTGAAACTCCTGAGGGGATTTGTCCTGAAAACATGGAGTAGGAGAGGTTGAGATAGGTTAACCTCGAAAGATTGCCAACTGCAGATGGGATTTGAGAGTCATTAAAGTCATTATGAGCAAGATTAAGCATTTGAAGTTGAAGAAGGCAAAAAACGCTACTGTTAGAGTTGAGAACCATACAGACAACTACCACTGAGATCAAGTTCGATAACATGACCTGTGCCCTTGCTGCACTCAACCCTGTCCCACGAGCAGCAATCACTATTAATCCATGATGCAACCTTAGGATACTCAAAAGGATAAAGAGAAACAGACTTGTTTATGATAAAACTATCCTTGAATTGCAACAAGGCTGATCTCTCATCTTCATGGCAAAGTGGCTGCAAAGAAGACAAAGAGCCAATGAGTAAAACAAGAAACATTGATAGAAAGAAAAGCAAGCGCTCGAACATGAACGGATACGAGTATGTCTCCATGATTTTTGATAATTAATGTTTTTTTCTTACTCTTTGCATAAGGAAAGAACTGCAAGTGAAGGGCTTTTATAGTCTTCCACATGCTTGTTATGTAACCGACAACCAAACAGGATAACACATGCGTTGTGGAAAAAATAGAAACCAATTCCATCGTTGGATTGCATATTGTTTGTTCCAAAACCAACAATAAAAAGTTACAAATATAAACACATTAAATTATAAGATTTTTTTTTTTTGTCTAATTGTCAAAAATACAAAAGAACTAGAATATAGGGTAATTTTTAAGTACCGATGAGAGCATCGAATACATACCAACTACAGTCGTCGGTTCCGTTCGCGCGTTCTTCGGCTTCTGTTGCAGTCAGTGCAGTCTAAAAGCCGGTTCTTTGTTTTCTAATTACTGATTATGTTTGTTGTAATGCGTCACTGAAGTTTCAGAGTGTTAAGGAAAACAATCTGGAGCAGTCAGAAAATCATTATTGTAGCCGGTGGCTGAACTTAAAATATTATTAATACAATTTAAAAAGGAATGAAGTAATTTATCACACTATCACAACAAGTATATATATGGTTATAAAAGTTCATAAATATGTGCTAAAATTGATATATTAGCAACATAACATGTCGGGATGACTTGGGGTGAAAGGGTGGTTGAAGTTAGCGGTTATACAACCGCCAACCGCTAAACCTTTTTTTTTTTTTTTTTTTTGTACCTTTTGGCTTGTGGACCTATTTTCGACTTTTTTTTTTTTTGCCTTTTTTTTCTTCTTAGTTTTCAGTTTTGAGGGCTTTAAATGTATGATACATATTTTTTGGTTGGTGTCAAAATGTCTATTATGAGTGGTAATATTGGATTATTTACTTGACAATCATATAAATGAAAATTCATAGTCTAAGACAATCATATAAATGAACTTAAAATATTACTTGGATGTGTTGTGACTTCATCCCATTTCCCCTTTCCCCCTGTTAATCAAAAGAAAAAACAGAAAAAGTGTGTGTGTGTGTGTGTGAGATAATTGTCCCACATCAGAGAGGAAAATAGAGTGAGGCGGCCTTATAAGCTCCTTCCTCTCTTCAAGAGATAGGCCCTTTTGAAGAGATGTGTTGGATTAAGCTTGTAAGACTGTCTTTGTCTAGCTCTTTCTCTCAAATTTCTGATGTGTTGTGACTTCATCCCATTTCCCATTTCCCCCTGTTAATCAAAAAAAAATAATAATGAAAATTCACAACATTAAAAAATCAACAATCCAAAACAATTATATCCATTGTCCACACACTCACACTCAACATATAAATGTAAATTCAAATAGAGAAGTGCGACACATCCCAAATTTTTTTCACTTCCATTCACTTCCACTTTCACTTCCACCCCCTTCCATTCTCACTCAGGTGGATTCAAACAAATAAATTTTAGTAAGAAATTCAAACAAATTCACTTCCACTTTCACTTCCACCCACTTCCATTCCCACTCAAGTGGATTCAAACAAATAAAATTTAGTCCAGAAATTCAACCAAATTCACTTCCACTTCCACTTCCATCAACTTTCACTTGCACTTCCACCCACTTCCATTCCCACTCAAGTGGCCAGATTCAAACAAATAAAGTTTAGTAGAGAAATTCAACCAAATTCACTTCCACTTCCACTTCAACTCACTTCCATTCCAACTCAAGTGGATTCAAACAAATAAAGTTTAGTAGATAAATTCAACCAAATTCACTTCCACTTCCACTTCCACCCGGCCACTTCCATTTCCACTCAAGTGGATTCAAACAAATAAAGTTTAGTATATAAATTCAACCAAATTCACTTCCACTTCCACTTTCACTTCCATCCACTTCCACTTCCACTTCCACCCACTTCCATAGTTCCACTTAAAAAAAAAAAAAAAAAAAAAAAAAAAAAAAAAAAAAGGGCTTTTTGAGCCATTTTCGTTGGAGCTGTTTTCATTAAAACGGCTCCAATTCAATTTTGACATGTTTTAATTAAAACACCTCTAATTGGAGCCGTTTTTGTTAAAACGGCTCAAATTGATCAGATTGATCGTGATAGAGTTCGATCAATCAAAATTGACACATTGAATGCTCAATCTAACGTGCGATTGATCCTAAGTACTAGTCCGGTCAATTATGACAGAATCATAGGATCGATAGAATAGTTATATATTTAGTTATATGCTAACTATACAATATATGTTATATTTATACTAATTAAGTATTAATAACTAATTAATATGTTAGTTTATATAATTAATATGTAAATTTATTCTTTACTAATTAGCTAGTATAGTATATGCTTATTTAGTGTGTGTGTGTGTGTGTGTATATATATATAATTTTTTTAAAAAAAAAAAAAAAAATCAAGAAATGTCATATAGACTATAATTGCTGGAATCCATGTTGTATATTTGAAAGAGGTTGACCTCCTTGTGTTTCTCATATTACAATCATCTTCTCGAGAGAGACAAAATGTGAAAATTGATGCCAACAGTTCATCACGAAATAAATGACTCACTAAGCCGGGATCACTAACAAGGTGGAGCTAGGATTTAGGATTTGGGGCGGCCAAATTGAAAAAAAAAATAATTTGGGGGGGCCAAAACTAAAAAATAAAAAATTTAGGGGTAAAATTTTATTTATTTATTTTTTTGGGGAGAAACCCTTGGCCTTAGGGGGGCCCAGGGCCCCCCAAGGCCAGGGGTAGCTCCGCCACTGATCGTTAACTAATACTAATATAATAGAAAATACTAATATAATGGAAAAATCATGTCTTTTTTGTATACTATCCTTAAACCAAAATATGAGTCGTTATATATATATATATAATAAAGAAAAATCTTTCCGTTATAGTTTAAGTTATATATATATTTTTTTAAAAAAATATGATTTAAAAATAAAAATAAGTGATTGGAGCCCTTTTTGCTAAAAATTGTCCCGCGACACACCCCAAATTTCCCACGTTTTTTTTTTTTTTTTTTTTTTTTTTTTTTTTTTTTTTTTTTTTTTTTTTTCAAAACACATCTCTCCATCACTCTCTCTCTGTCACTCTCTTTCCGCCGGACCGTCGAAGCATCCCAGAAAAGGCAAGGCAAGGTGCCGTCACCTTCCCCCAACGCCCTCTCTCTCTCTCTCCAGCACTTTCTCTTCCTCCCATTCCCCCTGCCATGTGTTCATCTTACACAAAGAAAGAACGAGCTGGAGAGAGAGGACATGAGAGATAGCTGTGAGGATGGAGAGAACCGAGAGGTGGGAAGCCCTCTTTCGTGCTCTATTCAGGTACGGATTTTGGATAATCTTTCGCACTTCTTTTGCCTTTTGTTCTCTGTTTGTTGAAATGCTTCTTTTCAGTTCATTACACAGGAACTCTGCTCGATGGGACCAAGTTTGATTCCAGCCGCGATAGAGGGACGCCGTTCAACTTTGCTCAATTTGCACTTCAGCTGCACCGGTAACAAATTTTGTATGGTCCATTTAATTTTTTGGGTAAAGATTTGATTTTTCTTACTTTTCTTACCATTTATGGTTTAGGGAAACTTACTTTGTTAGGTTGAGCCCCATTACTATGTGAAATTGAGGTTCTTATTGGGTATGTCCTGAATACAAATTGATTTTCATTTTTTTTTTTTTTGCCTTTTTTTTTTTTGTTTCTGCTTTTTAATTTTAGCTACTAGGGTTTATTTTGATCAGTAAACAGATATTTGGATGTATTTTGAGAATCCCATTTCAATTCTTTTGGTCATTCGGAGTTCATGGCGTCTCGTTGGTTAGATCTTCAACCATGGGTAGGGGCGGAGCCAGGTTTTAGACTTTGGGGGGCCCAGGCAAGGGTAACTCCGCCCCTGACCATGGGAGATTCCCGTCTTCTCTAATGCTTTGTTGCTTTTACTTTGGTCAATTTTTTTTTTTTGTTGGATTTTCAATTCTTTGCATTACCAAGCGATCTTTTTGTTTGTAGTGTAGGATATCTCATTGGGACAGAAATTTCTTATAAACCGGTTTGTAGGAAATATCATACAACCCACATATAAAAGTGACATGTTTTTTTAAACATGTGAGAAGCATATGTTGTTTTTATTAATACTATTAAAAAAATATGTGAGAAGTACATGCTATTAAAACAACATATGTTTCTCACATGTCAAGAGACACGTCAATCTTATCTGTGGGTTGTATAATATTTCCTACAAACCGGTTTGTAGGAAATTTTTGTCCATCTCATTGAGAATCAGATTCAAAAGTTCCTTTCTTGTAACTTCATTTTTTTTTTTTGTTTGGGTAAGAAATGTGGGAGGTTTAACTGTGGAAAGATAGTGACCTTTTGCTTTTTTATTTATTTTTCTTCTCAGATGTTATATGTTATAGCTGTAAGTTGTTTTTGATGTAAATGATATTAGGCTATGTAATCTTTTGCTGCACTTGGCTTTACTTTATGGTATGGCAATGGCTAAGAGGTACACTTAGTGCTTGGTGCCATTTTAATGAACTGGTATAGTTTGATCTAGGATCTAACTGGATGTTGATGTTTTGATCTAATTGAGTCCTTTCTTGATTATTGGAATGACTCTGATCACGAACTACATTCAGCTATGTTAGTTTGTGATTGTCCTCATTCTGTTTGGACAAAATCACTTGTATGTAAAGATGTTGTTTTACAAGGGATTCCGCTATTCATAAGTGTTTTAGAAGATTCTACAAGTCAGAAAAGTCAGTTCCCTGCCAGCCGTCCGGACGACGTGTCATCCCGGCCAGACGTTCATTTGTCCATAGTTCCATCTGTCCAGACGACGTGTCATACCGTCCGGACTCCCAGACAGACCAAGCATCATACGTCCGGACAACGTGGATTTTCGTCCGGACCCTTCACTACATCGAGAAGCTTATGTTCCATCTTGCATCCGTCCGAACGACTCAGCAGCCCGTCTAGACGACTTCCAGTGATCGATTAGCTTCAGATTTTCTTTCCAAAGTTCAAATAAGGGAAGATTGATACAACCGTCTGGACGACGTGGATTCCGTCCGGATGCGCTCATTCATAAGGCAAAAATCGCAATTCAAATACAACTGTCCGGACGTCAGTCAGCTTGGTCCGGACGCACGTTCAACAGATATGGAAATTGCGTATTCAAGTTCAACCGTCTGGACGCCTGCCTATCATGGTCCGGACGTGCGCTAAACAGATATGGAAATTGCGTGTTGAAGATCAACCGTCCGGACGGCCATCCCCTTGGTTCGGAAGCGCGAATGCCTTATATGGAAATTACTTACAACAGACATACGACCGTCTGGACGACAGTGCCTCACCGTCCGGACGCGGCTCTCAAACAGGAAAGATTTTCAGCGAAAATCACGAAAATTATGTCGCACAATTGTCCGTCCGGAGGGCTCAAGTTCACCGTCCAGACAGCGTCCGTACATATTACAGCAGTCGCCCATTTGAACCCTTAGCCTATAGATAGAGGCCCCTGGGCATCGAGAACTGCAAAAATTCGGTATTGAATTCCTTCAGAGCTTAGAGAGTTATTTTATGAAGTTATCGGAGCTGATTTGTACTCTCTCAAGCCATTGCAAGTGTGTTATTGCTGCGCTACAACTGAAGTCTATCTTAAGAGACGGCCCTAAGATAAAGGATTCCATTGAAGACCCCTTCAGGTAGGAGACCTGGTTGGGAAGTGTTCGTGTTGGGTTACACGTTAGAGAGCAAGGTACAACCACTGCATCAGGGGTATGTGAGTGTTACTACTTTGTATCTAGCTTTGTCTTCTGAATAGTGGATATCCTGGGTTTGGCTGCCTCGGAGTGGTTTTTCTCTTAATTGAGTTTCCACTTCGTCAACAAAATATCTGTCTCTTTTAATTCCGCACTGTAATATTTTGTTGCACACTATTGCACACACTTGCTATTTATTTTAGAAGTCAATTCCATTTTTCAATTGGTATCAAAGCTTGGTACACTCTGAGAAGATTAATTTCTTGAGTGTTATTTATTTTTGAATTCTATTTATTATAATGTCTCAACTCTTAATTTTGTTTCTGCCTTTGATGGTACGAACTACGGCTATTGGAAGGCACGTATGCGGTTCTTTTTAAAATCTATTGACTGTTGGAGTATTGTTGAAACTGGTTGGACTAAACCAGAGGATGCAGCACTCGAACTAGTCCATCAAAAAACCGCTCGTCTTTCAAATGATAAAGCCCTCCATGCTTTGTGCCAAGCACTTGCACCATCTGAATTCACAAAAATTTCTAATTGCGAATAAGCCAAAGAAGCATGGCAAATTTTGGAAACAACATATGAAGGCACCAAACTTGTAAAATCTGCCAAACTTCAAATGTTGATTTCAAAATTTGAAGAGATTAAGATGTTGGAAGAAGAGACATTTGGAGAGTTTTACTCCAAGATGAGTGACCTGAGAAACTCCATGGTGAGTCTTGGGAAGCCTATCTCGGATGTAAAACTCATCCGAAAAATTCTAAGATCTTTGTCTGAGCGTTTCAGGATCAAGGTAACCACTATTGAAGAAAGCAAAGATCTAGAAGAGATGAAGATTGAAGAGTTGGTGGGATCTCTTCAAACATATGAGCTGTCTCTCCCCCCGGTCAAGAAATTGAAGACCATTTCCCTGAAGGCTTCCAAGAAGAAGGTAGAAGCATCATCTGAAGATGACTTTGAGGAAGAAGAAAAGAAGGATCCTAGAGGGCCCAGATGTTTTGAATGCTCAGGTTTTGGGCATATCCGAGCCGATTGCGGGAATCTGAAGAAGGGCAAGGGGAAGGCTTACAATGTGACTCTCAGTGATGAGTCAGAAGAAGAAGCTCTAGAGTTTGAAAAATTTCTGGCCTTTGTATCCCCACATGTTGAGGAGGAAGACTCTTACTATTCGGAGCATAGTGATAATGGGGAAGAGCTCAAGGACGCTTACAAGACACTCTACATAGAGTATGAGAAGCTGAGGGAAGGCCAAAAGCAGCACCTCTATGATCTGAACAGTTTGCAGACTGAGAAGAGTTCTTTGCTGCTCAGAATACAAGAGCTCGAGTAAAAGCTACTAGAGACACAGCTCCAGCTAGAAAGAGTAACTAATGAGAAGCTGACTCGTATGATGTCTATCCAGAAAAGCCCAACTAACAAGACTGGTCTCAGGTATGTAGCTCCATCTTCTGATGCTTCTTTTACTTCAAAGAATGTATTTGTGAAACCTACAGTCCCAGAGCCTCTCCCACTGTTGAAGATAAAGGGAAGGACAAGGTCAACGATGATGTTTCAGGCACTCTGAAGACTCATTCCATCAGAAGACCTCCCATATACCATCACTGCGGTCTCAGTGCTCCCTCCTAAAGGCTCAAAAAGCCAAGGCCAAGAAAGAAGTGCCCCGACAGGCTAATCATGGCACTAGACCTCCGGCCCAGTTTCAGACTTCATGGTATCAGACTCCTTATCATCAGGTACCAAGATATCAAGATCCTTGGTCTCATGCACCATGATACCAGGCACCTCAGCATCAGCGGCCTCAACAGCGATTTGTACCAGCCAATCACAATGCCAACCCCAAGAACAAATCCAAGCAGTTTAGAAGGCCTCAGAAGGTGAAACATGATCAATATCGCAATGAGCCACCTATCTGGATGCAGAGCATGATGGAGTGGATGATGTCCTGCCAGCAACCACCCTCAGGAAGGCAGGCTTGGGTCAAGAAGGACGGTCACCCCATGAGGGGGAACATACACACCTAGCAGGTTCGGGTGTTCATGCCTAGGATTTGGTTCCTAATCCTACGACATCAGGTTTGATTGCATATTTCTCTTGCTACATTTTATATGCAATCTAGGAACCAGTTGTACTTTTACCCCTTATTTCCCTTAAGAGAACTTTGCAGGTATTTGTTAGGGGAAGACAGAAAAAGCAGGTCGAGCGATTTTGTATTGGCATCATCAGGTTTGATCTTGTCGTGCATATGATGTTTCTTTTCCATATTGCATTTTTTTAATAATAAAAAAAAAAAATCGGGGAGAATTTGCAGGATTTTTCTTTTCTCTTGGCATATCAGATATTGCTTGTGTTTTCACCTGATCTCTCTATTCTTTATGCATTAATCTACTCTACTTAGATATAATTGAGAGTTTATGACTATAATCTGCCAAGTGTTTTCCTATATATGCAAGAGTAGGATAACTTATTTTCTCATGCGATGAAAAATGTGCACTATCCACGACTCCCCTAAAGGTACATCTTTCCTTCTCTGATTTTGTGTTTCTTGAAATTTTGGATAGGAGAAGAGGTCTTTGATAAGATGGCCAAATTGACCACATGCTAGTTGAACCTAGAACCTAAAAACTCTGGCATTCTCTCTAGGTTGCAGCACCATAAGAATCAAGCAGTAAATATTTTGCATTATGTGCTTTATATTATATATTCACTGCTTATGTGCTGAATTTGCTATATGCCTTGCCCTCTACGTGCAAGTAAAAAAAATTTACTTTGTCCTCATGGTACAAGTAAAATGATTAACTGTTGCATCTCAGGGGGAGTGTACCAGATGAGGGTGGCTAGGCCCTAGTAAGTTATAAGGTTTGACTTTTGACTAATCTTTCACTGATTTTCTCTCTTGTCTAGAAAATCGGGTTGCCATGTGTCATGTCATTGACAGTCATACCTTGTGGGTTAAGTCTTCACACACACACGCATTGCATGAGTTTAGTTGTCTATTTAAATTTTCTATGTCCAGGAAAATAATTGTGCTGATTGTACTCTCAACTCTCTTTTATATCTCTGTGTAGTTTTGAAATGCTCTCTGATTGGGTTATCAGTGGATTATACATGTGTGTTTTGAAACTGACTTGAGAAAATTTGATTTCTGTAAATTTTTCTCAGTTTTCTGATGTTTCAGTGTGGAGCGTCCGGACGGTCACTCTTGGCGTCTGGACGGGTGGAGTTTCATCGTCCGGACGGGATCAAGTTACGTCCAGACGCGCACGGCAACCAACGGCCGAACAGTCAGGATAAATCATCCGGACGCGCATGCTCTGTCCGCATGGTTCCGAGGCAGCGCGCGTCCGGACGACATTGATTCACTGTCCGGACGGGGACCCTACAGGAGCTATATATACACCTGGGCGCCGCATACTCCACCCTACCCCACCAAAATCTCCGTTTTTGGCATCTTGTGCTTAATTTCCAGTGAGTTTTTGGATTTCTATTGCCTTCTCTTGTCTTTTTGCATATTACTCTCACATTCCAGGTATTTTCCAATCTTTTTTCTTTTTCTTTTCAGTTTATTTATTTTTAAACTGTTAGAATTTCATTTTTTTTGGAATGTCTTTGAGATAATGAGATGCATATATCTGCCATATTGGGATAATCTTTGATGATATTCTCTTTGGGATTACAATATGATATATTCAGTCTATATTTTTGGAAATCCTTTTACTGCTGTTATTCTGCCCAATTTTTGTTGTGACCTAACAAGAATATTTTTGGATTATTTTTTGCAAATTCTTGTTGGTTTCTTATTACAACATCATGTCTGCAATCAGTTCCCAGCGCAGGGTCCGCCAGAGGACTGAGGAAGAGAGGAGCCCACTCCAAGCCAAAATCATGGACCGCACAGTCATTGCTAAGCGCAATGTGGTCCGATCTAACATCATGGTGCCTCCGCTGGATAGTATTTATGAGACTATCCAGACTTACCACTGGGGATACCTCTACACCTGTTCCTGCATTGTCCTCACCAAGCTTGTCAGACTCTTCTACGCCAACCTAGAGGTGGCACAGGACGATGATCGTGGGTTGGTACTGCAGTCCACCATTGACGGGCATATCATCACTGTTGATCCCCAGATCATCAGTCACTTCATCGAAGTACCAGTCCTTGAGCTGCCCGGCAATCCCTATAATGAAGTGGTGCTTCCTCCCTCTATGGACGATCTCCGAGAGTTCTTCCATGTAATTCCACAGGGAGAAGAGTGGGCTACTACCATCCGGATCGGCACCTTATCTCCCTCTCATTGCTTGCTGGCCAAGATAGTGCAGCACAACCTATGGCCAGTTGTCAGGCGCAGTGACCTGATTTTGAAGAAGACCCAGTTTGTTTATACCATCCACCTCCGCTTGCCTTTCTGCCTGTGCAAGCATATTATGAGCGTTATGTTGGAGGCCCGTGATGAGGGTAATGCCGATCTCCCCTTTGGTTGCCTGCTCACTCAGATCATTCTTCAGTCGGGCATCAACATTACTGGAGAACCAAAGATGAAGATTCAGCAGCCCATCAGCAAGTAGACTTTGATGAAGTCTAATGCGCAGCTGAGGAGAGATGACTCTGATGATGAGGTGCCCATCCCTGCTGCCATACTAGTCAGCTTTCCAAACATGGCTTCATCCTCTCAAACAGTCCCGCCTTCAGAGCCGGAGATCAACTTTTCACAGATAATGGAGGCCTTAGTTGCCATTCTGGGAGGCATGAGCACCATGCAGCAGTCCATCACCTCTATGCAGCAGGAGGTGCACTCCATCAACAAGTGGGTGGAGCAGAATCAGCTGGATCTCAGGGAGTGCCTCAAGTATCATCATCCTAGCAGTAGTGATGATAAGGATGATGCGCCTAGGACTGCACCTATGGCAGAGGATGATTGAGTTTTTGTTTTATTTTGTTTTGTTGTCTTTTTGTTTGAGACATTTGATTTATAATTTGCTATATTTTTGTTAAAACTCTTTGACTTATATTACTCTGTTTACCCTGGTCCTTCTGAGACCGTTAGGGGGAGTAATTTTTATTACAGTTGGTTTTTTTTATTACTCATTTTTACCCTTTGTCCCTTCATGACAAAAAGGGGGAGTAATTTTTATTTTTTATTTTTTGGACCGAGAATGTATTTCCAAACCGGTCAAGTGATTTTTGTCCCAGAATGGCCAAATGGGGAGTTTGTTAGTTTGTGATTGGCCCCATTCTGTTTGGACAAAATCACTTGTATGTAAAGATGCTGTTTTACAAGGGATTCCACTATTCAGAAGTGTTTCAGAAGATTCTGCAAGTCAGAAAATCCGGTTCCCTGCCAGCCGTCCGGACGACGTGTCATCTCGTCTGGACGTTCATGTGTCCACAGTTCAATCCGTCCGAACGACGTGGATTTCCGTCCGGACCCTTCACTACATCGAGAAGCTTCTGTTCCAGCTTGCATCCGTCCAGACGACTTCCAGTGATCAATCAGCTTCAGATTTTCTTTCCAAAGTTCAAATAAGGGAAGATTGATGCAACCGTCCGGACGACGTGGATTCCCGTCCGAATGCGCTCATTCATAAGGCAAGAATCGCAATTCAAATACAACCGTCTGGACGTCAGTCAGCTTGGTCCGGATGCTCGTTCAACAGATATGGAAATTGCGTGTTGAAGATCAACCGTCCGAACGGCCATCCCCCTTGGTCCGGACACGTGAATGCCTTATATGGAAATTACTTGTAGCGGACATGCGACCGTCTGGACGACAATGCCTCACCGTCCGGACGCGACTCTCAAACAGGAAAGATTTTCAGCGAAAATCTTGAAAATTCTGTTTCACAGTTGTCCGTCTGGACGGCTCAAGTTCACCGTCCGGACGGCTTCCGTACATATTACAGCAATCTCCCATTTGAACTCTTAGCCAATAAATAGAGGCCCCTGGGCATTGAGAACTGCAAGAATTCAGTATTGAATTCCTTCAGAGCTTAGAGAGTTATTTTGTGAAGTTATCGGAGCTGATTTGTTCTCTCTTAAGCCATTGCAAGTGTGTTGTTGCTGCGCTATAACTGAAGTCTATCTTAGGGGACGGCCTTAAGATAAAGGATTCCATTGAAGACCCCTTCAGGTAGGAGACCTGGTTGGGAAGTGTTCGTGTTAGGTTATACGTTAGTGAGCAAGGTACGACCACTGCATCAGGGGTATGTGAGTGTTACTACTTTGTATCTAGCTTTGTTTTCTGAATAGTGGATATCCTGGGTTTGGCTGCCCCGGAGTGGTTTTTCTCTTAATTGAGTTTCCACTTCGTCAACAAAATATCTGTCTCTTTTAATTCCGCATTGTGATATTTTGTTGCACACTATTGCACACACTTGCTATTTATTTTAGAAGTCAATTCCATTTTTCAATTGGTATCAGAGCTTGGTACACTCTGAGAAGATTAATTTCTTGAGTGTTATTTATTTTTGACTTCTATTTATTATAATGTCTCAAACTCTTAATTCTGTTCCTGCCTTTGATGGTACAAACTATGGCTATTGGAAGGCACGTATGCGGTTCTTTTTAAAATCAATTGACTGTTGGAGTATTGTTGAAACTGGTTGGACTAAACCAGAGGATGCAGCACTCGAACTAGTCCCTCAAAAAACCACTCATCTTTCAAATGATAAAGCCATTCTCATTCTAAGTTTATGTACTTGTGCTGACCCTATCAGTTAGTTGCTTTTGAATGTGGACGTAATTTGATGTGAATGTGTTTTTGCATGCTTTTAGTTTGGGTGTAATTTGGGGTAAAACTATGCTTAACTTGGGGTAATTTGTAGCGTGCATTGCAACATTTTGTTACCAACTTCTATTTTCGATAAATGTAAATGTTGGGAAAGATAAGGAACTAATTATTTGTTCAAAGGTGGGATGGGGGGGCCTCTTTTTAAAGAAAAATAAATGAGAGTTGTTTGAATTATTAACAAAGACCGATGAAGACTAATGAATGTGGCACTGAAAAAAAGTGATCTAACTTGAGTTGGAGTGGAAAGAGGCTAGAGGGTGAAATAACATAGGCCTTGTTTGGTAAGGGAGGGGGAGTTGGGAGTAGGAGTTGGAAGTGATAGATATGATATAAAGTAAAAAGAATTTGTATAAAAAAGTGAAAAAGTTTTGTATTGTAGTATTTTTTTTATTTACATAATAATAAAAAATTATTGATGTGATATAAAGTTAGAATGTTTTGAAGTTGATTGTTTTTGGTATAAGTGAAGAGGGGCAGGGAAAATTTTATTGCTATTGCCAAACAAGCCCATAGGGAAGTGGTGTAAAGGATAGGATGAATTAAGAGGTGATGGAGAGTGTAAACTTAGATACGATATAATGGCGAAAAGGGTATAAGTTGACCCTTATTAGCTGTCAAACGATAGATGAAGCCAACCCCGATTTGCTTGGGATTGAGGTTGAGATGAGTTGGTTAACTTCATTTTAACGTTGTAATATTTTAGAAGTGTGAGCAGTTATTGCTAGGCTTGGCATTCGGGTTCACGGGTCGAGTTTGTGCCAACCTGACCAACCCGATTACATAAACGAGTCTGACACGAACCCGACCCGACTATTAATCGGCTTGTGACACGTGACCCGAACACGACCCGATTAATAATCGAGTAACCCGAACACGACCTGATAAACATGATTAATAATCGTGTAACCCGTTAACCCAACCCGACACGACCCAACCTGACATCAATTTCATAGTATGGTTGCTATATGAAAGAAGATCTGGAGTTCTGGCTGAGGCTTAGCACTTCGGATCATCATATACAGAAGTTTTAGACTTCAATCTAGGATTTGCATGCAGAGTTGCAGAAACTAAATGATAAGAAGCAAGAAGGAAGTGGCAAAAGCCAATCATCAAAATCAGATGTCAAACCCAAATACCCAAATAGGCAAATACCCAAATACAAACACTTGAGAGAGATACAGACTAAACTGTCTTTATGGTTGGAACATAATGTAGTACTAAAAGACAATCTGCTTAGCAGATTCTCACCCTTATGCAACATTCAAGAAAAGTTATAAAAAATGTCCAAGGCAGATTCTGCAGAAGTTAATAACTTTTTTCTCCTAAAGACTGAAGCTACATATGGGGGCAAGATGCACACGGTTACTAGTCAGATTCATTGACAAATTAACCATGAAAGAGATTCAACAAACTCCCTAGCACCTGAAATCTTTAGAGATGCCAGTTCAACCTCAATACTCTTCAATTTCGTCTTCCTTCTGGTTCCTTTCTAGCTTTCCTTCTGGTTTCACTCGAAAGTACGGGCGGCGAGCATGCGGGCCGGTGCGGCTAACGGGCTAGGGTTCCTTTCCTTCTGGTTTCTTTCTTTCGAGTGAATTCAATTGACATTGTTTCTAGATTCTTCATTCTACTGATTCTAGTTCTACTTCTTCTTCTTTTTTAATAACTGGGTCATAATCGGGTTGACCCGATTATGACCCGAACCCGATTATGTTAAACCCAAACCCTATTTTCCCGTGTCGTGTTCGTGTCGAGTTCGCAGGTCGTGTCAAAAATTGTCAACCCTAGTTATTGCCCTCTTTGCTTTCTTTCTAATGATTGTTATCTTTGCTTATCTAGCTTTCTGTGCTTTGTAAAGTGATTAGTCGGTACCATTAATTGATAACCATTGCAGTGGCTTTTGTTAGAACTAATCTCATAATATGGTTTGTTTTTTTCAGGTAGGATCTGTCCCTTCACTGGGAAGAAGGCAAACAGAGCAAACAAAATTTCTTTCTCAGCCCCCAAGACCAAGAAGTTGTAGTTTGTGAACCTACAATACAAGAGGATTTGGTGGGAAGCTGGCACTATGTCAAACTTAGGTTATCAACCAAGGCATTGAAGACCATAGAGAAGAATGGCTTGGATGCTGTTGCTAAGAAGGCGGGGATAGATCTCCGCAAAAAGTAATGCAGCCATTGTTACAAGCCTTTGGATGTGTTGGTAAAGCGTGTTTAGTTACTTGTCTTTCTTATAATTATTATTATTATTATTATTATTATTATTATTATTATTATTATTATTATTATTTTTTTTTTTTTTTTTTTTTTTTTTTTTTTTTTTTTTTTTAATTTTGTGTTGCTTTTCTGTTGGATCTTCTGTTTAAATGAAAGTTTCATTGCTATGAGCCTACGACTTTTATTTGTTTCTTAATTGCCCGCGATCATGGGACTATGAATCCATGATTTTGAATTGCTTTGAGCTTTGTGAAGATTTTTCTATTGGTAATGCCCTCATGAATTTCCCCTTGTTGCTGATGCCTAACCAAGATAGTAGTGGTTTGAGCTTTATGCTCTCTTCCGACACAATAAACATGCTATTTTCCAATTCTTGACAGATGTGCTAACATAATTTTTTAGGGGAAAAAAATACTTAGCCTTTGAAAATGAAACACACAACACTCTCCCAATACTCACCACTCACTCAACCTTCACTTGGAAGATGGAACACATCCTTCCTCTCCTCCTCCTTCACCTTTGGCACGACCACTTGCAAAACCCCATTCATCTCTGCCCTCACCGAGTGGAGCTTGCAAAGATTGGGGGCAAATCAAGCCTGCTAGAGTACCCTCTCTAGTGCAGTGCCTATTTCCATAATAAAAGCTTGTGTAGAGATTTTGTCACAATCTAGAATTAGTCATTTCAGTTCTGCCAATATCAATAATAACCCAGATAGTCATCTTAGAATTGCTGTCTCTGGGTTACAACCCAATCTTTTGAATTGAATAAGCACCCTACGGAAATGAGCTTTTACATATTTTACATAATGAGACTCATGGCTACAAGCATCACGGATCAAGTATCAAAACCAGAATAGACACCACTCTCCCTTAACAATCTCTTTTCTTCTTCAACATAATTCTTTCCCCTGCTAGCTTGACCAAGCTCTCTTTTCCTCTTCTCCTTCTGAGAGAAAGAAGCATTCTTCTCTTTCCGACTTTCCACACTTGCCAGCTGCTCTCCATAGATTATTGCAGCCCTTGTTTTCTGTCGTTCTTCATAAGATTCTTCAGTCTCTTTGGTTTCACGACTTTTCTTGCCAGTAGACCAGGACCAGTCTTCCTTCTTGTCTTCTGATTCTCTTGGTGGGGGCACACGCAAGACCGATGGTCCACCTTTATAACCATGTCGTTTCAATTCTTCAAAGTCCACAACTCCAGTCTTTTGCTTTCCAAATTTAACTGTACACATGCAGAGGTAAAACAATTAAGAACATTTTGAAGATGGGGTTTAGGGTTTAGCACTTTTGATCCAACGGAAAACAACAATCCATTCTTACATGTATCACATTCCAGAGTTTTTTTGATCCAACATCAATGTGTATAAATGATTTGTGAAGGTTTAATCATTTATAATTTTACACAAGCTGTACGCCTTTGGTGTTTTCAATTTAAAAATATGCAAATATAGCAAGATTTTAAAAGGGGACCTTCTCTGGAAACAAATGGCATTTTTTAAAAAGTTACTGGGACCTTTACACAACAGGTAATTACAAAATTATCAAAGTAATTAAAAAACTATACGAAATATAATTGGACAAAAAATAAAACCTTTGTTTTTCAGGTTTTCTTATGCCAACCGTAATTATTATTGGTAGCCAACAAAATTCAATTTTTTTCAAAGATTCTTGTCCTTTTAATTGATCAATTCCTTCAAACACAGATATATGATCCAGCTCTTCTGTGATGTAATTTCTTGTGAAGATATTATTTTTTTCCAGTATTCGATAAGGAACCATTTTAATAGTTTCTTAAAGAATGTAAGAAGTAAATTAATCCCTACACACTCAACATTAAGGTTGAGCAAGCCAAACACAAGCCCCAATCCAGTGTCATTCACTCAAGGAAAGAAGAGAAATCAAAATATGAAGCAACAACTTTGTTAGAGCATTTGCATAATGGGTTGCTATGTAAAATTTAGATAGAACCCCCCAAAATTACATGACACCCCATTATGTATTCTTACACTATAACCAAGTTAATACCAGGGTCAGCCCCTCCAAGTTCGGGGAGGCTGAAGCCCCTCCAAGTTAATATCAGGGTCAGCCCCTGTGGGCGAGGTCGAGGAGGTTTGAGTGATTGGTGAAGGAGGCGGCAAAGTGGGTGATGGCCTGCAGGTACTTGGCAGCCACCAGAGTGAGGGTTTCAAGTGCCGAGAGCTGGGTGGCCTTGAAGCCCACCAACTGGCAGATCTGTGAGACTGCAGTTCTGGCTATAGCGAACCAGAACTTGTTGGCATTGTTGTTGTCAGGGCTTTTGCTTTTGATTCCATGGTAGTTTTGTATGAAGAAGAAGACGTCTTGACTAAAGAAAGAATAAATGAATAATATTTAAATGGTATATTGAGATCTATATTCAGTTTTAGTTAAACATCGAGAAGAACTATCATGGATACCTTTGGAGGTTTTTTCTTTAGAAGGTAGGCTAGCTTTAGATTGATCCTTTGCCTTCCTCTTGCTAACCCCATCTTCAGCTCCAGAGTTTGAAAGTGAAGACGATGATTCATCAGATGAGGAATCTTCCTCCTCATCACTCCATGGCATAGCTCTCTTCATAGTATAAAGTGACTCTGAAGCACATTAAGAACACAATGAAAAAAAATAATAAAAAAATAACAGCTCCTAATCAAGATGACATGAAGAAGAAAATCACTTGGGTCATGTTACGTCTTATTATGAAACCATTATTATAATCCAACCAATTAAGACAATTGGAATCACATGAAGTAAACGCCACAACCAAAATTTTAACATAAACTTGTCGCCAAATTCAATAAGAATTCAAGTTGAGCAATAATTTCTGTTCAAAATAAAATTTGGAAAGAAAAAGAAAAAGTAACTTTAGATTAAAACACATTTAACTTAAAACAACAATTGGCACATAGTGTAACATGCAGTTTGGAAACAGAATGCACTTGCTCCTTCATTATTTCTAAAAGAAATCACTACCCAACTAAACAAACCAATCCTTAAACATTTTTGGATAGGGAGTAACTCATTGTTGCATTAAATGAAAAAACTTAATACAAAAAAAGAAAAAGAAAAAGAAAAGAATAGAAAAAAAAAAAAAGAAAAGAAAAAAAAAGGAGTTGCATAGCATTTAAATCAAGTCCATAACACACCTACAAACTCACAGTCAGATCAAACATCAAGCATAAAAATTACAAAACAAGTATGCAATCAATCAAATGTAATCTAATCATTCGTTTGTTCGACGTAAAATGCTTTCCATCAAAAAATATTTTCAATAAAATGTTTCCGCTAAAAATATTTTTCGGCGTTTGGCGAAAAATTACAAATATTTTCTATATTTTCATTCAATCATATTAATCTATAGAAATAAATTTTTATTCAAAAAATTAAATAATTAATAATTTTATTAATATAAAATAATAAAAATATTCCTTATTTTCGAAGGAGTAGAGTTGTCAGGTTGTCTAATTAAATGTGTTTATATAGCCTCAAGACTCCTCTAAGGACAACCCTAAAAATCGATGAACAAACTCAATCGATCTATAGAACCTTCCACCTGATAAAGTCCATTGAGCCTTACTCTTCCACAAAAGGCACCTTGAGAGAAGAGGTTTGCTCAAGGCTTATAAAGCCCACAACCCAAGTATACCTTGGCAATGTGGGACTCTTAACACGCCCCCTCACGTGTGGCACTATTGTCCAAACACGTGTACAACGGGAGGGAAGGCCCAACATTGTCCAAGGCCCTGAAGCTCTGATACCATGATAAAGTCCATTGAGCCTTACTCTTCCACAAAAGGCACCTTGAGAGAAGAGGTTTGCTCAAGGCTTATAAAGCCCACAACCCAAGTATACCTTGGCAATGTGGGACTCTTAACACCACCAACCACTTGAAACCTCACGTTATGCCCAATAATTTGTAAAAACATCAAGACTTGTTTCCTAATAGACATGTTAATGGTCTCAAGTATGAGGTTGTTCTCAGCAAGAATTTATAGAATTCAAAGAAAGCTACAAGACTCATTCTTATTTGGTCAATACAATCT
This sequence comes from Alnus glutinosa, assembly GCF_958979055.1. Classification (NCBI taxonomy): domain Eukaryota; kingdom Viridiplantae; phylum Streptophyta; class Magnoliopsida; order Fagales; family Betulaceae; genus Alnus; species Alnus glutinosa. The sequence goes on along the minus strand of NC_084897.1, from coordinate 8,344,127 downwards.
TGCTTGCCTCCATAAAGAATACTATCCATATAAATAATATCTCTTTCTTACTCTCGCTTAACATGAGGTTCCCTACATAATAATCTCCTAGATCTAATATGTTCTAAGATTACAGCCCCAACAGCAAGGATAGATGCAACTGTGGCCATAACTGCAAGAAGAATTTTTTATCAATCTACAAACAACCCAAAAATGGAGCCAATCCCAAGTGAGAGAAGCAATAAGTACGAAAACAAAAGTTACACAATTCAGGTGTAGTTAATTGTATTGCTAAATTTGCTAAGCTGTTAAGTTCTTAGATAGTCTTCCATTCAAAAAATATTCAAGAAATCTGCCAATATAAGATATCATTATGAGAGATGCTTATTCAAAAAAGGAAATACGAAACAGGACGATGAGAGAGCAGAAACCTAATCCTGGAAGTATATTGCAGAACATTTCATATGTTAATGATCGTTAACACAATCCAGACACCAACATGAAGTATGGATCATTGATTGCATTCTTATTATTTTAAACTTAAGAAACCTATGAAGTATGGATCATTTGAACTCTAACATCCAGGAAGTAGACATATTCATCAGTGGAATCAGAAGTATCACGACAATTCAGGAGATTACAGAAACCACAAGAACTTACCTCATCAGTAGCAGAAGTATGATCTGAGATAGCCGTCTCAGTCACCATAGGAATTCAAACAGAAGGTGACACTTCAAAGTTGCTTTGAGATTGAAATGAAAAGGAAGATAAGGAAAGAGGTAAAAGAATAATACGGCTAGCAACAACCCAACAAGGCTCAATGAAACTTTAAGAAAATATTTTTAGATGCCTATATCTGTAAGAAGGTTGGCATACAAAAATTCTACAGAGAACTCTTACTTTTGTGTGCAAGTTTCCCTTCTAAAAAGAACAGGGTCAGGCTTTTTTCTTTTTTCTTTTTTCGGGGGTTAGAGATAAAAGGAAAATTAGAGTGAGCCTCTATCGCGTATCATAGGTACTCTCCTTTTGCCTCCTACAATCACTTGACTCTTATTTTGCTCTGTTTACTCGGTTTTGGAATCCAAAAAAACCAAATTCAGTACTTCAAAAATCCCAAACAACAGCAAATCAAAAAACTCAAACAACGGCTAATCAAAACAACAGCAAATCTGATCAAAAAATAAACAACAGCAAATCAAAAAACCCAAACAATAGCAAATCAAAAAAACCCAAATTCAGTATTTCAAAACAAAATCAACAGCCACCAAACGAAGAGCTGGCCAAAAGAAACCAAAAATTTTGAAACCCAAACAGAGAAAGCTAGCCTCACACAACCAATTCAACAGCCACCAAACATTTGCTCACCGAAATGACCAAATCGACAGAGACAAGTCCACATATCTAAAGCTTTTCTTTCTCTAGAGAACAAAAAATCTAAATTCGATGCAGTAGCCACCCAGACTTCGAAACCGTACCTTTAGACGATCCAACAAAGAGAGAGATAGAGATGAGAGTACCTGAGATGCAGAAGCCGAAGAGAGACGAGATGCCTCTCAGAGAGGAGTTGTGCTAGTAGAAAGAGGAGCTGCGGAGGTCGAGTGTGAGGGGGAAAATGGTGTACAAGACGAAAAATATAATTTAGCTCCCGCACTGTCACCTGTTTTTTTTTCAATGGCATTTCAAACTATCAAGTCTTGCACTATAGTCCTCTTAAACTATCAAAATCTTTGAAAAAAAGCTCATTTTGACAAATATTCACATAATACTTATACCACGTGTCATTTTTCAATTAAAAAATAAAAAAATTCAAAAAAAAAAAAAAGAATTAAAAAAAATTAAGAAAAATGAAAAAAAAATAAATAAACAAAAATTTTATTTCTTATTTTATTTTTTAAAAAAAAGGTGGGTGTCTAGGGTGGCTTTATTTCCCAACTACAATCCAATCTTCCCGACACCCCTCCAGTCACCGTCCGTTTGCAACGCCATGATGACCAATTTCAAAGCCCGGCTCGGCGAGTTCCGATTCCCAATCATCAAGTCGCTGATCTCGGCTGAGCTCAAGTTCACCCCGCTCTAGAAAATATCATCCACCTGAGAGAAAAACTTGTGATCCTTGAGCTCCATATAGTTATAGGCCTACATTTTGAATGTCAAAAAATCACAGAGAAGAAAATGGACATGAACATCAACGAACAAGCTCGCAGCCGTTGATTTCTCCGTCAGAAACCAATCGAGGCCTTCCACAACGATCATAGACTTGCTCTTCGTTTGTAACAAAATAAAATTCAGATTGAAATCATTCATAACCTTCGAAAGATCAATATCATAAACATCGAAGAATAGGAAATTAGCCATGTTTGCGTTTGGAGAGGCGGGGACAAGTTCACCGAATTGCAGGCATGCATTGTGCCCAAAGACGATGAAGGAAAGAAGCAGTACGTTCTCTGGTCGATTGCAATATTTTTTTAAAAATAAAAAATAAAATTTTAGTTATTAAATTTTTAAAATTTTTCAAAGTTTTTTTTAAAATTTTTTCTAATTTTTTTTGAATTTTTTTATTTTTTAATTGAAAAATAACACGTGGTAGGAGTATTATAGGGATATTTCGCTAAAATTGGCATTTTTCAAAGGTTTTGGTAGTTTGGGGGTTAGAGTCCAAGCTTTGGTAGTTTGTGGGCCATCCGGAGAAAGGGTGGTAGTTTGGGGGGCTAAATGTATTTTTCTCTTTACCAAATTTAAAAATGAAAAATATTTTCTAAAATTAAAGATTTTTTTTTGTTTTATTTTATTTTTTATTGTATCAACCGCTTTTTATATTTTGGGTAAATGTCTAATAAATCTATGAGTTGAAGCGCTATTTGAAATCGATCCCTAACTTGTTAAAATTCAACATTCGCTACTTAACTTTTTCGCGAATTTGAAAACAGACATTCCCTAATTTTTCCGTCCATTTTCTTAACTTCCATTAGGCTGAGTCACCATTTGTCCACGTAGGCAGTGACACCTCAGGTTAAAAACGACGTCGTGTTTAATATTGGCTTTACACGTCAACCCCAACACGTGCGGAATTTTAGATGGGCGGCACTTTGAAATTTTTTTCCGAAAAATCGAGGACGAAATAGAAAAGAAAAAAAAAACATAAGGACCTATCATTTTCATTCATCCAAAAACAAAGACCGTCTCTTCGTCATCGTTGTCTTCCCTAGCATTGTTGTGGAGAATCTCGTCGTAACTGTTCCGTTCATGTTGCGAGTACCAAAAAGCTCATCGTCTTTGTCGTCCCTGTGTTGAAGGTAATATTTAATTCATTCACAATTTTTATGTCTAGGGTTTTCTCAATTTAGGGTTTTGGGTTATTTTGTCTGAAATTAGAAAATGTTGTTGTTATCATCGATGTGGATATGATTTTATATATTTTTAAGTTTGAAATTTGTTATTGTGGGTTGTTGGCTACGATGTGGATATTTGTCTGGATGTTGCAAATTTTCGAACATGTGGATTAGTTGATGTTGAGATGGCTTGGAAAACAAATGGTGGGAACAATAAATTATGATTATGTGTTTGTCGTTATGGGTCGTTGAGAATAAATTAAGCAGTTAACATGTGGGGTAGTGGGGTTATTGTGGTCCCCGCTTATGTGTTTCAGAATAAAGTAAGTAGTGAACATAAACTACGATTATGTGTTTGATATTGTGGTCCCTGAGTTTTTCGTATTCAAATAATTTCTTACCACTTGATGTCCACTTTATGTTGCTAGTCCTTGAGTTTTTCTTATTCAAATCATTTCTTACCACTTTGTCCACTTTATGTTATTGCATGTTAGTAACCGTTTGACAAACTTTTGAACATATGCAACGTATAGTAAATCTTGCATATTTGTCAACAACATATTTTGTCTTTTGTTAGAATTGCAACAACTGAAAATTCTTTGACTCTCATTCATTCACAACTCCATCTGCAAATATGTCGGTCAATGTAATCATTTACCATGGTGGAAGAGTGCAACACAATCCTGGCCTTACATATATTGGGGGGCTAACGGATGAAGTCAAATATTATGATGTTGATTACCTTTCGGTGTGGGAAATTGAAGACTTTGTTAGGGATCTTGGGTATGTGAATGACTTGAGTTACTGGTATAAGTTGGATGACAATGACATGGAGGAATTAGGGAAATCTATTGACAAATGATGAGCAGATAGTGGATTTTCTGAACATTGTAGAAGTTTATGAATTGAAAAGTGTTCACATACATGTCAAAAATAGGGTTGATGTGCTAGAAATTTTTGGGGAAGTACTCTTGTTGCTACCGCCAGAGGATGATGATCCCAATGGCCATGGGAATGACCATACTGAAGGGGATGTTGAGGGAAATATTGGACATACTGAGGGGGATGTTGGACATGGGAATGGTGAGCGGGGTGTTGGTTATGTCGAGGGGGATATTGGACATGTTGAGGGGGATGTTGATGGGAATGGTGGACAAGCAGATGACGTAGAAAATGTTGAGGGGCATGTTGATGTTGATGTTGATGAGGCTACTGCAACAAAGCCTTCAAAAAAGAAGGTTGTTTCACGGAAAAAAGGAACAAAACCTAAAGGTGCGAGGAAAAAAACCGGCTGATTTGAAGGGGCCTGCCACTGCTAGAAGGGGTGGCCAAGTATTTGTTAGAAGAGGTCGTGGTGAAGGTAGTGGTGTGCCAGACTTAGTAGATGAAGAAGACTTACAATTGAGTGACTTCGAAATAACTAATGATGATGATGATTTGTCTACAACTAATGTCCCACTTGAAAATGAATATATGGAGAATTGGTGGAGAAAGTTTGTAGGTGCTGAGCATCATGCAAACATAGGACATGAAGAGGGTGAAGAGTACTACGATAGTAAAGAGTTGGTAAGTTTGGATGGGTCCAATGATGAGGGGACAAGCCAAAGGATGAGGAGGTATCGGGAGTTCAATGAGAGCCATGACATGAGAGTACCAATCAAGTTGGAGAAGGGTTTGCTGTTTGCTGATACTCCTGCCTTTAAAAAAGCACTAAAATGGTATGTTGTGCAACATGGGTTGATTTCAAATATAGACACAATGATAGGGTGAGGGTGAGTGTAGTTTGCAAGGAGCAAGGTCAAGGTTTTTATTGGAGGATTCATGCATCTTTTGTTGCAAAGAAAGAATCAATACAGATAAAAACATTCAAATCAGACCATCAATGAGAGAATCAATATGAGAACTCAAGGGCTGATGTAGAGTTTCTTGCCACACAATATATGACTGATTTCAAGGATGATCCCACATGGACCCCATATGCATTGGAACAAAGGGTGAAGAGGGATCACAACATTGATGTTCCCGTAGGCCAATGTTGAAGGGTAAAAAAGATTGCACTGAAGGCAATCTATGGTAGTCATTCGGAGTAATACCAACATGCAAGGAAGTATTGTGCGGCCATATTGAGCTCAAATCCCAACAGTAGTGCATACGTGCAAGTCGAGGAATCCTGCTTCCAGAGGTTGTATATATGCTTGGTTGCATGTAAGAAAGGTTTCAAGTATGGTTGTAGACCAGCCATAAGTTTGGATGCTTGCCACCTTAAAGGAGAAGTAGGAGGTTAGTTGTTGTGTGTCATTGGGAAGGATGAGAATGATGACATGCTCCCCATTGCGTATGTGGTTACAGAGGCTGAGACCAGTACATCTTGGGGGTGGTTTATAGGACATATTTATGTGGGAAGTGGCGAAGGTCATGGTTGGACTTTTATGTCTAACCGACAGAAGGTACTGAGGAAGTCATGTTTACATATTTACTCTTTCTTTTTCTTTTTTTTTTGATTTTCTGAACTTTATTGATGGAGTTCTTTGCATATGTGCAGGGGCTTGGTCTCACAATAGACCATTTGTTGCCATATGCTAACCATCAATTTTGTATGCGTCACCTATATGCAAACTTCAAGTTGAAGGGATACAAGGGCAAAGCATTTAAGGATGAGTTGTGGGGAGCTTCAAGATCATCAAATGCAATGGTTTTTCAACATCACATGAAAGTGATACTAGATATGGATGATGGTCTCTATCGGTATCTTAATGATGTCAACCCTGCATCTTGATCTAGACATCCCTTTTCTACACATTCCAAGAGTGATATGCTTTTGAATAATCTTGCAGATACATTCAATGCATAGATCAAAGAATCTAGGGACAAGACGCTCTTGACTATGCTAGAAATGATTCGGAGGCAATTGATGACAAGATTCAAGCAGAAAAGAGATGGAATGCGAGCTGCTACTCGCAAAATATGTCCCAAAATTCAAAAGTTTGAAAGATCCAAAGATGAAGCAAGGAACTGTATATGTAGACAGGGGCGGAGGCATGGCCCCCCCAAAATTTTTTTTGACTTCTAATTTATTTTTTATTTTTGATTAATGTACTAATGGCCCCTACAAAAAATGAATTCAACCCCCCCCTAATTTTTTATTTATTTTTTTTTTTTTTTTAAAGTAAAAATGTGATTTAGAAAAACCCCCCCTAAAATTTTTCTCAACTACTACTATAATTTTTTTTTCTTCTAAATAATAATAATAAAAAAGGCCTCAATGTTGTAATTCACGAACCTGAATCTTAAAATAAAAAAATCATAATAAATAAATAAATAAACCCAGCAACAGCAGACCAAAAACAAAAAAGGAAAAAAAAAAAAAAAAAAAAACCCACATAGAGGGCTACATAGCAGATAAGGGAAAAAAAAAATATTGGCAGATAGCAATCAAATCCTCTCCAACATTGCAAATGTGAATGTCAATAAAAAATTCACACTTCACAAGAGAAAAGGAGGCAAATGCAAAATTTACTTTTCAGTTTTCAACAACTCTCTCAAATTTCCCTCAATAACTCTCTATCAAGTGTCACCCAACCCCAAGAAAAAGAAAAAGAAAATGCTTGTAGGCTTGTAGTTGTGGTTCAGTCGTGAAAATACCGAGAGGCTTAGAGGCGAGAGAACTGAGATCTGAGAAGATTAGAAGAAGTGAAGAACGGCTTTGGAAACACCACGAGGATAGATTTGGCTGTGCATCCACCATCGACCGTCCATGCACCTGACGCACCACCACCAGCTGTCCAGCAGTCAGCACTTATCTAGCCCCTAGGCATCGTCACCATGAGTTATCTGCTCTCTCTGAAAGAAGCCATTTTTTTCTTTTTTGTGTTGTGTTTCAGTGATGGAGGCGTGAGGTGAGGTTGAAAACAAAGAAAAAAACTGATAAGAATGGTCAAAATATTCAAGATTCAAAAGATAAAGGAAAATTGTAAAAGATTTACGGATTACCTTTAAAAAAAATAATGAGAAGATGGGAGGGCGTGGCCGTGTGGAACTGTGGAAGGTCCTCGAAACAAAGGAAAGTGGAAAAAATCTGAGACTTGGTGCTTGGGGGAGAGAAATGAAATTGAGGAAATGAGGAATATTGTGGTCATGTGGAAGCCGGAAGGTCCTAGAAACTAGAAAGTGAATAAAGGGACCACTAAAAAACCACTTTGACTTAGTCTTGGACGCGTGGGACCATGGGTGGGGAAAGAATTGAGGAGTAATGTATTGTTTGTTGTGGTGGAACACTGGAACTTTAGGAATATAAGACTTTTTTTCTTTTTCTTTTTTTAATTATGAATCAAATGATTCAAAATTTCAAATGTGATTATGTGACTAATGTGAGAAAAATAACCAATTAATCAAATATGCTTTATTAATATTTGTCTTTGATTGATAAAAGAATTTATTATTTAATTTGTTTTTTCAATATTTAGTCTGGATAGAATTCTTAAGAAGCTTACAAAATTAATACACAAAAAAGGAAAACTAAGTATGCCTTTTCTTTTCTTTTTTAATTGTGTTCCATCATTTATTCTTCTAATTTTTTTTTTTTATTTTTTTTATTTTTATTGGTTTGCAGCGTTCAGCTAGCACATTATTGTCTTTGATTTATTTTCAAGAAACCCCTCAAGCTCAAGATAACGTTGATTCATTGAAATGTACTCATTTTTCTTATACCTTATTAACTATGCTTAGTTTATTTTAAGGTTGGCAAAATGGGTACCCGACATGACCCGTTTACGACCCCCAAAGACCAGCGACCCGTTTAGGCTAGACCCAGACACGACCCGTTTATGTTAACGGGTCGGAGCTCCAGACACGACACGACACGGCTATTTCACGGGTCACTCGACACGACCCGTGAAACCCGTTTAGCCTAACGGGTCGTGTCGGGTCGACACGACCCGACACGACCCGTCTATCATATCGGGTCATAATGGGTCGACACAACCCGTTTAACCCGTTTAACTAGTCTTTAAAAAACATTGGAAAAAAAGCAGTTTGAACAATCTTAAGCTACGATAGTCAAGTGATTTGTGATAGTTCTTAGAATAAATTTTAGCCTAGACTTTATTAAAATCAGAACGACACCTAGCCCACTCCTCTTGTTTCTGCTTCAAGCGCGTTCGTATAAGTTATAACTGGCAAAGCAAGAGGAGCATTCTTCCTAAACAGTCAACACATCCATCACATCAAGCCCATGGTCACCATATAAACGTTCAATGCACTTGAGATTCGGTGCTGCAAGAAACGCACAAGTAATATTCTATCAGAAAAACGTCTGAGGAATGAGCTACATAACATATGTCCTGGAATTTCGTTGGTTCTTAATCAAGTTGTAACCTGTGAAGTGTTCCTCGATACGAATTGGACCATCTGTTTTCAATGTATTATTGTTGATCTTTTCCAATAGTTCTTCTACACGCTTGGTTGTTACATTCACAGACTCTAACAACATGTCCAGTTCGAATTTGACAGCAGGATTACAAAAAGGTCACTAACTGCGAAAGCAACAAAATGCTGGATACTACTACAATTAACTCAAGCAAATTGATAGTGATATGGGGGAAAAAAGAGGTGAAAAACAGGGCATGCATTAACCCCTGATAAAGCTCCAACCCATTTATGACAGCAAAAATGCTATTGCTTACTCCAGAGACAGACTTAAGTTTCAGCAATAGAACAGCAAAAATAACAAAGTAGGCAGCTAAAACTAACAAGAGAAAAGCTAAAGCCCTATAAAAAGGTTCTGTTACTGAACAATGCCAGCTGAAGCAACTCCCACAACAAGATAACAAAAGGGAAAGAAATCATTTTACGTACTTTTACTCATGACACCAGCAAGGAGTGCATCTGCAATGCAGGACTTGATTAGATCAAAATTAACAATGCAGAAACCAGAGGACGTAAACATTAGTTTAAAGAGTTACCATTCTTCTCACAATGTGCCAAAAAATTGTTAAATCCATCCATAAGATCCGGATATTTTCCAAGTAAATCAGACACCTGAAATAAGCCAAAGTACAATTTACTGATTGTATTCCTGTCAATGCCTCTTAATAAGTGAATCAAAGGGATTCCTTAGCTATACTGTGTAATTTTCAATATAAATAAGCACATGGACAAGTTGATCCAAAAAATTTCTAATGCAAAAACTTAAAACTCTCATATTCCCAGAAAAAAAAAAAGTGATGACACGGTGACACCCCACATCCACTAAGAGAAAAATAACAGAAAACAAAACAAATGCCTGAAACAATGAAAAAGAATAACAAAATCCTTAATACAAAACTGAAATTGCCAACAAAAGTGGCAATAATGCTTAATCCCATCAACATTGCTCTCCTCCATCTAGATTCAACTCTACTCCCAGGAAACACCAAAATAGTATAATCTTTTTCTTTTTTGCTAAGTAAAAATGCATTCTGTTATTCTTTTAGGCTTGAGAGAGTACAAGAAAACTCTCAGAAGTTACATTCATCATGATTTGGAAATCAATTTGCAACACCACTGGTTGTCTACCCAAAGCTACCATAACATACTAATATCCTAGCCAACCAAGCACTTGAACCAAAAAATATATTATGAATCCAAGAGTTTCTGTCCTTTCATTTACTCATTGTACTGTTGAAAGACATCATTTTGAGTATAACAAATATCTATTATTATGAAGTTTGGGGAAAAACCAACCTAGAATTATACACATTTTAACTGGAAGTGTAATTCATCACATGCTAACTTCTACTGAAACAAAACACACACAAGTTGTACATAAATCTACTCCCATCACAAGACTCTTGTTGGTTGCTAATTAGACGATGGGGCATAAAGGAGAAAAAGGGATACTTTACTTCATCATCCATCTATTTTCCATATTTTATTTATCTCTTTTTTATCTCTTTTGTAAATTTGTGTGGTTCCACATATATAATAGTGAATTTGTCCATTTTTTATATAGAGAATGACAAAAAATGAGCAAAAAAATAGAAACCAAACATTTTTCTCTTTACTTTTTGTACTATACATTATTGTCAAAATTTTGATTACATTATAAATAAACTTTATTTTAGTTCAATATTAATCAAGTCAGTCAATAAATATGTTACCTTATTGGGCATCATAACAGCAGAGATAGACTTCTAAGACTAAACTATCTTAGTCTTAGAAGAGTTAGACAAGAGTTGAAAGAATAGAGAGATAAGACAAGATTTGAGATGATTCAGCTTTAGATGTCTGCGTTTACCATAATAATGTCCAATAATGCTACATCTTTATTGACAGATTTGATTAATTTTGTATTATGATTAAGCCTATTTATAATGTAACTTAGCTGGTTGGTAGAAACTATTGTACACAGATAAATACAGCAAATGTAATCTGGTAAACTAATATATAGCAAACAAAGAAATACAATTAGAAGGATCTTAAAGGAAAAGGAATTGAGAAGTGAGAACTAATATTACGTCCTTCTAAAGCAATGAGCAAAAGGCATACCTTATATGAACCCTTGAACTGAACTTTTAAACTGACCAACAGAAGCATGGAATCTTAAACAACTACAGTGCAACAGCAACAAGAAAGGGACCTGTAACTAAAGATCAATGGAAGTTTTGAGGGTTGAAAATAAAAATAAAAAGACTATCAGGTGGTTGTTAGCATTCTCATTGCATAAAAATAAATAAATAATGAAAACCCATCCTTCAGCCTACCTGCAACTGGAGACAAAGACTTGCATTATAAGGGAGCTTCTCCATTAATTGCATAGGTTAGATGACATAAATCCTGCATGTGAGGACATTTCAGACTTTTTAGTATATGACAACTCCCGTTTGACTCCAAGCACCTACTCTAGGGGTCAATATTTCACTAAGGTATATTTTATACCAACAAAAACCCATTTGGGGGGGTGGGGGGGGGGGGGGGGGGGGGGGGGGAGAGGAAGATTTGAACAACGATAGAACTTCTATACCTTTAATATTGTGAATCACAAGCAGCAAAACAAAAAAAACTAGTTCGATCATTTTTCGAATCTTAAAGCCCCGAATATTCAAACAAATAGATAAATGTTTCTCAACTTACTTGCTGTAGATGCAACAGTGCTAATAACCCTTTTTCTATTATCAATCCACTGGACCAAGGCTTCTTATTGCGCCCTTCATTTGTGCTTGGTTATTTTTTTTCAGGTTTGAAGAAGATGCAAATTGAGACTGAAAGGTTGAGTTGAAGTAATCTAAGTGCAGCTCAAAATTTTGCTTATAAAACTACACATTTTACCAGACTACAACTGTTTCGGCTCAAGATTTTGTTTCCGAACTCCAACCAGAATTATTGGATATGAGAGGCTACTGACCACATGATCAACTCTCTTCTTTTGAAGATGATGAGCAGAGATCCTTAGAACAGCCCAAGTGGAAAGTTAGAGACTCAAGTTCAATGTGCACCTAACCAACAGATACCTATGTTTACCATGCATGTTTGGATTCAAATAGCAAAAGATGCAACACAGGAGAAATTAAATCTAAAAGTAAAAGTACTAGTCACATGACATTTGCATCCAATGAAAATTATCCAACTCACAGATAACAATCACATAATCTCTTCCACAAATTTAACAAACAATATTTAAGGGCATCATTTGCTCACGACACTTACTAGGAAATGTAAAAACTCAAAAGAATATATCCTAAGGCATGCTAATGCCAACTGTCCCCGTCGATGCAAAGCTAAACAACATAAATGTCTGAAAAACTATGATTTGTATAATACTTCTCCTATCGAAATAGAATTTCGGACACTTGAGGGCAAGACATGTGTCCATGAAGGATAAGTCACTTCAACTTAACTTTAAACGTGCCCACTTTTAACATTCATGAGGTTGTTACGCATATTGTTATCGAAAAGCTTAGTTATTATTTTCAAGACTGTTCTATAGCTATGATTCTTTTGCATGTGAGCAAATTCTCAAACATAAAGTCTAAACACCTTCAATCTAATACATTTCTGACACATACAATCATGTCAGCCAAATCTAGATTTTAGGAGTTGCAGCATCTGGCACCATATGTCCATGTTTAAAGACAATAGTCCTGTCAATCACATATCACTCAAATCTAATAGATTTTCAAGACACATACAATCATGTCACCCAAATCTAGAACAAAAGAAAGTTGCAGTGTCTGACACCATATTTTCATGTTGAAAGACAACAGTCATGTTAATTACTACCAAAAAAGAGAAAGTACAAGGCAAGCATATGCAAGCCTTTAATCTATGTTCCAGAACTAGACCCTACTATCTAGATGAAAATAAGAATAATAATAAAGAAAAAATAGACATCTATGATGGAAAACTAAAGGTAAGTTTTCAAAGTGTAAGTTTTATAACAACTTTTCAGGGTAAAACTAAAGGTTACTATGCATTAATGATACAATGACAAATTATAAATTGTCCAAATGCAATTGACCTTAGTCTTGACATCTGAAGTTAATTATAACAAGTCACGTCTTTTTGAAAGACTGCCAGGGACTTCCTTCGAATGAACTATTCAAGCATGTTAGAGAATACAAGGAACATAGCAAAGCAAAGCATAAATTAATCTCAGCAAATGCAGGAAAAAGAAACTTTGACAGCATCATAAATTCCCCATTGGGCTCCCGTGAGGGTTCCAATCATGACCATACGAAGAGGAAGGCCATGGGTACAAAGACCCCACAATCCCATCTTCTTCACAGCCTGCAACAGACAAATACAAAAAAACAAAGTGAGCACATGAGAAGAGAGAGATGTGCAAAGTTTTGCTGCACTGTTCTTTTGGGATTGGGATTTTACTTGGGATGGCATACTTGTACATCATCTCCACAATAGTCTCAAAGGATACAAATTTCATCATGGTATCTGCAGAACACCAAAGCTGATCATCAGAAACCTCGTAATGAAAGGAATTAATAACCTGTAAAATCAAACAACGATAAAACTAAAATTCCAAAAGCGAGTAATTCCATACACATAACAAAGCCAAAAACTTTTGCATAGTTCCATACCCAAGAACTCCTTCAGACTTGACGAACTTGGGAAGCCCATCTGATAAACCTGGGGCGAACCCAGGCTGAGTTTGGACACAAACTTTAACAAAAAGTAAAAATGTATGCGGTATGAGTACAACCTACTGAACCATGAACCCATATTAAATTATTCACAGATCCTACATGCTGATTTTCCAGAAAATTTAACCTAATTACACTACCAGAACAGCAAAACAGAAGCCAGTCAATATAAAAGATCTGGCCAATAAGGCATATCACAGAAAACCAACATCCTACAAGGCTGCAACTAACTTTATAACCTTTCTAGCAATTAACTTCTCCGATAGTTCAAAATTTGGAGGTTAGAAAGAGTTCTAATAAGTAATAAGTAATAACATAGAGCCATTTCTATGGCAAAAAATTCTCAAATACAAAAAACCACATCATAATTGTCCACTCTTAAGTCTTGATCCCTTGAATGAATATGCTCATTGTCCATCAGATTGGGTCCAACGCAAGTTAGTTTGTCATGTCCATCTTTGTCATTCAACTCCAATACCTAAAGAAAAAAAACAAAATAATTACATTGGGATGTGAAAAAGTTTGGCCATTCTACCTCAAACGCTAAAACACAAACAATAACATAAGAACAAAAGAAAGAACATGGGATCTCACAAGAACTGCTACTATCCAATGTCAACACATCCTCTTCTTCGTTATCCACACTCATTGAAGTTTGTTCTATATCAAAAGATAAAATAAATTAATGTCATTAAAGTAAGATGAAAAAAATACAAATAAATGAAGAAATTAAATATGCAAATAACTAACATTACCTTGCTCTCCATTTAACCAATCTTTAGTGCAAACCAATGCCTCAACAATATCAGGCTTGAGTGAACTCCTATACTGATCAATCACACGTCCACCAATACTAAAAGTGGATTCTGAAGCAACAGTAGAAATAGGAATACTCAACACATCACGAGCCATGGCAGCTACTTCAGGATAACGAAATTCATTTCCTTTCCAAAATGAAAGGATGTCAAATGGCGTATTCTTCTCCATATACTTGGGTTCATCCAAATAAAGTTCCAATTGAGTCTTTTGTGCATCAGGATCGACTCCATCAAATGCCAGAAAATCCTACATAAAAAGAAATAATATAAACATAAAATTAATAAGTGATTATGACTTATGAGTATATATACTAAGTTACTACTTACTAACAAACAAGCTAAGAAAGTAAGAAACTTGTGATATTATTTACCTTTTCCCAATCTGAGCCTTCTTGAGGTTGAACAACTGTGGAGCTTGAAGTTGCAGGAGCACTAGCCGCACTAAACTCCATAAAAAGATTGGTTAACGTTTTGGTCACATTTTCATACTCTTGAGATTCAGCTTCATAAATCTTAGTATAGTAGTACTTTACAAGGCGCAGCTTGGAACGAGGATCTAAAACAATTGCAATGGCCAACACTAAACTGAATTCTGACCAATATTTCTCAAATTTAGAGATCATTTGACCTGCCATTAATCTCTTATATCCATCTTCACTCACAAGCTCTTGCTTCAAATTCACATAAATCAATGCTACCACGGGAAAATATAGATTGGCTGTGGGATATTTGGTACCAGAAAAAGCACATGTAGCACGATAAAAGTATCCCAAGAAACTACATATATCAATCACTTTTTCCCACTCAAGTGCATTAGGACAAAACATATAATTTTTGTCAATCATCTCCAAATAAGCAAAAGCACGCCTATAATGAATTGCACTCTCAAGCATAAGATATGTCGAATTCCATCTAGTTGGCACATCTTGTTTTAATCCCTTGTTACTATCCAATGACATTTGATTGACAGCTTGAAGAAAACTTTGTTTTCTCATTTGTGATCCTCTAAAATACTTAACACTATCTCGAATCTTTTGGATAGCACCAGTAATCTCTTTCAATCCATCTTGCACAATCAAGTTAAGAATATGGGCACAACAACGCATATGAAATAACTCACCATCACAAGGAAGGGCTTTCTTCATGTTTAATTTGGGTTTGAGATTCATAACACACAAATCATTCGCAGAGGCATTATCTAATGTTATAGAGAAAACTTTTTTATCAATCCCCCACTCTTCTAGCAAACTACATATTTTTTCAGCCAAAGATACACCATTATGTGGTGGGGGCATAAATGAAAAGTTTAACACCCTTTTAGACAATGCCCAACTCTTGTCAATAAAATGTGCAGTGAGACAAATATACCCATCGGTTGTCAAAGAAGTCCACAAATCTGATGTCAAACTAATCTTCCCTTGACAAACATTTAACAAAGACTTAACCTTTTGTTTCTCCAACATATGCATCTTAATCAAATCAGCCTTGGCAGTATTTCTACAAATTAATGGTACATCACTACGCAAGTATCTATGCACTTCTCTTACACCATCATATTCAACATATGAGAAAGGCAAGTCATGCTTTATAATTGTACTAACCAACAATTCTCTATTTTTTTAGGAAAAAATTTTGAGCCACTTACAGACAGAGTTCCTTGATCTCTAGATAGGAGCATCTGCTGAATATCATGATAAATTTTCCCTCCACAAACCTTCATATGCTTCTGTAGATTTCCAGTTCCATGTGAACTGTTAGCTATATACTTATGGTCACAGAACTTGCATTTTGCCCATATTCTTGTGTCATTTGGATCTGTAGAAGGAACTTCATCAAAATGGGTCCAAACAGTGAAGTTGAAGATTCTTCCTCAGAGCATCCTGCTTAATCCACATGCCTTGGATTAAGCAGGATGCTCTGAGGAAAAGTGAAGTTGAAGATTCTTCCTCAGCAAAATATGTCCCTCCGCATAGGAGACACATAAAAGGTAAGGGCAATGTTGTTTGTAAGAATGCTAACCTTAATTCTGCAGAGAATGTCAAGAAGCATTCAAACAAAAGACGCTTGCCCACCTGCCATCACTGCGGCATCACCGGTCACATCCGATCCAAATGTCCACAGCTCCAAAAATTGAAGGTTCAGAGGAAGCTTCTAACAAGAGCTACATCAGGCAATCTACCTCCGATGGCTCTTCAGGCTCCACGGCATTAGCAGAAGTTTGTTCCTGCCAATTAGAGTGGCAAACCAAAGAAGAACAAATCAAGGTGCCACGAGAGAAAGCCGCAAAAGTCCAATGGCAACCATGGCTATGAAGGACTGCTGAGCCTAATACAAGGTATGCTTAGGAGTATGGCCAACATGGACATGACCCGTAAACCATCCCCACGGGTTAAGAAGGTATGGGTCAAGAAGGATGAGACCATTCACCCCTTGAGGGGGAGTGGACTCACCTAGTAAAGGTGAAGTCTTCCCATGCCTAGGATTTTGGTTCCTAAATCCTAGTGCATGTCAAGTATGTTTGCATTGCATCGTTTATCATGTCATATCTTATTCATGCCTTACATTCTGTTTGAGGAACCTTTTATTCTATCCCCATATTTTCTCTGGTTTTCTTGAGAAACATGTGCAAATATTTTTTTGGGGATGACAGTTAAAGCACGTCGGGCGGCTGCTTTTCTGTCTTGGTATTTCTAAACCTCTCTCCATGAGAACATGTTTGGTTTTACCTTACATCCTGGGATTAGATGTCATAAGCATGTCTTTGTTGTTTTTCTGTTTATTGGTTATCGACAAAAAAAAAAAAAAAAAAAAAAAAAAATTGTGGAGAAGATGCGGAATTTTTATTTTTTTTCTTTTGATAGCTTTTCAGATATTGCATATGTTTTTGCCTGATATCTTAGTTCATTGTGCATTGATTAAATAAACTTATATATGATTGAGAGTTTATGCATGATATCTGCTAAGTTTTCTTGTTGCATCTTAATAAGAGATAGTTACTTTTCTCATGCGAGGAAAATGTACACTATCCAAGACTCCCCTAAGGTACATATTTTCCTTCTCTGACTTTTTGCTTTTAGAAATTCTAGATAGGAGAAGAGGTTTTTTATAAGATGGCCAAATTGACCAAATGCTAGTTGAACCTAGGACCTAAAAATTCTAGCATTCTTTCTAGGTTGCAGCATCAAAAGAATCAAGCAGTTACTTTTATGAATTCTGCTCGATATATGTAATTTTCTGCTTATGTGCTAAAATATGCCTTGCCCTTCATGGTGCAAGTAAAATATTTACCTTGTCCTTCATGGTACAAGTAAAACAATTGGATGCTGCATCTTAGGGGGAGTGTATCAGATGAGGGTGGCTAGGCCCTAGTAAGATAAGGTTTGACTTTTGGCTGATCTTTCATTGATTTTCTCTCTTGTTTGGAAAATCTGGTTGCTTTTTGTCATATTAGTGAATTTCATACCTTATTGAGAAAGTCTTCACACACACACGCATTGCATGACTTGAGTAATCTATTTAAAATTTCTATCTGCAGGGAAATTTGTGCTTATTGAATATTTAACTCTCATTTATATCTTAGCATATTTTTGCAATGCTATTTGACTGTTTTATCAGTTGATTATACATGTGTGTTCTGAAGCTAACCTTTGGAAAAATTATTTTTCTGCAAATTTTCCTCAAGTTTCAGATTTTCAGTGTGAAGTGTTTGGACGGACTTATTCTTACGTCCAGACGAGAGCTGTCTTGCCATATACTGACCTAGCAATTGCACATCCGGTTAGGATCTCTATAGGTTTAAGACTTTCTTCTCTTTCTTTGCCATACACACATCTTTGCATTTTTATTGATTTATCATGTCATGTCAGGTGTTTTTCTTGTGGGTTTCTCCCGAGATTTTGGCATTCTTTGCACATCTTCTCATCCCATGATCTTCATTATGTCTTCCGTTATTTTTTTTAAGTTTTTGTGCTTTTAGAATATTGGAATATTTGTTGGGATATTTTCTTGAGATCATGTGCATGAAAATCCTATTCTGTTTGTGTGTTGGGTTGATATTGATATATCTGGTCATTTGGACTGCGATCTTTGTTTTTGTAATTCTTTGGCATCCATTTGATAGCCGTCTTAAATACCACATTATTTTTTTTTTGAACTAACTGGATCTAATGGTATTTTTAGAGATATTTCTAGTTGGTTTTTGGTTCAGGAATACGACATCCAGTGGCTCACAGCATAGTGTTTGACAGATGCATCCTTTGGAAAATTAATTTTGTTTGAGGTCATGTGTTCAAAATTTCCAAGGGTCTCAGGATTAAGATGAGCTTTTTCCCCCCAGCTCATGCAGAGTCTTCCATAGCATTCCCTCAGATCTACTTCAGTCAGAAGTTCAGTGGTAAATCTCCTCAGTTATCTTGCAGACCAGTTGCTTAGAGGATGTCAATCTGCGGATAACCAGTGTCAGGCTTTGCAAAATCAAGAGATTGAAGATCTTTCAATCCATGGTTCCCGGCTTCCTGAGCTAGAAGCCGAAGTAGTACAAATCCAGCTTTTTATACGGATTTCTCTCCGTTACTTGATTTCAGTGGATCAGCAGGATTTGATACTTGGAGGATTTATGTTCCTCTCTTTTGGGCCACTTGCAGACTTTTCTCTAGTTTCCTATCGATTGGGATTTTAGAACGTTTTTTGTTGTGGATATTATTACTCTGTTTACCCTTGTACTTTTGAGACATTGAGGGGGAGTAATTGTTGTGTAGTTTTTCTCATTACTCTGTTTTACCCTTTGTCCCTTTATGACAAAAAGGGGGAGTAAGATTTGGACCGGCATTGTATTTTTAACCGGTCAAGTTATTTTTGTCCCAGAATGGCCAAAAGGGGGAGTTTGTTAGTTTTTGTGTTGGCTGCATTCTGTTGGACAAAATCACTTCTATGTAATGTTGTTGTTTTCACAGGGATGCTGCTTTATCCAGAGTCTACTCTTCAGTTATGTTCTTCAAGAAGATTCTGTGAAGTTTTCACGAAAGTTTATTTCGGTTCCCTGTTAGCCGTTCGGACGACATGGTATTCCGTTCGGACGCTCATCCATCAGCAACATCCTTTCGGACGATGTGATATTCTGTTCGGACGCTCATCTGTCAAAGCATCATTCGTCCAGACGACGGGAACTTTCCTTCCGGACGCCCATCAGTGTCTAAAAGCTTCGAACAGTTCAAGATTGCAACCGTTCGGACGCTCTTCAGAGTTCGAGAAGATCCCAGTGTTCCAGTGCAACCGTCCAGACGATGTGGTTATACCGTCTAGACGCCATTTAGTGTTTGACAAGTATTAGGGTTTCTGCCTCAAGACACAGTTATGGGAAGACAGCTGCTACCGTCTGGACAATGTGTGATCCCGTCCAGACGAGGTTCTCTATAAGGCAAGATGTGCATACAATGTTCAACCGTCTGGACGTCAGACTTAATGGTCCGGACGATCAAGCTTCATATCTGGAAATTGCGTGCACTAGTTCAACTGTCCGGACGTCGGCCTTCAAGGTCCGGACGCTCCAAGCCTTATTATGGTAATTTCGTGCAGCCGAAGTGCAACCGTCTGGACGCTCGGGCAACACTGTCCAAACGCGTCCTTGTTATGGAAGCTTTCAATGCTACTTTGGAAAGGTGGTTGCAGTTGACCGTCCAGACGCTCGGTCAAGCCGTCCGGACACCCTCGGGTATTTTCATCATAACATTTTACTCAAATATCAGATTGGGATGAAATTGGCGTCGTTGGAAAGCTAAGAAAAAGTTCTATAAATTGAATGTAGAAAAGGAGATTAATAGCCTCCGGAAGGCATCAGTCCGGACAGAAAAATTTGCCCGTCCGGACGGCCTTGCAGAAAATTCTAGAATTACTTTTCGGACAAGAAAAACTTGGCCCGTCCGGACGGCCCAAGGCTCTCGTCCAGATGCGAGTGCCTCAGACTCCATTTTTGACATGATTTTGGGTTTCCATTTCCGATAAATAAGAGGCTTGAGGCATGCTTTCAACACAGAATACGGTGGTGAATTCTCTACAGCTTAGAGAAGGTGTTTAGGGAGATATTGAAGATCTGCTAGCTCTCTAGCTTTGCCAATGTGTGATTTGATCAGCTGTGAAGTCTATCTTAGGGGTTGGCCCTAAGGTAAAGGATTCCATTGAAGACCCCTTCAGGTAGGAGACTTGGTTGGGAGGCGTTCGTGTTGGGTTACAAGTTAGAGTTCAAGGTATGACCACTGCATCAGAGGTATATGAGTGCTACTACTTTGTAACTAGCTTTGTCTTTTGAATAGTGGATATCCTGGGTTTGGCTGCACCGGAGTGGTTTTTCTCTTAATTGAGTTTCCACTTCATCAACAAAATATTTGTCTCCTTTAATTCCGCATTTAATATTTTGTTGCACACTGTTCACACACACAGTTAAATTAGAAGTCCATTTAATTTTTTCACAGAGCAACATTGTCCGGATGTTCGGTCAATCAGTATTCAACAAGGAGTATGTTCTCAGTAGTCGACACTATTTGGGAAGTTTTTGCAGTCCGTCCGGACGATGTCCAGTCTCTGCAATCTGTCCGAACGACAAGGAAACACGTTCGGATGATATCCAATAGTTCAGATAAACTCCAGATTTCCGTTCGAACGAGGAAAGGATTTTTGCGAAGACCGTTCGGAAGCTCGGTCAAGCTGTCCGGACGCAAACCTGATATGGATAGAATTGTGCTATTTCTGAAGGATATCGCAGAAATTTGTCCGGACAAGGCTAACTTCCGTCCGGACGCTCGACAGACAGAGTTCTACTTTCAGTAGTTTTTAAGGTCTCTTAAAGCCTATAAATAGGGGGCTCTAGGTCTGTGTTTTGTACGGAATTCGGTGATGAATTCCATAGTGGAGGGTATTTAGGGAGAATTGAAGATCAACTAGCTCTCAAGCCGTTGCCAGTGTGTGCTCATTGTTTGTGTGAAGTCTATCTTAGGGGTCGGCCCTAAGGTAAAGGAATCCATCAAAAACCCCTTCAGGTGGAAGATATGGTTGGGAAGCATTCGTGTTGGGTTACACGTCAGAGTTAAAGGTATGACTACTGCATACGGTTATGTGAGTATGAGTGTCTTGTAACTAGCTTTGTTTTTGGATAGTGGATTTCCTGGGTTTGGCTGCTCCGGGAGTGGTTTTTTCTCTTCATAGAGTTTCCACTTCGTAACAAATATCTTGTCTTATTTAAATTCCACATTTAAGATATTTGTTTGCACACAAACATACAGAATTGGTTTGTTTTAGAAGTCAATAAATATTTTCAATTGGTATCAGAGCAGGTTACACTTGTGTTTTAGATTTATTTCTTAAGTGTGATCCATGACTTCTTCTAACATAAATCTTCATGAGTTCTCTGAAGATGATATTTATGATTTCTCTAAAGATACCCTTTTGATAGGTAAACTCTTTAAGAAATCCAATAAAGAAGTCAAGAAGATTAAGCAAGACAAAGAGTCTTTGATTTTACAATTATCTGAATCACATGTTTTGATTGACTCTTTGAAATCTGAGAATACCATGCTTTTTGATACTGTTGATGCACTAAAGAATAAATTAAATGAATTAGAGGATCTCTTGAAAAAGTTCTTTAGTAATAATTTGAAAAGCATGCTTTGTATTCATACATATATTTCTAACAAGCCTGATTTAATTGTTAATGATTTAAGTACTTCTACTTCACATGCTTTTGATTCTGAATTAGATTCTGTTGATATTAAGCCTATGATAGTAGATGCAGCTTTTTCTGAAAATTCTTGCTTAAATAACTGTGTGAAGCCTAACTCCAAGGATTCAGGAACACAAGGTAAGTTTGATCCTATTTGTCATCTTTGTGGGAAGGTTGGTCACATTAGACCAAAGTGTTATCTGTTAAAATCCAACAGACCTTGGAAGAAGCAGGAGGATTCCAAAAAGGGCTTTATTGAGAAAATCTCTTTAGATAAATATGTCCCGCCCCATAGGAGGCATATATCTCAAAGAGGTAAGGACTTTGTCATTTGTGAAAATGCTAATCTTAAATTTGCAGAATCTTTCAAGAAGCATTTCCGCAAAAGAAGTTAGCCTACCTGCTATCATTGTAGTGTCTCTGGACACTTTAGGCCACACTATCTTCAGATCCGACATCAACAGCCTCGGATCAGAAAAACAGAGCAAAAGACAGGTAAGTCTAGCTCTAAACCTTCCAAGCCTCATCATGCTTTTCGGCAACAACGACATTATCCTCAAAGGGGTTCTCCCTCATGCCGTCTATGTGGTAAGTATGGCCACACCAAGGCCGAATTCTTCAGAATGAGGCCTCACAAGTCCAAGAAGAAACAGACCAATGAAGGGCTTGTCAACATGATGAATAGTATCCTAGTCAGACTAATCAATTTGGACATGTCTCACACCCCTGCCTCACAGGTAGAGAAGATATGGGTAAGGAAGGATGAGACCATTCACCCCTTGAGGGGGAGTGGACTCACCTAGTAGGTGAGGTCTCCCATGCCTAGGATTTTGGTTCCTAAATCCTAGTGCATACCAGTTATGTTTGCATTGCATTGATTGTCATATCTTATATCCTATTTTTGCTTTGCATTCTGTTTGAGGAACCACCTTTTCTATCCTTATATTTTCTCTTGGTTGCTTTGAGAATTTTCTGCAGGTACATTCTAGGGATGACAGAGAAATCATGTCACTACTTTTCTGTCATGGTATAGTCAAACTTCTTTCCCTGAGGACAGGCTTGCTCTTACCTACATGCTTTGTCTAGACATACGTTCTTTTCCTTTTAAGCATGTCTTTTTTGTTTTTCAGCTTTTATTTTTTTAAAAAAATAAAAATAAAAAAAATTAAGGGAGAAGATGCAGAATTTTATTTTTTTATATATAGCTTTTCTGATATTGTATGTGTTTTTGCCTGATATCTCAGTTCATTGTACATTATTTGAATATGCTTATATATGATTGAGAGTTTTTGTCTGATATCTGCTAAGTTTTCCTGTGCATCTTTATGCTAGATAGTTGTTTTTCTCATGCGATGAAAAATTGTGCACTATCCAAAGCTCCCCTAACGTACATTTTTTTTTTCTCTCTGACTTTTAGCTTCTGGAAATTCTAAGAGATTTTTTTGCTAAAATGGTCAAATTGACCAACTCGCTAGTTGAACCTAAAACCCATAAATTCTGGCATTCTTTCTTGGTTGTAGCACAAAGTGATAAAAAACATTCAAAACTGAATAAATATGGATAAATAAAAAGATCCACTGCTTTTGTGCTATAAATCTATTCTTGAACTTGTCCCTATAGAAACAGTCAGTGACCAAATCATTGCTGAGATAAACAGTTACTAAAGGACGATGTAAAAGAAGAAGTGTTGCAACTTAGGGGTAGTGTATCAGATGAAGGTGGCTAGGCCCTGGTAAAATAAGGTTTGACTTTTGACTGATTTAACATTGATTTTCTCTCTTATTTAGAAAATCTGGTTGATTTAAGTCATCAGTGAAGTTCATACCTTATTGAGAAAGCTTTCACACACACACGCATTGCAGGAGTTAAGTTTACTATTGAAAAATTTCTATCTGTAAGAAAATTTTTGTGCTTATTGACTCTTAACTCTCAATTATATCTTGGTATATTTTTGAAATGCTATTTGACTGTTTTATCAGTTATTTATACATGTGTGTTTTGAAGCTAACGTTAGGAAATTTTTGTTTTGCATATTTCCCTCTACTTTTCAGCTTCTAGTGTGAAGCGTCTGGACGGACATGTTCTTGCGTCCGGACGCGCTCGGCTCTGTCGATCTCTTATCTGAAAACATGCCATCTGAAGGAGTATGTACCACGTTCGGACGCGAGCTTTTTGCTTTCTCTGCCAAACACACACACACACACACACACTACCTTTTGTCTGTTCTATTATGTTGTGTTGTGTGTGTTTTCTCTCGGACTGATCCCGAGATTTTGGCATTCTCTGCACATCTTTTCTCATTACCAGGTATTTCCTTTGACTTTCCTTATTCTCTTAAGCTTTGGTTATTTTTAGAATATTGGAATCTTTAAGTGATTATGATTTGACAGATTGTGCATGAATATCTTCTTTTGTCTTTATGCTGGATGGATATTACTAATCTATGTCTTTTGGATTGCTATATTTACTTTTGTATTTCTTTATGCATCCAATTGATAGCCATCATAATACCACACTCTTTTTAAAACTAACAGGATCTACTATTTCCTTATGATGTTATTTTTGGATAGATTTCTATTTAAATATTTTCAGGAATATGTTGTCCAGCGGCTTCCAGCATAGTGTCAGACAGAGGGCTCTTTGGTAAACAGACCAGTGTTGAAATCATATGTTCCAAAGATCTCAAATTTTAGATGAGCTCATTCCCCCTGCTTATACAGAGTCTTTCATAACCTTTTCCTCTACATCTGCACCAGCTAGAGATTCAGGGGTGAATCTTCATTATCATCTTGCAGACCACTTGTCTATAGGATTTCTTTCAGCAGATGATCAGTTTCAGGCAAGAAGACTCAAGTGACTGAAACATTTCAGTATATGGTTTCCCGGCTTCAAGAGCTAGAAACCGAAGTAGTTCAAATCCAGCTTTTTATACGGTTTTCTCTCCGTAACTTGATTTCAGTGGATCAGCAGGATTTGGTACTTGGAGGATTTTTGTTCCTCTCTTTTGGGCCACTTGCAGACTCTTCTCTAGTTTCCTTTTGTTTTGATTTTAGAATGTTTTTGTCTGTGGATCTTATATACTCTATTTACCCTTGTTCTGTTGAGATATCAAGGGGGAGTATTTTAATACTGTGGTCTTTCTATACTTTGTTTACCCTTTGTTCCTTTGAGACAAAAATGGGGAGTATATGTTAGTTTTTGGACTAAGAATGTATTTTTAACCGGTCTAGTGATTTTTGTCCCAGAATGGCCAAAGGGGGAGTTTGTTAGTTTTTGATTGGCATCATTCTGTTGACAAAATCACTATTATGTAATGTTGCTGCTTTCACAGGGATGCCGTATATTTCAGAGTATTCAGATATTCTAAGCTTATTTCTCTAATGTGGAAAGAGCCGTATTATGACAAGTTGCAAGTGTCACAAGCTTCATGAAGGCTATTTCGGTGTTCAAGGAAGATTCTGTGCAGATTCCAACTCAATGAAGTCAGATCCCAAGCAACTGTCCGGACGATGTGCTGTTCCCGTCCGGACACTCATCACTTAGCAACATCCGACCAGACGAGCCTTTGAAGGCTTCCGGACGCCCCGCAGTGTCTTACAGATAAACATTGAAGATGTTTAGATGTCAGAGCAACACCGTCCGGACGCTCGGTCAATCAGTATTCAACAAGGAGTCTGTTCTCAGAAGTCGACACTATTTGGGAAGTTTCTGCAATCTGTTTGGACGACAAGGTAACACATCCGGACGATGTCCAGTCTCTACAAGCTGTCCGAACGAGTCTGCAACACGTCCAGACGATATCCAGTAGTTCAGATAAACTCCAGATTTCCATTCGAACGCGGAAAGTATTTTAGCAAAGACCGTCCGGACGCTGGGTCAAGCCGTCTGGACGCGAACCTGATAAGGATAGAATTACGCTATTTCTGAAGGATATCGCAGAAATCCGTCCGGACGAGGCTAACTTCCGTCCAGACGCTCGACAAACAGAGTCTGATTTTTAGCAGTTTTTAAGGTCTCTTAAAGCCTATAAATAGAGGGCTCTAGGTTTGTGTTTTGTACAAAATTCGGTGGTGAATTCCATAGTGCTTTGAGAGGGTGTTTAGGGAGAATCGAAGATCCGCTAGCTCTCAAGCCGTTTTCGGTGTGTGCTTGTTGTTTGTGTGAAGTCTATCTTAGGGGTCAGCTCTAAGGTAAAGGAATCCATCAAAAACCCCTTCAGGTGGAAGATCTGGTTGGGAAGCATTCGTGTTGGGTTACACGTCAAAGTTAAAGGTATGACTACTGCATAGGGTTATGTGAGTACGAGTGTCTTGTAACTTGCTTTGTTTTTTGATAGTGAATTTCCTGGGTTTGGCTGCCTGGGAGTAGTTTTTTCTCTTCATAGAGTTTCCACTTTGTAACAAATATCTTGTCTTATTTAAATTCCATATTTAAGATATTTGTTTGCACACAAACACACACACTTGGTTTGTTTTAGAAGTCAATAAATATTTTCAGACCACATGTTCAACGCACGTTGAATAGTTAATTTGGCTTAAAGGACATGCTTATGTAGGAGATGGCATCTCAATGGTATCCCTTTTGCACATGCTTGTGCTGCCATTTACATGCACAAACAAAGGCTTGAGCAACATTTAGATGGTTATTACATGATGTAGAAGTACATGTAGGCATACAAAACATAAGTATGTGCTATGTTAGGGCCTGAAAAGTGGCCAGATGTTGATGGTTGTAATGAAATATTGCCTCCAGCTGTGAGAGTTTAGCCTGGACGTCCAAGAAAAGTTAGGTGAAGGGAACCCAATGAACTCACTAACCCATACAAGATAAGCCGTAGTGGGTATGTGGTCACATGTAGGAACTGTGGGGGTCAAGGTCACAATTACAAGGGTTGCCATCTACCTCTAAACCCTAATCGAAAGAGATAGAACCCAAAGAAGAGGAAGACTGCTGGAACTTCTTCAAATATAAGTGTAATATATTTCTATTATTCTATTATCAAATTTACTGTTAACAAAGTTCTTATTCCTTTTTATGTTCTAGGTATCCCAAAATGCAGTTGCATCATCCCAACCTGCTATGTCATCCCAACCTCCTGTGTCATCCCAATCTGCCGCGTCATCTCAACCTGTGTAGACCCATGCTTGAAGAAGGAGGAGCAATGCAATGGGTACTCAATGAGATATTGTTGTTGAGTTTTTTTAAATGATTTAAACACTAATGTTGGTGGAATGGTTTGTGGTTTGATGAACAATCTACGTTTTTCGTTGTTGTTAATACTTTGGAAGTATATGCTCTATTAAGGTGAATGTTCCTATTTTGGATAGATAATAGATGTATTATGTTGGTTTAGGGTACGATATTTTGTGAATGTCTTGTGTAACATTCCGGATTTTAAGAAATAAAATATTATATCTTAAAATAGAATTTAAAACCTAATAATAAGGCAAAAAAATAAATATCAATATTTATGAAAATAAATATTCATTGATTAAGAAGCGTTTATAGTTTCAGTTTGATAAGAGTTCAAAATGACCTTAAACTTTGGAATAAAGAAAATAGGGTTAAACGAACTCCGTTTTGGTTGATTCAAAATCCAGAACGCACATCTCAAAGCCTCTAACTACTCTCTGAATTTCATAATTTTTGGACTCCGTTTAAGGCGCGAAAACACCTGCAAAAATACTATCCCTGATTTTGACGAAAATTTAACATTAATAATTAATTGGCCCATTTTATTTATTTAAGAACCCAGCCCAACCCAGTGGAACCAGCCCAGCCTTCATGTGAAGCCCAACCTACATGTTTAAGAAAGAAAGTTAGCCAATTCACATGCACATTCAGTTAGAAGTTATCAAGTAAGTATAAGTTAGAACTTAAGTGTTAGTTGGTTAAGGATAAGCATATATTTTCTTGACTCACACTTCACTGCACCAGCGCATCAACACCATTTACCAACTTATTGCCCAAGTTGTAATTCACCAAACACTTGCATTGTCCTCAGCTGAAGGATGAGATCGACTCAAGCAATCTTGGCTCTTCATGGTCTTTATAAGAAGAGATGCAAACCCCCTTCTTTCTCGCATTCCTTCTTCATTCTTTCTCTATTTTTCTGCAAGTTCCTCTCTTTGTTTCTCTCTTGTAGAGAAGCTGAAAAATCTCCTCTCTATTTCCTTCTCAGTTCGGTCCAACAAGAAACAGAGGAAGAACTCTTTCTTCCTCTCTCAAATCAGAAAAGCTGCAGAAAAAGCTCTCAGAATCTCACTTGCTCCATCTCTGTCTCTCTCTGTAGGTCATGGTTTCCAGCAGCCATAGTAGAGCAACACCACTCCTTTTTGTTGCATATATCCAGTAAAGAAAAGTGTAGGCCAAAACCCAGCAAATCAGTAGAGAAATGGAGGAGAAATCTCAAACCTTTTCTATACCTCTCACCCGGTTCTCTGTGAAATAAAAACAGCAACAAAAACGTTAGAAATCCTTTATTTATCACTCGGTCTACACCACAGCAGGAACTCGATCATCTCCCCTATCCTTGTACCTTTAAACTGCAGCAGAAAGAAGAAACAACAGCAGCCCTCCAACCTGAATATTTATCTGTGAACACTTTCCAAGACGGGATATAACTGTGAGTATTTCTTACTCACTGAGGATGATACGTGGTGGCTTTCTTTAGCGTCGTGATTTCTGTTTTATTTAATTGTATACGAGTTGTTTGACATTTGACATGAGTTGAGTGAAACATGTTTTGTTTGGAATACTATGTATTATATTTTGATCATGCTGATTAAAGTGTCATTGCATATTTAAATCGTGAACATGCTGAAAAATTGTCATTGCATATTAGACTATTGAGAATTATGAACTTGTTAATAAAAAAGACCAAGGGTTAATGTCCCGAGGCAAAGACCGAAGGTTGTAGTCCCGAGGCATCACTGATTAGAAACTGAAGACCGAAGGTTAATGTTCCATGGAAAAGACCGAAGGTTAAAGTCCCTAAGCACTGATCAGTAATCACCAGTCACTAATAATAGGATAAGACCGGTTTGTTTAGAGACCCACAACACTTATATATCTCTACCTATGGTAAGACCGGAGATGGTAAAATACCCATGACACTAATAAGACCGTATCATGTATTAAAGTCTCATGGCATCTATTTATCCATCTATCTATGGTAAGATCGGATATGGTAAAAGACCCACGGCACTGATAAGACTGTGTCATGTGTTAAAGTCTCATGGCATCTATCACTCCATCTATCTATGGTAAGATCGAAGATGGTAAAAGACCCATGGCACTGATAAGACCGTATCATGTGTTAAAGTCTCATGGCATCTATCAATCCATCTATCTATGGTAAAACCGGAGATGGTAAAAAACCCACGGCACTAATAAGACCGTATCATGTGTTAAAGTCTCACATCATCTATCTATCCATCTACACTAATAAATGAGACTGTGCTTATAGAACTGTTTATGAGATTGTATGTAGGTACATACAACTGTCATCATTTGATTGTAATGTGTACTTTTAAATAGAGAAGTATTTCTTATGTTATTGAAAGTTGTTGACTTACACAAATACAGTATGGGATTGTGGTGTTAACTGTTATCAATTGTATTTCTTATTCGTATAACCACATTGAGAGAGTACAAATAAATAGGGAAAAAATTTCCTCCAGTTTTGGTTTATACAACAATCACGGCACAGGTCATTTCCTACCATGTAGGAAATGATTCTCTATTTTTGTCTACAATTATCTTTCCTATTTTGGTTTCTCAAAGCTCACACCAACACTCCCCCTCAAGTTGATGCATACAAGTCTCTAATGTACAACTTGTTAAGTGAGTGTTGAACTCTTTGCTCGATATAGCCTTTGTGAGTACATTGGCTAGTTGGTTTTTAGACTTCACAAATGCAAATGGATTATTTTCCCTTCCAAGTTCTCCTTGATAAAATGTCGATCCACTTCCATATGTTTTGTGCGGTCATATTGGACAGGGTCGTGGGCTATTGTGATAATGGCTTTATTGTCACAAAAAATATCCATTTCTAAAGTAGGGGCGAACCCTAGTTCGGTAAGTAGTCTCTTGATCAAGAGTAGTTCACAAATCCCTTTTGCCATTCCACGAAAAATTCTGCTTCGGCACTGGAAAGTGCGACCACCTTTTGCTTCTTGCTTCTCCATGTAACAAGATTCCCACCGACGAACATAAAGTTACCTGAAGTAGATTTTTTGTCTGAGATGTTTCCAGCACAGTCTGCATCTATGTAGCCGTTGATCTTTAAATGGCTATTCTTTGAAAACATAAGACACTTACTAGGTGACAACTTCAAGTATCTTAGTATCTGGATTACGGCATCCATGTGATCTTCACTTGGATTATGCATGAATTGGCTAACTACATACGCTTATAGCATATGCAATGTCTGGGCAAGTGTGTGAGAGGTATATAAGTTTGCCAACTAACCTTTGGTACTTCCCTTTTTCTATTGGTGCTTGATCTAAATCTTCCCAAATTCTGTGGTTTTGAGCAATTTGGGTATCCACTGGCTTGCACTCCAGCGGGTCTTCAATGGAACTCCTTACCTTAGAGCCAACCTCTAAGATAGACTTCGGTTTATAGCACAGCACACTTGTAAAACGGCTTCAGAGGGATTGATGACTTCTCTGAGCTCTAATGGAATTCACACCGAATTCTTGCAGTTCTCAGTGCCCAGGGGCCTCTATTTATAGGCTGGGGGCTCAAATGAGCGTCAGGCAAAATATACCTAGGCGCCGTCCGGACGGTGGACATGGGCCGTCCGGACGGACAACTGTGCGACAAGATTTTCTGAAAATTTCGCTGGGAAATCTTTCCTGTTTAAGAGCCTCGTCCGGACGGGATGGCACATCATCCGGACGGTCGCACGTCCGCTGCAAGTAATTTCCTTATAAGGCTTTAGAGAGTCCGGACCATGGGGGATGAGCGTCCGGACGACTATTCTTCAACACGCAATTTCCATATCTGCAATGCACGCGTCCGGACCATAATAGCCAGTCGTCCGGACGGTTGAAGTCGAATCGGCAATTTCCTTCTTTAATGCACGCGCATCCGGACCATAGCTGTCAGACGTCCGGACGATCATTTTTGAATTGCGATTCTTGCCTTAAGGAGAAGCGCGTCCGGACGGGATACCACATCGTCCGAACGGTTGATTGATCTTCCCTTTCTTAGAACTTGGAAAGAAATCAGAAACTGATCGAGTACTAGGAGGCGTCCAGACGTGCTGCTGAAACGTCCGGACGGATGCAAGCTGGCACAGAAACTTCTTGATACAGTATGGGGTACGGACGGTATAAACACTTCGTCCGGACGGATGATGCTGATCTGTCTTGGAGGTCCAGACGGTAGACATGCCTTCCGGACGGAATAGTGGACAGATGGGCTTCCGGACGGCTGACAGGGAACTTGAATTCTTCTGACTTGCAGACTCTGAATAGTGGAATCCCTGTTTGAAGCATCTTTACACATAAGTGATTTTGTCCAAACACAGAATGAGGCCAAAATACTAACAATGATCATGTTGCCATAAAATTCCTGCACTAGTTTGGGAAAGGCCGAGCAGGCATAGTTGTACAGGTACTCTCATTGGTTCTCCAGAAGCATCTGACCAATGGGGAGGAGAACTGGATCCCTCAGATCGATGCGGAGAAGATCTGCTCTGATAGGACCTACCACGATTGCATGCGGTGACGCCTATCAGAAATAGGTTCTTTAGTTCTTTGCCCGACTTAGGGAGGAGAGTCTTTTGAAGACATTTTCTAGGCTAAAAAATCACAGAGAAATCCATGAAAACATTAATTCCTGTTACCCCACAAAGAAATTTTGAACATTATGATGGCTGTAAAATGGACTATCCTAAAAATTATAACTACATAAAACTCAACCCAAACAATATCAAGATACCACAAGTTAGAAAATATGCAAAATCTCATCCTAATGAATAAAGAATATGAGCAATGAATCATATTAAACTCAAAATATGATAAACCCAAAACAAACTATTTTAAGCATAAAAACTTAAAATAAAACAGTAAAAGGGTAGAGAAACATACCTGGGTTGGAGATAAATTGCAAAGAGGACAAGCGCACGTGAGAAGCACTCATAAAAAGCAAGAAAAAAATGTACAAGACAACAAAAAAACACCAAAAAGAATGAAATGAGAGGGAATGCGACACGGGGGAATGCGATATAACCCTACAGGGTTCACTATTTGGACTGAACTTAAGTGACGTCCGGACGTAGTGCCACGTAAGAGATCGCACAAACACGCCCGTGAGGGCAAGGGGAAGGGACGTCCGGACGAAGCAACCTTACCGTCCAGACAACCAGAAACATCGTCCAAACGCTTCAAACAAAAAAATCTGAAAAAGATAGGAAAAAGAGAAGAAAAAATATTTTTCAAATAATTTCCAGAACACCCATGTATAAAGAGCTGATATCCCAGTTCAATTTGCATTAAAAAAAATACCAAGATATAATTGAGAGTTAAGAGTCAATACGCTCAAAAATTTCCCTGCAGAAAGACATTTTTCAATAGTAAACTTAATTCAAGCAATGCGTGTGTGTGTGAAGGCTTTCTCAAAAAGGTATGAAGTTCACTGATATGACCTAAATCGCCCAGATTTTCTAAATGAGAGAGAAAATCAATGTTAGATCAGTCGAAAGTCAAACCTGATTTTACTAGGGCCTAGTCACCCTCATCTGATACACTCCCCCTAAGCTGCAGCACTTTTTTTTTACATCGTCCTTTAGTGACCGTCTATTTCCGAAATGATTTGGTCACTGACTTTTTCTATAGGGACAAGTTCAAGAACAGATTTAGAACAGAAGCAGTGGATCTTTTTATTTATCCATATTTATTCAGTTTTGAATGCTTTTTATCACTTGGTGCTACAACCTAGAAACGAATGCCAGAATTTATAGGTTCTAAGTTCAACTAGCGAGTTGGTCATTTTGACAATCTTAGCAAAAAAATCTCTCTCAATAGAATTTTCAAAAGCTAAAAGTCAGAGAGAAAAAATGTAACTTAAGGGAGCCTTGAAAAGTGCATAATTTCATCGCATGAGAAAAGCAACTATCTAGTATGGATGCAACTGGGAAACTTTGCAGATATCAAGAAAAAACTCTCAGTTATATAAAGGCAAAAGAATAAATGCATCAAAAACTGAGACATCAGTTAAACATACATAAGATATCTGGAAGCCATATAATGGAACAACAAAACTCTGCATCCTTTATTCCCCCCCCTTTTTTTTTTAATTTTAAAAAGAAAACAAAAACATGCTTCATAATAAAGAGGATAGTATAGTACAAGCATGTAAGGTAAAAGCAAACCTGACCTCTGGGAGAGAGGTTTGACAGTACCAAGATAGAAAAGCAGCCGCTCGACGTGCTTTTTCTATCATCCCTATTTAATACCTACAAAATTTCCTCAAGACAAACAAGAGGGAATATAGGGATAGAAAGATGGTTCCATAACAACATGCAAAGATGCTATAAATGCTATGCAAGTGTACCTGTCATGCTCTAGGATTTAGGAACCAAAATCCTAGGCATGTGTGACCTCACCTACTGGGTAGGTCCACTCCCCCTTGGGGGTGGGTGTCCTCTTTCTTGTCCTGTCCTTCCTTCTTTAGCTGTAGTGTCAGATATTTGACCAGATCTTGCATGAAAGAACTGACGAAAGATGTTTCTTTATAGATGATTTCACTTTCTGCAGTCTTTTGTTCCTCTATAGATAGCTTCTTGGGGACCCAAGTCCTTTTTGCTTGAGTTGGCTTCTGCAGCTACTGATGCTTTAGAACATGATTTATGGGCGGAGATCTATGATGCCTGGGTGGCATAGGTGGAGGACACCTAGGTTTGATATGACTGCTAACTCCACATTGGTGGCACATGAGAGTTTTAGGAGCCTGCCACTTTTTCTTCGTCTGAACTTGCTGATGTGGGTATTTAGGTCTGATATGCCCTGGTTCGCCATAGTGATGGCATGTAGGAGGCTTTCTTCTGATAGGAAGGTTGGCCAGAGGCTGAGGGATGACTGGTACCTCCCTATCCAAAACAGTTTTTACCTTATCCATGCTTGAGGGTGGAGACTCAGGAATAACCGGCTTTACAAAAATAGTCTGGGAGGTAGAAGGAATAGCAGAAGTATAAGGACGAATACCCGAGTCCAGTCTTGTTGGTTGGGCACTTCTGATGGAGAGCATGTGAATTAGCTTCTCGTCTGAGACTGTCTCAAGTTGCAACTGTGTCTCCAGAAGCCTTTCTTCTAAATCATTGATCTTTATTAGCATAGCGGTCTTCTTAGTCCTGAGGCTGTTTAGCTTTAGTACCTGCTGCTTGTATTTCTCCCTTAGTTTTAAGAGCTCTACATATTGAAGTTGATAGACTGATTGCATATCTTCTTCTTCACTATTCTCAGAGTAATAGGACTAAGAATCCTCATTTTCTTCATGTGGGGCCATGAAGGCCAGAAATTTTTCTTCCTCAGGAGTTTCTTCCTTCTCAGACTCATCACTGAGAGTAGCATTAAAAGCTTTCCCTTTTAGTTTCTTCAGATTTGCACATTCAATTCTGATGTACCCAAAGCCTGAACATTTGAAGTATTGGGGACCCCTCGGATCTTTCTTCTTTGCTTCTTCTGACTTAGCTGTGTGAGGAGCCTTTCTTAGTCTATCAGAGAACTTCTTCTTGAATTTATTATTCTTCGAATGAGTTTTACATCCGAGATTTGTTTCCCAAGATTCACCATCGAGTTTCTTAAGTTGTTAATCTTGGTGTAAAACTCTCCAAAGGTCTCTTCTTCTAGCATCTTAATTTCTTCAAATTTAGAAATCAACATTTGAAGCTTGGCAAATTTTACCAGTTTTGTGCCTTCATATGTTTTTTCTAGAATTTGCCATGCATCTTTAGCAATTTCACAATTTGAAATTCTTGTGAATTCAGATGGTGAAAGTGCTTGACATAGTGCATAGAGGGCTTTATCATTGGAGAGTCGCATGCTTGTTTGAGTAATAGTAATTTCGTCTGTTTCTTCTTGTTTAATCCAACCAGTTTCAACAATTTTTCAGACATTAATTGATTTTAAAAAGAAGCGTATGCGGGCTTTCCAATAGCCATAGTTTGTCCCATCAAAAGGAGGAACAGAAGTAAGATTTTGAGACATTAAAAAAATAAACAAAATAGAAGTCAAGAGATTACACTCAACAAATAAATCTAAAACAGAGTGTACCAAGCTCTGATACCAATTGAAAATAAATATTGACTTCTAACAACCAAGTGTGTGTGTTTGTGTGCAACAAAATATCTTAAATGCGGAATATAAAGAAGACAAGATATTTGTTACAAAGTGGAAACTTTGTGAAGAGAAAAACCACTCCAGGGCAGCCAAACCCAGGATATCCACTATACTGAAAACAAAGCAAGTTACAAGACACTCGTACTCACATACCCTTATGCAGTAGTCATACCTTTAACTCTGACACGAAGCCCATCGTGAATGCTTCCCAACCACGTTGGAGACTTGCTCAGTGTTGAAACAAAAAACACTGTCCGAATAAATGAAGACTCTGAATAAGAACCAATCATCCTGTTAATTTGCAACGATTACATAAAGTGTTTTTTGTTATCCAGAATGTAGCCAACATAAAATATTAACAAGTATCACTGCCATCGAAATAGGTCGTCGCAATAGCATCCCAGACCGATTTTGTAACGGGAAATCGGATGAAAATGCAGATGAGGGTTAGGTCCATTGTGTTTATCAACCATCCTTTGACAATAGCATTATCGGTGCACCATTTTCAAAAAAATGAGTCTGCCTGCGGCAGTGGTGGATAGTCGCCGTTGATGAATCCCATTTTTGTCTTTGCTGGAGATGTACATCTCGACAACGTGAGACCATAGGGCGTAGTTGGAGCCATCCAACTTGATGCCGATTGGAGCGGTGGAATTTTTGGTGGTCAGGACTGTGGTCTGCACTTTGAAAAGTGCTTCAGTCATTTGGTTGGTAAGGGTGGTGAGGATGGAGTTGGTTTGTGTTGGCGAGTCACCAAAATTGGGGACATTGCTCGTGCTGGCCACAGCTTGAAGGTATGTATCAAAGAATAGTAATTAGGGTTTTTTCTGGAAAAGGAGTCAAGGATCGAATTTCCTGCTCTGATACCATGTTATCAATTGTATTTCTTATTCGTATAATCACATTTAGAGAGTAGAAATAAATTGGGAAAAATTTCCCTCAGTTTTGGTCTATACAACAATCACGGCACAGATCATTTCCTATCTTGTAGGAAATGATTCTCTATTTCTGTCTACAGCTATCTTTCCTATTTTGGTTTCTAACAGCTCATGCAAACATTAACCACAATCAGATGCAAGTTTATGCAGGTTTGGACGAAGGATGAAACATCTAGAATTACTATGTTAATTTTATTTGTGACTAGTTATGTTGATATGTAACATTTAATAGGTTGGATAAAACTATGATTTTATTATTAAGTGCCGCATGTGACACATATGTTATTGCTTTGAATGTATTTATTATATTAGAATATATTGTTTGTATTTTTATATAATGAGGTAATGCAGTGAGCTCTGAAGATTTATGTTCTCAGTTGTCAAGAAAAAAAAAATATTCCCCTGCCAATTCTTAACTCTGATGATGTTGTAATGTCATGTAGAAATCAAAATTTTTACTTATGCCTTTTTATAAAAAGCGGGGCGTTACATATTGGAATTATGTGAAGAAAATTGTTAGTTTGTAATTGGCTTCATTCTGTTGGACAAAATCACTTCTATGTAATGATGCTTTTAAACAGGGATTCTGCTATTCAGAGGTCTTCTAGAAGATTTTGCACAGTCTACAAGTCAGAAAAATCGGATCCCTTGCAGCTGTCCGGATGACATGATATACCGTCCAAACGCCCAACTGTCCAAAGCATCATCCGTCCGGACAACGAGAACTTTCCATCTGGACCTTCCTCTATGTCGAGAAGCTGCGAACTGTTCCAGCTTGCTTCCATCTGGATGTTTCAGCAGCACATTCGGACGACACTTAGTGTTCGACCAGCTATGGGATTTCTTTCCAAAACACAAATATGGGAAGATCGTTGCAACCGTTCGGACGATGTGGATTCCCGTCCGGACGCGCTCATCCATAAGGCAAATACTACATTCAAAATTCAAACGTCCGGACGCCAGTCTTCATGGTTTGGACACGCGATCTACTTATATGGAAATTGCGTGCATCTGATCAATCGTCCGGACGACCATTCCCTTGGTCCGGACACGCGAAGCCTTGATATGGAAATTGCGTGCAGCTAAAGTGCAACCGTCCTGATGATAGGGCAACACCGTCTGGACGTGGTTCAAAACAGGAAAGAATTTCAGCGAAATTTTGGAAAGCCGATCGTACAGTTGTCCGTCCGGATGTCTTATGTCTACCATCCAGACGGTGCCTATGTTTATCAAGCCAGACGCTTATTTGAACATGTAGCCTATAAATAGAGGTCCCTAGGCTTGAGAACTGCAAGAATTCGGTATTGAATTCCTTAGTGCTTAGAGAGTTATATTGTAGACTTATTATGCTGAGTTAGTCTTTCTTAAGCCATTGCTGTGTGTACTATTGCTGCGCTGATCTAAAGTCTATCTTAGGGGTTGGCCCTAGGGTAAAGGATTTAATTGAAGACCCCTTCAAGTAGGAGACCTGGTTGGAAGGCGTTCATGTTGGGTTACACGTTACAGTTCAAGGTACGACCACTGCATCAAGGGTATGTGAGTGCTACTACTTTGTAACTAGTCTTGTCTCCTGAATAGTGGATATCCTGGGTTTGGCTGCCCCAGAATGGTTTTTCTCTTATTGAGTTTCTACTTCGTTAACAAAATTCTTGTATCTTTTAAATTCCACATTGACATTATTTTGTTAACATTTTGTGCACACACACACTTGTTTTATATTAGAAGTCGTTTCAATTTTTCAATTGGCATCAGAGCTTGGTACACTCTGTTTAGATTCAATTCTTAAGTGTTACTCTTTTTGACTTCTATTTGATAAAATGTCTTAAAGTCTTAATATTGTTCCTGCCTTTGATGGTACGAACTATGGCTATTGGAAGCCTCGTATGCGGTTCTTTTTAAAATCTATTGACTGTTGGAGTATTGTTGAAACTGGTTGGACTAAGCCAGCGGATGCAACTCTCGAACTAGTCACTGAGAAAAATGCGCGACTTTCCAATGATAAAGCTTTCCATGCTCTTTGTCAAGCACTTTCACCATCTGAATTCGCAAGAATCTCAAATAGTGAATCCGCTAAAGAAGCGTGGCAAATTTTGGAAACAACATACGAAGGCACCAAACTTGTTAAATTTGCCAAACTTCAAATGTTGATTTCCAAATTTGAAGAAATTAAGATGTTGGAGGATGAGACATTTGGAGAGTTTTACTCCAAGATGAGCGACCTAAGAAACCAAATGGTGAGTCTTGGGAAAACTGTCTCGGATGTAAAACTCATCCGTAAAATTCTAAGATCTCTGCCTGAGCATTTCAGGATCAAGGTAACTACAATTGAAGAAAGCAAAGATCTGGAAGAAATGAAGATTGAAGAGTTGGTGGGATCTCTTCAAACTTATGAGCTATCCTTGCCCCCGGTTAAGAAGCTGAGAACCATTTCCCTAAAAGCTTACAAGAAGAAGGTCGAAGTCTCATCTGGAGATAACTATGAGGATGAAGAAAAAGCTATGGCCATGCTAGCCAAAAATTTCAGAAGATTAATGAGAAATGAGCGGTTCAAGAAGAAGTTTTGAAAAAAAAATGAAGAAGGTCCCCAGAGAAGCTGAACCTGAGGAAGCCAGAAGAAAGATCCCAGCAGCTAAAGGTGTTATGAATGCACAGGGCTTGGACATATACAGGCTGATTGTGGAAATCTCAAGCAGGGTAAAGGGAAGGCATATAATGCGACTCTCAATGATGAGTTCGAAGAAGAAGAAGCTCCTGAGCAAGAGAAATTCCTAGCCTTTTTGGCTAGGCATGTAGAAGAGGAAGATTCTTACTCAGAGCACAATGATTATGGGGAAGAACTCAATGAGGCTTATAAAACCCTCTATATAGAGTTCGAAAAGCTTAGGGAAGGTCACAAACAGCACATTCATGATTTGAACAGTTTGCAGACTGAGAAGAGTTCATTGCTGCGCAAAATATAAGAGCTAGAGGAGAAGCTACTAGAGACACAGCTTCAATTAGAAAGAGTCACTGATGAAAAGCTGACTCACATGCTATCAATCCAGAAGAGCCCAACCGACAAGATTAATCTCGGGTATGTAGCTCCTCCTAATATTCCTTCTACTTCCAGGACTGTCTTTGTTAAGCTTCCAGTCCTAGAGCCTCCCCCCGCTTTTGAGGATAAAGGGAATGACAAAATCAATGGAGATGTTCCGAGCACTCAGAAGCCTCCTTCCATAAGAAAATCTCCTATATGCCATCACTGCAGTTTAAGTGGGCATGTCCGACCCTAGTACTCCCTTCTTAAAGTACAAAAAGCAAAGGTCAAGAAGAAGTGCCCAGACAATGGCACAAGACCTCTGGCCCAACATCAGACTCCATGGCATCAGGGTCTTACCAGACTTCATGGAATCAAGCTCCATGGGATCAGACTCCTTATCAAGCCCCATGCCATCAAGCTCCAAGGCACCAGGCGATTCAGCATCAGCGGCCTCAGCAGAGATTTGTTCCTGCCAATCATAGTGGCAAATCCAAGCATTCCAAAAAGCTGCAGAAGGTGGAAAATGATCTATACTGTAGGGAGCCACCGATTTGGATGCAAAGCATGATGGAGTGGATGGGCCAACAGATGAAGTCCTGTCAGCAACCACCCATAGGAAGGCAGGCTTGGGTCAGAAAGAAGGAAGAAGTGCACCCCATGAGGGGGAATAGAATCACCTAGTTGGTGAAAGTACTCCTACCTAGGATTTGGTTCCTAATCCTAAGGCATCAGGTTTGATTGCTTGATCTTTTACTTATAGCTTGTGCTTACTATGCAATCTTGGAACCATACTTCTCTTTTGCCCTCTATTTCTCTTGAGAGAATATTGCAGGTACTATATGGGGAAGACAGAAAAAGCAGGTCGGGGGATTGTTTTTCTGTATTGGCAACATTGAGCTTACATAGGTTTGATCATGCCTTGCTTGCGTGTTGTATGATGTTATTTCCATACAACAATTCTTTTTAAAAGAAAAAAAATATTTGGGGAGAAAATGCAGGAAACTGTTTTCTTTACTTAGCATGTCAGATATTGCTTGTGTTTTTACCTGATATTTCAATTCTTTATGCATTAATTAACTTTGGTTAGATAAGATTGAGAGTTTATGACAATATATCTACCAAGTTTTTTCCTGTATATGCAAAAATTGGATAGCTTCTTTCCTCATGCGATGAAAATGTACACTATCCAAGACTCCCATAAAGGTAAATCTTTCCTTCTCTGACTTTTTGCTTTTGGAAATTCTGAATAAGAGAATCGATTTTTGATAAGATGGTCAAATTGACCAAAATGCAGTTGAACCTAGAACCTAAAAATTCTGGCACTCTCTAGGTTGCAACATAAAAAGAATCAAGCAGTTACTCTTATGAATTCTGTGTTATGTACGTATATTCACTGCTTATG
Source organism: Alnus glutinosa (assembly GCF_958979055.1). NCBI lineage: Eukaryota > Viridiplantae > Streptophyta > Magnoliopsida > Fagales > Betulaceae > Alnus > Alnus glutinosa. The sequence goes on along the minus strand of NC_084897.1, from coordinate 8,303,449 downwards.
TGCTGAATTAGCAATATACCTTGTCCTTCATGGCACATGTAAAATAATTGGGTGCTGTATCTTAGGGGGAATGTATCAGATGAGGGTGGCTAGGCCCTAGTACCTTATAAGGTTTGACTTTTGAATGATCTTTCACAGATTTTCTCTCTTGTCTAGAAAATATGGTTGCCTTTTGTCATATTAGTGAAATTCATACCTTTTGGGAAAAGTCTTCACACACACACACGCATTGCATGAGTTGAGTAATCAATTTAAATTTTTTGTCTACAGGAAAATCTTTGTGCTGATTGAACTCTGAACTCTCTTTTATATCTCTGCGTAGTTTTGAGATGCTATTTGATTGCTTCATCAGTTGATTATACATGCATGTTCTGAAGCTGACTTTAGGAAAAGTAATTTTTGCAAATTTTCCCTCAGTTTCTGTCTTTTCATTGTGAAGCCTCCAGACGGTCTCTTTTTGCTTCCGGACGGATGTGGCTCAGACGGTCGGATGGTAATGTTACACGTTCGGATGCGCACGGCTCCGAACGGCTGGACGGTAAGGTTACGCGTCCGGACCCGCTCGGCCTATCGCATGCTTATGTGGCAACGCGCGTCCGGACGGGTTCCTGAGCCGTCCAGAAGGGGACCCCACTGGTTTTAAAAAAAAAAAAACCTTAACTGCCACGTCTCTCAGCATACCCCACTCTATTTTTCTCCTTCTTTTGGCTTCTAGTGCGTGGTTTCTTGAGATTTTTGCATTATCTCGCCCTATTTTGTCCTTTTGTGCATTACTTTCCTCATTCCAAGTATTTTTTTCTAGTTAACTTTATTCTTTTCAATGTTTTGATAACTGTTAGAATATTGATTATTTTGGGAATGTTTTTGAGAATAAAAATTGCATATCTGCTATGTTGGGATTTTTTTGTTTCCATAAGTATTTTGGACTGTATTGTGTTCTTGCTGGATATAATTTTTGGAAAAGTCCAATTTACTGCCGTTATACTTCCGGATTTTCTTTTGGAACTAACAAGAATCTAATCTTTTTGAGAATATTTTTGGCAAAACTTGTTGGTTATTTTTGTAGAAATATGTATGCTGGCAGTCCACAACGCAGAGTCCGACAGAGGACAGAGGGAGATAGGGTAGCCCTTCGAGCGAAAATTATGGACAGACCAGTCGTTGCCAAGAGAAATGTGGTCCGTTCAGACATCATGGTGGCTCCTCTAGATAGTATCCAGACCTACCACTGGGGGTATCTGCACAACTGTGCCTGTGTTGTGTACACCAGGCTGGTCAGATTATTTTATTCCAACCTTGAGGTGGTTCAGGATGATGACTGCGGGGTGGTGCTTCAGTCCACTGTGAATGGGCATACTATCACTATTGATCCACAGATCATCAGTCAGTTCATAGGGGTGCCTGTTCTCTAGATCTTTACCACGCGGTGGTGCTTCAGTCCACTGTGCTGAAGTGCTTAGTTTGCTTCTCTATCAAGCTGAGTACTCGGGGTATCTTCCGGGGGTCCCTTCTTCCCCAAAGGGGCCTTGGTTGAATCACTTATTCTTTGCAGATGATAGTTTATTATTCTGCAAGGCCACTTCTAGTGATTGGGGGCGACTGTCTAGTCTTTTAGAGTGCTATGAAATGGCTTCAGGCCAGCAGCTAAATAGAGAAAAATCTTCATTATTTTTTAGTTGCAACATAAGCAAAGAAGCCCGGGATTGCATTCTTCGATTATCTAGCGTTCCTAGCACACAAAGGTATGATAAGTATTTGGGTTTACCTGCTCTTGTGGGAAGATCTCAGACGAGGGAATTCAAAGGCATTAAGGATAAGGTGTGGAAGAGGCTCCATGACTGGAAGACAAAATTTCTCTCTCAGGCTGGTAAGGAGATCCTCCTCAAAGCTGTAATCCAAGCAATCCCAACGTATAGTATGAGTGTCTTTCTCCTTCCTATGGGTTTGTGTTCTGAGATAAATTCTTTGATGCAGAAATTTTGGTGGGGCTGCAAGGACAATGCTTCCAAGATCCATTGGATGAGTCGGAAGAAACTTGGCTTCTCCAAATGGAAAGGTGGTTTGGGTTTTCAGGACTTGCGGTGTTTTAACAAGGCCTTATTAGCAAAACAAGGGTGGCACCTTCTACATTCTCCTCATAGTTTGGCAGGCAAAATTCTTATGGCCAAATATTTTCCAAGGAGCACCTTCCTAGAGGCCACTTTGGGTGGTCATCCCTCTTATGCTTGGCGTAGTATTTTATCGGCAAAGGATTTACTTCAAGAGGGGCTGGTTTGGAGAATTGGGGATGGTACCCATGTAAAGATTTGGGGAGATAAATGGATACCCACCACGACAACGTATGCCATCCAATCCCCGAGGTCGGTGTTTGATGAAACTACCACTGTAAGTGAGCTCATTGATCCATATTCTAAGTGGTGGAATGTGCAACTAATTCGGAGTATTTTTAGTAAGGTGGAAGCTGAGATTATTTTGGGTCTCCCTTTGAGTAGGTATGAGCAGCATGATCTGAGGATTTGGTGTAGCTCTTCCAGTGGGGTTTTTACCGTTCGGAGAGCATATTATAAGGAGAAAGATCACCTAGACTCTCTGGGGGGAGAATGTTCACATCAATCTGATTTCCATAATTTGTGGAAAGAGATTTGGAGTCTGAATGTGACTAACCCAATTAAGATGTTTCTATGGCGTGCTTGTCAAAATATATTACCTACTAGAGTTAACTTGCAGAAAAGAGGGATGGATCTGGATCCTATGTGCATTTTCTGTCACAGTGTTAGGGAATCAGTGACCCATGTATTATGGGAATGTCCTTCTGCGATGGATGTTTGGGGGTGTGTGGGGGTAAGTTACAGAAGTGCTCAAATGCTGGTGCTTCCTTCTCAGAAGTTTTAGAAATGATATTTGATCGTTGCACGATTGAGGAGGCAGAAATTTTTGCTGAGGTTGCACGTCAACTTTGGTTTCGACAAAACGAAGTTGTCCATGGAGGGGTTTTCAAACACCCAAACTTGCTGGTCGAAGAAGCATGTGCTTTCTTAGCAGATTACAGAGCTATTTTGAACAAGGATTCGATGGTGGGCAGAAGTGGTACTGTACTAGTTTCTCAAGGGTTTCTTCACTGGATTCCTCCCCATGTTGGGTGCTTCAAAGTCAACTAGGGCGTTGCCCTTGATGTAAAGAATGATAATATGGGGTTTGGTTTTATTGTGAGAGATTCTACTGGACGAGTGGTTGCTGCAACTTGTTTTTTAATGGCCTATTTGGTTGAACCTGCCGTGGCCGAATCTGTAATGGCTTTAAGGACTGTCGAGTTCTGTAGAAACAGGGGTTTTCAAGACCTTATTTTTTAGGGTGATTCCTTAATTGTTGTGAATGCTCTTAATACAGGAGGTTCGAACTGGTGCCGGTATGGGCAAATTTTGGCTGATCTACATATTGTTCTTTCTTGTTTTCGCCATTGGAGAATTTGTCATACCAGAAGAGAAGCCAACATTGCAGCTCACAGGCTGACAAAAGTAGGTGTTCATCATCATATGGATCGTGTTTGGCTTAATAGTGTTCCCGAGTTTGTTCTAGATGTAACTTCCATAGATTGTTAGTCTCTGGATGGTTTATTTGTTTCTCTGGAGGGTTTTGTAGATGTGATTTTACACAGAGATTTAGTCTCTGGGTGTTTTAGGACCTTCGTGGTTCTAGTTGTATACATGTTTTATGAAATGAAATCAATAACATTTATCTAAGAAAAAAAAAACCTCAGTGGTTTAGAGGTGGCGCGCCGTTAATATTTGGACGAAAAATGTAACAGATGTGCCAAACGGGTTTTTACCCCTAACTCAAGTACAACCTATGAAACAAATGAAAATTCAGGTACTAAATTTAAAAAAGCCTAAAACTTATGTACCAATAAGGTATTTAACCCTTGAAATTATTCAAATCACATGTAAAGTTCTATAAATAGAGCATTGTACTCAAATCAAATATCAAGGAAAAATGTAGCCTATAGGACTTTAACGTATGAGTGTAAGCTATAAGCCGAACTGCCTTAATCTTTGTGTTTCCTCTCTTTCCTTTATCTCTCTTTATTTTATCAATCATTTATGGATATTATTAGGAGGTTCGTGCTACTCTAGTGTAGTCCCTTTTTCGTTTCAAAAGGATCCAGATTGTTCATTCTTTATCTGTTAAAGGAAGATCTATTTCTAGTCTTTTAGGAAATAATTATCAAGTAAGACAAATTCTTTAGTTTAGATCCTTTTGGTAAAAAATAAATAAAAAGAATAAAAAGGAAAGCGAAATTCTTGATTATTTAGAACTCCTTTCCACAATCAATCTCTTGGTTTTATCAAATCGTTGGTTGAGCATGGAAGAGTGAATAATTCCCCCCAAAGGAATCTCTGATGAAGGCATCGGTGAATGGGAAAACACACAGGTTGGCCAAGTTGTAACATGTTATAGAAAAGATAGGAATACTAGTGTGGGTTTGTTTTAGATCGGTTGCATCATGGGGGTGGATCTCTTTTCTTAAGTACTGTTTACGAACCTCTAATAAAAAGGCCTTTGTCATGACCCTTCCTCGTTCTAGAGGATTAATGCATTGATGAAGAATTCAATTCAATCTGCTCCCTATCCTATACAACACCCCATTGAAACATTGATAGGAAGTTTCGAATCGAACCAAATCCTTTCATGCATCGGACGGAGCGTTGAATTGAATAAATTGCCGGCCCAATTTGAAATAAAGAATACAACCTTTCAATATTATAGATGTGATGACTCCCTTAACTTACCTACGGTTACTCTGGTAACCTGTTGAGATCAGGCTACGGCCTCTTGCCCTTAACAAAGGAAATGGAACGGAATCCTTCGATTATTTTTTCCGTTCAAGAGACTCAACTAAGGCTCATCTCATGCTTTGCTACCCAAACCGCTTTTGCCGATTCAAGACAGTTCCATTACGAAACTATCTCCCCTCATTTCCCTTCATTCGCATTGGACTTATCCTTTCCCTCGGTTGCTCCTTAACGACGCCCCCACTAGTGATGCGCGGTGGAGGAACGAGCTAAATTGAATGCTTTCATCTTTTTCAACTCTCTCGAGGAGGGAGTCCAAAATATAACAAAAAGACATCTTTGTCAAACATATGAATGATCTAATTTACCATCGGTAGAAGCTTCAATTGAGAACGCTAGCTTTTCGATTCCTTTCTCCAACACTTTGGGTCCTGCCGCTAGACTATAAAGCTTCAAGTAGAAAGAATGAGCCACACTGCTGGGCCCTTTTAGTCTAGCCTATGCCTTCGTTTGAAGTCTATTCTCCCAACCTTGACACTTGATCAAGAAAGCCTGAGCGATTGATTTTTTATTCCAATATTTTAGCTATCTTTCTAGTCGCCTTCCTACTATAATATACTCCTCTTGTCATATCCCCCAAAATACCCGTCTCGCATCTCCGCGTGGAATCTCTCAACACAATATGTAGCCTATAGGGCTTCAACGTGTGGATGTAGATCATAGGCCGAACCACCTTAATCTCTGTGTTTCCTCTCTTTCCTTTATCTCTATTTTATTATTAGTTTCTATAAACATTGAGATTAAGGTGATTCGGCCTATGACCTACATCCACACGTTAAAGCCTTATAGGCTACATATTTCCTTTATATTTGATTTGAGTACAAGACTATTTATAGAGCTTTACATGTGATTTGAATAATTTGAAATACAACATATCCGTTAAATTAGGGTTAATAATCCCTTAATGTACGATAATCAAATCATCTAAATTCATTGATTTACGGAATTCAAATCAACACTTATCACAACAGATTTCTCCTTAACATGCCCCCGCAATATGAACGGTCCGTTAGTGATCGTTGATCTTGAACATCGAATGGCTGAAAAATGGCTACTATGGCCTCACTACAAAGATTGAAGTGATTTGTGACTAACTTTTAGTGGCCTTTCTAGAAGGCCACTAATCAGGGAGTCAGTATTTCTGACTTTGTGCCGTGCCATTGACTGACACGCCATAAATTAGTGGCGTGTCATTTAGGCATGCCACTATATATAATAGTGGCGTGTCTGTTTGACACGACACTAATTCAGGTATTTTTTTAAAAAAATAAAAATAAAAACAAAAATTCTGCAATCCAAAACTCTGCAATCTGAAATTCTGTATTAATCTACTACAATTCTATCAATCCATGATCAACACAATTTTAACAATTTGAATTTTTATCAACAATCACAACTACAAAAAAATCATTCCAAAAGTTTCACTAAACATATCTATATATGACATAGATTCATAAAAATCAAACTAAAACTTACAACAAACAAAATATACAATCAAACTTTGTCCTAGATTGATACCAAAAAGTCATTCCAAAAGTTTCAATAAACATATGCCATAAATTCATAACAATCAAAACAAAGGTTTCAACAAACAAAATATACAATCAATCTTTGTCATAGATTGATAACAAAACCCGAACAAAAAAGACAAGTACGTATTTGCCAACTAAAATAAACCTAAATGTTACCCAATATCAATCGTCAGCAAGATTTTCATGATCTGGTAACTGTACAGCATTCCGTAGGATCTGCGAATGATAAAACAAATATAGTTAGCAAACAATATCATCGAATCATATCAAGTCCTAAGCATTCAACAACGTGTGAATTTAAACAGATGAAATCATTCCACGAAAAAAAATCCATTAATTATTACCTGATCTGCTATCAACAGATGATACATTCATATGATGTGCGGATTTTTTGCCTGGCACTGCGTTATCATTAGTGACTCCGGGCACGGATGCTGAATGGTGCCACAATGACTCCATTTGGCTAAAACGGGACATAATCTGAGATTGTGCTGCCAACACCTCATCCATTTGTAACTTGTGTCATGCCCGCTCACCCTCAAGTACTCTCTCGATCTCAAAAGCTTGTCGTGCCCCGCTCAGCCTCGAGTGTTCTCTCCATCTCAGAAGCATGTCATGCCCGCTCAACCTCGAGTGCTCTCTCCATCTCAGAAGCAAACATTTCTTGCGAAAAGACGGCGTGCCTTTAATTTTGTGAACATGGCTGTGATGGTGTATGGTATGAGCGTATGGACCCCCGCTGATAAGCGTTGAATGTTTACATTCAAAGCCCCTTAATTTACATATGTTAAACCCTAGTTTGTGTTGTTAAATAACGTGTTAGTATGTTTTAGTGTTTCATCTCTTTTTTAGGTTTTAATTGAAAACAAGAAAAAATCAACAAGTTAAGCCTAATGAAGATATGTGAAGTTCAAGTGTTCCTGCCTAGAAGAGAAAAATCGATCAAGTATATTCGATCGATCGACATTTCCTTGAGAAAATAAATCGATCGATCTACATTCGATCGATCGAAATCTCCAAGGCAAAATAAGTCGATCGATCGACTTTGGATATTTCAGAAAGATCTGCAGATGTCGGCAGCTTTTTGTGTGGCTCAAATTCATCCTCAAGTTGTGCGGTTCTAATCAAAAGTTGTCACCATCATTTTGTGCGGCTGAGAGTGATTGTTTGAGCTTGGTTTTTCGTACCAAATCCTCCATAAATAGAGGATGGACGTGTGGGTTAATAATATAGTTAGTTTAGTTGATAAATTGTATTTTGAGCTTTTGTGCATTCAAGTGATGCACTCTTTTCTTCATGTTTTCCAGAGAGCTAGTTTCAAGGTATGTTTATGCTGTAATTTAGTCTAAACTCGTTTTTATAGTAAAGTGAAGTTGGAGTTTGAGTTATTCAAGTGTTCTTTATAATTTCCTTATATTTCCAGCACTTCTTTCTTCTTCTTCCTTTTGTTTTTGTGTTATTTTATGTTGAAAACAATTCTGAAATCCTTAGATTCCAGAGCCCATAGCTTGTTCTTTAATGTTCTACTTAGAATTTCTTTTCTTTAAAGCTTGTTTTTTAGTATCTTTTTAGTTGTTAAAGTAGATTCAATAATTAGAGTTAGTAGTTTTTACATCTTATTAGTGTGGGTTGTAGTTTTTATATCCTCTAGAGTAATGGGTTCTTCTTCTTCTATAAGAGAATTCCATAACTCCATAAGTAGCTAATTTAGTTGTAGGGTGTTGATGAACTCTCTCTAAGGGCCATGGGGTAGATTGTGTTGTTCTTGGATTTCTATACAAGTGTAATGATTACATAACCTAAGGATGGTTGTGTAATGGTGCTCATGACATAATTTATGTGAATTTGATAAACTCATGCTAGGGAACACATATCTCTCCACACTCTTTCTAGTTTAATTATTGCTTAAAGGTTTTTCCATTCTAGTGTAAGTTTAGGTGGAGATTATGTGTTGAACTAAGATGATTTATGCTTTTTCCATGAATGTGTATGCTTATTAATAGACCTTATAATCCATACTAAGAAGCATGAATCATTCAACCCTAGATTTGAGTTGAATGACTTGTGTATGAATAGATGGTTTATCATTGTCTTTAACTAAAGTAATTTTATATTGAGGTCGTCGTGTGATTGACAATCATTACGCGCTCGTATTGCATTTGTGAAAGAAATCCGAGAGGAATACAATATACCATGTGCTTAAGGATTGAGTGAAATCAATGCCCTACACTTTCCTTATTCTTAGACTTTTCATTATTACTTGTTTAGCTTAGTGTTAGAACAAAACAAATCATCTTCTTCATAATTAAATTAGGTAACGTTTTAGGTACTTCATAACTTGAACAACCTTCCAATCCTTGTGGTACGATACCCTCCTTAGTACTATACTACAAAGTCCCGTACTATTGCGAGTGGTTAAAAATATTAAAATCCACGTAGTTGTGAAAACCGATTAAGTGTAAAACCAAATTCCTATTTTTAAATCATCGGTTGGATCGCTACCAATTTTTGGCGCCGTTGCCGGGGATTGAAAACGGTTGTTTGTGAAGTGTTTAAGATTTTATCTAGTTTAATTCTATTCATATTGTATATTCTGTGCATAAGCGGTTTAGGTTCTGTTTTAAACTGTTTTTGTGTTTGGACACTGCTTTGGTTCTGTTTCTGCAGAATTCGATTTTCTGCAGAAGTACAATCGATCGATCGCATTATTTTTCGATCGATCGACCTATCTCAGTGACATTTCAGCAGCTGTTTTCAAGGCAGAAACTAATTTTCTTTTCTATTTTTGTCAATATTTCATGTTTTTTGTACAAATATCACTCTTTTAGAATTCGGTAGAGTTTGTTCTTTTGCAGAGAGAATTCGATCGTGCGATACTTAATTCGATCGATCGAAAAATCGATCGATCCATTTTGAAGTAGATCGAGCGACTTTGGTGGAGCAACAGAAACTACTGCATCAACTGGAACTCTGCTGAAACCAGTATTTTTTCTAAGTCCTGGTCTTGTATATATTGTTTCATTTTTGTTAGTTTATGTTCGGTCGATGGTCGCTATTATTGCCTATTATTCTATACGACCTAGACCTAGAGCGGATTCCTAGACGTCGTAGATCCGAACGGAACTCACGTCGAAAAGCCCGCTCGAAAACACCTATGGCTGAAGAACAAAAGCCCGTGTTGTTGAGGGATCATTATGTTCCCACTACATACACCCCTTCTTCAAGCCTTCAGCTGCCGGACATTACGGCAGCTCATTATGAAATTAAGCCCAGCATTATTCAAATGCTCCCATCTTTTTATGGGCTTGATAACGAGGACCCCTATAAGCATCTTGATGAATTCCTTGAGATCTGTTTAACTATGAGATTACAGAACATTTCTGAAGATGCTTTGCGTATGCGTTTGTTTCCATTTTCTTTAAAAGATAGAGCGAAATATTGGTTGAATTCCCTAGAGACTAACTCTATCACTTCTTGGGCTCAGATGCAACACGAGTTCCTTAAGAAGTACTTTACCATAGGGAAAACAAACCAAATACGGAAAGCCATAACCGGTTTTTCACAAATAGAGGGGGAACCTTTTCATGAAACTTGGGATAGGATGAAGACCTTCTACGGAGGTGTCCACATCATGCTGTTCCCAAGTGGCAACTTATTCAGTGTTTCTATGATGGCTTGACAGAGCCTCATAGACAAATGGTAGATGCCTCCTGTGGGGGTACGTTTATGCTTAAAAGTGAAGATGATGCATGGATTCTGTTTGAAAACTTAGCTGAAAATTCTTTACACCATTCATCATCTGGTCGTAGGGCACCTGCGTCTAAGAACCAAAGAAGTGAGACAATTTTCGGAGTAAGCCATTCCTTAGATGTGACTACTAAGGTAGATGCCTTATCAAGAAAATTAGATCAGATTATGGCTGCTGGTTTTGCACCTACAACTGTTTCTCACATTCCACCTCCACAGGAAGTTTGCTCATTTTGCTCTAATCCATCGCATTAGGCGAAAGATTGCTCCGTCATAGGACAATTCTCTGAAGTTCCTCATGAGCAAGTAAATGCAGCCATCTCCAGACCGGTTAATGATCCATATTCTCATTCATATAACCCGGGATGGAGAAATCATCCAAATTTCTCTTGGCGAGCTCCAGGGAATCAGGGACCGACTATAGGAGTGCATAATCAGGCACACCCTTTGCCTCCTAATCAATCCTATAATCCCAATTATCGACCCCATCAGTATCAGTCAGCTGCTCCTCCAAGAAATTATGCTTTTGAGGATAAGGTTTTAACTGCACTTGGTAACTTGGAAGCAAATACTCAATTGCTGAATTCTCATTCCCAATCGATTGCCAAGTTAGAAGGTCAAGTTGGACAGCTGGCAAATGCGTTTAATCAGAGAAAAGAAGGGAAACTTCCCTCCCAACCAATAGCCAACCCTAAGGGACAATACATGGTCGATGGGAGTGCTTCCGACAGCACCACCCATGAGCAAGTCCAAGCGGTTACAACCTTAAGGAGTGGAAGGACAGTCGATAATCAGGTCAGGCAGAAAGACACTGAAGAAGGTGAATCCCGATCAAATCCAAAGATACCCCTTGAGAATCCAAAAGATAAGTTGAAAACCACTCCTGAGATACCTTATGAGCCTAGAGCTCCATTCCCTGAACGTCTCAAGGAGCCTCCTAGTGCTGTGAAGCAAGGAGAAAGATATCAAGAAATGATGGATGTTTTTAAAAAGGTACAAGTTAATATACCATTTCTTGATGCTATCATACAGATCCCACCTTATGCTAAGTTTTTAAAAGATTTGTGTACTCAAAAGCGTAAGATGAGGAAGCGTAGTCCAGAAAAAATTATTTTGACCGAGCAAGTAAGTTCTTTGATACAACATGCTGTAGCCCCCAAAGTTAAGGATCCGGGTGCTCCCACTATTTCTTGTATTATTGGAGACCATACCATTGACAAGGCACTCCTTGATTTATGTGCAGGTGTTAATTTGTTACCTTACTCGGTCTATGAGCAATTAGGACTCGGAGAGTTGAAGCCCACGACGGTTATCTTACAACTTACAGACAGATCCGTAAAGAAACCTCGTGGTATAATTGAAGATGTAATCATTAGAGTGGACAGGTTCTACTTCCCAGTGGATTTCATTGTTCTTGATACAGAACCTGTCCCAGACCCCGCAAGGTTTATCCCAGTCATCCTTGGACGCCCTTTCTTAGCTACGGCTAACGCTTGCATAAATTGTAGGACAGGAGAAATGGAGATAACCTTTGGGAACATGAAGGTAAAGTTGAACATTTTCAATGCTTTTCAGCATCCATCAGATATTAATGAGTGTTTCTTATTGGACATGATTGAAGAAACTGTTAAAGACACACTCCCCCACCTTTTGATTAAAGATCCATTGGAGGCTTGTCTATCTCACTTTGACTTTGAGGATTTTGATATTGAGCATTATGTTGGCGAAGTCAATTCATTACTTGATAATATGGCTGCAATAGACTTTCCTCCTTGGAAAGTACCAAAGGAGCCGTTACCTAGTACGTCAGGCATCCCTCCTATTCCTTCTCTGATCTCCCCACCAAAGCTTGAGCTTAAGCAGCTTCCTGCGACACTTAAGTATGCTTTCTTAGGTATAAATGATACTCTCCCAGTTATTATTGCATCTAACCTACAGGATGACCAAGAGAGTAATTTACTCGATGTTCTAAAGGAACACAAGGAAGCAATTGGTTGGAGTGTGGGAGACTTGAAAGGGATTGATCCCTCCATATGCATGCATCGTATTCATCTTGAGGATAATGTTAAGCCCTCCAGGGAGACACAGAGGAGATTGAATCCTAATATGAAGGAAGTAGTCATGAAAGAGGTGGTGAAATTATTAGATGCGGGTATCATTTATCCCATCTCGGATAGTACATGGGTGAGTCCTATACAAGTGGGACCTAAAAAGTCTGGTATCACTGTGGTTGAGAGTTCTTTTGGTGACCTAATTCCTCAACGCACGACCACTGGATGGCGTGTGTGTATCGATTATAGGAGACTCAACTCTACAACTAGGAAGGATCATTTTCCATTGCCATTTATTGATCAGATCCTAGAACGTCTTGCAGGCCAAAGTTATTATTGTTTCCTGGATGGTTATTCGGGATATAACTAAGTGGCCGTTGATCCCAAGGATCAAGAGAAAACAACTTTTACCTGTCCCTTTGGTACCTTTGCTTATAGACGCATGCCCTTTGGATTATGTAATGCACCTGCAACATTCCAAAGGTGTATGATGTCTATCTTTTCGGATATGGTAGAAAAATTTCTTGAAGTGTTCATGGATGATTTTTCCGTTTTTGGACCTACATTTGATGAATGTCTCCATAACCTTTCACTCGTTCTTCAACGATGCAAGGAGACAAATTTGATATTAAGTTGGGAGAAGAGCCATTTTATGGTTTAAGAAGGGATTGTTCTGGGACATATAGTGTCCAAAAGAGGTATAGCAGTAGACAAGGCAAAAGTGGAGTTGATTTCTAAACTTCCACCACCTACCACGGTTAGGCAAATACGCTCATTTCTCGGACATGCTGGCTTTTATCGTCGCTTCATCAAGGATTTTAGCAAAATTTCACGACCCTTGTGCAATCTTCTTGCCAAGGAAACTTCGTTCAACTTTGATGAAGCATGTTTAGATGCATTCGAGACACTTCGCTCTCTTCTATCCTCAGCTCCGATTATGAAGACTCCCAATTGGTCTCTCCCTTTTGAGATTATGTGTGATGCATCCGACTATGCAGTGGGTGCTGTTTTAGGTCAACGTGTGGACAAGCTCCCTCACGTGATTTATTATGCTAGTAAGACTCTTTTAGAAGCACAAGCAAATTATACCACCACAGAGAAGGAGTTACTAGCAGTTGTTTTCGCCTTGGACAAATTCCGCTCTTATCTTTTAGGGTCCAAGGTGATTGTATACTCTGATCATGCCGCATTGAGGCATTTAATGGCCAAAAAGGAAACAAAGCCCCGTTTGATTCGATGGATACTCTTACTACAAGAGTTTGATCTAGAGATACGGGACAAGAAAGGATCTGAAAATGTTGTAGCTGACCATCTTTCTCGTATATTTCTTGAGTCCTCTCTCCTCCCAGTGCATGATTCCTTTCCGGATGAGCAACTGCTTGAGATCACGCCTCAAGAAATACCATGGTATGCTGACATAGTTAATTATCTTGCTACAGGTAAGGTCCCTTCTTATTGTTCTAAGCAAGCTAAGATCATTTTTTCAAGCAAATCTGATCCTATTTTTGGGAGGATCCTGAACTTTTCAAGTACTGTGCTGATCAGATTATTCGCCGTTGTGTACCGCAAGGTGAAATTCATAGTATCCTCATGTTTTGCCATACTCTAGCATGTGGAGGACATTTTAGTGTGCAAAAGACTGCGGCGAAGGTTTTGCAAAGTGGATTCTTCTGGCCATCCTTGTTTAAGGATTCTTTCAAGTTTTGTAAGGCGTGTGATCGATGTCAATGCCTTGGAACAATATCCCGGAGGGACATGATGCCTCTAAACCCCATCCTAATTGTGGAAATTTTTGATGTATGGGGGATAGACTTCATGGGACCCTTCCCGCCATCTTTCGGATTTGAGTATATTTTAGTGGCGGTAGACTATGTATCAAAATGGATAGAGGCTGTGGCAACCAAAACCAATGATCATAAAGTTGTTGTGAAGTTCGTTCAGACAAATATTTTTAGTAGATTTGGTATGCCTCGAGCAATTATCAGTGACGGAGGAACACATTTTTGTAATCGATTCATAAAAACATTGCTTGTCAAAATACTCTGTCACTCATAAAGTTGCCACACCCTACCATCCTCAGACAAGTGGCCAGGTGGAATTATCTAATAGGGAGATAAAGAGAATTTTAGAGAAAACGGTTAGGCCGGATCGCAAGGATTGGTCATTGCGCCTCAATGATGCATTATGGGCCTACCGTACAGCTTACAAGACACCAATTGGCATGTCGCCATATCGGCTTGTTTATGGCAAGGCATGCCATCTCCCTGTAGAGTTAGAGCACAAGGCTTGGTGGGCAATCAAGACCTATAATTTTGATATGAAATCTGCAGGGTCCCACATAAGGTTACAATTGAGCGAGCTTGAAGAGCTCCACAATGATGCTTACGAAAGTGCCCGGATGTACAAGGAAAGAACGAAAACATTTCATGATAAACACATCCGGCCGAAGACTTTCGTTCCAGATCAGAAGGTATGGCTTTACAATTCTAGACTTAGCCTGTTTCCTGGTAAACTCCGTTCTAGATGGGATGGGCCCTTTATAGTCACATCTGTATCCCCTCACGGAGCGGTTGAGTTAAAAGATCCCAAAACTGGTCAATTTTTTAAGGTTAACGGTCAGAGATTAAAACCCTACATTCAGGGCATTGCGCATAACGAAGATGTGGAATCCGTTGATCTAACGGATCCCATCTACTTTTGATACTTAGAGCTTCATCTTGTACATTATTTACCTACGTATACTCGGTGGTACTTTTGTTTTGTTGTGCATACGTTTCATCACCGTCTATTTTGTTTGTTTAATTTATTTTTACTATTTTTATCTCTCTGTTTTTATTTTTTTTTTTTAAAAAAAAAATGGAGGGGGAATTCGATCGATCTAATTTATAAGTAGATCGATCGAATTGTCGATCGATCGAATTTATAAATCGATCGATCGACATCGCCCAGTGGCCACGTGACAGGTGCCCTCCTCACTCCCTCATTTTCTTCCTTTCTTTTTCAAAACCACCGAGAGCACTTCTTCTTCCCTCTCAGTTCCTTCTTCCCAACTCCCCTATTTCCTCATTTCTTGTTCGTTTTTCATCAAATTTTTTTCCTCCAATCTCTTCCTCTTCCCTTTTCCTCCATTTCCCACCAATTCCAAGTCCAAAATTTTTCCTTCCTTAGCAAATTTTTTGTGGCCCACCACGTGTTTGTAAAAAGTCCTCAAAGAGCCTTTTTGATGGAACAAGAATCTCCTCTCTCCCCCGACAGTCCCGGCCACCTTGGTGAGTTTGTTACACCAGAATGGCGGCATAAACCATTCAATGTCGAAACTCGTTTCGACATTGTCGGTGAATTCCGAGAGAAAGAAGAGGTAAAATGGGCTTATCGTCAAATCCGGAAGCGCAACTTGTTGCCACTTTTGAAGCCCGCCGATGATTTCTTCTATCCGCCATTTGTCCGTGTGTTCTACCAGAATCTTACATATGACACGGACAATCCGGCTTACTTGTCTTCCATCGTCTTGGGCCAACAAGTGTACGTGAGCGTTGAAGATATTGCTAGAGCACTTGGTTGCCCCACTACCAACCCGAGAGGCCGTTTTGGTGAGTACCCTCCCCATTGTGATTTACATTTTATTATTCATGACATGTTTGGAGGGGCTTACGGCGATATTAAATGCACTTGTGCGAAGAGAGCACAATTGCCACCTCACCTATTACTAGTCGACTCGGTCTTAAAGAAAAATGTATGTCCATTGGGGCATAAAACACAGAGGATAGGTGACGTTTTACATGCTCTTTATGCTTTTGAGAAGCGATATTGGGTGAACATCCTAGAGATAATTTGGAGGCAAATGTACAAGTGTTGGGAAGATATGATCGAGAAGCGGCTGCGGAACGCTGCACAGAGACCACTTCCATTTCCGTGCCTCATTACCAAGCTTATCATTTCTAGTGGAATTCATTTTTCGGAGCGGGCCAACTTAGATAGGAGTATTCTAGTGTTCGGTCTAGCTCAGTGGACACAGAGTATTTCCCACATGCCACAGTTGGGCGAACCACAGGCCGACATGGAGGTCGATGATGCACGTACGGAGGCGACACACGAGGGTGAGCAGTCATCTCCCGGGCAGACTTCAGTTCCGTCCCCTGTCACCGATTTCTCATTACTATAGAGTCAGTTGGACATTTTAGCTGGAGAGATGCACGACACGCGTACTGAGATGCGAGAGACTCGCACGGAGAGCCTGGCTCGGCAGAGTGCTATGGAGGACATGTTACGTCAGATTCTAGGACGTCTTCCACCACCTCCGGATGCCGCGCCATGAGTGCTGTTGGGCACCTATGTTTCTTTGCTTTGTTTTGATTATGACATGTATTTCTTTTGATAGACATTGTGTTTTCTTTTGGGATATTTTATGTTTTGCACAATGTACTTTTGATATGTCATTTTGATGTAACGGATAACGTTTTGGTTTTAATATTGTCGTTCGGAATGTGAAATATTTCTTTATTGTTTCTTTTTCTTTTGTATATTACTTTTGTTTCTAGTTTTGCTTTTCAAGTTAAACTATTTCCACCCTCTAAGTTTGGGGGTATGCTCTGAGCCATACCTTCCCCAATCAGGTTTTCTTTTATACCTGATCTTGTGCTTACCTTTGATATACACATTGAGGACCATGTGTCCTTTAAGTTTGGGGGTATGGAGACACTTTTCAGATTTTGTCCATAATTTTTGTTTTAACATGTACATATTACTCCTTAGAATACTGTTGATTTATAATTGTGAATTACGTTTCATTGGCAAATTTAAACTTTCGTACACATAAACACAAGTAGAGATTCTAATTTGTTCACTCACCTTGGGCTATGAGAATGCATGTGTTGAAAAATTTGAAAATCACGAAATACATTGGCATTTTGCTTGTGGGGTATGATTTTAAGTTGTAACCATACATAGTTGTTTTGAGTGTCTTAGATTGAATTTGAATGCCTTGTGGGATGGATGACTTGGGCATTATAATGACATAAGTTTAAATAAAAAAGAAAAAAAAAAAAAAGAAAAAAAAGAAAAAAGAAGCTTCATTGAGTAACCGGACCTCTTGCCTCATTAAGCATTGAGTGTTCGCGTCAAAAGATGTAAGTAAATAAAAAATGGTTAGTTTGACTTCGTAGTTCTTTTTAACTTAAGTTATTAAGCCCTTTGGGATGTTCTACATCTAGTGCCCTAAAGCCGTCTGGTTTGGGAGTCACTGGCCTAACACTTGTATATAGGTTAATTAGACGCTTAATGGAGTTAAGCATTGCACAACCATGTTAATATTGTAAATAAAATTAAAACATTGCCTATGCCTTGGTTATTCCATCTTGTGAGAAATTTAAATAAATTTGAGACATTAGAAGCACATATATGTATGAAATACTTTGAAACCCCATAGCTATATGTTAATAACCAAGTGCATCGATTTGAACATATGATACTTTGTCTAGCCATTTGTGAGTAAATAGAAAGGAATTCTCTAAATTGTGTAAGATGGGTTTGTTAGTTTAAAATTATTCATGAATAGGAGTCCATTATTTTGAAGATACTTTATTCTTTGGGTTAACATAAATGTTTGTAGGTAGCATTTCTGCTAAACCTTCACGAGACTTCACTCGTCCACTAGGGTAGCCTAGGGGTTTAAAAGGCTTATTGCATGTGCTAAGTGCAATCGTGATTCCCACGAAAGAGGCTTTATAGTAGTTGTTTAAATTTAATCTTTAAATTATAATGCTAGGGACTAGCATTATGTAAGTTTGGGGGTGTGATAAGCGTTGAATGTTTATATTCAAAGCCCCTTAATTTACATATGTTAAACCCTAGTTTGTGTTGTTAAATAACGTGTTAGTATGTTTTAGTGTTTCATCTCTTTTTTAGGTCTTAATTGAAAAACAAGAAAAAATCAACAAGTTAAGCCTAATGAAGATATGTGAAGTTCAAGTGTTCCTGCCTAGAAGAGAAAAATCGATCAAGTATATTCGATCGATCGACATTTCCTTGAGAAAATAAATCGATCGATCTACATTCGATCGATCGAAATCTCCAAGGCAAAATAAGTCGATCAATCGACTCCGGATATTTCAGAAAGATCTGCAGATGTCGGCAGCTTTTTGTGTGGCTCAAATTCATCCTCAAGTTGTGCGGTTCTAATCAAAAGTTGTCACCATCATTTTGTGCGGCTGAGAGTGATTGTTTGAGCTTGGTTTTTCATACCAAATCCTCCATAAATAGAGGATGGACGTGTGGGTTAATAATATAGTTAGTTTAGTTGATAAATTGTATTTTGAGCTTTTGTGCATTCAAGTGATGCACTCTTTTCTTCATGTTTTCCAGAGAGCTAGTTTCAAGGTATGTTTATGCTGTAATTTAGTCTAAACTCGTTTTTATAGTAAAGTGAAGTTGGAGTTGGAGTTTGAGTTATTCAAGTGTTCTTTATAATTTCCTTATATTTCCAGCACTTCTTTCTTCTTCTTCCTTTTGTTTTTGTGTTATTTTATGTTGAAAACAATTCTGGAATCCTTAGATTCCAGAGCCCATAGCTTGTTCTTTAATGTTCTACTTAGAATTTCTTTTCTTTGAAGCTTGTTTTTTAGTATCTTTTTAGTTGTTAAAGTAGATTCAATAATTAGAGTTAGTAGTTTTTACATCTTATTAATGTGGATTGTAGTTTTTATATCCTCTAGAGTAATGGGTTCTTCTTCTTCTATAAGAGAATTCCATAACTCCATGAGTAGCTAATTTAGTTGTAGGGTGTTGATGAACTCTCTCTAAGGGCCATGGGGTAGATTGTGTTGTTCTTGGATTTCTATACAAGTGTAATGATTACATAACCTAAGGATGGTTGTGTAATGGTGCTCATGACATAATTTATGTGAATTTGATAAACTCATGCTAGGGAACACATATCTCTCCACACTCTTTCTAGTTTAATTATTGCCCAAAGGTTTTTCCATTCTAGTGTAAGTTTAGGTGGAGATTATGTGTTGAACTAAGATGATTTATGCTTTTTCCATGAATGTGTATGCTTATTAATAGACCTTATAATCCATACTAAGAAGCATGAATCATTCAACCCTAGATTTGAGTTGAATGACTTGTGTATGAATAGATGGTTTATCATTGTCTTTAACTAAAGTAATTTTATATTGAGGTCGTCGTGTGATTGACAATCATTACGCGCTCGTGTTGCATTTGTGAAAGAAATCCGAGAGGAATACAATATACCATGTGCATAAGGATTGAGTGAAATCAATGCCCTACACTTTCCTTATTCTTAGACTTTTCATTATTACTTGTTTAGCTTAGTGTTAGAACAAAACAAATCATCTTCTTCATAATTAAATTAGGTAACGTTTTAGGTACTTCATAACTTGAACAACCTTCCAATCCTTGTGGTACGATACCCTCCTTAGTACTATACTACAAAGTCCCATACTATTGCGAGTGGTTAAAAATATTAAAATCCACGTAGTTGTGAAAATCGATTAAGTGTAAAACCAAATTCCTATTTTTAAATCATCGGTTGGATCGCTACCACCCGTACAGGCCAAATATTTGGCCCAACCTACCAAACTCTGCCGGCGTACTCCGGCTTATTGCCGAGCGCCTGGGCGTACACATCGCCATGTCTCCAGCATACCGTTCCTTATGTTATGCTTGACGATTCGGCAGAGTCGGTTGGCATTAGCATCACCATCCTCTCCTGCATGTTGTATTAAATGTTAGTGCGTCAAACTAATGTGCATCGTAAATAAGTAATCACACATATAAGTAAAACAATATATGAAAGGTGAGTAGCATACACATCTCTCTTTTACTATATCATTTGGATAGCTTCCATCCTTCCTCATGTGAGTTTTTATATACGATTGTGCTCGCGTAGGAGGAGTGCCATCCTTGACAGCCTGTGAAAAGAATAAAACATTATAACACATGTTTATATATATAAAATGTTTACATTTATATGTACGGGATAACTTGGTGCACATACTTCTTCGTATGACAACCTCACATAACTTTTGGTCCCTGTACAATGAGGAGTATTTTCCAATGCTCGTAATTGCTTCATATGGTCAGCATACTCCTACACAATTAACATTCTTATTATGTAAACACTAACATAACTAAATGACATTAATGAAACTAAACAAAATAGTAATATAATTCATGACTAATCTGATACTCCTCGTCACACCATTTATTCAACAACACAACCAAGTCCTCGGGGTGGTAGTCGGAGAGTCTTCTTGCCCCTACTCTTGCTCGTACCATCTCAGGAGTATCGCCCCGCTGAATGCCTAGTTTAACTTTTGTGCTGTGTCTCCAATTCTTAAGCTTTATACCCATATCCCGAAACGCATTCCGTTTTACTTTTTGTAAATCATAACTTGGTGGGATGTAAAAGTCCACCTACACAAGTTGGAAGTTGATAAATAGAAAAAAATACTAAAAAAAATTTAAAAAAAAAAGGAAAAAAAAAAAGAAAGAGCTTGGCGGTATGTAAAAGTCCACTTACCATCAGGGCTTCCCATATATCCTCCTTTGTACGAGCCAGTACATGCGCCCAGTCGTCCCGTAAATGCACATAGTTCCCGCTCCTTATTAGCTTCCCGGTTTGCCGTCTAAATTTATTGGCGCTAAATCCTACGAGTTGCTAGCCTGGATTATAATCCATCACGACCCTCTTCCCCGCAGAGATCTCCCATGCCTTGTGCGGGTCTATAATGGTCATAACTTTGAAACAAGTGCTGCCATCCGGATTAATACCTATAACATTAATAGATATCGATGTTAATTATTTCAAAATGAATATAAAATACAAAACAATAAATACGTATATATCCTTTAAATTTATAAAAATATGTACTTACTTATCGTCCGGATCTGATGCGGGCCCAACACTTGTGTAGCAAGCTCATCCTTAAGCATATCATGCAGGCCCTCCGCGGGCTGTGCATCATGCAAGCCCTCCGGAGCTTGTGTCTCACTATAGTCTCAAAGATGTGTCTCGGTGTCATGAGAACCCGATATGCTGTAGTCGAATAGTCGTGCCACATGACCAGGGGAACACACCTCTAACTGGCTCATCGTCTGCTACATATGAGGTAGATGATCAAATGTATTATCTTGCATGTTGTACTGGTATCCTAAGTGATCATCTGCGAATACTGGTCTGTACCTTGCCTCTGTGTGCGTAGGGTCGCTAGATCTCGATCCTTGGCCCCTATACCGCTTCATAACACTTGGGATTCTATAACTCATTGTACCCTGCAAAATACATCACGTATTTATACATTATATTCAACCATATGCACCACAGTATTTAAATGAGTCACATATTTAACAATCACCAATCAATGTAGAAATAAATAATTTAAAATTTCAAATAGAACTTTTTTTTTTTTTAACACATACGCTGGGATCGGATCTACGTCGGGTCGGATGTGATCGAAGTCATCTTGCAGATCATGGTCATTATTACTGGTCAATAGGAGCAACTCGCACTCGTGGTAGTTAGCACATGCATCATCATGCCCTTCACCACCAACATCGTATACGTTCCTAGGTTTAGTTCTTACAGCGTAAGCCCAACCAGGGTCATGTTCATCTTCAACGTAAAAAACTTGATTAACTTGTGTAGTTAGCACGTATGGCTCATCATTGATCAGCTTTCCCGTGTGGACAAGTTTTTTGAAATTGACAAGCACTAGCCCATACTCATTCACCTTGTACCCTATGTCCCTCGTGGTGTCCGGCCAATCACATTTGAACAAGACGTACTTGGTCCTGTCGTAGTACTCGACGTCAATTATTTCTGTTAACTTCCCGTAGTACATTTGGCCATCAACAGTCGGCACACACACATCGTTGTTCTGAGTCCTCTTTCCTGCATCATGTGCTCGAGTGCGAAACAGTTTGTCATTTACAACATATCTGTTATATCTTATTGGTGTCTCTTTCAGCCCTCTACAATGCATCACCAATTTGTCACCCATTTCCTTCCAACCTCGACCATCCACTCGATCGACCTACAAGTATATTACGTACAATGTAAAATGCACAAAGTTAGTTTGGTTAGTTTATATGATGTACAAGTTCAACATTTAATAGTTAAACATGATGATAATTCGTACATATTCACGGTACCAATCGCAGAACTATTCACGATGTTGGGCTTCTAACTGATCATCCGTAGTTCGCCCCCTATTATGTTATCGCCTAAGCATATCCATGTACATCCTACAATTGGAAATTAGTCGCATTATTATTCACTCTAAGGCTGTAACATAATTGAACATACATATTTATGTAACACAACCTACGCCCAGAGCTCAAGGAACTCATCAGAGTTCTTCGTAATATATCGGTGAATCTGTGTCAATGTGATACGGTCGAGGATGGCTTGTGTTCCCACCCCCTTTGAACCATCGGGATTTCTTTGGATTTTGTTGTGAAATGTTGGTGCGTTATCTAGATACCTCGAGCAAAACGTCATCAACTCGGTCGCTATGTAGCCTTCCGCAATGCAGCCCTCAGAAGTTACTTTATTGCACACATTAGATTTGAACCCCCCAAGGCTCCTACATAGGAACATCATTCAAGCAGTGCTAGTTAACAATTGTATTCTAATATCGAAAAAAAATTAAAATAATTATTAAGCATGCACAAATTTTAGCTCTTTGCCGGATACATCCACCTATACTGTATGGGTCCCCTGAGTCGGCATTCACGGACAAGATGCACAACCACGTGAACCATGTTCGTAAAAAAACCGGGGGGGAATATCTGTTCCATCTTGCACAAAGTGATACAAACGTCACCCTCTAGTCGGTCCATATCCTCTTGTGTTAAGTTTATAGAGCATAAGCCCCTGAAGAATATAGACATCTCAACAAGAGGTCTAACCACGTTATTTGGCAGTGATCCGCGCAATGCAATAGGGAGCAGTTGTTGCATCAGTACATGGCTGTCATGACTCTTTAAGCCCAATATTGTACATTCTTTAAGTCTTACACAACGAGAAACGTTAGAGGCATATCCGTCAAGCACCCTCACATTTCGAATCACTTTCAAAAAATGTGTTTTATCATCCCTGGACATCGTGTGGCATGCTGCGGACATATAGGTTCTACCATCATCGGCTGTGAATCGATGAAGTTTATGTGTCAAACCCATTTCCATCAAGTCTGTACGGGCTGCAAGGTCGTCCTTTGTCTTCCCTGGGATGTCAAGAATTGTGCCAAGTATGTTGTCCATCATATTTTTCTCTATGTGCATAACATCAAAGTTGTGCCGCAATAAATTATTTTTCCAGTACGGCAACCTAAAAAAAATACTTTTCTTCTTCCAAACTACATTTTCAGTCGACGTTTCTCCCTTCCTCCGCTTCTTCCTTTTTTTTCTTTTTATCCTTGTTTGCCATGCCCGAGTTCTCATCCCCAAATACCATACCCTCTAACTATTCCAGAATTTCATCTCCACTTTGAACATGGGGGGCACATTCTGATTCTTGGGTTCCGTCAAATGTTTTTTTGTTTCGCCTCCACGGAAGATCTGTGGGCAAGTATCGTCTGTGCCCCATATAACAATGTTTTTTACCGTGTTTTAACCATTTAGACTGTGTTGAATGCATACAGCAAGGACATGCATACTCACCCTTGTTAGGCCATCTGGACAAATCTGCGTATGCCGGGAAGTCATTTATTGTCCACATCAACTGCACTTGCATCACAAAATTATTTTTTTTCGAGGCATCAAATGTGCGTACCCCTACATTCCATAGTTCTTGTAACTCCTCAATCAATGGTTGAAGGTAGACATCTATATCCATTCCAGGTGAACTAGGGTCCGAGATAATCAAGGATAATATGAATGATGTTTGTTTCATGCACATCCAAGGAGGCAAGTTGTATGGAACAAGCATTACTGGCCAAGTGCTATGGGAAGTGCTCATGTTCCCAAATGGATTAAATCCATCTGAGGTTAGACCAAGCCTACCATTTCTACTATTGGGCGAAAATTCTGGATGTAAGAGATCGAATGATTTCCATGCTTCACCGTCAACCAGATGCTCCAGCACGTCGTCTTTAGTGCGGCCTTCTACATGCCATCTCATGTGGGGCGTTGTATGTTCCGACATAAAAAGCCTCTGTAGCCGGGGGATGAGTGGAAACCACTGCAATACTTTCACCGAACGTTTCTTTCTCGACGATATGGGTTGACATCCTGGTCCAAATGAATTTCATCCTTCCACTTAGATTCTCCACAAATGATGCATGATTCTAATTCTTGATTGTCCTTCCAGAATAACATACAATCATTACGACATGCATGAATCTTCTCATAGCCAAGCCCCATGTCACTAAGAAACTTTTTTGCCTCATATGTATTAGCTGGCAAAATGTCATCACATGCAGGCAGCAACTGGATGATGAACTCAAGCAAATCCGAGAAAATCTTGTTGCTAAGTCCGCCGACGCACTTCAAGTTGTACAAATGTACAATAGCACTCAGCTTGCTATGTTTAGTACCCCCATGAAATGGCTTCTCCGACTTTTTAAGCATGTCGTGGTACTTCTGAGCGTTCCCTTCAACTGATTCTTCATTCCACCCAATTTCTTCACCTCCCTGAACCACGACCTCAGGCTCACAATTGTCTTCTCTAACTTCGTGTATGCCGAATGCATCACGCAACATTGAGTGCATGTCGCCACCCTGTTCTGTGCTTCCACTACCCACATCTGCGGCCGAGCGATTCGAGTAAGAACCTGCAACAGGACCCCGAACATGCTTCTCACCGTGCCAAAACCATGTAGTGTATGTAGTCAGTATTCCCTTACCTCCTGTCAAGTGGGCAAGTACGACATCGGGCGGGTGGCACTGGTTATTTCGACACGACTTACAAGGGCAGTGTATATTTTCACTAGGGATTCTACAGTTACTAACTGTGAAGTCAACAAACAATCTACACCCATCTCTATATTCCCTCGTACCCCTAGACTTTGTCATCCAAGTCTTGTCCATCTTCTTCTCTACGTACAATACAAAATAGTAACAAAATAAAGTAAACAACATATTAGGAAGGTTATTATTTTTTTCATCATTAATATTAACAAAATTTTATTTTTTAAACATGGTACATTCTCTGGTTAATGCAGTTTTTGGACAAATAAGAACCCATGATTAATTGAATAGAAATAGATAAATAATGAACTCTTTTAGAAATCGGTGATTGTCCCAAAGGGTTTGTTTTCAATTTTTTTTCAGTTTTGTATCTTGGGTTTTCTTGGAAGGACGAAGAAGGCAGAGAGTTTTGAACGCTTCTGCATATCTATAGGGATATTTATGTTCTAATTAACTTCATTAAAGTTACAGAATTAGTCTAAATTATTTAATCTAATACATTTACTAAAATGTTGTAATATCCCATAAGCCTCTAATTATGGAACATACATTCTTCTACATTGTTACAATGTCCAAAACAAAGTAACAGGGAATTTTCTTGCTCATGAAACCAATCATGTATTACTTGATGCAAAATACAAAGGAAAAGAGTTGAAACTATAATTTCAGGTGAATTTCACCATGAGGTGTCAATTAGGTGAACTTCTGTTAGTTTGTAAATGGTGATTAATGTCATATGAATTGTTACATAATAGTCTACAATTTACTGTGACAAATATCATGTGAATCGACACCTCAAGCTTTCTAAAAATCATAGTACCTTAAGTACCCGATATTCTTTCCATATTAGTGTCACAGGGTCTTTTTTTTCAAGGTTTTAGGAATCTCTTAAGGTTTTCATTTCAATACGTTATTAATAAGCTTATACAAATGGCTTGATTTAGAAGCATTCCCAACACTCTTCCCCCATTTTATCTTCTGTTAGGATCAATAGTGGGAAGAATCCGTATTTAACCCTTCCTTTTTGTTTGTATTTGCTCAGAAAAAAATAAAAATAAAAAATTCAATACATTAATAAGCCATTCCGCCTATCTGGTGATTGTTTCCCTTTCATTCATTCCTATTCCTGGGTCTAGATATTCCCTGCTATTTTCAGGAAATAAAAACCAAAAAAGCAATTATTGGCGAGCAAGGAAAAAAAATATTAGAAGGGTGAGAAAATATTAAGCTCAATAAGGTGGCAATTATGGCAAGCGAAATTGTTTAAGGGCTCAAAAATCAAATGAGCATGCCATGTATCGTATTCATTCCAAGATTAAATTGATGATGATCATCATCATCATTGGCCCCAAACCAGGCAATTCATGCTCAAACTAATCCTTCATTACTTTACAATAAACATTAATCTACAAGAGGGCAACTAGAAGAAACACACTAGTATAGTATCAACCTTAATTGACACCTTATGACTGAAATTCCCAGCTGATTAATTAACTATCTTCAATTCCTTCCTAGAAAGAAACTTAAGAAAGCCAAAAAAAAAAAAAAGAGTTGAAACATGGGTGAGAAAATTTACCTCTTCAAGTCTTCTTTTCTTTGTATCTTTGCCACTTTGGATTTGAAACCTTGGGCGGCCGGGAATGGACAGCGTCAGTGGTGGCCGGAGTCTGAGCTGGGTGGAGAACTAGAGATGAGAGAGAGAGCTCTAGAGAGAGAGAGAGCTAAAGAGAGATATTGAGAGGGAGAGAGGAGATGCATACCGTGCGGTGGTCGGAGTTGATGCGGTGGCCAACGATAGAGAGAGGCAGACAGAGAGAGAGAGAGTAGAGTGAGAGAGGGAAACTTTTTTCTTGTTGCAAGAGAGAAAACAGGGAGAACCGCGTGGTTCTATGAAAATTAGTGGCGTGTCAGTTTATAACACGCTACTAATTTAAAGGCGTGTCTTATTGACACGCCAATAAAATAGTGGTATGCTGAATCCAACACGCCACTAATTTAGTGGCCTCTAAATCCAACACGCCACTAATAATTTTAGTGAGGTGTTAAGATTTAACACGCCACTAATTAGTGAAGTGTCAGAAAGTAATTTACTGTAGACACGCTATTAAATGCAGAGTTTTTTGTAGTGCCTGAATTTGAACATCGACTACTATGACCGAAACTTGGACTTCAACAACTCTGGCCGACATTAGTTACTTTGACCAAAATTTTGACATCGGGGACTTTTAGGCCGGCATCGGCTACTTTGGCCGGAATTCGGACATCGAGTTCTTTTGGCTAGAACGGAGCCAATTATGGGCCTGAAATGGGCTGCATGGGCCACACATACGAAAACTATGACACTCATAGATTGTTTTGTTATCTAAAATATGTGGAGATTAGATACAAAATGATGAGAGGAAAGGAAAGAAATGAAAAATAAATAAAATAAAATAAAATAAAAATTTCACAATATCGAAACTGGCGTTAGCCTATAGCTCTGATACTATATAGAAACTAATAATAATAGAAAGAGAGATATGGAAAGAGAAAACACTGAGATTAAGGTGGTTCAACTTATGGCTTACATACACATGTTAAAACCTTATAAGCTACATTCTTATTATATATTTGATTTGAGTACAAAACTCTATTTATAGAGCTTTACATGTGATTTGAATAATTTCAAATACAAACACATCCCTTAAATTAGGGTAAACAAATCCCTTAATCTACGGTAATCAAATCATCTAAATCCATTGATTTAAGGAATACAAATCAGCATTTATCACAAAGGATTTCTATCCTTTAAGATTGGGCATAAGTTTTGATTTGATATACCCATAGGATGATTCTATATATTTTCTGTTGATGTGGGAAACTTGGAGTGAAAATCGAAAACCCCTTGAATATTCACGAAATTGGTTGGCTGTTGATACAGGCCGGTTTGGGATTAATTTGTGATTGGGTGATAATTTGGTTGAGGATTTTCGTTTTTTAGTGATACCCATGGAATGATTTGTCAATTTTCTGTTTCAAATCTGCTTCCATTGGATTTTTCTTTCAGTTTTCAATTTTAATCAAATATAAAATGAAAATGATATTGGAAGTTGCAGTTTTTCCATTTGTACCGCTTTCTGAGTTTCCCTCCAGGCCTTCAAGGTAAGACAGTCTTTCTTTAACTTTTGCTTTAAATTTAAATGCATGTTTAGTTCTCATTTTCTTCTTGAACGTTGAAAGTTTTTCAATTTCCTACTCTGGTAGCTGGGTTGGGATCGTTTTGAAACATGATAGACGAGGACTATTTTAATGAACTGGGTTTTGATTTTAATTGAGAGTTCAATGATCTTCTTATGGAATGGTTTGCTTGCTAATATCGATAGTATTCTGCAGTTGTGTAGTTGTGTGCAGTCAATTTTAACGCCAGCTGATTTTTAAGGAGTTTTTGCTTTCTGTGCTTTAGCGTCAGCTATGTACTCTGCAGATGGCAAGTTGTTTCTGTGCAGTTGTGTAGTTGCTGATTTAGCAATTGTGTTCCAGTTTTCTTTTAGTTTTTTCCTGGAGTCTTGTAATTTTTTGGGTGTTAGATATAAAATCAGCTTATTCATCGAAAAAAGAAAAGAAAAGGAATGGTTGATTGCTTATGTGGATATCGATAGTTTTAAAGCATTTTGAAGACTTGAGTTTGATTGTTGTGTTCTGTTCTTGAAATTTCTGGTTGTTGATGGCTGTTGATCTTTGCAAACTGGAATAATGTAGTCGAAAGGATTAGTTTTACTAGATTTTTTTCTTCCAACTACCATAATTAAGAACTAAGAAAGAATATTTAAATGAAGTAGAGTAAGGTTTAGAGAGTTGGATGTTTGGTGTTTTTAAAAAGTGGCTGGCCAAAATAAAAAATAAATAAATAAAAAAGTGAATTTTAGCTTAAGTTTAAGGAGCTCATTAGGAATCCTCTAAGGACTTATTATTCAACAAATAAAAATTAAAGCTTTAGCTTAGTTTTGGTATAGGAGGTCAGATCCCCTCCATATGGTCTTCTTCTTTTCTTTTCTTTTTTCTTTTTTTTTTTTTCTTTTTTTTTAATGCAATTTTTTGATTTACAGTGGATAGAACCCTAGGGTCCTATCAAGTTGGTATTAGAGCATTGACCTTGTGTGTTGAGAAAATAATCAGTTCCAAAGACACGTCGGCCCGGCCAAATTAGACTTAAGTACAGGACCCTTCGTTATCTTTAAAAAAATACTCATATCCCGAATATATCAAGATAGACTCTTATCTCATCAAATATGGGATAAGGTACCTAGTAGTATGGCATCAGCTGATAAGGTAGTGTCCTATCTAGTTTGGACTCTACTACCCAATTCAAATTCTATGAAGAGAAGATTAAAGACTATGTGATCTAAGACTCAGATTCCTAATCAGATTATGCTTCAAGTACTCAAGTAGTTTTATAACTGTGAATTGTAAGCCTATAAATAAGACTACTAGGTATATTGGACACATATTTTATAAGCTCTAAGATTTTAGATACTTCTGAAAAGTCACGAAGTTTGAACTAACTTAGGTATCGGAATGGGGGTAAGGTCAGCACCCCCGACGAGCCGTTTATTATTTTACAAATGACAAATCACAAGGTAATATGTTACCGTACCGAAAACTGTACCAACATTACATGTGCATGCCCCTTACCCGTAATAAAAAAGAAAATTTGACATCTCTAATTTGACAGAATACCCGTAACTCCCCGGCCAATAACAAATCCCAAGAGAGTCACGAGACTCAATTGAAGCCAAGGATTAGGCAAGGCTTACAACAAAGTTCAAATAAAATTTCGAGTAGTTTAAAGTATTTATTTAAGATTTGATCATCCAAGGTTTCGCCAAAAGTTGTCAAGATCCCAGGTGTGGTACCCATAGCCATCTAGAATGGCGTCCTCTTAGGGATCGCGATCAAGGGTTTCCTTGCATAAAGGTGAAATTTCCTTGAAAGAAAGAAGATGATCCAACTAGTTGGATGTTACAAATGGGAAAGTTTGTTTACTTCAAACGAAACCTGAAGGCACCTTCACCAAGATTAATAGAAGCCCCCTTAACCTTTGATGCTTTTAGTACCACTTGTTAGATCCCTTTCTTCCCACCGAAGAAATTTCACTTTCATGCGAGGAAAAACCCTGATCGTGATCGCCAGGACTCCTTTCTGATTGATCCTGGGTTCCATGCACAAATTGCTGAACACAGTTTGCAATAGATTCAGAACCAAGTTCTAACAACTTTTGACTAAGGCTTGAGTGATCAAATTCTAAAAAAATCCATTAAGCTGCATGCTCAAACTTCTGATCAAGCTTTGCGGTAAACCTTGCTTCGATCCTTGACTCCAGCTAACTCTCATCGCTCTATTGGGAATTGTTGCCATATGGGTAATCCGCCAAATTAGAGAGACCAAACTTTTCTTTTTGATCAAGTGTAAGGGGCATGCATGATGTTGACGCTTAGATGCCAACTTGACAGGACCTCAGGGTTTTATCAATTGTAAATCAAGAAATTTGAGAGAATTAGAGAGGAAGAGAGAAGATTAAATCATTTCGAGGGAGATCAGACCTCCAAAGATTGCCAACTTTAAGGAGACTAGACCTCCAAAATCTTTACGTAACATGTTATTTCATGGGTGAAAAAGCTTTACGGCATCTACAATTTATAATCAATTCCCTATACAAGAAAGGAAGCCTTGAAAATTAAGCTAGTCAATAGTATAGACTTCCCCAAGAATAAAGATCTTGTAATTTATCAACTAATTAGACCTAAAAATCGTGGGATCATATCATTTGACCTCAGATTAGTGCTTTCCATATATTTGATATATACTATTTATCGTTTATTGTGCTTGGTGTAAAAAGATAGACTACCTTTATAAAGAAAAGAAACGAAAAAACTGAACTTTTTTTTATATGGCTGAATATCAACTTTCAAAATGTTGGTACTGCAGGTTCTTTCATTATGGAGATCAAGGCAGATATAAAAGACAAACTCTCTCATTCTGCTGAAGCAAGGGGCTGAAGCTGCGAGTTCAGTTACAATTTGAGCTTATAAAGGCCTTTTCTAGCTGTTTTTAATTCATACTGACCACCATTGCATCAGAAAATTACATGTTTTAATCATTTTATATTTCCTTATTTTGGGTGCAAGAATATAGGCTTCAATATATATATTGTCATGTTGTCACAGTAATTTAAAGAAATGCAAATGTTTTGAACCTGATGTTTAAGATGTGAAACATTTCCTGTTAGAAATTAAAAAGGTTACAAATGTGTTCCAACCTTTTTCATCCAATTAGATTATTTCTTTGCTCTTTACTGTCATGAGTTACCCTTTGCATAAGATGACTACTTATATATCATATATGGGTTGGTATGAAATTTAGCCATGTGCTGTTAAATTGATCTGGGGTGCTAGAAAGAATTGATAATAACCTCTTGTTGGTTTGCCTGGTTTCTGTTGGGATTTGGTTTTTGAAATCACAAGCTAAGATGTACCACAAGACACTGAAAGTGGTCCTTTGGCGATCATAATTGGCATTGAGGCTATCACCCTGGCCTAATGAATGCATGTACAACTTTCAGTTTCATTATCATCTTCATTCTTGAATTATAATAATAATAATGATGGCATTCGTAAGGGATTCTCATTTACACTTCCCCTGTGTACTTGAGTATCTCATTTTAGTAAGAAATTTTTTATTTTTTTATTTATATATTAAAAAAAGGGGTGCAATAATTGTGGCTGATTGAGACCTCATTGCAAACTTACTTTAGATCTTCTGCACTAGTCTTTTATCCAAGAATAAAAATGAAAAGAGCGCCCTTTAAAGTAAGAAGCCTCACGTCACTCTGCGTGGGTGTGCGTGTTATGGTCTTTTTGTTTGTCGAAGGATAAAGTAAGGGTGAAAGAGGGTGGCCATCTCAAGATAGGCCTGCTTATAATATTGTTTTTTGAAAAAAAAAAAAAAATGTGTTTTATATTTTTCAGTGTTTAGGCCAACGTAAGATATTAATTAATTTGAAAATATCTTTAATTGACAAAAAAAAAAAATTCATCGCCATAAAATGGTGGATGTTTTTTGTTTGTATAAATTATTTTTTGTTGCTTTTTCACACTTTTGGCCGAGCTGTTATGAGAGGTTCCCTACTTGCCCGAGCAAGTCTTTGCTGTCCGGGCAGGTGAGCATTATAAGGATCATTTCATAATTTTCTGTCAAGGATCTCAATTCTACTTTCAAAGACTTTCTATTCTCACAAATTATTTTCCGTTATAGCTCCTTAAATTATACACCGAATCAAACTGGTATAAACAGAAGTTCATTTTCCTACTTGGCGTCCTATGTAGCTATGAATGGGGATTGGGGATTTCTTAGTGTAAGAATGGACCACCAGCGTCGTGCTCGTGCCTACATCCCATTCAATTCTCGATTCCAGGTTGTCTAAAACTTGACAATGATAGCATTTTTGGTCCAATAAAGACTTGATGATTGTGACTCCCTCTATTGATGCTCAAAACAGAGTTGTTACCATTTGATGAACCTAGTAAAATGAGCCTCCAACTTGATTTACCACGGATAACAATTTACATTAAATATATTTGCTTACCCATCTTTCT
The DNA here is from genome assembly GCF_958979055.1 of Alnus glutinosa. Classification (NCBI taxonomy): domain Eukaryota; kingdom Viridiplantae; phylum Streptophyta; class Magnoliopsida; order Fagales; family Betulaceae; genus Alnus; species Alnus glutinosa. The sequence goes on along the minus strand of NC_084897.1, from coordinate 8,270,708 downwards.
TTCGTGTTAACCCGATTCTAACCAGTTGCTAGGAAAAAAAAAAAAAAAAAAAAAGCAAGCTTGGCCCTTGACCCTATCATAACAAAACAAGGCTTGACATTTTGCTCTGTTATAACAAAAATCATTTTATGCTCAAACTTTAAACAACCCAAATTTATCACGAGCCAAAATTTAAATATGTTATTAAAAAATTTAGGCACGAGCAATAGGGCCAGAAGCAACATAAAAAAGTTTTTAACGCAGCAAGAGCAGCAATGTAAAAGCTGAAGTGGCTCGACTTTGGCAGAACTTAGGGTTTCACTTTGATAGCGGTTTGAGTTGAAAAATAAAATATATTAAAAAACAATTATTTTATTTCTTTTCTTTTGTTTATTTTTGTCAATACTCAATGCGTACTAATTTTATTTTTTATATATTAGTTTAATCTTCGATCTTAATATATTTTTTTTCATGTTTTGGCTATTCAATCTTAATCTATTTGAGAATTCTCATTCATGTATTGGCTCTTTCATTTGAGATTGGATTAGAAATCTTTTATTTTTATTGGAGATTTATTAGGTTTGACTTCAGTCCAAATATTCAACCCCACAAAAAATAAAACAAATCATTGAGAGAAAATAAAAAAGATTTATATAACCAACAACGAGAATCGACAAGATTGATACGAGTAGTGCTATACATGGGACGAGGGTCGGACCCTCGTCCCGCGTGGAAGGTCTTTTGCTCTTTTTTTTTTAATTAAAAAAAAAAAAAAAAAAAAAAAAAAAAAAAAAAAAACTTCCAAAAGATGGTGAAAACGCGGGTATAGAGTATATTTTCAGTTTTCATAAAATTTCCCCCCATTTCTCAAATCTCCCCCTCTCCACCGACTGACCGAACGACCGACCGCCGTCCACCAAGACGAACAGCCACCGCCCGACCCTCGCAGACCACCACTCTCTCGGACCAGTGTTTTCGCAAATCTCCACCGTATGACCGAGCGCAGCCCACCAAACGGCCCACCGATCGACCACCGCAGATCGACCGACCCTCTTGGACCCATCGACTAACCGCACACTGCAGATCTCCAATGGTTCGTCCGACCTCGAGCGCCAGATCCGACTCCAAGCACCGCCGATCTCCGGTTAGTCTCCCTCTCACCGCCGATCTCCAGTTAGTCTCCCTCTCCCTCTCCCTCTCCCTCTCCCTCTCCCTCTCCCTCTCCCTCTCCCTCTCCCTCTCTCTCTCTCTCTCTCTCTCTCTCTCTCTCTCTCTCTCTCTCTCTCTCTCTCTCTCTCTCTCTCTCTCTCTCTCTCTCTCTCTCTCTCTCTCTCTCTCTCTCTCTCTCTCTCTCTCTCTCTCTCTCTCTCTCTCTCTCTCTCTCTCTCTCTCTCTCTCTCTCTCTCTCTCTCTCTCTCTCTCTCTCTCGTTGAAGTTCATGAGCTAGTTGCAACAAGTTTCTTTTTAAAATGACCATTGCGTCAAAGTGTGGCTCCAATATTTGGTGGCATTATGTTCTTTTCTTCTTTATATTGAAGGCATAAGCTCCATTTTTTGGTTTGCCATTTAAGCTTGTGCTTTACCTTTCATTTGTGATAAAATGCTGAATTTCTAAATGGATTATGGTGGCTATGACTGCCAAATACCGAAACAAGTAGAACCTAAAAGGGTATTCAGCTTGAAAATGCAGGTGGCATGTTACGTACCTAGAATATGTGATAATGGTATTATAGGAAGTACATTTATGCCCCTCTTTAAGAGAATAATTAGGTTAGGTTTTTAAATAAGGTAATAGTCGTATTGTCTCTTGGAAAGAATAATAGATTATTATTATTATTAGGAAAATAAGGAGTCTAGCTCATAAAGCAATATCTCCAATAGGAAAATAAGGGATTTGTCTCCCTTTGGAATTAATATTTATTATTTAGGGTTTGTAATATTTATTTATTTATTGTTTCTGTTATTCGGTTTTGTAACCCTATAAATAGGGTTATTGAAGCATGAATGAAGGCAAGCAGAAAAATATTATTCAACTCTTGTGGTTGTTTAGGAGTTTTTAGGGTTTCTCAAATAACCCTAACCTTAGGAGGCCTAGGGTACCTCGAATACCCTACTATCACACGCACCAACTAACCCAATTATCCATCGTCCATCCCTCATTGCAGAGGACTGTAACATGGCACTAGACCAAATATTGAAAGTGATGCTCGAGGAGTCACTATGGAGTTGGAGATGCAGTGGGATGGTAACCCAAATATTAAACTTTGGTAGCTTTTTATTGGCTACATTCTGTTGACAAAATCACTATTATGTAATGTTGCTGCTTTCATAGGGATGCCGTATATTTCAAAGTCTTCAGATATTCAGAGTTTATTTCTCTGATGTGGAAAGAGCCGTATTATGACAAGTTGCAAGTGTCACAAGCTTCATGAAGGCTATTTCAGTGTTCAAGGAAGATTCTGTACAGATTCCAACTCAGAGAAGTCGGATCCCAAGAAACCGTCCGAACGATGTGGTGTTCCCGTCCGGACACTCATCAGTTAGCAACATCCGTCCGGACGCCCATCAGTGTCGAGAAACTTCGAACTGCTTAAGATTGCATCCGTCCGGACGCTATTAAGAGTTCGAGAAGAATCCAGCAATCAAGTGCATCCGTTCGGATGACGTGGGAATACCGTCCGGACGCCATTCAGAGTTTGACAAGTAATAGGGTTTCTGTCTCAGACACAGATATGGGAAGACAGCTGCAAACCGTCCGGACGATGTGGTGTTCCCGTTCGGACGCTATCCTTGGTAAGGCAAGTTGTGCAACAGAAGTGCAACCGTTCGGACGCTATGGCAACACCGTCTGGACGGGGCCTTGTTATGGAAGCTTTCGGCGCTATTTTGGAAAGGTGGTTGCAGGTGACCGTTCGGACGCTCGGTCAAGCCGTTCGAACGACCTCCAGTATTTTGATCATAGCTTTCTGCTCAAATATCGGATTGGGATGAAATTGGTGCCAGTGTGTGATTTGATCGTGTGAAGTCTATCTTAGAGGTCGGCCCTAAGATCAAGGAATCCATCAAAAACCCCTTCAGGTGGAAGATCTGGTTGGGAAGTGTTTGTGTTGAGCTACACGTCAGAGTTAAAGGTATGAATACTGCATAGGGTTATGTGAGTACGAGTGTCTTGTAACTAGCTTTGTTTTTGGATAGTGGATTTCCTGCGTTTGGCTGTCCCGGAGTGGTTTTTTCTCTTCATAGAGTTTCCACTTCGTAACAAATATCTTGTCTTATTTAAATTCCACATTTAAGATATTTTGTTGCACACAAACACACACACTTGGTTTAAATTAGAAGTCAATAAATTATTTTCAATTGGTATCAAAGCAGGTTACACTTGTGCTTTAGATTTATTTCTTGAGTGTGATCCATGACTTCTTCTAACATAAATCTTCCTGAGTTTTGTGAAGATGATTTTTATGATTTCTCTAAAGATACTAAGATACCCTTTTGATTGGTAAACTCTTTAAGAAATCCAATAAAGAACTCAAGAAGATTAAGCAAGAAAAAGAGTCTTTGATTTTACAATTATCTGAATCACATGCTTCTAATTCTGAATTAGATTCTATTGATATTAAGCATGTGATAGAGGATACAACTTGTTTAGATAATTCTTGCTTAACTAATCATGTGATGCCTCTAACTCCAAGGAATCAGGAATACAATGTAAGTTTATTCCTAAGTGTCATAATTGTGGGAAGATTGGTCATATTAGGCCAAATTGTTATTTGTTGAAATCCCACAGGCCTTGGATTAAGCAAGATGCTCTGTGGAAAAGTAAAGTTGAAGATTCTTCCTCATCAAAATATGTCCCTCCGCATAGGAGACATATAAAAGGTAAGGGCAATATTGTTTGTAAGAATGCTAACCATATTTCTGCAGAGAAAGTCAAGCAGCATTCCAACAAAAGAAGCCTGCCCATCTGCCATCATTGCGGCATCACCGGTCACATTCGACCCAAATTTCCACATCTTCAGGCACAGAAGTCAAAGGTTCAGAATGAGCTGCCAACAAAAGCTACATCAGGCACTCTACCTCCAACTACATTTCAAGCTCCACGGCATCAGCAGTGACAACTGAAGTTTGTTCATGCCAATCAGAGTGGCAAATCAAAGAAGAACAAATCAAGGCGCTACAAGATAAAGTCGCAAAAGCCAATTAGCAACCATGGCTATGAAGGGTTGCTAAGCCTAATGCAATGTATGCTAAGAAGAATGGACAACATGAACAAGACTTGCAAACCACTGCCACAGGTCAAGCAAGTATAGGTCAGGAAGGATGAGACCATTCACCTCTTGAGGGGGAGTAGACTCACCTAGTAGAGGTGAAGTCTTACCATGCCTAGGATTTTGGTTCCTAAATCCTAGTGCATGTCAGGTATGTTTTGCATTGCATAGTTTATCATGTCATATCCTATTCATGCCTTGTATTCTATTTGAGGAACCATTTATTCTATCCCCATATTTTTCTCTTGTTGTCTTGATAAACTTCTGCATATATTTTTTTTTGGGATAACAGTTAAAGCACTCGGGCGGCTGCTTTTCTGTCTTGGTATTTCTAAACATCTTTCCTTGAGGACAGGTTTGATTTTACCTTAAATGCTGAGATTAGATGTTATTTCCTTTTCCATAAGCATGTCCTCATTGTTTTTCTATTTTTTTTGTTTTCAACAAAAAAAAAAAATTGGGGGAGAAGATGCAGAATTTTATTTTTTTTATATAACTTTTCAGATATTGTATGTGTTTTTGTCTGATATCTCAGTTCATTGTGCATTAATTGAATATGCTTATATATGATTGAGAGTTTATATCTGATATCTGCTAAGTTTTCTTGTGCATCTTAATACTTGATAGTTGCTTTTCTCATGCGATGAAAAATTGTGCACTACCCAAAGCTCCCCTAAGGTACATTTTTTCTCTCTGACTTTTAGCTTCTGGAAATTCTAATGAAAGAGATTTTTTTGCTAAGATGTTCAAATTGACCAACTCGCTAGTTGAACCTAGAACCCATAAATTCTAGTATTCTTTCTAGGTTGCAGCACCAAGTGATAAAAAGTATTCAAAACTGAATAAACATAGATAAATAAAAAGATCCACTGCTTTTGTGCTATAAATTTGTTCTTGAACTTGTCCCTATAAAAACAGTCAGTGACCAAATCATTGCGGAAATAGATGGTCACTAAAAGACAAAGTAAAAGAAAAGTGCTGCAGCTTAGGGGGAGTGTATTAGATGAGAATGGCTAGGCCCTAGTAAAATAAGGTTTGACTTTTGACTGATCTAACATTGATTTTCTCTCTTATTTAGAAAATCCGGTTGCTTTAAGTCATATCAGTGAACTTCATACCTTATTGAGAAAGCTTTCACACACACACGCATTGCATGAGTTAAGTTTACTATTGAAAAATTTCTATCTGCAGTGAAATTTTTGTGCTTATTGACTCTTAACTCTCAATAATATCTTGGTATATTTTTGAAATGTTATTTGACTGTTTTCTCAGTTATTTATACATGCATGTTCTAACGCTAACGTTAGGAAATTTTTGTTCTGCATATTTCCCTCTGTTTTTTAGCTTCTAGTGTGAAGCGCCTGGACGGACATGTTCTTGCGTCCGGACACGCTCGGCTTTGTCGATCTCTTATCTGACAGCATGCCATCCGGACGAGTATGTACCACGTCCGGACGCGAGCTTTCTCTGCCAAACACACACACTACTTTTTGTCTGTTCTATCAAGTTGTGTTGTGTGTGTTTTCTCTTGGACTGATCCTGAGATTTTGGCATTCTCTGCACATCTTTTATCATCCCTAGGTATTTCCTTTGACTTTCCTTATTCTCTTAAGCTTTGGTTCTTTTTAGAATATTGGAATCTTTAATTGATTATGATTTGAGAGATTGTGCATGAATATCTTTTTCTGTCTTTATGCTGGATGGATATTAATAATCTATGTCTTTTGGATTGCTATATCTACTTTTGTATTTCTTTATGCATCCAATTGATACCCATCATAATACCACATTATTTTTGAAACTAACAGGATCTAATATTTCATTGTGGTGTTATTTTTGGATAGATTTCTGTTTAAATATTTTCAGGAATATGTTGTCCAGCAGCTTCCAGCATAGTGTCAGACAGAGGGCTCTTTGGAAAACAGACCAGTGTTGAAATCATATGTTCCAGAGATCTCAAATTTTAGATGAGCTCTTTCCCCCTGCTCATACAGAGTCTTCCGTAACCTTTTCCTCTAGATCTGCACCAACTAGAGATTCAGGGCTGAATCTTCTTTATCATCTTTATCCTCACACCCTTATGTTTTGCTTCTTTTTTTGGTGCAACGGCCTTCTTTTGTGCACCAATTGTTGCAGCAGCATCATCCTCTTCAACATTCTCAGCAATAGGTATTTCATCTCCATGTCCAACATTATCCTCAACATTTTTTAGTGTCATTCCCATGACCATTGTTATCATCATCATCATCATTTGGCTCATCAGGATGTGGGCTAGGGGGTGGCAAAAGAATACTTCCCAAACCACTTCTAGCTTATCAATCCTATGCTCAACATAGAGGTGAACACTGTTACATTAGTAAACTTCTATGATATTCAAAAAATCCACTACCTGTACATCATTTGTTAATGGCTTCCATAGTTCCTCCATATCATTATCATCTAGCTTATACCAGTATCTTAATTCATTCACATATTCAAGATCCCTAACAAGGTCCTCAACTTCTCACACAGACAAGAATTCAATATCGTATGATCTAAATTCATCCCTATACACCCCAACATACACAAAAGGATAGTGTTGCACTATTCCACCATGGTGAGTAGTTGCATCGACCAACATATCTACAAGAGATTTATATATCTTTTTAGTAAAATAATATTATGTTGTTGGAATTCTAACAGAGACAATATATTCACGTGACAAATAACTAAGGTTTGCATGAAAGGTTTACTATACGTTGCATTTGTTCATAATTTTGTCAAAGGTTTACTAACATGCAGCAACATAAAGTGATAAAATGCACACGAATATGCAAAACTGAAGGACCACAAACTCATTGGTATGTCCAAAAGTTGAAAACAACAGGACCTGACCTACATGTTCACTGCTTACTTTATTCTCATAAAGTTCACTCAACTACCGCTAAAGACAGACACATAATCGTAATTTATTGTTCCCACAGTCTGTTTTCCAAGCCATCTCAACATTCACATCTGGCCCACATGTCCTCAACTTTGCTACCAAACAGAATAAGTGACTGATATTCACATAGTAATGGCATGCTACCAGACAACCCACAATAACAAATTTTAAACTCAAAATTAGATAAAATTTTGGACATCAGTGATAACAACATCATTTTATAATTTTGGGAAGAAAAAAAACCATAAATTGGGGAAACAACAACAGAGAAATTGTGAATAAATAAGATATTATCTTCAAAACAACGACGGAACTTGCAATAGGGACAGTGACAATGAGATTTTGGGTGTATGATAAGAATTTTCCATAGCAACGACAGGGACAATGGTGACGATGGTGAGATAGGGTATCAAATTTCTTGGGTGAATGGATAGGATAGGTCCTTACTTTTTCCAGATTGTTCTGTATTTCCTCCTCAATTTTGAGATAAAATTTCAAAGTGCCGCCCATCTGAAAATTCGCATGATTGGGCCTGACGTGTAAAGACAAAAGCTTGGAAAAAAAATTTGTATCCTAAAATGGCGTCGTTCTACCTTATGTGTCAATGCCTATGTGGATAAACAGTGACTCACCTTAACGGGCGTTAGGAAAATAGGCGGAAAAAACACGGAAAGATTCTTTTCAAGTCTGTGAAAAACTTAAGCAGGGAAATTTCATTTTTAAACAATGAGGTATTGAATTCAATCGCGCATTGACTCAACAATTTGTGAGACATTTACCCTTTTTTTTTTTAACTACTATGTTTTGCCTTATGTTTTTAATAAATTTTCTCTCTCTAATTATTATTATTTTTATCACATTTTATTTTTTAATTTCCTAATTTCCTTGTAGGTGTTCCAATGGCAAATCCACAGCTAGGTTGTGCACTTGCCCTATAGAGGTTTTTTTAAAAAAAATTATTATTATTAAGTTAATTGTAACTGTAAGGGTATTTTTGTATTTTTAAAATTTTTATAGGGGTATAATAGTTAGTTCGGGTAAAATTATTGCACGTTACACACACATGACGACCCATTCATTAGTATTTAACATAAAATACTAACGGAGGGAGACATTGTAACCCCAATTGTAGATTGGGGGAACATTACGGAAATTGAAACATTGAAAGACATTGCAAATAAGGTTGTAGTTGAAGGAGGGTAAATATAGTTTTCCCATGTTAATGAATTGTTGAAGTCCAAATTCAAAAGCTTTTAGGCTAGCCACCAATATTTGTTTTTCCAAAAAAAAACATAGGATGGCCTTGTCCCTTGAAAAAAAATAAAAATTATATAGAATAGATTCTAAAAAGTATGATATGACACATTTTTCACATTTTGTTCACCTACCCATTAGTGTTGTTCAAAGCTTCATTCCCTCTAAGTTCAACTTCCTTCATTTTTAACTAAAGCCTAGAGGAGACTTTGTATTCGTTAAATCCCCTTCCTCTTCTAATTCTAATCTTTTTTTTCTTCTTCCTTTTCCTCCTTCTCTTCTTCTTGTCATCTTAGCTAATCTTATTGTATTGTGTTACTTTGGCCACATAATGTATAGAGTTAACCACTTTAGCTATTAGCTTATGGTTGTTAGGCTTCCATACAGGCTACTCTTACATTTATAAAGACCAAAAAAGAAAAAAATAATTGCTAAGTTGTTAGACTGCCTATGTAACGACCCACCCTCAATGACACAATATTGTCCGTTTTTTGCTCCCCAAACCAGACTTCCCAGAAGGTCACCCATCCTGGGATTGCTCTCGCAGAAGCACGCTTAACTGCGGAGTTCTGATAGGTTCATGACCATCACGACTTTAAAACGCATTGTGTCATAAATGGTGCATTTATACATATAAGCACATCCTCATTCCCAGGCGATGTGGGACGTCACAATAGCCCAGTTTCACCTAGTAACTAGGCAATGTGAGACTTAGTACCCATAAGTATCTTTATAAACTACTAACTCTATGTGAAGTATTCATCTCTTTCCAATATGGGACCGGGGTGTTACAAATGGTATCAGAGCCATTGCCCAGCCTGAGATGGTGCGAGCGTGCACAAGCCCAATGAGGGACGCCAGCGGGGACGCTGGGTCCAAAGAGGGGGTGATTGTGACGTCCCACATCGCCTGGGAATGACGATGTGCTTATATGTATAAATGCACTATTTATGACACAACGCGTTTTAAAGCCGTGATGTTCATGAACCTATCAAAACTCCGCAGTTAAGCGTGCTTCTGCGAGAGTAATCCCAGGATGGGTGACCTCCAGGGAAGTCTGGTTTGGGGAGCCAAAAGCGGACAATATTGTGTCATTGGGAGTGGGTCGTTATAGCCTAGGTGCATTAAGTGAAAGCAAATGTCAAGTCCTCTTCATGATGTTGATTTTTTTTTTTTTTTTTTTTTTGGGCTACATGATATTTATTTATTTTTCCTAAGCACATTCTATTGATTGATGACGCAATGGTTTTTGTCAACTTACAGAAAGAATAAGTTGTATGAGATAAATTAATTTATTAAGAGAAATAAAATATTGTTTCATTAATTCGACCCCCTCAAGAGAAAAAACAATTAAAAAAAAAAAAAAAATCATCGCTTCGCCACTGTTGGGATTCCAATCAAACATTAAAAAATTACTGATTTTCTTCTAAAATATTTCCTCTTATAAAACATCTTAGGTTGAAACAAGTGCAATCTAAAATTTTATTTTATTTTTTTTTTCCTATGCCAAGTGCCAGAAACAAGGAAAAAAACAAAAGGAGCTTTAAATGGTACTTGTAATGAACAAATTATGTCGGCATATCGAGGTTCATGGAGCAAAGGTACTTAATTTGAGCCTTAACCCCAAGAGTCATATATGAATCTTCTGCGTTTTTTTTTTTTTTTTTTTTTTTAAATTATTCATAAGTGAAACAGAATCATATGCATGATCAATGTTGGGAGGGGAGAATATACTTACCCCCTCAATCTGACACCCTTTATGCAAAGACACCATCAAACTAATATTTGTGACATTTGATCTTCTCAAAGTACCATTTTGTTGCAAAAAGACCTCTTTGTTAGCTGTTGGCGTTAAAATTGACGAAAATGGCGCATGTGACCCATACATGCATATTTTGGACTTCAAATAATCAAATTGCCCTAAACTGCTATTTGCAAAGATACTCCCAAACTACCAATTTGTGATACTTGGTCCCCTCAAACCACCATTTGTGATTGGACCATCTATTAAGAGCATCTTTAGCAAGAGTAGCCAAAATAACTACTAAAAAAACACAAATTTCTATTTTAACTACTAATTTTTTGATACACACTTCAAAAGATTCTCTATACTACGCTCTATTTTCTTTAAATATTATTTTGTGTGGGAGAGAGTGAAAGAAAGAGGGAGAAAGAGAGTGAAAGAAGGAAAAGGAGAGAAAATATGAAAAAACTCTTTGTAGCGTGAATAGTGAATATGGAGAAAAGCCTATTTACTATTCACATTAAAAGGAAAAAATTATATTTTGCCTATTATGCTAGAGATGAAAAATGGCTCATAATAGTCAAATTTGACTATTATGGGTCATTTGCCTATTTTCTTAGAGATGCTTTTAGATGTTGGTGTAAAATAGACCCAAAAAAATTTGGCATACTTGACTTACATGTGCATGTTTTGGAATTGAAATTTTCAAAATATCTCAATAAGGAAATATGCAACAAATTATTATTATTATTATTATTATTTTTTATAAAAGAAAGAAACAGAGGAGTAGTTAGAGGGTTAGTCAACCACCTCCCAAAAGCTTTGGGGGTAGCCGAACACCTCTTTAAGGCTAGGGGTGGTTCAAACCCTCGAAAGCCCATGGAGCAACCACCCACCTTTTCGAGGATAGTCATACCACCCCTTTAGTCAACCAACCCTTAAAATAATTTGGAGATGACCTATATATATTTGAGGGGGTGTTCGCCACCCTTTGTTATCTAGCTTTTTTGGGGTGGTTGAACCATTCCTCAACCTTGACTTAGTTGGTCGACTTCCCCTCAACCCTTCCACGCCCTCTCTCTTAAATTGGTGCAATTTTTCTCAAAAATTGAGAAAATAATTTGAACATTTCAAGTCTAATGTATTCATGTGTAAGTCAATACAACATCTCTATCAATTTGAACGCCAAAATCTAACCGATGAGCCAAATCGCAACGTAATTGTGATTTAAGGGGTTTAGTGTCATAAATTGATAATTTAGGATACATTTACGGTGATAGTTTAGGATAATTTGAATATTTCAAGTCTAAAATATGAGCATGTAGGTCATGTATACTATTTTTCATCCGTTTTAATGTCAACAGTTAAAATATGATTTTTTTTTCTTTTTTTTTTGGGTTAATATATGATAAATCCTTGAGTTAACGCCCGATTTGAAATCGCTCCTTCACTTTTTAAAAATCAACTTTCACTCAATTTTTTCATGGATTTGAAATGGGTCATTTCGTGAGTTTTCCGTCCAAATTTTTGGCATCCGTTAGTGCCACATCAACCTTTTTGCCACATCACCGTAAAATAATATATTTTTAGCATTTTATACATTAAAAATTTTAAAATAAAATCTAAAAAATAATGAAGAAAAAAAATCACCCAAAGAGCATCCCCACCACCCCAAAGCGGTGGTGGTTCCCCCTTGGGGGTGGCCTGGGAAAATGCCCTTTTCCGAATTCCGACTAACCGTTTTCTCTCAGAGAAGAGAAGATGAAGTACTTGATACAAGAAGAAGAAGAAGAAGAAGAAGAAGAAGAAGAAGAAGAGAGAGAGAGAGAGAGAGAGAGAGAGAGAGAGATTGAAACTTTTCTGAATTTAGGTCGGAGTAACAGTGCTTGTGCTTTGTCTAAATCTACTGCAGAAAAAGTAGTAAATCCAAAGATGTTGATTTAGATGATGATTTGAAAATAGGGGCTCATAAGAATGAAGTAATGAGGAAGGATTTTGGTAATAAGCCTAGGTGGAGAAGTTTGTTGCCAAACAAGGTAGATCTAAGGGTGTAACTGCAGATGATAATATGGCAATAGAGGTTTTGAAGAATAAAGTAAAGGGGAAGGTTGTAGGTGATAAGTCTAAGGGACAGAAATTTGTGGCCAAACAGAGTAGAAATTGAAAGATAGTGATGTAGATGATATGGAAACACAAAATTTTTGTGATAAAATAGCCTAAGGAATGCTTTGGGCGTAGCTTCATATTTATACTTGGGTACAAACTACAATAGTTAATGCATAAAGGAAAACGAACAAAGGTTACAAAATGTTCATGCGTAATTGAAATTTATACATTGCTGTCAATTGATTCTCGCATAGCTGGTCTATTGTCTAGATTCATTGCACCTTGTATAGCTGATCAATATGTCAAGGCAGTAACGCATCTTCTCATTCAAGGAAATAACTTCAATCCCCATTTGAGACATTAACATTAGAAACGGGTTCTCATCCAATGAATGCACTAACGTCAATTGTCTTTTAAGGCAATAACTTTATTGCCCTCAATACGCCCCCAAGATCACAACATTGGAGGCCACACATTGAGATTGTTCTTGAGTTGATTGAATCGATGAGACACCAAAGGTTTTGTTAAAATATCAGCAACTTGATCTTTTCTAGATACAAATTTAACCATAAGAGTTTTAGATGCCATACGTTCTTGCACAAAGTGGTAGTCAATGACTATGTGCTTAGTATGTGAATGAAATGCGGGGTTAGATGAGGGATACGTAGCCTCAATGTTGTCACAAAATAAAATAAGGGCAGATGAGAGAAATACACTAAGTTCTCAAAATAGTGCTTGAATCCATATAAGCTCAATAACAGCATTTGCGATAGCTTTGTATTCAGCTTCAATGGAAGATCAAGAGACAGTAGGCTGCTTCTTAGAGGAGCCATGATAGAAGATTGGAACCCAGGAAAACACAATAGTCAGATATGGATTTGCGATCATCAGGACATCCAGCCCAATCCGTATCAAAATAAGCAAATAGTTGATTGGATGAACACTTCTTGATTAGTAACCTGTGATCAATGGTGGATTTTACGAATCTCAAAATCTGTTTGACAGCAGACCAATGAGTATCACGTGGAGCATGCATAAATTGAGAAACTTTACTGACAGCAAAAGCAATATCGGGGCGCGTGAGAGAGAGATATATTGTAATACTCTCACAGTACTATGATAAAGTGTAACATCACTGAAGGCAAAGCCTAAAAATTGATTGAGGGATGTGGTGGCTACCATGGGGGAAGTAATAGGCTTGGCATTTGACTTTTTCGTATGAGCTAATAGATCAGATATATACCATGATTGGGACAAATGGAGTCCATCTGTAACACGAGCAAGTGAGATGCCAAGGAAAAAATTGAGTTCTCCTTGATCCTTCATGTGAAAATTAAGAGAGAGAGTATGAATGAGGTCATCAATAGCACCCAAACTTGACCTTGTGAGTATTAAGTCATCCACATACACCAAAGCCAAAATAGTGACTAAAGCAAATTTAAAAATAAATAAGGAGCTATCAAATGTCGAACCTTGGAACCCCAACTCCAAAAGACGAGCTCAACTTGTGATACCAAGCTCAGGGAGCTTGTTTAAGACCATACAAGGCCCTCTTGAGAAGGCACACCACATCAGGATAAATGGGATTGACAAAGCCAGGAGGTTGAGACATGTAGAGTGTCTCTTGCAAATGACATGGAGGAAATCATTACTCACATCAACTTGCTTTATGTACCAAACTACAAAAACAAACAAACAAAGCACGATACAAATAGTAATGGGTTTTTACAACAAGATTATATGTCTCAAAATAATCAGCACCTTCTTGTTGATAAAAACCTTTTGCAATTAAGTGAGCTTTGTAACGCTCAATACTACTGTCAGCTTGACGCTTGATGCGAAAAACCCATTTAGCACTGTTGGTTTATTTTTATTGGCTGCATTCTGTTGACAAAAATACTGCCATATCATGGACACTGTATTTCTAGAAGATTTATTTCAGAATGGAACGGGATGAACAAGACAAGATCTACACAGAATATCACTAAGAATGAAAGGTTCTTGTGGAAATATTCTAGAGACTTTACAGCTCAGCAAAGTCTGTTTTCCATGCAGACCGTCCGGACGGCCAGAACCAACGTCCGGACGCTAGTCACAGAAAGTCAAAGTCCGCTACCTGTTTGGACGGCCCATCGGACGTGAACCACCGAGTGCTCCTATTCGCTACCTGTCCGGATGGCTCAACAGATGCAAACCACCGAGAGCACCTATTCGCAAGGATGTTCGGACACAAAAGTGAAGACTACGGACGGAGAACTGCAATCGTTCGGACGCTAGGTTAAGCTGTCTGGATGCCCTTTAGCAAAACATAGGGTTTGTTGTTGCCCGTCCGGACACGTGATGACCAGTCCGGACGCCACAAAGTAGAAATTTGAATTTGAGCAGAATTAAGATTTCTAAAGCCTATTTAAAGGGGCTTCTAGGCATTGTTTCTTAAAGGATTCTGAATAGAATTCCAGTGTGCTAAGAGAATAGAGTTTAGGCAGAAATTGTTTTATGTATTATTTCTTTTAGAGTTATTTGTGTTGTAACCGTTCAACCGTTTGAAGCCTAATTAGAGAAGAGCTCTAGTTAAAGGGATCAATTGAAGAACTCTCCATAAGGGTCTGGTAGAGAGGCATTCAAGTATTGGTACTTGTTAGAGTTCAAGGTATGACAATTGCAAAGGTATTGTGAGTACAACTGTCTTGTAACTACTTATTTCTTCTGTTAGTTGATTTCCTGGGTTTGGCTGTCCCGGAGTGGTTTTTCTCTTTGGTGCAAAGAGTTTCCACTTCGTAACCAAATATTTGTGTCTATCTCTTTATTGCTTTACATATTTGGTTGCATGCTTGGTTACGGTTAATTTTAGGAGTCTATATTATTTTCAAGCACCAACAATATTCATAGATGAATTTTTAAGAACAAGAGTCCACATCCCTATCTTGATGAGGGCATTGAATTCCTTAGCCATGGTAGCTCTCCACTTAACATTCTTAGCAGCTTGAGTATAGGAAGTGGCTCAACATCATTAAAGATTAGAGAGGTAGAGAAGGCACTAGGCAGAGGGTAGCGAATTGTTCCATCGCAGAACTGCTTCACCTAGTGGATATTGTTTTAAGAACAAGTCACCATGTGGTGAGTACTTGCATTTGGTGCAAGAGAACTGGATGACACAATGGAAGAGGACTCATGAGACGACACATGAGGAGTGGACGATGAAGGTGACACATCAGGACTTGGCGAAGGCGAGCTGGACATTGGAGAACTCAGCGCACTAGAGGTGGGGGGCGGTATAGAAGGACTCGGGGCCAACCATAAAGTTGGGGGATGAACAACACAAGGGGAATTTGAAGAGGGGGTTGAGACCAAAGTGATAAAAATAAACAAATAAATAAAAAAAGGAAATTTACCTTCGTTAAAAACGACATGACGTGAGATGTAAATGCGACCAGTCAAAATGTGAAGACATTTGTAGCCCACATGAGGTTTGCCATATCCTAGAAAAACACAAGAGATAGACCGAAAAGACAATTTATGAGTATTGTAGAGCCTAAGGTTAGGCCAACACTCACATCCAAATACTTTTAGAAGTTGAAAATCAAGAGATTTTTAAAAAAGCAACTCAAAGGGAGACTTGGAAGGATTAACAGACGAAGGTAATCTATTAATCAAATAACATGCAATATTCCACACCATCCCAATATTGTAAGGGGACATGTGAATGAGCAATAATAGCAAGGCCAGTGTCTATGATATGGCAAAGCTTTTTCTCCACACTTTCATTTTGATGATGCGTATGAGTCCGTGTTTGATGATAGGTGATACCATTAAAGGAAAGGGATGAACTCCCCCCCCCCCCCCCCCCCCCCAGTCCGTTTGGATAGATTTGATGGTGAAATTAAATAATTTTTCAACCAAAAGTTTAAATCGAGTGAAAGTGGAAATAACATCAGATTTGCAATTGAAAGGAAAAACCCATGAGTATCGACTAAAGTCATCAACAACGCATAGAAAATATCGTTTATTGTTGCTGAAAAAGAGAGGGGCAGGACCCCATACATCAAGAAAGAGGAGGTTCAAAGGACTTTTAGAAACAGACAAGGTGACAAGAAAATGAAACTTATTCAGCTTTCCTTGTTGGCACGAAGAACATATAGAGACAGCTTTATTAGACGTGACTAGAAGTTGGTGAGAGGAAAGGACACGATGAACAACACGAAGAGCAGGATGACCCAATTGAGAGTGCCATTTATTGAGAGAGACACATTTACCAAGAAGAGCAAGGGGCGAGCAAGTTTGAGGCACATGAGAGGGCCATGGCTAGAGACCACCTCTACTCGAGCCTTGGAGCAGCAGTATCTGCGATTTGAGATCCTTAACACAAAAATACGTAGGGTGAAATTCTATAAAAACATGATTATCACAAGTGAGCTTATTGATACAAAGTAAATTTTTCTGAATTTGGGGAACATGAAGTAAATTTTGCACGGAAAAGTTTTTACTTTTAGAAGGAATGGAAGCAAGAACAGTGTGAGAAATTTGCAAACCTTGCCTGTTGCCAACCCTTATCTGATCATTCCCGGTATATTCATCTACCCACATATTGAGATTGGACAAATCATTAGCCACATGTGGGGCAGTGTAATAAGTAGCTAGACCCTAAGAATCACCTTGAAAGGCATGATCAAATTTATTGTAACACTTTGCAGCTAAATGACCAGGCTTACCACAAATCTGACATACAAGCCGATTGTTGGAATTGGAATTTGAGAAATGATTGTGAGAAGGAGAACATCCTTTGCCACGACCTACGTAAGAGGTCCCATAGGAACTGTGTGAACCACGGGTATTATTGTTAAAGGAGAAGATGTGACGCTGGGCCACGTTGACACTTGAAGAAGAGAGATCTGGAGCCAAATTGTGAATTTCAATTCTCTGCTCAAGGGTCCAAAATGTCCACAGAGGTCTTCCATGGAGATAGGGTTGACCCGGGTGGTAATCGAAGTCACCAAAGGATCATAATCCGTTCTCAACCCAGCTAAGATGTAGGAGATAGTTTTAGGTTCCTTTAAAGGCTCATCAATGGCGGCTAAGGTATGCGCCAAGGTCTGAGCTTTCTGAAAATAATCAACTATAGATAAAGCACCCTTTTTTAGGTTAGCAAGCTGATGGCGAATCTGCGAGATGTGTGCTTTGCACTGAGCAGCAAACATTTTTTCCAAGGTAATCCAGATATCACAAGATGTGTGGATACCAACTACATGGACACAAATGACTCCGGAGATTGTGGAGATAATGACACTCAAGATGAGTTTGTCTTGGCAAACCCAGACTTTGTAGTTGAGATTGGGAAGTAAATTAGGTGAGATGGTGGTTGTGGTTGATGAGGTGGTGGCATAAGGTATAAACTTTGGTGGAAAGGAATGGAGTTGTCAATATACCCAAAAAGATTATGTCCTTCAAGATATGAGGCCAACAAATATTGCCAAAGCATATAATTATCACGAGACAATTTAAGAGTGATTTGGTGATTGAGAATGGTGAGGGATGTGGGACTGGAAATGGAGGCCATGCGGAATGAAAAACACGCACCAGAGATTATGCCAACAGTCAATTGACATTAAAGGCTCGTTTGGTTTGCAAAATAGTCATTCCTATGTTTTGGGGGTGGTCGCACCACCCCCGGGGCGATTTGGGGGTGGCACAGGCCACCCTCAAGGTCCCTCGAGGTTGGCCGCGGCCACTCCCTTGCTATTTCGTGGGTGGTCGACCACCCATTGTGGTCGTCGGCCACCCTATAGTTTTCAAATTTTTTTATTTATTTTTTTATTTTATTTTTTTAATTTAATTTTTTTTTAATATATATATATATATAATATGTGGGTATTTTTAGTAATTTTGATTATATTCCAATTAATGTATATGAGTTGTTACCAAACTAAATATTAAGAATAATCATTCCATTCCATCACTATATATTCTTAGGAATAGTTTTCCTTTTCCTAATGAAATAGTCATTTCACAAATCAAACGAGACCTAAATATATAAATAGGAAAATGTTAAATTTACAACACCAACACAACAACTACACAACAACCCCTCACATGAGGGTGGACCCCACACATTGGGGCCCACCCTCATGTGAGGGGTTGTTGTGGTGGTGCTGTGTATGAATTAAATCCCATATAAATTTGATGAGAAATGATTCATACACTCATTTCTCACAACAGCCTCACAACAAGCTGACGTGGCTGGTAATATTTTATTATTTTTTTACAAAAAGAAAAGAAAACAAAACAAAAAAAATAATAAAATATTACCAGCCACGTCAGCTTGTTGTGGGGTTATTGTGAGAAATGAGTGTAGGGATCATTTCTCAAATTTGATATCTATTCTAGTAGAAGACCGAAAGTGGTAGGAGAGTGTAATCCACGTGCAAGGATGGCAATGGGGATAAGAAAAGCAGAATGTAGGCGAAGTGGGGTGCGGAAAACCGGCAAGCGATGAGATGGAGAAATGTCTTGGGAATAAAAGCAGTTCCCTTGGCGCGCGCTCTTTTTAGTTCTCAGTTTCAGTTAAACTTTAACCTTTTTCACCCTCTTGGGTAAAAAACAAAATTTCTGCAGGTTTTTCAACAATATTAGAACTTGATGTGACAAATAACAAGTACGATTTTCTTGGAGTCTGTATCTAAGACGGATCTGACCAATGAGAGAGTCTGCCGCATCCAAAAATAACCCTCTTCTTATACTAAACTTAAACCCATTCACTTCTGCCTCGACAATTTATCTAAAGAACATGTTTTTCTTGTTTTTCTTTTTAATTATTAAATTTTTTTACTTCACTTAGGTCCGGCTCAGCATTTTAGTTTTATATTTTTATTTTTTTATTTAAAACATTTTTTCATGTTCTAGATTGGTGCGCGGCTACTCCAAGTTCTTACGTTGCCACAAGCTATTCCAGAGCCATGAGTCACACCCGGCCTACAAGGTGGCCGCGAGCCACCCTCAGGTTTCATCTCGAGGTGGCTCGCATGCCACCTATGAGGTTGGCTCGCGAGCGACCCCACCCCTTTCTTTCTTTATTTTTGTTTTTTTTTTTAATATATGTATATATTAGAAAAATAGTAGTTTTAGGCTCTTTTTTGATAAATATGTTAGTTCGTGGTGACATGTTGACAATTGCCGGTAGTTGGTGGGGAAAAAGTAATTACCTTTATTCTTTCCCCAACAATCATATACTTGAAAATTATTTTTTTTCTAACTGTTCATATTCTTTTTAATTCAATTTCACTACCCCGCACCAACCCCAAGTATTCAAATGAAAATGAAATGAAACAAAAAAAAAATATGAACAATACGATGAAAAAAAGTAGAAAGAAAAAGCGAAATGAAATATATATATATATATATATATATATATATATATATAGGAAAGAGAATGTTCAAAAAAATTTAATTTTTAAAATTTTTTTTTTTCTTATTTGGTGAGTGAACAATGCTCACGGGATAAGCTGAACACTTTTCACGCTCATCATATTTTTCAGCAATTTGCTAAGGCTGATGCTTTTAGATCCCTTTTAGCATTTTGGCTAGAGCTATAATTCATAGGACTACCAATTTTTAACAAGACCCGGGAACCCGATACGAAGTTAAAGGGTTAGGATTAAGCTTAAAAGGGTTCGGGTCATTAATGGGTCAACTTGTTTGACCGGTGGGTCGACTCGTTTGACCCATATATTTAAACCCTTTTTTTTTTTTCAACATTAAGTAAACCTAAACAATCATGTTACCTCTCTTTTTCTCTCACTGTCTAAAGAGTAAAGACTAAACTAAAAAAATCTCATAAAAGATAAAACAAAGTTCATTTTCTTTTATTGAGTTAGAACTTGAACCAAAAAGACAAAGATTAAAAACAATTAGCCGAGTTTTTTTTTTTCAAGTTTTTGAACTTGAAATTGAACCAAAACAAATAAACAATAAAACAAACTCAACATTTCATACTTTTATATGTGGAGTAATATGATTATTCAAATAATATGAATTTTTTTTTTTTTTTGACTTTATTATATAATGGGTCAAATGGGTTGTGTCGTGTCAACCCGTTATTTAAGTGGGTTGTGTTATGGTCGAAAGGTATGACCCTTTTAGTTAAACGGGTTGTGTCAGGGATTAACCCTTAACGAGTTAGTGTGTCAAACGGGTTGACCCAAACCCGACACGTGAACCCGTTTTGTCAGCCCTAGCTGTGATGCTCTTAGTTGTCTTTCGACCCCGTTTGCAGGTTTTTTTTTTTTTGTAAAGATAAAGATCTCCAACAATTTTGCTGCTTGAATTACAAATGTAAGAGAGTTAATATGAGACTCATCTATCCAAGTAGATTTTGGGCTACTTATTCATCTACTTGGACATATGAGCCCCTTAAGAACTCTCTTACATTTGTTGTTTTGTTCAAATTGCTATCAATTTAGACAACAAAATTACCTAAAACCTATTGATCATGATGATATTAGTAAGTGCTTATAATGTGGAGAACAATAAATAGATACATGGTAGACATTGGGAGCCATTAAGGCCTTTATTGTCTACCAGAGCAAAAATAATGGCACCCCACTGCTCTAACTTACTAATGAAGAAGGGAAGTTACCCATTAATGTAGAGGGGTGTTGTGGATGAGGAAATTACTACATAGCAGCTCATAAATTTCTTACTTGCAATAGTTCCCAAGGTAGGGTAGGTTGTTGCTCAATTACTTGCACCCAACTCCACATAGACAAACTTGATCTACTCAAAAGTATAATTTTTCATTTTTTTTGAGGGGAAATAATAGAACTTGAAACATCCCACTTTTTTTCTTCAATGTATGTGTCCACCTTTTTTGTGGTATGTAGTTGAAACTTGAAACTGAGTTACTGAAGCAGCTGTCGTTGAAAGCAATATATAACATGTCATTTATTTGGCAATGGCTGGAAGTGGCAACATTGCATTTACAAAATGTTTTTGGCGCCCGGTGAATCAAAACAAACGACAGAGAAAGCCAGAAAGGGAATATGTAAGGACTCTACACATAATGACTTACTGGTGACTGCCTGACACATCTATGAAAAGAGTAAGCTAGTGTGAGCTTTTTGTTTTGTTTTTATGAGAAAAATAAAAATAAAAAATGAAATGGGGACAGTCAACCAAATTCACTTTTACATTTTTCAGTAAAATCATTAGCAGCAACAGCAAAAGAAGCTTCATATCAATCAAAACTCCTTTTTTTCGCTTTTAACTAGTTTCTGTTGTTACATCTCTAATTCTTTCCTCAGTGCAAAATATCTACCCCGAGTTTATTTTTTTCCCCTTTAACAAGAAGTAAAAAAAAATTTGCAAGCTAATTAGACACACCAAATGAAGTTGGTTATTCTGGAGTTGGCCAGTCCATCCTGCAAGAACACAAAATATACTATTCTTTTAGCTTATAGAATGCATTAGTGTGAAAGCATCAGTCCAAGTTTTACAATAAGAACAGCATTATTTAGTGAAAATTAGCTTACCTTATTGGTAAGATTGAGTATACTTTTTACATTTCGGGAGTCGATGAGCTTGTCGATTAGGACCTAGTGATGAAAGAAATCGTGAGCCACAAACTTCAGGGGTTAGATTATTGACAAAAAATCACAAACTCTGTACCTGTTGTGACAGGGATAGGTATTGGGAAGAAGCATTACAGCCAAGCCAAGAATAGGAAAGAAAAAACGGACAACCCTTCTTTTGGATATGGGTGACAGAATGTCTCTATCGCCGTTGAAGTCAAGTAGTTGGCAGCACATGGACCTGCAAGATGGGGTCTGAATGCAGATAAGAGTAAAGAACAAGCAAGAGATCTCAACTGAAAACTTCAGAGGATGAATAAATAATTGGCAACATACTCTCAGGAAATTCGTTGATTACGTAGCCTACCTTTTGATGCAGGAGTTGTGGTCAACTAGCTCACGATTTTACTTGGGTAAAAAGTGAGAATGCCGTTTGGCCCATGTCAAACATTCATGAATCTCGTCAGTCCTGAAAGCAACATTAGGTACATTATAAACTATCCAAACTAGGTAAATGATATCAACGAATTAAAAGCTGACCTCCAATTTTTGTTAGCATAATATAAGAATGATAAAAGTTATAAAATAAGGTGAATAACTACCCGACCGAATTGAGGAGACAGACTGGCCGGTGTTGGAAAATCTGAGAAATTTCTGTATTTGTAGTAAATCCTGTATGAAGTTCATTCAAATCCGGTTCAATTATGATGTAGAATCATATTAATATACAAGCAATTGTTAGAAATCTTACAGTGGTAATCTAAACTACCTTGAAGAGTATCTAATACTTATTCCATTGTTTCAAGCTGTAGGCTTGTAGCATACTGGAATGTGAATCACTCAGATTTCCGTCCCTCAAAAGAAATTGAGTTCAGTGTATCCATGTGAATATGGCAACAGCTCTTCTACCTCAATTCTGGCATTGGAACAACTCATGCTTTTCTTTATACGGCTACGGTTTAAAGACTCAACCTCTGCCAAGAATATGCTATAAACTGGTCTATGATCTGAGAACCTTGACTCCCCACGGACATATGACAATTGATGGAGGCCTCTGCCACACCATAATATTCGATCACACCTTCACATACAAATGGCCAGATTATACTTATTTTCCACTTCCCACAATTTCATTCATATATTAAATACAAATTGCTTAATGATAATTTCTTTTGAATAGATGCATCAGTGTAATTTCTCTCCAACTCTTCTGCTACAAGATGTTTCTTTCCCCCTCCGTACCCCCTTTTAAGGAAAAAAGAAAAATTACCATGCAGGAGTTCTTCGCTTCTCCTTTGGGTGCCTCTCATCCCCTGCATATCTATCAGAATTATTTGAATACTTGTATGTAGGAGGGAAGTATATTTTTCCTTCATTCCATCCCTCAAAGACATGCCCCCGTCCCTGCTCTACACGCAGCTGAAAATATCAACAAATGTTTAGGTTGAGCAATTCTTGGAATTGGTTGACAAAAAGCTTTGATACTTTAGAAAGAAAGCCCCAAATAAATAGTAGGTAAATATCAATACTACATCAAACAGGATGGGTAACATGCCTGGTCATTTTCTAACAATACCCTCCAGTTACGCATCTCAACAAGAGCCTTTGCAGAACGGTAAGATAGTGCAATACGATAATTCAAATCTCCTAGCCAGACAATTCGACTGCACCAAGACAATCACAATGTAAGACCATAAGCTAAGAATAGGTTTCTTTTGGATGGCTCATTTCATAACATAAAAGATGAGATACCAAACATAAGAACCAATTGGAACAAGGGCCTCAGCCTTACTCATGATCTAGAATTGTTTGAGGGGAAGCTGCATCCCCCATGCCATGAACCCTGGGAAACCTTGTCTTCCTAAGGATCTCCATGACATCAGAGTTTCTCCTTAGCTCATCACCGTCCTTCTGCCCAGAGGTCAAATGGCTACATACGAAGCAAAAGCTCGTTTGGTGCAAAGACATGCTAATTGAAATTGAACCCTGGAAAAACCAAGCAAATGAGAGTGCCACCTTTTCCTAGTTCATGATAATTTTGCTCTCAAATTCAAGAAAATTTCCACAAGCAAAAAATATACCTTGTTTCCAAGATAACCCATCAGTCCTCTTCCCACACAAGACACTTTCATGTTGCGAACATCGTCCCTGAGATCACTCTTTACCCAAATAGTTAGAAATATCCCAACCATTTGCTTACTGGCAACCAAACAGTACCTTGAGTGGCCTGACTGTCTATCTCTATCTTCCATGGGCAAAGGCCCGCTGTAGGATACTGGCGAATAATATGTTGCCAATGGTGAATCCCCTGGTCCATTGTCATCATCAGAGGAGCCATATCTGAAGTTCAGGTCGTAGTCACTTGGCCTGTGCCCAAACATAACTCGGTCACAAACACTATACCTCCTATCAAGTTGGGGCTGTGGAATTGCCATGTCGTTGTCCAATCTCATGCTTCGACTCAAGGATTGGAATGATCGACGATGGAAAAGAGATGAAGTCTTCTGCCTTGTTGATCCTTCAAAGTCAGCATCTAATTCCACAATTGGATCAGGGATTGGTGAAGGTGTGTGGCATCCACCGCTAGTGCCTGGAAGACTGTTCAAGGTCTTCCTAATTAGAGCTAGCCATTTTCTAGCTGGGCCATTATCTTCTGTGCCCAAAACATTGCCAGCATTTAAAGGAACAATTTCTTGAAACCTGACAGCCAAGAAGGCTTCCGTTAATATAAAAACATTTGCTTAACTAAAATAAAAGAGAGACCAACATTTGATTAATAGGGAATACCCAAGAACATAAATGTCAGCAGGAGGAGAGGTATGAAGCCAATCTTCAAGATTCAAATTACTAGGAGGAGATTTTCCAGCCACATTCCACGTAGCTACAAAAAGCCTATAACCCAAATGGAAAGAAGAACTCAATAAAACCCACCACATAGCAAAAGAAATTAACCAATGCAAGCCAATAAGTAGCAATCGAACATACCTATAATTATGCACATCCGTCACTTGCGAGGTATCAAGGTCAATCTTACCCCGCCGGACTCGATCAGAGTTCCTTTTGTTCGATCTCGCTGTGCATATTCAGGTGGGTTTTAGAGGGATGAGAGAAAATAATTGGGAGCAAGAAATAATGAGACTCTTAAAGCATAACTGTGTCTTCTAAACATGTTTTAGCTTTATTCTGTGCGGGGTTTAAGAATGGTGTGGTCCAAATAAGTTCTGAAGTGTCTGATTCTGAACCTGTTTTGCTTTTCTTGATTGTGCATGCCTCCCTCTCTGAATAGTTGCTCCTCCACTCTTCATCACCACCTGAAAAAGAAAAACCATAAAGTTGTTAAAGCTGTGCTCTTTTCCACTAACTGCATCAATACCATATATTCAGGCACTATAGAAAACAACGACATCTTAGTAGAAAACAAAAATAATTAAATTTCAGAAAGAGGAAGCAAACAAGGATCAGATCTTGAGTTACAAATAGAACTTGCTGACCCCCATCAAAACCAAATATATATATATAAATATATAATTGTTGAACCAAACAGTGATTCAGAAGTAGAATAATGCTAAGTGCATTCAGGGTCTAGAAGAATCTTAAAGCAAGTCAGTTATTGCAGAGAAAATCCTATTTTTGTTGTTGATATAAAAGTTAAGATTCCCAATTCTAGAGCCCTAAATTGCATCCAAATCATGCAGAGATTGACAAAAATGTTAGGTCATTATCACCTCCATAAACGACATCATCTGCGTGAAAGTCCTCAGCTTTGCTTCTGATGTTGAACCACTTCTTGACCAATGTCTTCGGCCATGAAAGCTTCAACAAGTACAGAGAGTAAGCAATCTTAGAAACCCCAGAAATTTGAAAAAGAGAAAAAGGTATACAATTTAAGAGAAGTGGAGGCATTTCTTAAACCTTGCTTTTCTTGGAACTCCCATCTCTCATTGTTGCACAAACTTCATATAGCTATCCAGATTTCCAGAATATCTAATTACTATCCGCTCTTCAGCTAGTTTGACTGTGGAAAAATGAACTAAGACTGTGCAGTAAAATCAAATCTCGGGAACCAAAAAAAGCCCAGAAACTGGGTTTGTTTTTTTTCTCTCTAGAATGAACCAAAAAAAAAAAAAAGAGAGAGAAAATCCGCTAGTTTATGCTCCTCAAAACAATGGGAGAAAACTCAATGATTACCAAGAGAGTAGAACAGAACAATCGGGGCGGCTAACTAACATATTCTGTTTCTTCAGGTAATGAAGAGAAGAAAGCAATTGAGGGAACAAAGAAAATCCCAGTTTCTAGGCATTTAGTGAACACAAAGGCAAAACCCAGAAAATATCCAGATGAGTAATTTCCGTTTACTCGCTATTTTCAGCGTTGAGTCGAGAGGAAAAAAAACAGACGGAAACAGAGGAACAGAAAACAGAGCAAATTTGAAAGTGAACCAGAGAGACAGACAGGGAAAAAGAATAACAGACCCCCTGAATGCGTAGAAGTAAGACAATGAGATTCTGAGGATGGAACGAGACAATGTAGGATACCTAAAATAGTGAGAGACAGTGAGAGAAAGAGAGTTTTGGCTCTCTCTGCAACGAAAAACAAAAACAAAAACAAAAAAACACCTCGTTGTGGGTACTGAGCAAAGTATCGAATTTGAAGAGAGAATAAAGTGGTGTTTGGAGGAGAGGCAGCTTGGCTTCTCTCTCTCTCTCTCTCTCTCTCTCTCTCTGTCTGGAGGCTTTTTACCCCAAATCCAAGGCCGACCCAAAACCAAAAGCTTTGGAGGGGGGACTTGGGAACTCGCGGAGGAATGGATATATTGGTCACCCACCGGACTCACTCACCCAACCATCACAGACATGTTGCCCGGACTCTCTCTCTCTCTCTCTCTAACCTCTGCCCACGGTCAGCAAGTTAGGTTTGATCTAACATGCAAGCAGTGCCGGTACTAGTACTCAAATCTTTCTTCTATCAGGGGAACTAAGGAAGGAAAGCAGTTAAAGAAGAAAAAAGATAAAGGGAATGTGGGAGAGCTTATTTGTTTCCCTTTCTCTTCTTCTTTAAGTGCATTTCTTTTATACCAAATCCAAAAAAAAAAAAAAAGTTTCAAATATGGAACAGAAACTTGTAATACTTGTCCCCTTTTTCCTTAATAAAAAAAATAAATGTTGTCTGTTTTTCAAAATTAATTTCTTTTGTTGGGTATTGTTTGCAGAATTGAAGGGAAGAATGTGGGTTTGTTTTTGGGGTTTGAGATTTATGCATAGGTTTATAGGATTTGAGTGCATGGAGATGTATGTTCATCATTGGGGCTTGGGACAATGGAAGCATTTTTATTTTTATTTTTATTTTTTTGTGTTTTAAACTCCAGAGGCAATGCATCTTGTCCTCAAAACCTTCATTTTGGTCCTGGAGGCTCTTTTGACTCAATTTAGACTTGTGTCCAAGGCATTTCTTAGGGTGATTGAGGTCCCCTAACCCTACTCCTACTTCACTCACCCCCACCGCCCACGCGATCTTCTAGGGCTTAGTGTAACTCTTATGTTTAATGTCCCAAGCTAATACAAAGTGATTCTTGGTTTAAGTGTTCTCTAAGCCTGTTTTCTTAATTGACTAATCTTATTACACATGCTACATGTCGGAGACTGTGTCTGTTTCCCTTTGCCTGTTGCCCTTAAACTATTGGAGTTGACGGCCAAACACTCCCCTATCCAACCCTAATCTTCATCTTCCAAATCCCATTCAAACATTTAAAAAAAAAAAACCAATTCCTTAGTGAAGCTTCCACCAGTCAATTTTAGCAATTCGGTCCCGATTCTAGTTGTCAAAGACTTTTCTCCAACTCATACTTTGTCCAAACAAATGCTTTCCTTTTCTGTCAACGTGGCAGGCACCCAATTATGATGGGGGAAGAGAGAATTTTGTGCCTCCCATTACCGTTTAGCCAATTTAATTAAAACTTTAAAAGCATTAGACGATGTGTTGAGCTTGATTAGGGAGTTGCTGATGTGCTCGTTTTATATAAATCTTTTTTAACACAAGTTTTCTAGATTTTTAGGATGCTTCATCCATTGACCTAAACAAAAAACCAAAAAAAAAAAAAAAAAAAAAAAAAAAAAAAAAAAAATTATTTAATTAAAACTCTTTCTTATACATTTTACTATATAGTATAGAGCGAGTATTTAAATTTAGAAATAATGTTTTAATATCGTATTAAATTATCAGTTGTTCCAAAAATTTAAACTAATTAAAAAGAGTAATTACACTACCAACAGATACAAATTTTAATGACTAAATTCGAATTTCAGGGAAGAAATTGATAGTAAACTCAAACTTGAAAAAACAAAAAAAAAAACAAAAATATAGGCTATAAAATGCACTATTGGTGAATAGGACCATAAATGGACAGGTCCAGGTCTCCTTGGCATAGACTATTATAGCAAAATTGATGTAAAACCATAAAGATTGGTATCAAATTAAAGACTTTGTGACCCAATTGATAAAAAATAATTAATGTCATACAATTGAAATGACGTGACAGTAAAATTTAATTTTTATTTTTATTTTTTATCTGTTTAAGAAAGTATATACGAATTCAAAGGTTAATTCTTATTACCATATTATCAAATTGTATAACAGACTAAAGGGCAAGAACCTACATCTTCAAATCTTTTCACTTTAATGGTGAGGAGACTTTGATACACCACTTTCATGAACATGGGGTCTAAGGGGTACACTATAGAGAGTTGGATTCAATAATTGGTATGATGAATTTTATACATGAGACTGCTTGTTCCTTATCCTCTTGTTAAGTGCCACATGGATCTTCATGTAGAGAGAGAGGCGTACGATTATTATTCATGGCTTCCCAAATATAGATGTTGAATAATAAAAGTTATGGAATCATTTATTATAGTTTCAAATGTACAACCTCTCTTGATGGATACATATCTCTTGCCTCTTTCCCTCACGTGCCACAAACCAACACTGCTTCTCTGTGGTCCATCTTTCATAACTTTCTTGATCCGCAGGAATTAAAACGGAGGAAGGTGACATAAATGTAGAAGAAACCTTCAATGGAATTGGATTCTCTCCGATCCTTTGTTTTACGGTGGACCATTTTGGACAATTTTGTCCCTTTTAAAACAAGGTACCGAATGGAGAGGATCTGTTTCCCCTTCAACCTGGCTCTCCTACTTATTTATCTATCTATTTATATATGTAAAGAGTGTGATAGTAATGTTACACGTGACACTTATTTCTCGCACTTATGTAACGTTCGTGAATAATAATGAGCGTATTTTAAGTGACTTACACGTAGAATGAAGGATAGGTGTGAACATTCTAAAATGGGTGACGTGAATGTCCGTTAAAAAAATAGATGAAGGATTGACAGAAGTATCAACTGAGTTTTTTCATTAACGACAGGTACCTGTGACAATTTTTAAAATTGAAAAGACGATTTGATTTAGGGTCTAACGACATGTACGTGAGAGATATTTAACCCTTAATTTTTATTTTTTTTAAGTGATTGACATTGTAAGTCGCTTAAAACGTGTTGTGGCAACCAATATGGCATGGGCGTGATGAACTCATTACTACACTTTTTTTAAAAAATATGAAAAGAATTTTGATATAAGGAGTTAATAAAGAACCCTTAATTGGTATGAAAGAAATCGCATAATATTAACAAGTAAATTTGGTATGATCTTCCAAAACTGTGTTGAGTTGTGGGAAGTTGATAGATAGACAAACGAGGCAGTCAAAGGGTGATCTTTAATTTGTACTTTAGGCAAAGTATCTTCTTCTCTTGGAGGAAATTTCTTTCTGGTTCTTTTTCTTTTTTTCAGCTTTAAAAGCCCTCTTAAGCACCCCACCCTACTCCTTTCTCCCACGCAGTTTTGATAGCAGTTTTTTAAGGTCCCAAATTGAACTCTTTTTTCATCTTTGGAATAGGCTAGGCTTTCTTCAAATGTCGTTTTCTTCACCTTCTGGCAAAAGGAAGAGGAACTTCCAACGTACCTCGATCTGGGCCTCGTGTACCTGGTGGCTGGTGATGAGCATTCAAAGAAAATAAAACAACAAGAAAGAGAATCTATAAACGTAAGCCTGTGACGTTTTGATCACTTGCTGAATTCGATGATTACCCAAGAAAATTAATGAGAAGATTTCGTCAGAAATCGTATGGGCAGAGAGCCCTACGCATTAGCTTTGGCCTGCATCTACACGTGCACCAATCCTACTGCTGAACTGAAATTGCACGTGGCCCTCATTCAAGGTTAAAGAAAAAGCAAATCAAAATAACACAACTTCGTTTTAACCTCTTAACCTTGGTCACTTTTATAATTACCTTTTAAAGTAATTTAATGCATCGAATTTTTTAAAAATTTCAATCTCACTCCTCAGTTAGCGGAAGCTATTGAAATTCCTAAAATTTCTTTTATTTGAAAATAATAGAGAAGGTTTGATTCAAGGGTAATTTTGTAATTTATTTAAATTTTAATAGGTTATAAAAGTCATTTTACCTTTTTGACGATATGATTTAACTCCAAACATTAACAAGAGGGGTGAGATTACAAAAACTTGAAAGTTCATTATACTAAAATGAGGATTTTTTTTTTTTTTTTTTTTAACTTTGGAAAGTACTTATAAAAGTGATGGAAGTTCAACAGCGTTAAGTAAAGTTTACCTTAAAAATAAGAAATGAAGTCATAGCATTCATATCTTCTAAGAGAATTTAGATCTGGCTCACTAAGGATCTGTTTGTTTCGGATAAAAATATTTTTTACAAATGTTTTTCGTATTTTTTGGTGTTTGGTGTGACCGAAAATATTTTTGGTTTGACTAAAAACGCTTCTTTAGTTTCGGAAAATGATTTTCATTTTTAAATTTTGCAAATAATTTTTTGAGTTTGAGTTCCTCCTTCTCAAACCGCCGGACTACCACCAAGCCAGCACCAGGCAACCGCCAGTCCACTACCGAGCCACCCCGGACCATCAACGGGCCACCTTTGGACCACCACTGAGCTACCCCCAAACCACCATTGAGCTACCCCCAGACCACTACCGAGTATCACCAAGCCAACCATCTAACGTCCAATATATTAATTAAGAATTAAAAACATGAATTAGACTAATTAAGTGAGTAATTAGGTCAAATGAAAAAAAAAAAGAAAGAAAAAAAAGAAAGGAACACTAAGAAAACGTTTAGAGTTAGGCAGTAAGGTCTTGTCTGATGCCATGTCCAGACGGCTAGCGGACAAATCTTCGAGAGATTCAATTTCATGCATGTTCGGGAGGAACATTTTGGTGTCCAGACGGCAATACCTGAGAGTTGAGTTGCACGACTTCACACACGCGTGTCTGGACATGCGGCTTACTTACCTATCCGGACAGGCCTGTGTAGAAATTGGTTGAGCGGGTTTTCAGCTCATTTTTCTCGTCCCAAATGAATACTCTCCAATATGTCTTCTATGGTTTGATTCTAAACCCTAGATTTCAGTAGTTTGAAGCTTTCAAACTCAAATTCGATACCGGAAACATGATCCTCATTGCAAGATCTACGTTTTCACCGATAGTTTTGAGGCAAATCTGAAAATCCTAACTTTGCTAGATTTTGTCTATATCTTGAGATCGAGTTTGAGCTTAATCTCTCAATTTTTTTTAGATGTTGTGCATTTCTAAGTATTGGGTTTCATTTTTAGTAAAAAATCAAGATAAGACCCAAAACTCTAGTTTTTGTCTAATTGTTTTAAATTGGTGAATTTTGTGTCTAACTTTAAGATTATCTTGTGAGTTAGTGTTTTTGGTTAATGAGTTGTCATTTAGAACTCTAGAAATTCTATGGATTTTCCATGAGTTGTGACTCTTGAGAAAATTAAGAACCTAAGTTGGATTTAGAGTTAGAAATGTGTTAAGCTAGTTTTAATGTATTTATTGCAATGTATTGTACAGTAGTACATTGCATGGCTTGTGTAGTTGTGTGGAAAATTGCTTCTCAAGTCGTAAATCAAGTAGCCAAAGTGAGTATTAAAATAATTGAGAAAAGATACTATATTTTGTGGTTTTAGGATATTAAAAAATTTTATATTTGCTTAAACCCAAGTTGATGATGTTTTGTGATAATATATACTTCATAAATGCTTTCGACATTTTAAATTATGTTAAGATATAAATTGATGATGTTTTATAAGCTTTAAAATATAATTTGCGAGGTTGTGAATTGAGATATGTATTGTGAGGTTTCATGATGAGTAAAAGATTTCATGATATGTTTAATGATTTATGAAAGTGAAATGTAATTAAATGAATCATGAACATAAAAGTAAAGGTATGATAAATTTTATAGCATGAAGCATAAGTATAATTATGTATAAAGAGATTAAGGAACCAAAGTAGCCTCCATAATGAAAGTAAAGGGAGTTCAAGTTGTCTCCATAATGAAAGTATAAGAGCCAAAGTTGCTTCTTATTATAATGACATCCATGGCAAAAGTTTGTGAAAAACTATATTGATAATTTATATGGTATTTCATGCTAAACGTATCAAAATGCCTATAAATTTGAATGAAACAGAGTGTATATATATTATTACGGCTGGTTTGCATATAATGATTTTATAAGGCTTCATGCTTGGATGTCCTTATTATGCTTGTATTCTCTGAAGTTGTTGAATGTTTGTATGTGAATATAATAACTAAGTTATGATGTCGTTTCTTTCTATGCTTAAAGATGCATGTATGCTTGTATTCCCAAAGTTGTAGAATACTTGTATATGCATATAATTGAGTATTATGTCAATAGATTGTGACATATAGTTTCATGCTTAGATATCATAATACACTAGTGATCCCCGAAGTTGTGGGAAGTTTACAATTGTATATTTGTATATTTTTTTTTTATAAAACATGTATTGTTTTATAGTTAGTTTCGGAGATGAGGTTCCAAAGAGGAGGATGATGCGTTTAGAAGATCTGATACGGATTATCTTTGAGGAGCTGGACCCAATTTGGCTGAAATTCATGTGTGATGGAAATGGGGATACCCGTCATTCTATGATTAAGATTATTCGTTTGTTGTAGCTACATAAGATTAGACCTTGAATCCTTATGTTTATTTATTACTCTTAGTCTCGGTTTATTATATTTAAATTATGTTGGAAACTGGTCTTTTGACCATTATAGTTGGAGACTTATCTATGTTATGATGCTTCAGTCTTGTTTTGGTTGTTCATATTGTGATTACGAATTTTAATTGCTATCTTTGTGTTATAAGTGACAGCCTTTTACTACAGACTCAATTTGGAAAGGATGAGATCTCTATGGTCTATAATTTTTTAGAATAGACTGGGAGGCGCATTTTAACTACCAATTAGTTAATTTCACTAAGGCGCTATAGTTCTGCCAAAGGGTTGGCCACCCCAATACCCCATCAAAGAATGTTTTGAATTATTTTTTTTTAAAAAAATATTATTATTATTTTTATTATCATGAATCTCGGGTATTTTAGAAATTTTGATTCAATTTTAGTTAGAGAATCATATGTTATCACCAAACTAAAGAATAGGAATGTCCATTCCATTCCAAGTCATTGTATTTCCAGTAATAGTTATTCATATTCCTAAATGAATGATTATTACGTGTACTGAACGTGTCCACTCTCTATAATCCTCATCAAATCTCTAGCTGCATCACTCTCTCATTTTCTGTTTCTCTCACAACAACCGTGTCTCTTGAGCTCCTCTCTTCATCAAATCTTCAGCCACCACACTCAACAAATAGGCGAAATTTTGTCATTAGCCTTTGTTGCGAGAATCGTTGGTGGACACCATGAAGAAATTAGGCGAAGCATCGTTGTTGGTGCGGGTATACACGGAGGATGCAAAGAATGAAGAGGAAGGCGACGCGACAACGAGGATGGAGACAAAGAAGGCATTGGCGAAGGGCAAGTGGGAAAGCATAGAGAAAAATATTTAAATGGTATAGAGTAAGAATAAATAATCGGATGTAATATGCATTTAAAAAATATTTAATTAAAAGAAAAAAAATTAATATTTGAGCTAAAATTTAAATAGAACTCTACGTAATACGATGAGAAGGCTCTTAGAAAGAGAAAAGAAAAATAAAAATTCTACCCTAATTCCTAAAGGTCATATGTTTTGGATATTTTTAGACAAAAACATTCATTCTCATGTTTGTTAACACAAAATTCTTTTCAATTTCAATTATACCTCACAAATCCTCTTCTATTCCTAAGGACTACCCCCCTCTCTAAAAAGAAAAAGGTGGTTCCCATCTCCACTCGCTCCATATATCGCATAAAATGCGGTGTTTGGCAACAAATAATATATTTTCCTCCTTTATTTGTACTTTTTCAAAAAAAAAATAATAATCAATTTTGAAAATTTGAAATTTTTTTTCACTTTTTATATCATATTAATATTTTTTTATTATTATTTAAATAAAAAAATTTTATTACAATATAAAATTTTTTTAATTTTTTTTATAAATTTTTTTTATTTTATACCACATCAATTACTACTTTTTACCGTAAAAATAAAAAAATAAAAATTCAACGCAATTAACTTTTACCAGACAGCATCAAATATTGTACCTGTTGTACATCAACGAAAATGGAGGTTTTGAAAATTAACAAAAAGTAGATCACACGTGTCCGCGAGCAA
The DNA here is from genome assembly GCF_958979055.1 of Alnus glutinosa. Lineage (NCBI taxonomy): Eukaryota > Viridiplantae > Streptophyta > Magnoliopsida > Fagales > Betulaceae > Alnus > Alnus glutinosa. Next base: position 8,236,200 of record NC_084897.1, on the reverse strand, counting down.
AGAGAGAAGCTTTAGGTTTGAAATGAAAGCCTCCAAGACACGATACAAGACAAGAGGCGTAGGTTTGAAACCAGTCTTTAAAAAATAATTTCGTAACACAAATCTTGTCAAGGCTGTTATTTTTCCGTACGTACGGTTCTTACCCTTGTTGAAAATTCTATTCATGACCAATCCTGTTTTTTTTTTTTTTTTTTTTTTTTTTTTTTTTTTTTTTTTTCTTTAATTAAAAAAGGTAGGCAAAAGAGATTCATCGTAACAATTATATACCTGAACGTAATCATAGTAGTATTTATTTACTAAAAACTGCATAAAAAATACTTAACTGATAAGAAATGCAGACTCTCTCAAGTCAATGACTAAACTATAACTTCACCTAGTCTCATTAAAACATTTATATGAAAATTCAAGACGACTAATACTAATCACCAACCCCATAATTGAATACAATGAATCAAGCAGCTGAAGTCGATTTGTTGGTTTGGTGAGATAAAGTTGAGCATGGATTGTAGCTGTCATGGTTGGGCTTTGCTGTCAATGAAGGCTTAATTACTAGGATAATGGCAACTTGGTTTTTGAGACGTCACTCTCAAATTAAATCTCATGTTAGTGAGGGTGACATGTTTTGTCCATTTTGTTGCTCTTTTCTTGTCAATGATTGTAAGCAACTCCTACGTAAGTATTGGCTGGTCGAGGCTGCCTAGCTAGCTGATCATGCTTCTTAGGATGGTCTTACTGCCCAACCATATCAACTATACATGTCCGGAGTTTGAGTAATCTATTGTGGGATACCACGCAATTGATCGTGTATCCTGCACTGTTGAAACCTAATTACCAGCAGTATATAGATTTATTTATTTATTTATTTTTCTGAACAATTACATGCATATATTAGTTAGCTTATCAACCCTTACCATATGATGAATTTAGTTGTTCCTTTCCGTGACACTGACTATTAATGCCCCATATTTTTCGTTGAAAACATTTTTTTAACATTTGACGTGTATGAAAAATTAAAAATATATTTTATATTTCCATTCAATTATATTAACTTATAAAAATTGGCTTTTATTCATAACATAAAAATATTAGTAGGAAAAAAATTTAAAATTTGAGTTCTGGCGATTGTCTGACAGTGGTGGTCCGTCGATGGCCTGGCAGAGCCTATGGTGGTTTTCAGTGGTGACTTGATGGTAGTCCAGCAATTACCCTATGGTGGTTTTAGAAATTCTCAAAATACCTTTATTTTTTTTCTTTTTAAAAAAAAAAAAAAGTTGGAGAGGAAACGGTCTGGTGACCCACCTTGTCACCCAACGTGGGTCATCATACTTACATTTTTTTTAAAGACAATTTTATATTTTTATAAAGTTTACAAAGATATAAACATCATTTTATTATTTGGCCTTTTAATTTAAAATCAAACCCTAATTGGATGGGTGAGATTGTAAATTTTTTTTTAAGTGAAGTATATTAAATTAAGAGTTTTTTTAGTTTTAAATGAATAATCACAAAAGTAATAAAAATTGATAGGAATTGAGACATTGAGTGAAAGGTTTTAAATGAAGCTTTTTCACTTGGGTTAAAAATGTGAGGAGGGGGGGGGGGGGGGGGTTGAACACTTGGGTTTCGTATGATTTGTTCCATTTCATTGACATGGCAAAGATCGATCTTGTCACTGTCTTTATTGGTATTCCACTTTCGTAGCTTTCGTCACCCTCTCCCTCCATGTTGCCCATCAAATCATGAGGTTAAATATTGTCTATTTCATCATCCCTATAATTTTCTTGTAGCTTTGACAACCAACCTACCTTCTAGGGTGTTGCGATGGTCGATTAGCATACACATGCTTTTCCTGCTTAATAAAATGAAAGAGAATTATGTAAATCACGACCAGCAATCGCATTTATTAAACATATGCTTTTTTCTGTTTTTTTACTTAAAAAAAAAATAGAAAGAATATATATTGATAATGAGAGAGAGAAAGAGAGTACTAGGGTGCAAATGGAGATTGAGATTATGTAAATCTTAGAAGATGTTGTGGGATGTAGTCTCAGTGATCTTAACAGATCCAAATTAACTTTTTAAAATCCGAATCAAGTTTGGATAGCAAGAAAATTTCAAGCCAAGCTGGACAAAGAATTATTCAAAGCTTCTTTGAAATAAGTTGTTTGAAGACTCCATTTGTTTTGGAATTAATCACTTTTTTTTTTTTTTTTTTTTTCTTTTTTTCTTTTTTTTTTTTTTTTTATTAGGAGGTTGTGTTAGCACCCCATTTGGCCATTCGTGAGTGGCCAAACCACTCTCAATAGTTATGAGAGTGATTCAGTCACCTTCAAATTAGGAGTAGTGCTATACGTGCGTCAAGAGTCTGGCTGGTGTCCGGCTCTTGACCCACGTGGCACATCTTTTTTCTTTTTTATTAAAAAAAAAAGAAAAAAAGAAACGTTGAAAAAGCGGGTGAAAGGAAATCTCTCTCTCTCTCTCTCGAACCCAGCAGACCAGTACCCACCGATCGACCGGCGACCAACGACCGACCGACCCTCGCCCAGCTCTCTCTCTCTCTCTCGGACCCAACAAATCCAGCCGACCCCCACCGATCAACCGGCGGCTAACGACCGACCGACCCTCACCCAGCTCTCTCTCTCTCTCGGACCCAGCAAATCCAGCTGACCCCCACCGATCGACTGGAGGCCAACGACCGACCGACCCTCACCCAGCTCTCTCTCTCACTCTCTCTCTCTCTCGGACCCAGCAAATCCAGGAGCTCGTCGTTCTATCTCTGCAAATCACAAGCAAGCAGGGGAAAAAAAATTTCAACCGGAAAAAAGACGTGCCACGTGGGTCAAGAGCCGAACACCAGCCGGACTCTTGACGCACGTATAGCATTACTCTCAAGTAAGTCATAAGAGGTGGTCAAATCATTTTTTTTTTCTAATTTTTTTTTTTTTTTTTTTTTTTTTTTTTTGAAATAATGCTAATGTGGTATATATATAAGAAGTCTACCTGTATTACTTGTGATACTTTCGCAAATTGAGATGGCTATTTGATAACGAGGCAAAGCATAGGTAGTAAAAAGTATTTAACCCCTTGCTTTTTCAATTAAAATCAATACTGTTCGAACTTCAAGTATATAATTAAGTAAGAAAACTTTATGGTACGAACTTCTTGGGGTGGATAATATGGGTTACGTTTACATTCTACCTATTAATGATATGAAAACAGAAGAAGAATAAGGTGGGACCAAGTCTTTAATTAAAACCTGGATCATATATTTCTAGCAATCGGCTACAATATTTTTTTTTTCTCTTGTACTTTAATTTTTTTCTTTTAAAAAAAAAATATTGGCCGAGTGATTGTTCTACAATCAACCCGTTTACTTGTAACCCGTGGATTTGAATGCTAGTTGTTGATGCAATTAACCGCACCACCACAATCCAGCCAAAGATATCTGCAAAGGCAAACAAAAACGGACACGAGTGACTCGCTTGGGGATGTCGGCAAGGGACACTTTGGTGTCTAAATCAATGAGATAATTTCTTGGAGACTGGGAGGGAAAAGGGCAAACAATATGTATACCTTAGACTTAGGTCTTTGATATCCTTTATAGAGTTGCCCCAAATAAATCAAGTAAGATATCGAAGGTCAAGGGTATGATATGGAAGGTAGTTTATCATTGCATAGATCTTTCCTTTGGGGATCCTGTTGGGAATTGGTTTGTAAAAATAATACTGCAGCGGAAAATAAAATTCTCAAATCCAAGAACAAATTTTATAAAGAACAGGCCAAAAACAATGATATTTTAAAGGGAAAATATAATTTAGCAACTCTTTCTTCGGATGGCCCCAAAAACTACCAAAACCTTTGAAAAAAGCTCATTTTGGCGAAATATTTTTATAATGCCCCTGCCACGCCATTTTTCAATTAAAAAATTCAAAAAAAAAATGTATTTTTTTTTTAAAAAAAATTAAAAACTAAAAAAAACTCCAATTTTATTTTTTAAAAAATATTGCGATCGACCGGAGGACATACTGCTTCTTTCCAGTATCATTGTTGGGCACGATGCATGCCTATAGCTCGGCGAACTCATCCTCGCCTCTCCAAACGCGGACATAGCTAATTTCCTATCCTTCGATGTATATGATATTGATCTTTTGAAGGTTATGAATGATTCCAATCTGAATTTTGTTTTGTTACAAACGAGAAGCAAGTATATCATCGTTGTGAAAGACCTCGATCGGTTTTTTACGGAGAAATTAACGGCTATGAGCTTGTTCGTTGATATTCATATCCATTTTCTTCTCTGTGATATTTTGGCATTAAAAATGTTGGCCAATAGCTACCTGGAGCTCAAGGATCACAAGCTTTTATCTCAGGTGGAGAATATTTTCCATAGAGGGGCGAGCTTGAGCTCGGCCGAGATCAGCGATCTGATAATTGCAAATCGAAACTCGCCGAGCCGGGCTATAAAATTGGTCATCACAACGTTGCAAACGGACGGTGACAGAAGGGGTGTTGGGAAGATTAGGTCACGGTTGGGAAATAACGCCACCCCAAACACCAATCTTTTTTTAATAAAAATAAAAATAAGAAATAAAATTTTAGTTTATTTCTTTTCTTTTCTTTTCTTTTTTTAATTTTTAAATTGAAAAATGACACGTGGTAGACGTATTCTGGGGATATTTTCCCAAATGAGCATTTTTCAAAGGTATTGCTAGTTTTGGGGGCCAGAGTGCAAGCCTTGGTAGTTTGGGGAGCCATTTGGAGAAATGGTGGTAGTTTGGGGGGCTAAATTGTTTTTTTTTTTTTTTTTTCGTTCCCTATTTTAAAATAAATTGCATATCAGAAACACTTACTTGAACGTGTTTAAAAATAAACAGCCACTCCTTGGCTATATGGGCAAGATTAAGCTCCTTGCTCCTCAATGAAGAACGTGTGATGAACCTTCAGATCTTTTCGCCAATGACTGATGATAACCAAGAGAATGGGCTCTCAACTTGATCTTCAAAATTTTAAACTTGTTCTCGAGAGTTAACTTAAGAATATTAGTTGTTAGTAAAAACAAAAGAACTGTAACAAAAATAGCTTATATTTGAAGAGCTATAGGCATGCTTTTTTATAGGTTTAGAATACTAGGAGACTGGGAAACTTAAGAAATGTGGGACAAGCTGTAATTGAAGTTCTAGATTGAAAAATTATTGGACTTCTAATTAACAGTGTGTGTGAAAAGTGTGCAACAAAATATTAAATGCGGAATGAAAGGAGACAAATATTTTGTTGACGAAGTGGAAACTCAATTAAGAGAAAAACTACTCCGGGGCAGTCAAACCCAGGATATCCACTATTCAAAAGACAAGACTAGATACAGGATAGTAACACTCAGATACCCATGATGCAGTGGTCGTACCTTACTCTCTAACGTGTAACCCAACACGAACGCCTCCCAACCAGGTCTCCTATCTGAAGGGGTCTTCAATGGAATCCTTTACCTTAGGGCCGACCCCTAAAATAGACTTCAGTTTAAGCGCAGCAACAACACACATAGCAACGACTTTAGAGAGAACGAATCAGCTCATTAACCTCACAAATAACTCTCTAAGCTCTAGTGGAATTCAATACCGAATTCTTGCAGTTCTCAAGCACAGGGGCCTCTATTTATAGGCTAAGGACTCAAATGAGCATCTGGCTTGATAAAGCTGGGCATCGTTCGGACGGTGGTCATGGGTCGTCCAGACGGATAACTGTGCGACCAAAATTCTAATATTTTCGCCGAAAATCTTTCCTGTTTGAGAGCCGCGTTCGGACGGTGAGGCACTGTCGTCCAGACGGTCGCACGTCCGCTGCAAGTAATTTCCTTACTAAGGCTTCACGCGTCCAGACCATGGGGGATGGCCGTCGGACGGTTGATCTACTGCACGCAATTTCCATATCTGTTGTACTCGTGTCCGAACCATGGTAGACCGGCGTCCAGACAGTTGAGTTTGAATTGTGAACTTGCCTTAAGGAGTAGCTCGTCCGGATCGGAATACACGTCGTCCGGACGATTGCAGCAATCTTTACATATTTGCTTTTGGAAAGAAAATATGAAGCTCGATCATTGAGAGTTGTCTGGACGGGCTGCTGAGTCGTCCGGACGGATGTAAGCTGGAATAGAAGCTTTTCGATACAGATGAGTGTCCGGACGGAAATCCACATCGTCTGGATGATGCTTTGGTCTGTCAGGCGTCTGGACGGTATGGCACGTCGTTTGGACGACTAGAACTAGATGAGCGTCCGGACGGGATGACGAGTCATCTGGATGGCTGGCAGGGAACCGAAATCTCTGACTTGTAAACAGTACAGAATCTTCTGAAGCACTTCTGAATAGTGGATCCCTGTTAAAAAGCATCTTTACACATAAGTGATTTTGTCCAATCAGAATGTAGCCAATCACAAACTAACATAGATTAAACTAGAACTCCTATAGTGGTGGACGGCTAGGGCTAGGAATCATCTTAGCCTTCCACCACTTGTAAGTAACTTCCTAGCCCATGCGTCCACTTCATTCCTCTGGGCTTGGGTTTTATCCCAAAACCTAATCTCCCATTGCATTAGATGCACAGTTTCTCTTTAGCCCATGTTTTTAAGTAAAAATAACTAGCCTAATAAATAAAAAGCCTAATCTGGTTAAATTAAATCAGCTTAGTGAGGGACTTAAAGGAAAAATAAAAAACTAGCCAAAATAGTTATGACTTTTCCAGTCACTATTTAATTACAATTGATTCCACTAAACAATTGTAATTATACTATAGTTTATATTTTTTATTAAAACAATTAATCCTTTAAATTTATTTAATTTTTACTTTTGATTCCTTCATGAAATCTTCCGTAGCAGAATTAAAGCTAAGATATTTCTATTTAATTCTCTACCTTTTTTTCCTTGAGTTCCTTGATTTTATATTATTCTCGTACTTATGAAAGAGTTATCGCGTGTACATTGTATTTCAGTATCTCATACCAAAATGCTCCGGCTAGAGACTTAGAATAATCCAATTCATAAAATCAATCTCAAGGGGAAATTTCTTATCCTTTTAATAAAGGACTTGGATTCCATCTTGTTGAGAAAAACTTTCTCACAATGTTAATTGCGATCACCCAACGCATCGAGTATGTTGACCATCATTTTGATCTAACACATAAATGTATCAAAGTGATTTACACTTCACATTTGAGTACACAGTTATCTCAGGATTTAGAATCAATATCATAAGAAATATTAGGAGTAAGAGTTTTTCCTTTTGACAGTATTTTCATGGAAAAACAACTCTCAAGGTCTATTCAGTACATAACACCTACATATCAACCCGAACCTTCAACTTCGCCTGATCAAGATAAATTACGAAGATTTGATGTGTAACAATCTTCGCAAATGGAATGCCCAATTTCATTACCGACTGCAAACTATCCAAAAGTTTATGACTACAAGGTTTATGGACTAAAATCTTGTGTGATAATTCTTTACTCACATCATAGACCATATTCAATGTAATCCAAGGGCATTTCACATGTAAAATATACATAGAACAATATTAAGCATATAAAATAACATATGCCATATATTCAAAAATAGACCAGTAAATAACAACTTTATTCATAATAAACTCATATGTGTCTCTTCGTTGATCACCTTTGTTAATAATTATTGACTTCTAATTTAACCAAGTGTGTGTTTGTGTGCAACAAAATATCTTAAATGCGGAATTTAAAGAAGACAAGATATTTGTTACGAAGTGGAAACTCTGTGAAGAGAAAAACCACTCCGGGGTAGCCAAACCCAGGAACTCCATTATCCAAAAACAAAGCTAGTTACAAGACACTCGTACTCACATACCCTTAGGCAGTAGTCATACCTTTAACTCTGACACGAAGCCCATCGTGAACGCTTCCCAACCAGATCTTCAATCTGAAGGGGTTTTTGATGGATTCCTTTACCTTAGGGCCGACCCCTAAGATAGACTTCACACGAATGGTTGAGTACACATCGGTAACGGCTTGAGAAACACCCTCTCAAAGCACTATCAAATTCAATATCGAATTCTGTACAAAATACGAGCCTAGAGCCCCCTATTTATAGGCTTAATGAAACCCTAAATATGCTGAAAACGGACTCTGGCTGTCGAGCGTTCGAATGGAAGTTAGCCACGTCTGGATGGTTTTGTGCGATATCCATTCGGAAACAGGGTAATTCTATCTCTATTAGGTCCGCGTCCGGATGGCTTGGTCGAGCGTCCGGACGGTCTTCGCTATAACTCCTTGTAGTGTTCGAACTAAATACTGAAATATTCTGAAATGCTGGATAGCGTTCGGACGTGCTACCACGTTGTCCGGACTGCTTGCAGAGACTTCCTAACAGTGTCGACTTCTGAAATCCAACTCCTTGTTGAATACTGATTGACCTAGTATCTGGACGGTGTTGCTCTGTCGTCCAGACGTCTTCAACGTAAAACTGTTGGAAACTGAGGGCATCCGGACGCCTTCAAAGGCTCGTCTGGACGGTTGCACAGGAATCGGTTGATTTGCCTTGGAATTTACAAGGACTCTTCATGAATATCTTCAAGATACTAATGATCAGTCACATGCTTTGAATTGAACATTGTCTAAATACATGAAGATTCTGAATTTGAGAACCGACCATCTTGTTAAATCGCAATGATTACATAAAATGTTTTTGTTTATCCAGAATGTAGCCAATTAAAATACTAACAAACTCTCCCTTTGGCCATTATGGGATAAAAACACTTGACCGAGTTGGAAATACATTCCCGGTCTAAATATCAAAATAAACCAAAAAATACTCCCCCCTTTTTTTCACACAATGACAAAGGGTACACAGAGTATTAATTAAAAGACCATAACAAAACCAAAATACGAGAAAAGAACAAGGTTAGGTCTTCAACAAGAAATCAGCACACACATGTATCTAAACCTGAGAAAACAGTTAGATAGCTCGTCAAAAATACGCAAACATATAGAAAAGAGTTAAGTAATCAATGAGCATAAATTTCCAGCAAACAAAACTTTTTCAAAAGTAAACTTAACTCATGCAATGCGTGGGTATGTGAAGGCTTTCTCAATAAGGTATGAAGTTCACTGATATGACTTAAATCACCCGTATTTTCCAAAGAAGAGAGAAAATCAATATTAGATTAGTCAAGAGTCAAATCTTATTTTACTAGGGCCTAGCCACCCTCATCTGATACACTCCCCCTAAGCTGTAGCACTTTTTCGCAATGATTTGGTTACTGACTGTTTCTTTAGGGACAATTTCAAGAGTAGATTTATAGCACATGAGCAGTGGATCTTTTTATTTATCCATATTTATTCAATTTTGAATGCTTTTTATCACTTGGTGCTGCAACTTAGAAAGAACACCAGAATTTATGGGTTCTAGGTTCAACTAGCGAGTTGGTCAATTTGACCATCTTAGCAAAAAAATCTCTCATTTAGAATTTCCAAAAGCTAAAAGTCAGAGGAGAGAAAAAAATACCTTAGGGGAGCCTTGGATAGTGCACATTTTTCATCGCATGAGAAAAGTAACTATCTAGTAAAGATGCAACAGGAAAACTCAGCACCTATCAGATTTAGAATCTTACCCATATGAATGTATATTCTATCAAGGCACAGATAACTGTCAAAACAATCAAATATACATGAGATAGCTGAAAACTTTAGAAGAAACCTTGCATCAAATCCCCCCCCCCCCCCTTTTTATTTAAAAACAAATCAACATGCATTAAAACAATCAGTCCAAGCATGTAGAGTAAGGACAAACCTGACCTCAGGGAGAGAGGTTTACCTATACCAAGACAAAAGCAGTCGTCTGACGTGCTTTGTCTGTCATCCCTATGAAATACCTGCAGAAATTTCTCATGACATAAGAGAAACTATATAGGGATAAAAAAAATGTTTCCATAGCATGCACAAGATATGACAATATAAAAGATGCAATGCAAGTGTACCTGACATGCACTAGGATTTAGGAACCTCATTCCTAGGCATGTGTGACCTCACCTACTAGGTAGGTCTGCTCCCCCTAGGGAAGTGAGTGTCCCTATCCTGTCCTCCATCCTTTGGCTACAGATCCATATATTTCATCAAGCTTCGCATAAAGTTGCCAGCAATGGGCAATTCTTCATAGGATGGATCTTTTTTAGGCTTCTGTGGCTTTTCCTCATGATGCTGAGATATGTTTTTCTTTGGCAACGAGGCCTGTTTTACAGAAACAAACCTCTGTTGTTGTCGCTAATGCCTTGGAGCATGATATCTTGTATGAGGTCCAGACTTTCTAGGTGGGTATTTCTAAGACCTTCTCCAACTGTAACTGTGCATCCATCAGTTTATGTTCCAAGTCTGTGATTGAAAAAATAAAATGAACTTCTAAAAATAAAAGGCAAGTGTGTGTGAACAGTGTGCAACAAAATATTAAATGCGGAAATTAAAGGAGACAAATATTTTGTTGACGAAGTGGAAACTCAATTAAGAGAAAAACCACTCCGGAGCAGCCAAACCCAGGATTTCCATTATTCAGAAGACAAAGCTAGATACAAAGCAGTAACACTCACATACCCCTGATGCAGTGGTCGTACCTTACTCTCTAACTTATAACCCAACACGAATGCTTCCCAACTAGGTCTCCTACCTGAAGGGGTCTTCAATGGAATCTTTTATCTTAGGGCCGTCCCTTAAGATAGACTTCAGTTGTAGCGCAGCAACAGCACACTTGCAATGGCTTGAGAGACAGATCAACTCCAATATTCTTACAAAATAACTCTCTAAGCTTTGAAGGAATTCAATACCGAATTCTTGCAGTTCTCAATGCCCAGGGGCCTCTATTTATAGGCTGAGGGTTCAAATGGGCGACTGTAGTAATATGTACGGATGCCGTCCGGACGGTGAACCTGAGCCATCAGGACGAACAACTGTGCTACCAGAATTTCTGTGATTTTCGCTAAAAATCTTTCCTGTTTGAGAGCCGCGTCCGGACGGTGAGACACTGTCGTCTGGACAGTCGCATGTCCACTGCAAGTAATTTCCATATAAGGCTTTAGTGAGTTCGGACCAAGGGGGATGGCCGTCCAGACGGTTGATTTTCAACATGCAATTTCCATATTTATTGTGCGCACGTCCTGACCATGAAAGGCAGGCATCCGGACTGTTGAAGTCGAATCCGCAATTTCCATATCAGATGCACGTGCGTCCGGACGATGGTAGACTGGAGTCCGGACAGTTGAAATTGAATTGCGATTCTTGCCTTAAGGAGAAGTGCTTCCGGACGGGAATCCACGTCGTCCGGACGGTTGCATCAATCTTCCCATAAATGAACTTGGAAAGAATTTGAAGCTTGATCGAATACTGAGAGGCGTCCGGACGGGCTGCGAAGACGTCCGGACGGATGCAAACTAGAACAGAAGCTTCTCGATACAGTGGAGGGTCCGGACGGAAGTGTACGTCGTTCGGACGAATGATGCTAGGTCTGTCTGGGCATCCGGACGGTATGGTACGTCGTCCGGACGGATGGAGCATTGGACAAATGGGAGTCCGGACGGGATGGCACGATCGTCCGGACTGCTGACAGGGAACCGACTTTTCTGACTGCAGAATCTTCTAAAACTCTTCTGAATAGCGGAATCCCTTGTAAAACACCATCTTTACATACAAGTGATTTTGTCCAAACAGAATGAGGCCAATTACAAACTAACAGTGATCTTTTGAAGTAATGTGTCTCTCTTTGTCTTCATCCTGTTCAATTTTATCACCTTCTTCTGATTAGACTCTCTCAGCTTCATGAGTTCCATGTACATGACACAATATTCCCTTTTTAGTTCTTCGTCACCATGCTCAGAGTAGTAAAGATTGTCCTGGTTTTCACGTGGAGCCACACGTGTTAGACACTTCTCAAGAGATTCTTCTTCTTTCTCAGACTCATTGCTGAGAGTTGCAATGTAGGCCTTCCCTTTAGCCTACTTAAGATTTGCACATTCAGTTCTCATGTACCCAAAGCTGAAGCACTCACAACATCTCTGACCTCTTGGATCTTCTTCTGGCTCGGCTTCACTGGGAGTTTCCCTCAGTCCTTCAATGAATTTATCAGTTTTTATCAATTTATTGATCTTGTTGGCGATCATGGCTAACTCTTCTTCATTGTCTGAGTCTTCATCTGATGAGACTTTGCTTTTAGTTGCTTTGAAGGCCATCCCTTTTGCTTTCTTGACTGAGGTAGGGAATACTCATAAGTTTGAAGAGATCCCACCAACTCTTAAATCTTCATAGAATCTAAGTCCTTGATTTCTTCAATGGAAGTTACTTTAATCCTGAAACGCTCTGGCAAAGACCTTAGAATCTTTTTAATGAGTTTTGCATTAGAGACCTTCTTCCCAAGACTCACCATCGAGTTTCTCAAGTCGTTGATCCTGGTGTAAAACTCACCGAATGTCTCATTCTCTAACATCTTAATTTCTTCAAATTTAGAAATCAACATCTGGAGCTTGGCAGATTTAACAAGTTTGGTGCCTTCATATGTTGTTTCTAAGATTTTCCATGCTTCTTTAACGGATTCACAATTTGAAATTCTTGCGAATTTAGATAGGGAAAGCTCTTGACATAGAGCATGGAGGGCTTTATTATTGGAAAGGCGTGCACTATTTTGAGCAACAGATAGTTCGGCAGTTGTAGCCTCTGGCTTAATCCAACCAGTTTCTACAATTTGCCAAACATCAATAGATTTTAAAAAGAAGCATATATGAGCTTTCCAATACCCATAATTCGTGCCATCAAAGGCAGGAATGCAATGAAGAGATTGAGACATTATATAAAAAAAATTGAAGTAAAAAAGATCACACTTAAGAATTAAATCTTAAACAGAGTGTACAAAGCTCTGATACCAATTGTTAATAATTATTGACTTCTAATTTAACCAAGTGTGTGTTTGTGTGCAACAAAATATCTTAAATGCGGAATTTAAAGAAGACAAGATATTTGTTACGAAGTGGAAGCTTTGTGAAGAGAAAAACCACTCTGGGGCAGCCAAACCCCGGAACTCCACTATCCAAAAACAAAGCTAGTTACAAGACACTCGTACGCGCATACCCTTATGCAGTAGTCATACCTTTGACTCTGACACGAAGCCTATCATGAACGCTTCCCAACCAGATCTTCCACCTGAAGGGGTTTATGATGGATTTCTTATATCAAAGAAGAACAATTCAAGGCGCTACAAGAGAAAGCCGCAGAAGCCCATTAGCAACCATGGCTATGAAGGGTTGCTAAGCCTAATTCAATGTATGCTAAGAAGAATGGATAACATGAATAAGACCTGCAAACCACCGCCACAGGTCAACCAGGTATGGGTCAGGAATGATGAGACCATTCACTCCTTGTAGGGGAGTGGACTCACCTAGTAATGGTGAAGTCTTACCATGCCTAGGATTTTGGTTCCCAAATCTTAATGCATGTTAGGTATGTTTACATTGCATTGTTTATCATGTCATATTTTATTCATAACTTGCATTCTGTTTGAGAAACCATTTAATCTACCCCCTATTTTCTCTTGTTGTTTTGAGAAACTTCTGCAGATATTTTTTTTTGGGATAACAGTTAAAGCACGTCGGGCGATTGCTTTTCTGTCTTGGTATTTCTAAACCTTTCCCTGAGGACAGGTTTGATTTTACCTTACATGCTTGGACTAAACTGTCTTCTTCTCTATGTAAGCATGTTTTTGTTGTTTTTCTATTTTATTGTTTTCAACAAATATATATATATATATATATATTGGGGGAGAAGATGCAGAATTTTTATTTATTTAGAGTTGCTTTTCAGATAATGTATGTATTTTTGCCTGATATCTCAGTTCATTGTGCATTAATTGAGTATGCTTATATATGATTGAGAGTTTATGTCTGATATCTGTGAAGTTTTCCTGTGCATCTTAATACTAGATAGTTGCCTTTCTCATGCGATGAAAAATTGTGCACTATCTAAAGCTTCCCTAAGGTACATTTTTGCTCTCTGACTTTTAGCTTCTGGAAATTCTAATGAGAGAGATTTTTTTTTCAAAGATGGTCAAATTGGCCAACTCGCTAGTTGAACCTAGAACCTATAAATTCTGGCATTCTTTCTAGGTTGCAGTACCAAGTGATAAAAAGCACTCAAAACTGAATAAATATGGATAAATAAAAAAGATCCACTGTTTTTGTGCTATAAATCTGTTCTTAAACTTGTCCCTATAGAAACAGTCAGTGACCAAATCATTGCGGAATTAGACGGTCACTAAAGGACGAAGTAAAAGAAAAGTGTTGCAGCTTAGGGGGAGTGTATCAGATAAGGGTGGGTAGGCCCTAGTAAAATAAGGTTTAACTTTTGACTGATCTAATATTGATTTTCTCTCTTATTTAGAAAATCCGAAGTCAAATCAGTAAACTTCATACCTTATTGAGAAAGCTTTCACACACACACGCATTGCATAAGTTAAGTTTACTATTGAAAAATTTCTATCTGCCGGAAAATTTTTTGCTTATTGACTTTTAACTTTCAATTATATCTTGGTATATTTTTGAAATGCTATTTGACTGTTTTATCAATTATTTATACATGCGTGTTCTGAAGCTAAAGTTAGGAAAAAAATTTCTGAATATTTCCCTCTGTTTTTCAACTTCTAGTGTAAAGCGTCTAGACGGACATGTTCTTGCGTCCGGATGTGCTCGGCTCTGTCGATCTCTTATCTGACAGCATGCCGTCCGGACAAGTATGTACCACGTCCGGACGCGAGCTTTTTGCTTTCTCTGCCAAACACACACACTAATTTTTGTCTGTTCTATCATGTTGTGTTGTGTGTGTTTTCTCTCAGACTGATCCCTAGATTTTGGTATTCTTTGCACATCTTTTCTCATTCCCAGGTATTTCCTTTGACTTTCCTTATTATCTTAAGCTTTGGTTCTTTTTAGAATATTGGAATCTTCAATTGATTATGATTTGAGAGATTGTGCATGAATATCTTTTTATGTCTTTATGCTGGATGGATATTACTAATCTGTGTCTTTTGGAGTTCTATTTCTACTTTTGTATTTCTTTGTGCATCCAATTGATATCCATTATAATACCACATTCTTTTTGAAACTAACAAGATCTAATATTTCCTTGTGGTGTTATTTTTGGATAGAATTTTGTTTAAATATTTTCAGGAATATGTTGTCCAGTGGTTTCTAGCATAGTGTCAGACAGATGGCTCTTTGGAAAACAGACCAATGTTGAAATCATATGTTCCAGAGATCTCAAATTTTAGATGAGCTCATTCCCACTGCTCATTCAAAGTCTTCCGTAACCTTTTCCTCTAGATCTGCACCAGCTAGAGATTCAAGGGTAAATCTGCTTTATAATCTTGCAGACCACTTGTCTAGGGGGTTTCTTTCTACAGATGATCAGTTTCGGGCAAGAAGACTCAAGTGACTGAAATTTTTCAGTCTATGGTTTCCCGGCTTCAGGAGCTAGAAGCCGAAGTAGTTCAAATCCAGCTTTTTATACGGTTTTCTCTCTGTTACTTGATTTAAGTGGATCAACAGGATTTGGTACTTGAAGGATTTTTGTTCCTCTCTTTTGGGCCACTTGCAGACTCTTCTCTAGTTTCCTATTGTTTTGGATTTTCAAACGTTTTTGTCTGTGGATTTCATATACTATGTTTACCCTTGTTCTGTTTTGACATCAAGGGGGAGTTTGTTAATACTGTAGTCTTTCTATACTCTGTTTACCCTTTGTCCCTTTGAGACAAAAAGGGGGAGTATATGTTAGTTTTTGGTCCGGGAATGTATTTTTAACCAGTCTAGTGATTTTTGTCCCAGAATAGCTAAAGGGGGAGTTTGTTAGTTTTTGATTGGTAGCATTCTGTTGACAAAATCACTATTATGTAATGTTCCTGCTTTCACAGGGATGCCGTATATTTCAGACACTTCAGATATTCAAAGTTTATTTCTTTGATGTGGAAATAGCCGTATTATGACAAGTTGTAAGTGTCACAAGCTTCATGAAGGCTATTTCAGTGTTCAAGGAAGATTCTGTGCATATTCCAACTCAGAGAAGTCGGATCCCAAGCAATCGTTCGGACGATGTGGTGTTCCCGTCTGAACGCTCTTCAGTTAGAAACATCCTTCTGGACGACGAGAATTTTTCGTCCGGACGGCCATTAGTGTCTAGAAACTTTGAATTGTTCAAGATTGCATCCGTTCAGACGTAATGGCAAATCGTCCGGACACTATTAAGAGTTCGAGAAGAATCCAATGTTCAAGTGCATCCGTCCGGACGACGTGGCAATGCCGTCCAGACGCCATTCAGTGTTCGACAAGTAGTTGGATTTCATGTTCAGACACGGATCGGGAAACAGCGACCGTCCGGACGGAAGTGCAACACCGTCTGGACGCATTTCAGGCTTCCAGGAAGATTTCTGCGCACGTCTCAGTGTTTTTATCATAACTCTTTACTCGAGTATCGGATTGAGACAAAATTAGTGTCGTTGGAAAGCTAAGAAAAAATCCTACAACTTGAATGTCTGGACGGTCTCTGGACTGCATAGCGTCAGGACGGTCTCCAAAATTGTGCTATTTCTGAATGGTGGTCGCTGAAGACCGTCTGGACGAGGCTAACTTCCGTCCGAACTGTCCGCAGTCAGAGTTTGAGTTTGAGCAGATTTAGGGCGCTGTTTCTGAAGTATATCTCAGAAAACCATCCAGATGTGGCTAACTTCCGTCCAGACCCTCGGTAGCCAAAGTCCGAATCTCAGCAGTTTTTTAGGTCTCTTGAAACCTATAAATAGGGGGCTCTAGGCTAGTGTTTTGTACAGAATTTGGTGGTGAATTCCATAGTGCTTTGAAAGAGTGTTTAGGGAGAATTGAAGATCTACTAGCTCTCAAGCCGTTGCCGGTGTCTGCTCGTTGTTTGTGTGAAGTCTATCTTTGTGGTCGGCTCTAAGGTAAAAGAATCCATCAAAAACCCTTTCAGGTGGAAGATCTGGTTGGGAAGCGTTCGTGTTGGGTTACACGTCAGAGTTAAAGGTATGACTACTGCATAAGGTTATGTGAGTACGAGTGTCTTGTAACTAGCTTTGTTTTTGGATAGTGGATTTCCTGGGTTTGGCTGCCTCGGAGTAGTTTTTTCTCTTCATAGAGTTTCCACTTCGTAACAAATATCTTGTCTCATTTAAATTCCGCATTTAAGATATTTGTTTGCACACAAACACACACACTTAGTTTAAATTAGAAGTCAATAAATATTTTCAGGTTCGAATTGAATACTAGAATATTCTGAAATGCGAAATAGCATCCAGACGTGTTGCCACGTCGTCCGGACAACTTGTAGAGACTCCCTAACAGTGTTGACTTCTGAAATCCAACTCCTTGTTGAAGACTGATTGACCTAGCGTCCGGATGGTGTTGCTCTGTCGTCCGGACGTCTTCAACGTAAACCTGCTGGACACTGAGGGGTGTTCAGACGCCTTCAAAGGCCCGTTCAGACAGTTGCACAGGAACCGGTTGATTTTCCTTGGAATTTGCAAGGACTCTTCATGAATATCTTCAAGATGCTTGTGATCAGTCACATGCTTTGATTTGAACATTGTCTGAATACATGAAGATTCTGAATTTAAGAACCGACCATCCTGTTAAATCGCAACCATTACATAAAGTGTTTTTGTTTATCCAGAATGTAGCCAATTAAAATACTAACAACCTTCCTTATAGGTTTGATCTTTCCTTCTAGTATGTTAGACCCAGAATAGGCAAGATTGTCAAAGGGAAGAAAACTATTCCTTACATAGTCGGCTTCCTATGTGTGTGCTTTGTCGGTCGAGACACCTTTGGTTAAGGTACCCTCACTTTATGATGCTATTCGAAAGGTGGCTCCATGATTGAAAGCTCATCATCCTTGAGGGGAAAGGGGGCCTCCACAGGCCTTGGTCCCAAGGGCTAGTTGGTGCCCCCCCCCCCCCCCCCCCATAGGGCTTGTGGTATTGTATATAACCAATTTCCCCCCAGTTCCCCTGCTCATTTAGCATTTTAAACAAGTGGTGGGAATTTTCTTTCTAGAATTTGCGTGAATGGATTCGATTGATAATGGGGCCAAGCAAAGCCAATCATCATGCGCTACTTCATGGTGAACCGATTGAGGTGGAGGAACCAAGGAAGCTAATGGTCCGTCAGTTGCTACAATTCCCAATGCACACATCTCCCTATGGAGTTAAAAATGTGTCATAATGACTGGAACCCTTCCTAATTACGGCTGATTGACGTGAGCCGTCAATCTGGCCCATCTTCTGAGATAATAATTCGATCATTAATGATGGGGTGTCCACTTGATTTAGCTTCCCAGGAAATGATTAACCATAATTGTCACTTCGTATGGTGCATACTACCCAAGTGATGGGTTTCAAGCCATGAGGTAACGGTAATCGAAGGGGCGACTCAGTTCCTAAAAGCTTTTGAAGTCTAAAATTTCCCTTTGACTACAATTGGACCCTATATTAAGGTCTCATTTCACCCCATCTTCAACCATTTTTTCTTGATTCCTTTTTCTCCCCATCGGCCTTCATCTCACTGTATCACTTTCCTCTTCTTCGCTTCCCTTAAACCTCCTCCAATTGCCTTTTATAGTGAGTCAGCAGCAGCCAACTAGCTTTCGCAGGTAAAAGAGCACAAGTTGGAGTCATTCTGGCGGCTGTACTCCATTCCAGCCTCCGCCACATTGCAGCTGCCCGGCAAGGAGGAGGGTCTCATCATCCAGCTCAGTGCCGTTGAGGTATGCATGAACGAGAAAATGTTCAAGGTGGGCCTCGAGCTGCCCTTCCCAAACTCCATTCGGGCTATTTTATTAAGGCTCGACCTTGTTCCCCAATGGATGGTTGTGGCTAAGGCTGTCGTGACTGGTCCAACTCCTTTGATACTTTAGTCATTGTAGAGAACTTGGAAGAGTTCCTTTTCTACGAAGGCCTCACAACAGCGGGTGCCCACAATCTAGTGAGCACTGCTAGGGCCAAAGACGACTAGCAGTCCCTCAATGAGTGAAGGGCTAACGCCCCAATAAAATTAATTAATTGGTAATTAAGTTCATGGTTCACCTCTCACTCCCAATCCTCGAGAAATAAGACTCAATGATCTTACACACTTTGACGAAATCCTGCAGCAGAAGATTTTTTGCTCACACATAAAGATAACTACTAATTAAACCCACAATATTTAAACAACCAAAGTAAATCTAAAGCATCATAACATAGATAGCAGAATCTCCAAATGTTACTGTTAAAGAGTAGTCATCATCAAAACATAACATAAATATTACAAAACCAAATCTAAGAGTCAATATATAGTTACAGTTCATCGTTTGATAAGATTATCATGAATGCAATATATATGTAATATTAGATGTAATAAGAGGATCATGACATAGTTCAACTCCATATGATCTATCCAAACCCTCAACTCCTTCTTGGTAGGATTGGCACTGTCTTGAGAGACCCATAGTACAATACTGGTACCCTTGATATTGCCTCATACCGTCATATACTAGTAGCTCGACCGAGTCCGACCTCGGGTGGCCCACGCTACTAGTAAAGCAGTAATGATGATCCATCTATACTTGGTGCGCCTGTCACAAAACAACCATTGGATTCAAGGACAAACATAAAAGTAAATGTCTTTGACCATATGGCTAACCCCTATAATAGTAAGTCCATAGCTGTTATACCACACGTATCGGTATACCATGTCATACGATTCAATTTATTATCCATCGTCTTTTATTTGCATGCATTTACAAACTTATCATTTTTGTCATTTTGTTTTTCATCCGTCATTTTCACTAAATAAAGTTTACATTAATCTAAAATGTATTTCATGTGAGTGGTAAACATGCATGTTTGGTACATAAAATAATCATGTTATGCAGAAAAGTAATAGCAAGTATCTATTTGAGTTTTACTTACATGAGTTTTATGGTTCCTCCACAAAGTCATCCTAAAGCTCCACAACCTCAAAATTTGTGAGAAGACTATGTTAGGCTCTGATCTAGACTACAAATAGCCTTAAACTAAAACAAGGGTCAAAGTAGTCATTCTGCCTTGTTGTTGATCGTTTGAGTATTGTGTCGAACATTCAGCCACGAATGTTCGGTAACCCCTTCTAATGTGTCTGGTAGAAACTGTAATGCCCTGCTTTTCACCAAAAGGCGTAAATGAAAATTTCAAATTTCCACGTAATATTACAACATCATCAGAGATGAATTCTGGCAGCGGAATATATATTTTTTTCTTGCAGACTTGGAAATATATCAGAGCTGACTGAATTACCTCAATATAAAATTAAATATGATTAATGTGTTCTTACATAATAATTACACACAAAGCATTACTATATGTGCCACATACGACACTAATACTATGTAATAATTGTCTTAACCTAGTACAAATCATCATGTAAAATATTACATATTAAGAGAAATACATAAATATCAAAATCGGCATAGTGATCCTGACAGTTCTTACCTTCCTCTAGTCCTGCATAAATATTTATATGATTGTGGTTATCACCACAATCTCATACTGTATTCAAGTGAGTCAATTGCCTTCATTAATATAATGAATTACTGATCTATTTAAAGATACATATTGCAATGACAATTTTATATGCACAATGCAATAATATGATGTAATGACAGTTTTATATGCACAATGCAACAATATGATGTAATGGCAATTTTATATGCAAAGTCCTATTTACTATCATTTTGTACTCAGACTATAATAGCCTTGTGCTTGGTTAACGTATTGTCTTGGAACCTTGTGCTCTTTTAACTATAAAGCTTATTGGTATTTGAGGCCTTGTGCCTTGACTGTGAGCCTTGTGCTCGTTAGTTTATTATTATTTACAGGGGCCTTGTGCTCCCACTGTGGGCCTTGAGCCCGCCAGCTTTGTTATTAACCCTGCATAACAATTATTCACAATAGTATGTAATACACTATTCTTGCACATATAATTAAATAAAGCAGAAATCGTAATATTATGGAAACCAACATCACTCTCAATAAGTAATAAATACTTACAGTTCTTTTCCTGCTTCAGAAAATGTTCACACAAGTGCTCACTGCAATATAGTTTGGTACATGTGATAGTGTATTAGTACAAAATTACTAAGAACCTATTCTAACATTTTTATCACTTTGACTTCTAAACCAATTAACATATTTTCCTGATATCACTTCTGATTTCTAAATAACTTAATATAACCTCTCAATGTCGTTTGGACATTATAATGGCATATAAAATACGTCGATTATATGACCACATATTTTCATGTGGGCATTATTATTACAATTAATTAATTAATGCCTAAAATACCTATAAAGTAAAACAAACATCACAACAACATTAGTATGCTAAAATGTAATATTCTTTGAATAAAAATAGATATAACAATCCCATTAGTATAAATAATGAGTATTATGTTTTAAAAACAAATGAGCGGCATAATGGCATAAATATAGATAATTTCTATTTTATCTTTTTATAAAATTTGGCAAAATAACAACATTAGTATAACTAATGCTTAAAAAATCTTATAATTTTGGGCAGCGTAACGGCTTTTATAAGATATCCTATTTTATACGGGCATTATAACAACGTATTTGATAAATAAATATACCACTTTGAAAATACAATTTTTTACAAAATATTAAACATTAAACTACGTAATAACTTTAAAATAATAAAAACTATAAACCAAGCTTAATTAAAAACTTACCAAATATCTCAAAAATAAGGTTGACATATTTTTAATAACACTCCAAGCATAAAGAAAAGGGACTGGCCGAGTGTGTGAGATACAAAGAGTTTACTTTTTACTTTTTTTTTTTTTTTTTTTTTTCTTTTTCCTTTCTGGTTTCTTCTTTCCTTCTTTTTTCTTTTCTTTTATTTCTCCTGTTCTCACAAAGGAGCCTGAGAGATCGGAAGAGAGTGAGAGAGAGAGAGAATCGAGAGGCTGAGATAGAAAGAGAGTTGCAAAGAAAAGAAAGAGGAGAAGAGTTTCTAGTGAGCTTTCTTCTTTTCTGTTTTTCTATTAAAACAGAGGGGTGCATCCGAGACTAGAACAGAGAGAAAGAGAGTTTATGTTTGTTGTTTCTTGCCGAGACAGAGAGAAGAGAAGAGAGCCCCTTTTCTTTTTTTGCTGCTGTAGGCCGAGTGGGAGTTTCTTTTCTTGTTTCTGTGCTACTGGTCAAGAGGTAAAGGTGAGGATATTTATTCTCATAAATATTCATATATATATTCTTTTGCCTTCTTATTATTATGTCTTAAATTTTGATTTAAGGCATTATATATTATGTCTTAAAATCTAGGGCGTTACAAAAACTCCCCTCTTCTTTTCTTTAAAAAGAAAGTTTTGAACTTTACCCTTCCAAACTTGGCTTAAGGCTTCAATATCAAACCTAAAGCTGACTAAACCCCAAATAACACATCCATGCACCAAAAGGTATGTTAAGGATTAATAGCACACTAACCCAATGTTCACCTTAAAACCTATAAACACAACTCGAACTACAAGGCTAACGAGAGAAATAATCTAAGCCAACAAGACATAGTGGGTAATAAACGACATTAAGATGGGGTGTTTACCATGCACAAAGATAGCCTTCGACCTTTATTCCCTCTCCTTCCTTTCTCTCACTCTAGTGCACTCTAAGGCCTTCAAAACAATGGAAATCATCAAGTGACAGAGGAGGGGTCGGGGGTTCTATTTAAAGGCGTGGTAAAGTTGAGAATAAGGCTAAGTCATATGTTTTTTTTTTTTTTTTTTTTTTCAAGTACTGCAGGCGTCGAATGTTAAGTTTTACTTTCGAACGTCCGAAGGAAATTTGCATTTAGTGATGCGTCTACAGTAATGCACCTTTTGACACACCACTAATTAGTGACGTGTGGACTTTGCCACGTCACTAATTAGAGATGTGTCAAAGATTGACACGTTGCTAAATTTTATGTCAATTTATTTTTATTTTTTTAAAAAAAATTATTGAAATTTAAATGATTAGTGACATGGTGAAATTTTAAATGATTAGTGACACGCCATTCACTTATTAGTGAAATGCCAATTTAACAGGTCACTAATTAGTGACACGTCAATTTGGCGGGTCACTAGATTTTTGATGTGCCAAATTGACACATCACTAATTTAGTGACGTGCCAAAATTGGCACGTCACTAATTCTTGACGTGCCATTTTGACACATCAAGAAACCTCATCGGGAAGGTGTGAGCCAGTTGCCTTTTCTTTCCCTTTTCCTTTCCGTTTTTTCTTTCCTTTTCCCCCCCTTTTTTTTCTTCCTCCTCCCGCGTACAACCATTTTCTTCTTCTCTTCTTCCCTCTTCTTTCTCTTCTTCCCTGCCTTTTCTTTCTTCTTTCTTGTCTTCCTTAGCAAGAAGGCTTTGATAAGTCTACGATCCATCTCTCAGATCCACTGAAATCTCTACTCTTAATCTCTAATTTTAGTGTTTACATTAAGTTTGCATTTTGGTTTTTGTATAAATCCAAGAAACAAAACTAGAACCTCTTCCCTTAATTTGTAATTTTTATCATTTTCTCTTAAACATAAGAGAGGATTAGGGTTTGGGCTTTTTTGTTAATGGTGTTTTGGCTTGGAGGTGCATGTTCACCAGTACCAAGTCATTGGGAGGGCTCTGCCAACTGAATCTAATGAGCACCTAAAGATTTATCGGATGAAACTCTAGGCTACGAACGAGGTTCGTGCCAAGTCCAAGTTTTGGTGAGTGATTTGGTTGAAATCTTTGGGTCTTTTTTTTGGCCGAGGGGAACTGAGATCTGGGTTTGTGGTTATTTGATTATTAGTTTTGGTTTAATGTTGTTTCGTTGGTGTGGATTAGGTATTTTCTGAGGAAGCTTAAGATCTTGTGTTTATTTTCTTTTATTTCATATTTTCATAGCATTGTATTTTCTTCTTGTTTTTATTTTTTATTTTTTATTTTTTTTTTATTTTTTTCATTATATTTATCAATGTTTAGGTGCAGTGGAGGTCAAGGTTGGAGTGATATCAAAGGAGACTGAGGACTTTCTCCAAGCAGGAACTAGAAGCTTGAATTTATTTATTTATTTATTTTCTTTTTTAGATTTGTGTAATTTTGAATGTGAAAAGCAAATGATTTCGTGGGTGTCAATTTTTTCTTTATTTCCTTGTGTCAATTTGTGTAATTTTGGGATTATATATATATATATATATATATATTAAAATAAAACATGATTTTGCAACGCGTCAAAAATTGGTACGTCACTAAATTTAGTGACACAGTGATTAGTGACGTTCGAGACACGTCATTAATGACACGTCACTAAAGTTTAGTGACGTGTCAGGAGGTCTAACACATCACTAAAATCGGACACTAAAAACTATTTTTTTTTTTTTTAATAGTGAAACTTCGAATGTTCTCTTAGGTAGTAATCTCAACAACCAATACTCGACCTTATCCAACTTTATTGCAATATGGATATGATTTGCCCTAATCATATCTAGGGTATTATAGAGGGCCCATCAAAGGCAACAAAAAAGAGAAAGGGGGCCATCAATGGGTAAGGCCTAAAAGGGTCAACCCCCTCGGCCTAATACAAGTTCGTCGAAGGCTTCCCTAGGCAAAGAACGATCCTCAAAGAAGGCGAGGGTAGACAACCTCTCGGCTTGTTTCGCCTCCCTCATGAGGGGGCGTAAAGCCAGAACCTTGTCCTTGCCCAAACTATGCGTGGATGCCTATGCCCCAACTTGTTGGGGATAGTGCCTTTAACTCCAATATTTTTGTAAGACATTTTAGTTTATATTGAATACAATTTTTATTCACTGATTTATCTAATTGAGCATATGGCATATAACTTGTTTAAATATTTATTTTTATTCATTATTTATTATGTGCATGTAAATGGTCTATTGAATATGGTTTATGGTATGACTAATGAGATTATCACATAGAAGATCTTAGACAATAAACTTTGCAAATTAATTCCTTAATCTTATGTTCGTAGTTAGTAATGGAATTGAACATTTCATTTGCGAAGACTATGACACAACAACCATGATAACCTATCTTGATCATGTGAAGTAAAGACTTCAGGTTGAAGTGTTGATGCGGAAGCATAGGGATGCAATGCATTGAACGGACTGCGAAAGTTGTCATTCTTTTAAAATACTGTCGAAAAGAATGATTGCAACTCCCAAAACTTCTTATAATATTGATTCTAAATCCTGAGAGGATTGTAAACTTAGATATCAAGTGGAGATCACTTTGATACATTTAGGAGTGAGACATTTATTGTGGTCAAAATTCTCGATGCGTTGAGTGATCACATGTAGCATTGTGAGAATACTATTTTCAAGAAGGAATCCAAGACTTTTGTTTAAAGGATAAAAAAATTTCCCTTTGAGATAGATTTAATAGATTAATTATTCCCGGTCCATGCCCATAGCATTTTGGTATGAGTTAATAAAATATTTATGTACATAGTGAAATGAGTTTTCACAAGTACAAGAATAATTATATGATTAACTTAAGAACTCAAGGATAAATAGGTAGTGAATTAAAGTGACAATCTTATTGACTTTAATTCTACAATGGAATATTTCATGGAGTAATCAAAAGTCAATATTACGAATTGTCTAAGGGATTCGTGTCTTAATAAAAAAAAATATAAACTAGAATGCAATTATAATTTTTTAGTGGAATCAATTGTAATAAACAGTAACTTGTAACAGTCATGAGATGACAATGAGTCATAAGCCTATTTGAAGCTAGTTTTTTTTTCTTCTTTTATTGTAGGTCCCTCTCCGAGGTGATGTAATTAATCATGTCAGGCTTTTTATTTGTTGGGATGCTTTTTTTAAGTTGTTAAAACATGGGCTACAAAGAGAGTGCATGAGATGCATAATTGGGATTGGGTTGAGATAAAATCCAAGCCCAAAAGACTTGGGTTAGGCGCATGTGCAAGGGTTAAACCCTAGCCCCATGCGTCACATGTGTAGCATGGAGGCTAGGATTTTTACAACCCTAACCATCCACACTTGTGGGGATTAAGTCCCGCATTTCTTATTTATCCCACCTCTCTTAGATTGCTAAGCCTATAAATAGAGATGCTTGCAGGCAAGGGCGGAGGGAGGGGGATTGAGAGGGGTCAAACGCCCCCCCCCCCCACCTCCAAAAAATTTTCCTTACTCTTGAATTTTTTGTTTAGAAAGTCCTAGTTGCCCACCCTAAAAAACTCATCAAGGGGCAAATATTTTTCAAGATAATCGAGCTTCATGAGTCATACCACGTTCTGCCATTTTTTTATTTATTTATTTATTTATTTTTCCAGTAGTTTCTTAACCTAAAACTAGTAACCAGCCACAAGTTGAAGAAGATGAGGTTGAAGACGACATATTTTTTCTTTTGATAAAAACACATCATTTTGTTAAAAACAAAATGGGTAATTACATTTTTCCCCCATCAACTACCGACCATTATCAACATGCCACCACGAATTGACACCTCGACCAAAAGAGAGCATGGAACTACTATTTTCATACCATTACCTCACTTTTGTTAGGGAATCTTTTAAATCAGCAGAATATTCTATTTTTAGACCTTAAATTTTGTTGAAAAACAGAAATGCCCTCAAACCGAAATTTAATAAAAAAATATTAAACATAATATATATATATATATATATATATATATATATATATATATGTGTGTGTGTGTGTGTGTGTGTGTGTGTGTGTGTGTGTGTGTGTGTGTAATTATTATTATTATTTCTTTTAAAAGAAAAAGAAAAAGAAAGGGGGTGGGGGGGGGGGGGGGAGGGGTGACGCACGAGCCACCCAGGGATGAAACCAGGGAGTGGCGCGCGGCCACCTCAAGGGATGGCCCACAAGGTGGCCGCGCACCACCCCAGGTTTCATCCTAGGGTGGCTTGCGCGCCACCTAGAAAAACCTCGGGTGGCCACCCCCTTTCTTTCCTTTTTACTTTTTTTTTTTGTTTAATTTTGAGGGTATTTTATGTAAATTTTGATTTTAAGTTAGGGTATTTGAGTCTTTTCACAAATTTGACTGACAGAAGGGGGGTAACGGTATGAAAATAGTAGTTCCATGCTCTCTTTTGGTCGATGTGTCAGTTCGTGGTGGCATGTTGACAATGATTGGTAGTTGATGGGGAGAAAAGGTAATTCCCCAAAACAAAATGTTCGTTTAAACCTTCACTCAAAAGAAAAAAAAACAAAATAAAAGAAAAGAAGAGTCAGGGAGGACACATCTAAAGTAAGAGTTTTAATAGACTTGAAAGAGGGATGGGAAGTCTGACAACATCAACGCCTTCTAAGAAATTAACCCCTTTTTTTAAAAAAAAGAAAAAAAAGAAAAAGAAGCCATAGGCCCTTAGCTTAGTCGACTTCTTAATTAGGTTAGGTTAGATGGGAGTAATGATACTTGTTTATGTTTGACAAGTAATTTTTTTTTTTTAAAAAAAAAAAAAAAGAAAAGAAAAAAAGACTTGAGCTTTGCTGACTTTTCTTATGTAGCATATATTACATTTAAAATACTTTAACATTATTTGCAATCTTGAGTGCCATATTTGCAATTTTTCATTGTCATTCCTAAAAGTTGTCGTTCAAGTTTCAACAATTCTACAATTTAGAATTTGTGATTTCTTTAGACAGTATTACTTTCTACTTAAAGTCTTCAATAATTCAAATCAATTGCTTAGTTATTTTGTTTTAGAGCTTGAGAGGTATGTATATAAACTTTTTGTTACATATTTTAATTGTATGAAATATATAGTTGTAGTTGCATGTGATTATGGAGAACAAAAATGATTCCATTGAATTCCAATCAAGTTCTAAACGAGCTCGTGTCAAGGTAGATTTAGTAAATCTGCCAGGAGATCCTTACTTAAGAAAAAAATTTATGATTACCATCCGAGTAATAGAGATCAAATCTGAAGAGCATATCTACAAAAAAGACCTAGTCAACCTAATCATGATTTTTCAAAAACACAATTTAAAAAACATGGCGTCGTTTTAATCCAACATGGTTGATAGAATATGTTGATTGGCTAGAATACAGTATTTTAGAAGATGTTGCATATTGCTTATATTGTTATCGCTGGAAATCAAGCAAAAGAAGACTTATTTGTTACTCACGGGTTTAAAAATTGGAAAAAGAAAAAGAAGTTACAAAGCCATGTGGGGTCTCACAATAGTGCACATAATCATGCCTGCTAAAAATGTGAAGCTTTGTTAAATCAGAAACAAAGCATCATAACAATTTTTGACAAACAATCAAATCAACAGAAAAAAAAATATAGAACTTGTTTGAGTGCATTTGTTGATTGTGTTTGCTTTTTACAGCAACAGGGATTAGCATTTTGTTGCCATTATGAATCTAAAGACTCAAGTAATCTGGGAAATTTTCTTGAATTATTGCGGTTTCTTGCGAAACAAAATGAATAAATTTACAAGGTAGTCTTAGAAAATGCTCCTAAAAATCATCGAATGACTACACTAGACATTCAAAAAGAAATAGCAAATGCTGCAACAAGTGAAACACTATATGATATTCTTAAAGATCTTGGAGACTCATCATTTGCCATCCTAGTTGATGAATCATGTGATATATTTGTTAAGGAACAATTGGCAATCGTTGTACATTATGTAGATAACTGGGGCCATGTGATTGAACGTTTTTAGGCATTACACATGTTAGCAACACCACAGCTGCAATATTGAAGATGACAATTGAGTTTGTGCTTATCAAACATGGTTTAAGTATTAGCAAATTGCAAGGTGATCAGTTAAATGGACTTAAAACACTTATTTTCAACGATAACTCATCTGCCTATTATGTTTATTCTTTGCACATCAGCTTCAACTGACTTTTGTTGCTAAAAGTCACATCCAAATTATCAACTCTACTTTTTTTTTTTTTTTTTTTTTTTTTTTTTTTTTAACTTGGTTATATTGTTTTTAATATTATTGGAGCATCATGCAAACGCTATGACATAATTCGTGAAAAACGAATTGCTGAAGTTGTGGAAGCACTATGAAATAATTAAATTTCTACTGATCATGGCTTGAATTAAGAAATGAATCTAAAAAGACCTGGAGATATGCGTTGGAGTTCTCAATATGGTGCACTTGTTAGTCTCATTCTCATGTTTTCTTCTATCATCAATGCGGTTAAAGATATTGTTGAAGATGATTTATATTCTGAACAGAGAGAAGCAAATATACTATTTCAGTCGCTTCAGACTTTTGAATTTGCTTTCAATTTACATTTGATGAGAAGTGTTTTAGGGATTACAAATGAGTTATCTCAAGCATTACAACGAAAAGACCAAGATATTTTGAATGCAATGAAGTCGGTTGAAGTTTCAAAGTAGCGATTATAGGCCATGAGAGAAGATGGGTGAAACTTTTGTTGAAGAAGTTTCTATGTTTTGTGTTAAAAACAATATTATTGTCCCTAATATGGATGATCTGTACCAACCTCGATCATGACAAAAAGTTCAAAGCATGAAAATTTCACATCATTACCGAGTGGAGCTTTATTATACTATTATAGACATTGAATTCAAAGAACTTAATAGTCGCTTTAAAGAGGCTAATTCTGAATAATTACTTTGTGTTACGTGCTTGAGCCCAGATGACTCGTTTGTTGCATTTAACAAGGAGAAATTACTTCGCCTTGCTTTATCCGAATGATTTTTCAGTACTTTAACTTACCACCTTGGACAAACAACTTGAAGCATATATCATTAACATGCGTTTTAGTGATGAATTCGAACCACTTAAAGGGATTGGACAGCTTGTTGAGAATATGGTAGAGATGAAAAAGGATATCGTGTATCCATTGGTTTATTAGTTGGTGACTGATGAGTGCCAAAAATTGTATATTTGGACCCCTTAATTTACATTAGTTAAACCTTTAGCTTTGTTATTTTCTGATATGTTGGCTAATTTTTGTGTTTTTGCAGGTCATTGAGAGAAAATTGGCAATTTTTAAGCAAAAATGCTTAGAAGGGTTGGAAGAAGCAAAATCCAAGCAAGGGCGCTCGAGCGTAGCCCTGTGGCACTCGAGCGCGCAGCTGCAAGTCGAGCTCGTGTGCGCTGCAGTGTGCAACACCTGCCGAATAGCCGAATGCGCTTGAGCACACTCAAGGGTGCGATCGAGCGCACCTTTCTCGCCTCACACAACGCCCGTGCGCTGCGCCGCAGAAGCCCTAAAGAATGCCCGAATGCGCTCGAGCGCACTTAAAGTGCAACCGAGCGTAGTTATACTGTCTTGGAATTGCAGAAACCCTAGCCAGCTCTATAAATACCCCTATTTCTCATTTCTCTCGAGGAGGGACGTTGGGAGAGCGCCCTAGGCGTCGTTTTCACTAGTTTTTAGGATTTTTGGGTGGATTTTCACCTAGAACTCTAATCTTTTGTAAGTTTCTCTCATTTTAATGCATTCTTGTTGTTTCTTTATGCTTTCTTTTGCCATGAGAGGCTAAAATCTCAACTAGGGTTGAGGATGAAGCCTCACCATTGAAAAGCAACAATGTTTTCATGCTAGTTTATGCTAGTTGATTCTATGGGTTTTTGATTTCTAATTGTTTTACTTCCATTCCATTATTGAGATGATTCTTGGGTATCTCTTGTGATTTCTGGGTACAAGTGATGATTTGAGATTGTCTCATTTAATTGATTGCTTGGGTTTTATTTATCAAAACGTTGGGTATTCATTGTGTTTTGTTCAACGGGTACATTTGATGATTTGGTGAAAAATCAGGTATCTATTGTGATTTGTTCTTTGAATGGGTACAATGGATGATTTGGTGAAAAATCGGGTATCTTTTGTGATTTGTGCAAAGAACAGATTCAGTGAATGATTTAAAAGATTTTTGAAGCAAAGTAGAGCATACCTGTAACACCCCGGTCTCATATTGGAAAGAGATAAATAATTCACAAAGAGTGAGTGGTTTATAAGAGATAGATGAGTGCTAAGTCCCATATTGCCTAGTTACTAGGTGAAACTGGGCTTTATAAGTGATTCTAGGGAATACTTCAAATCGACTAGTCCTTTTAGGGTGATAGAGCAGATGTGGCTAGCGCTTTTCCTTGGGTCGTTACAAATGGTATCAGAGCCACCTAGTAACGCCAGTTCATGTGATACTGGAGAACTGCATGACGTGGCCCTGACGAGGACGTCATGGATTTAAGGGGGTGAGTTTATAACACTCCGGTCCCATATTCGAAAGAGATAAATAACTCACATAGAGTGAGTGGTTTATAAGAGATAGATGAGTGCTAAGTCTCATATTGTCTAGTTACTAGGTGAAACTGGGCTTTATAAGTGATTCTAGGGAACGCTTCAAATTGACTAGTCCTTTTGGGGTAATAGCGCAGATGTGGCTAGCGCTTTTCCTTGGGTCATTACAATACCTAAGATTTGTATGGTGAGAACTTCGAATCGGTGTTAATGAGCATGAGAATATGTTGTTATAATTTGGTGGGTGTGGATTCCAAAACCTTAGTATCCATTTGCTTTATTTTCACTTATTTTGTTTATGTTTTCTTCTATCAACAAAACCACAAAAATTGGAACTAGGTTAAAATAGGGTTAGTTTAAATAAAGATTAATTTCTGCAATGCAATTCCCTGTGGATTCGACCTCGCACTTGCACACACACTATATTGCAAATGATTCGTATGCTTAGGAATATTTTAAAACTCACAACAGTGACAATGTCGTTGATTCTACTAGTTGCGACAGCAACTGTTGAAAGAGCCTTTTCAGCAAAGAATATTGTCAAAAAATTGTTTACGTAACCGAATGGGAGATCAATGGATGATTGATTGTTTGGTTATGATATATTTAAGACTATTATCAATGAAGAAATCATGCAGCGATTTCAAGGGAAAAAGACTTGTCGAGGACAACTAAATAAATGAACACTAGGTGTAACAAAATAAATTGTAAGTTACATTTATATATTTTAAGCAATAATTAAATTTTGTTGAATTATTTATTTATTACGTTAGTTATATTTTTTAATATTTTTATTTAATTTTTATTAACTTTAGATTTTTTATATTTTTTTTTCACTTATCAAAACGAAAAAAAAGTTCTTGACCCCTTCAACTAAAATCTTGGCTTTGCCACTGCTTGCAAGCTTCACAATTACAGTCTATAGACTACAATCAATAGAAAAAATAAGTTTGTTGTCGTTATTCTTGAGTACTCTCAAGAATATATATTGTGAAGAGCAAGTTGAAAGCCTATTCTCTTGGTTATATTCAGTTCTTAGGAAGAAGAATTGAAGGTCACAAAGATCCCTGAGACAAGTTGTGATTTTACATTGGAGAAGGAGAAGATTTTGCCCAATAGCCAAATAGTGACCATACAAACAAGTAGGTGTTCTTCTCTTGTTTGTTTACTTTTTTAAAATAGCATCACTCTTCACATGTTCTTCATAACGTTCGATTTTGGTTTTGAGATTTTTATTTTTCGCCGTGCAATATTTTTTTTGCACATAGCCTCAACAAGTGATATCACACCGGGCTTCATAAAAATCATACTAAAGATAATAGATAATAGAAAACTATTTTTATTTGTATTTTTTTTTTTTCTGTTTTCTAATGCTGCTATTCGGATTTCTTCTGAATGCTTCCAGTGATTGAAAAATTACACATTCTTTAACATGTTAAGATCTTAATTGAAAATTTTCAAGTCGTTTGGAGCACGTTTGCTATTTTTATTGAATTTTGCATTCGAAACAATGTTGTTGTATTTTTACAGCATGACCTACTACTTGTATTCCGATATTTTTGTGATGACTAAAACAAGTCGTAAAATTAGTTGGACACTTTTTTTTTGTACATTTAAAATCGTGCTTTACGAAATTGTAAAATTGTTTTGGGTGTTTCAGAATTGTTCTGGAACCGTTTTGGTCCTATTACCATTGGTCGATGTAACTTGAATTTTGAATTCCTGCCGCATGCTTAAGTTGTAAAATCTTGGTTTGTGTGATAATCAGAGAAAGCTCATTGCTTTGATTATGGAATATGTTGTAAACATGTTAAAACATATTATGGACATAAAAGCTTAATTTTACATGCTTGTTTTATGTAGCATCTTGAGAAATTAACTAACTAGTAATTAACTTCACGGTTTGCTTTTCGGTCCCATTCCACAAAGAATAAAACTCAGGGATCTCTACTCCTTAAAAAAGAGAATACTATGTAACAAAAACATATGATATTTCTACCAATATTAATAATTACAACAAGAGCATTTACTAAGAATTATTATATTAACTGAAATCCTTGCAATACAAACTTCATCATTATAAATATTTCTATACTAAACCTTTAATACACAAATACATCTAAAAAACTAAGTCTACAGTGTCACCCAATAGTACTATTTACCATAAGCGATCTTCGAGATTTTGCAATCTATCCTTAAGTGTAACCATATCAATATCATTACTTCAAATGGTCGTGTCCACCTTAAGATCCTTGTAACTCAAATTCCTAACTGGCTTCACTGTAAAACATAAATGTTTTACAACATAGATGTTTTATAGGTGGAGAAAGTAAGGGGTAAGTCTAACACTTAGTAAGCAAGTAAGTTAGTGATAGTGTGTGACTGTGAATAGTTCATATGCTGATAAAAGTATTATTTTTGAAATCATTTCTCTCAAAACATTTACTTTGATCATTCTTTTCACAAGCATATTCATTTCATACATATTAGCTTTATATAAACATTTATCTCTGTCCTCACTTTGTTTGCTGCTACTTGTGCCAGCTACAAAGTAAAGTCATTTCTTGCTTTACTTGCAACTACTTGTGCCATTTACAAAGCAAGGTTAGACCTTGATTTGCTTGCAACTACTTGTGCCATCTTTAAATCAAGGCCAGGTTACTATAAATATCTCTAGCTTTGTTTAACCCCAGAGTAAGGTTGTACTTATCCTGCATATCGCCTTTTTAGAAAGGACTAATCCACTCAACCACTTTCTATGGAACCCTGTCTGTCTAGCCCCCTATACTTAGGACAAATTGTTGGTGAGGCCACACCCCATCTCAGCCTATGTTGCACTGCCTCCAATGTTTATTAAAGCACACATGCACACTTGAAACTAGTGGCCTCATTTATTATCTCATAACCTGTACACATAATCACATAAGTAATTCATTTTATATAACATCATTAACATAAACAAGAAGTCTTTGAATCGCGTTATGCATCATTTGAGACAATATTTATGAAAAGGTAATCCAAGTCACACATTTCATGCATAAAAATATTCTTCATTTATTTTGAGAGATGCTCAAGTGATTACCCGGGTTTGTCCTTGAAAAAATATTACACATAAAATGTGCTAGCTTATTATCTATAAAAATACTAGCATAAGATAGACCCCTTAACTTGGCTGCTTAAACTTCCTTTGGCAATCGTCTACGGATTCTCCAACACTATGAAAAGACGTGGCATTAGCCTCTAATCTCAAGCTAAGAAGGTCTAAAGTCCTAAAATACTTAAAATAGGCTTACTGCCTGGTCATCGAACATTTGATTTTGGTCAGAAACCCATTATGAACTGAAAGTCCTTACATACTTCATTCCAACATGAACTAAGGTCCTTATATGATTTCTGATGCAATCCTAAACCAAAATAAGACTCCTATGCAGAACATAGTACGTCCAACATCATTAAGCTACTAAACCAACGTTAATCTTGTATTAAAACTAAAAACCAACTAGAGATTCAAAACAATAAGCTAGACCATGAAAACTAACTAAATAGCAGACAAATAATAAGATAATAACCTAATTACACTAATAAAAACAAGTTAGGCTAGGAAAGTTACCTCATTTGAAGTCTTGACCAATGGTCTTAGGGTTTTAAGCGAACGTTAAGTTGTATTATCGAACGTTCGGGTCTAGGGTCACAAGAGAACGTTCGACATCCAACTTGAACGCTCAGCATCCCACTGGATCGTTCAAGATCCAACTCGAAAGTTCGATGTCTCATTCAAACGTTCAGCATTCACATGAACTCTTAAAAGCTTAGAATCTTACACTTTACAAACTGAGAAGCAATCCTAGCATCCTTAAGTTATAGTTAGAGCACTGAAATTTAATTAATGTTTGGGGTATTACATTTCATGTGGTTTTACAATCCTTGAAAATTGGTTTTATGTTTAGGAATAAAATGCATGAAAGTTTGCATTTTTTGTTGTTGTTGTTATTGTTATTGTTGTTGTTGATACAAAACAACCCAAAAAGTGTTTTTATAATTGGAGCATGGTTAAGAACGCAAGAGAATTTTCTACGGGTTGTTTGTACGGTGGTTTGACCATCATACATGGTGATGTTATGGTTTTTTTTTTTTTTTGACTTCAGTGATGTTATGGTTGGGAATCTTAATACCATACCAAGGTTAATTATGGTAATGACACATAATTAAGGTACATTTGACAACCAACCATGGATTTGATTCGTTGATGGAATGTTGTCTAGGTAGCCATAACTCATGAGATGAGAATTGGTTACCATGTGTAGTGCTAGATTTTTTGAAATCCTAGTTATTACACTTAACCCATGTACTAAGTTTGTATTGAACATTAAAATGTTCAATCGTCTCAAACTTTCTAAGGTAGATGATTTCTTGATGGGGTTGGTTCAGATTACTACCAAGCTTTAGAGAAGACAAATTCGAATTTGATTGGAATTTGGAGTCCTAATGAGATTAGGATTATCTAACTATTAAGGCATTCTAATGATATTAGAATATCAATGAACCTAGTTATACTAAGGTTCCTAATGAGATTAAGAAATTATATAAATCATGTTGGAAAGAATACAAAAGATAAGGTTTCAGTTGTAATGAGATCAAAATTGTTTTCATAAACCCTTTT
Source organism: Alnus glutinosa (assembly GCF_958979055.1). NCBI lineage: Eukaryota > Viridiplantae > Streptophyta > Magnoliopsida > Fagales > Betulaceae > Alnus > Alnus glutinosa. Next base: position 8,200,201 of record NC_084897.1, on the reverse strand, counting down.
TTTTTTTTTTTGGGTTAAATATATTTTAGCCCCTCAAACTACCACCCTTTCTCCGGATGGCCCCCCAAACTACCAATGCTTAGATTTTGGCCCCCCAAACTACCACTTTCTGATTTTTTGGCCCCATCCGTCCATTTATGCCGTCAATTTTAAACAGAAACCCGAAAATACCCCTCTTACACTTTGAAATTCCCACGGTTAAGGGAGGGGTATTTTCGGGTTTTTGACCAATTTCTGTTAGAATTAACGGCATAAATAGACGGATGGGGCCAAAAAATCAGAAAGTGGTAGTTTGGGGGGCCAGAATCTAAGCATTGGTAGTTTGGGGGGCCATCCGGAGAAAGGGTGGTAGTTTGGGGGGTTAAAATATATTTAACCCTTTTTTTTTTTTTTTGAAAAAAATATCAAGAGGGAAAGAGATTCCAGACTTGAATCTCACAGCCTCCATCATTGGTTTATAGTAATGTAAAGTAAGGCATCTTGCATTGGCCATTAGAGTCTCTCTCCACCGTCAAAGGGTGTTTTGCTTTATAGATTCCAATGATAGACTTCCTTAAGGGATATAGGAGATGTGATTTAGATCATGGACGACCACGCTGCCATGGAGTTACTTGTCAATCACATCAAGTCTATTTGATGGTATATACTTGACCAAGTTTAAAGTGATAACCTTCATTGCTAGAGGTCTTTCATCCTAAAATTGGAGCCTTGGGGAAGAGCGGCAAATTATTAATAATGAGAATAGTTCTTGCCTCATATTGGTAGTCGAAAGCATCATACTGACTCCCTTTTCATGGTAGTCGTCAGTCTCATATGCATACCTTTTAATATATACATAACATTCCACCATCTTTCATCATTAAAACATGATAAATGAACGTCATTTGGGTTTACGAATAACATCATAAAATTGGAATATAATTATGGCTCACATCATTCACAAAAATAATCATTTCATGCTTAAATAAGGTTATATAGTTTTCATTTATAAACTCATGGAGAAATATTTTTATTTATTTCTATAATCATTTTACTTACCTCAAACACTTATATCCAATCAAGGACATTGATGTGGTCTTTTGTTTACCAAAATATATCAATAATAATTAACCACTCGCAATAGGACGAATCCTTGTAGGATAAGGCTATAGAGAGGGTGTCGAACCTCAAGGACTGCAGGGGTATTGCTATCAAATTTATGAAGATTAAAAATAATTAATGAAAAGATTGTTGAATTTGTAATTAACTAAAGTGCATAAAATAAACGTAAAAGAGAATTGAAATATAAGAGAGAGAGAAAGAGTAGAGTATTGACTTCACCGCTATCCGCACATCAATGGTTAATCATATTTAATTAGAGAAATTCATTCTATGCATGCTATAAATAAACAAGAAATTACCATATTAAAGCATAAGTATAATCCATCTTCGGTTGGCACGGACCGTCCACCTAACCACTAAGATGCGGTACGACCCGTCTTCCCTAGGCATGGATTAGCTACGTCTTTAATAGGATACATACAATCAAAGCATAAGTATAACTCATCTTCGGTTGGCACGAATCGTCTACCTAAATTACACTAAACTAGGGTGTAGTACGATTCGTCTTCCCTAGGCATGGCCTATCTAATCCTCTTGATCATATGTCAATTAAACCCGTTGTATAATCATCATTCTCATAATCACAGAAAATAAGAATGATTTGAGTTCAATAAAGGTAAAAAGCTTTCTAAGACAAGAGAAGAATTCTACCAATATTGATTATGAATTGAAGAACAATTGCATTAAAAGATGAAGAACAATATCAAATTGTAGCAATTCTCA